>NC_141691.1:909197572-909812783 GCF_964263255.1 Lissotriton vulgaris | reverse complement strand
TGTACTTAAACCAAACCATTTGCAAATACTAGTTGTAAGTCATATATACAAGCAGCTCTTCTCAATAGTATTCCAATAGACTGCAAAAACAGCCCACCAAACTGTTTTATTTCAAAGAAGCCAAAATACACTCAATTCACTAGCTTTGTCTGGCAGAACACCAAAAAAATCGCTCTGCATATCTCCTTTTATAAATGTGCACAGAAAAAAGGATCCTTGTTTGTATTATGTCTATATTTTAGTTCACTGGGGAGACAGAATCACCAAGGAAGGAATATGTTTTTACACCTAAACCTATTTAGATATTCCCTCAGGGGAGCCGGCTAATTTATTTCACATCTCACTATGGTGCCTCCATGTGTGCTTGAAACAGGCATGCCACAAATATTGCAAAATATGCAAATATTATACCCAAAGTAGTGCTTAAAGTACTCTTCGTACGTTGCACCGTTCAACAAAATCAGACAGAGAAAAATCTCCTCATTACCTGCCTACACAAATTGCAATTCGCATATCATACAAATCCAAAGTTGGCCAACACAAATTCCAAAATTCCAAAGCCACAGTAAGCGCTACCAAACTACCTTACCAGTCCAAGGCATCAAAACCAACAGCAAGAGCCGCAGAACGACTCTTACCAAACAAATGGTTGTACAAATTCTAACTGCCAAGTTCTGAATGACCGAACGGTCGTTTTTTTTTTAAAATACTCACGCCAAAAATGTTCTCAGTCAGGGGTGACATCATGTGGAGGATCAAAATCAGGAAGATCAGAAATATACTGGGCTGCAGAGACAGAGAATGCCCAGAATCTCTCTGCACAGAGTACCTCCTTAGTAGAGTTCTGTCCTGTCCTCCACAGTAGATTTCTGTCTCCTGAGAAGATCACTCCCTCAGATAGCCAATTCCCTGATGAGGTCCACGTTGGAGTACCATTTGAAGAAATCAATAATCCTTCTCAGGGGTCTCACTGATACTTAGTCCTTTTAAACCAACAAAGAAGAAATTGGCACAGAAGCTGAAATGTAAAAGAGCATTTTTTTAACCTCAAATGAGTGAGACTACATCACACAGAAGCCTTAGCAACTGAATGAGGCAGTCTAAGGAGTACAGAAAACTGGGGCTTTATATATGCTTAGATTTACATAGTAAGCATAAATGCAAGGGGCAGTCCTGGCTCCTGTAAGCATGCAAAATGACTAAGTTGGCCATACAAGATCTACTTGCTCAACAAAGTGGGAGGAGAGTTACTTCTCCATACAGCAGCAAAAATTGCCTGACAGTTATACTAGAGAAGCAGATGCATTCTACTAGATAGGCCCTTCTGGGCATGTGAGAAGGTGGAAGATGCTGAATATAGTTTGTCTCTAGGCAGATTTCAAGAGCAGTTAACAGAAAGGTAGGACAGAGCACATGACGAGCACATGGCAAACAAAGTGGCTGCCAGAAATGCAAAATGGCTTTCACAAAGCGGATAAGATAACTTCTAAATACAGGATGGCTTCAGCTAAATGCAAACCCATTGCTGTCAATTTACAACATCAGGGGCTTGTCACCAGATTTATCCAGTTAATTGGTGCTTATTTAGTTTCTTGGATTAAATCCCTCCTACCAGAGCCAGCAGATGAGGGGAATTGTAGACCAAAGTTGGCCAAGTCACACCACTACTGAAAAAAACAGGCTTGGATACCAATGATTTGGACAACTAGACACCTGTCTCCAATCTCCCTCTCCTGGCCAAAACTACGGAAAAATGTGTTCTCCTTCAACTGACTCATCACATGGACAGCATCAAACTCCTAGACCCCCACTAATCAGGCTTCAGAAAAGGGTACAGCACAGAGACAGCAATCCTTGATATCATAGATGATATACACAAGTCCCTCAATACAACCCAATGCTCCATACTCATCCACCTGGTCCTATTGGCAGCCTTCAATACGATGGACCATCAACTACTCATTAAGGTACTCCAAGAAAGGCTAGGGACTTAAGAGATGGTATTACACTGGTTCAGCTCCTTTATCCAGAATCGCTCTCAATGAGTAAAAATCAAAACTTCTCATCAGACCTTCACCCTGTTAGCAGAGGCATCCCCCAAGGATCAGTTCTCTCCCTGCAACTTTTCAACATATACATGGAACCCCTCACAACTATATTCAAAAGATTCAACATCCCCTTCCACCTCTATGCTGATGACACCCAGATCTATCACGAAACATCCTCTATCGAAGCCATCCAGAGACTCAACAACACTCTTAGAGAAGTCCAACTCTGGTTCTCATGAAACCACCTGAAATTGAATCATGACAAAATGGAAATCCTCCTCATTTCCGACAAAACGAAGAACCCCAAGTTGCAAAATGGCTAACAGCAATTGATGCTCTCAATGACAATCTCTCCTGGCCAACTCTGTCAAATCGCTGGGAATCCCCCTGGACCTTAAACTAAGCAGGGACAAACAGATAAAGAACACCGCAAAGAGCGCCTTCCTCAACCTGAAATTACTCCAGAAGATAAAAGCCTTAATCCCGACCAACGACCTCAAACAAGCGACTCAATCCCTTCTACTTTCCAGACTAGACTACGGGAATGCAACCCTCACAGGCACTACAAAATTACACCTAGCTCCCCAACGATCAACTCTTAATGCAGCTGCAAGAATGGTCACCGGAGTAAAACAATATGACCACATCTCGCCAGCACTCAGAGAGTTGAAATGCCTCCCAGTTTAAATGCGTGTCAATTTCAGAACTGCCTGCCTCACTCACAAATCCCTCCACACAGGGAAACCCGCCTACATGGTCTCCAAACTCACGAAGGCAGGTCAGACAAAGAGCCCTAGGAGCTCCAATGCTCTACACCTCATCCAGCCGAAAACCCGCAAACAAAAAACCGTAGCCTAATCCTTCTCTGGAAATGTGCCCCAAATCCAGAACTCCATCCCAGTCCATATCAGACCCACCCACTCCTTTCTAAAAAAGGCAACTCAAAGACGTCTTCCTCAAACGTACTCGCCTAAAGGGATAGATTGCCACCAAAACTCACAAGCGTGCACACTATGGCACAATGACACTTTGACATTAAGACCTCTATCTCACTCCTAGCCCGACTCCTTCCCATTATGCCCTCTGATTGGAAGGAGGCACATCTTGAATTACTTTGCTCACTATTACAAGTCTATGTAACTTCCCAGCCTCCAGCGTTATACAACGAGCAAATACCTCTACTGCACCTTGTAGCATACTGTTTACTACTGCTATAATATGTCTTTTCCTCGTTACATAGGGCCCAATGTAGGTCACCAAATACCGTTCAGTAACCGCCGAATTCGGCCGTTACCGACCGGTATTTGGTGATTGAGATGTAGGGGCCATTATTTTAAAGAATCAGTGAATTTACCGAATCGGTAAATTTACTGATTCTGTAAAATACCGAATCGATAATTGTACCGATTCGGTAAATCCCAGATGTAGGTAGCAGTGTTTACAGTGCTACAGGCCTTCAGAATTCGGTATTTTATCACCCAATACAATTGGGTGGTAAAATACCGAATTCACGTGTACATGCACATCTGTGCATGTACACCTGTGCCATGTGACACACAGACATGCCCTTAGGGGATGTATGTGTGCCACATGGCACACAAGCCTGGAATTGGGGTGCTACAGAGTGTCAAAGTGACACCCCGTTCACCCTTGAAGGATTTGGTATTTACCATTCGGTAAAAACCGAAACTTACAGATTCGGTAATTCTAAAATAAGAATTACCTACATCTGCCCCCTTCCTATTTACCTACTCTTAAATACCGAATCGGTATGATTCAGTATTTAAGAGTAGGTAAATAGGAATTACCTACATCGGGCCCTAAGTGTTGTAAAGTGCTCCAATATCTTTGGATCTGGCTAGTGCTATATAAAACTCCTTAATAAATAAACAAATAAATAATTATAGCTGAATTTTAAAAAACAAAAATTAAATGTGTCTTTTTTCTCCTGCTCTGTTTTTGTAGATGAGCAGGGCCTGGCACCAAGTTTAGTGCAAGAAATATATGCTAACATGATTTTTTTTTAAAGCTTTTAAATATAAACAGCCAACATATAATCTCTCTGCTTGTTTCAACACATTCTGAGCAACAACATTTTTTTAAATCTGACTTGTTTTAAACTGATACTATTATCTTTTTACAAAAATAAATACCTTCTCTTTGGTGTGTTAATTTTAAACTGAAGATTCTAATTTTACTTTTCATGTTTACAAACATCATATCTCTTTCATGTGAAAATCCATCAAACCAAAAATGTAAGGGGTTTGTGGGAACGGTTGTGGTTATAATTGTATATGTATTAAAATGAATAAAGTAACCGTTGTCTGTACATCACCAGGATTTTGCAAGTTATTTTGGAGTTTTGTGACCTTATAAAAGAACTTGAGCTCCAGCCTTGTTCCTCTGTATGTTCACAGAACGCATCAGTGGCTTGTAATATCTTTTCAATCTAGAGAAGTGGGTACTTTATCCTATTTATTGAACAGCAGTCTCCTAGTGACCTTCCAAACAGCAGAGTGTCTGCTAAATATTATCTATCATTGTAAGCGAAGCAACTTAATTAAAGATTCCTAACCTTTAAGGGAGACGACAGAGGTGCACTTTAATAAGAAAAATTATACAAGAAGACTAACACATTTAAATGGAATAGTACGTGATATATTATTGAAAGTGTTGTTTCATAATAATGTCAGCACCATTCTGCATGAGGGAATCCAGTCGTTAGAATTACAGGAAGGGTTGAGGTCAATGTGTGAATTTCAATCACTAAAGCACCATAGAGAAACAGGCCCATTGTTAAAATACCTTAAGGCCTCAGACTACCAATAATTCCAGTATTGATAATATGGATGTGATAGAAGTTATTATCCAACTTCATTTGAGCCCCCTTCTGGTTTACCAGTACCAGAGGGATTTCCTGAATGCGAGACATGGGGTAAGCAGCTTTGCTGCTCCCTCCTTCAGTCGGCCATTGAGTCAAAGGTAAAAGGCACATTTTATTCGATGAAGAAATGGGATGCTAATCGTGGTGAATAAGGAGCAATGTGCCATAAGGTATACTTTGCACTAATGATTGCATTTTTGCACATGATAAAGCTGTATATCGCTATGAAGCCGTAATCAAGTGGGATGTTATTTGTGTTTTTACTTCTGCTGGCTTTTATGTGTACTTTTATGCATGTTTTACAATCCAAATAAAGATCATTTGACTTGACTTGACTTGATAAGGCCATGCCTTATAGTTATGCAGTAAAGTAGTTTATATCAGCATATGATAATAAAATGCACCTGTAACAAGATATGTCTTGAGTCAAGCTCCAAATAGCTGTTTCCGCCGTGTTTTCCAAGGGAGGCAGTGCTACAATCTGTGAGAATGGCCAAACAAAGACACAAACAATGCCAGACTTTACATATCAATCTATCAATCTGGCCTAGGTGACCGAAGGATGCACTGACCAACTATGTTCTAAGCAGCGGCATCACTACTTTAATTGACCTTCACCCTCAGATTGTTCATGACTGTAAGTATGAACAGCTCTGAATTCATTCAGTATTTGACTCCTACTTGAAATGAGTTTCATATGTATTCGTTTTGCATTATTAACGTACGACCTCATTCACCAGCCTTCGAGATGGGCTGGGTTTCCAATTTCAGGTCAAATAGTTGTCAGAGAACAATTGGTTGTTTGCTTTTTTGTTATTTTATGTCTTACTGTTGCTTTTAAAGACTCTCATTTTTACACCTGCATCAATGCACCTATAAAATGGCAAAAATGTAAGTCATTCATTGCCGTATTTTTTCTAACTTCATATTCTACCAATGAACTATAGGGGATATTCTCAAGAAATGGCGAAAACTATCGCTAACCTCAGCATGCGTTTTTTTATCGCCGGGTACCGCCGGAAATTATAGCTGGGTAAGCGGCGCATTCAAAATACTCAGCTTACTGGCGATCGTTTACCCTATCAGGTGAAATGTTCAGCGATAACAATAGTGGCATGGCAATAAAAATCCTCACGTTAATGTGAAAAAAGTGGCAATGGGCCAATTAGCGATCAAAAACTGCACACTAATTAGAGCCAAGCCTGTATTTTTCACATTCAGATGGAAAAAACACTATAAATTCCTGCTAAGCAGCCCAAACACAAAAAAAGAAGCAATTGAGAAAAACCATGGAGGAAGCTGGACAGTGGACGACTGTAAGAAGCGCTGCCATGATGCTAAACTCAAGACCAAGCATAAACTTGCAGCAAATCTGAAAACAGCAATGCAGACTGGAGGTGGGAGTCCAGTGCCACAGGAGGAGCTGGATGAGTTGGGAGGAACAGGTGTTCCAAGTCATCAGCGAGTAGACGTGGTTGGATTTCCGGGACAGGATATTGCTCAACATGACCAGACACAACACCAACAAGGTGAGTAACAACCAGGGACTGGGGGGACGGGGAAAGATGGGACTAATGGCTAACATGCACAATTAAATATACTGCAGTGCACACTCACAATGACTGTGGATCAAGACCCGGATACCTTTGACCCTGGTGGCATAGACACATATCACCCTACTCAACCAATACATTGCAAGACAAATACTGGTAGGCTCGCAGACCTGGAAATGTGCACATAAAAGTCTAGCAAGTATAGTCCAAGTATCATAACAGGCCACAAAATACGGGTTACATGAAAGAGCAAAGGTCCACATTGATTGGAGATACGGCATGGTGTCAAAATGGCCCCCTGCCTCAACACCACGCATATGCATGTTGCTGTATGTCTGAGTCATGTGCAAGATTGTGCATTCGCATCGAGGGTGACACTACTGCACATACACAATCTTGCAAATAACTCAGACACACGGGCACAATGGTGCATGTGGGCTGACATTGCTGGCAGGATGCCCACTCATGCACATGATCAGTCACACACACACTGCATACACATTTTGGCATCAGAGTGATGCGGGTCAGTGCAGACCAGTTGTATATGCATGTTGTTGAGGCAAGGGGGCTAAGTAGACATCCTGCTGTATCTCCAGTTAATGTTCCTGCTTGCTCGTATAGGATATGCAGTCCTGTGTACACCAAGTGAGAAAGCATCTAGTGATTATGCATACCCTAAACACATGCATTGTCACAACAAAGTGATCATGTAGCCTACTGGCTAAAAGGGGCATATCCCACAACGCACACAATCAGCAGACTTTTTTTTTTTAGTTTTTTTCAAAACCTTTATTGGCAAATACAACATTACCAAAATACCATATAGCATCAAATCAGACATAGTAGATCCTTTGCGGAGTACATAAAAAATATAGAAAAACAAGTAAAGGCATATTCTTATACAATACGGCAGTAGCACTATTAAGCTGTACATGGCTGCATAATGTTTCAAGTTTCTTTATTTTCTGCATAGTTACTTAAAATCATTGCAATATTACTGCTTCAAATGAAAAATAAAATTTCCAACAAAGTCTGTATGATTTCATCCACTTTCGCTGCCTTTTTGTTTGTTTTTTTTAAATTATGAAAGGCAATCTTCAGATTAAAACCAAATTAAGACCCATTGTTAAATAATTATTTACAAATATAAAATCAGAATTGATTGTAATCATAGTATATGTCCTTAAATAACTGGATACATTAACTTGCAGTCTCATATTCTATTGCTCCAGCCATGTAATCTCTTTTTACAAGTCATATTAATTGTGTTGGTCACATTTTACCACTTGTTACGAGGATTATCCCTGTACTGCTGGCAGTATGTCCCTATAGTGGTCCAGTTTAAGACAAGTTCCTGCCAGCAGTATACTGCAGTGCCAGGGCCTGGTTCAGCTTTTGTTGTTTCAGGCATTTTTTTGTTCAGCCAGCATAACAAATTTTACCATTCTGCAGTTTAGTTGTGTACTTTCTGGGTTTAAGCAGGCTAGCACTGCTTGCCTCCTGGTGCGGATGCCTTTCTGTTTGAAAGGGTCTTTAAGAAACTATTGCTGTGCTTGGTGCATTTCCTTGCTTAAGCAGATTAGGTGTAGAATGTCGTCTTGTTTGGTTTTACACAACCCGCACAGCTCTTGTGCTACTGTCCATAGCCATGGTGGAAAGTGCTGAGCACATGGAAAGATTCCCATCCTATGCCTCAGAAAGTTCATTTTTATGGACTTAGGGTAACCCTGGTTGAAAAATGATTGTGGAGCAAGTAACTTATAGGAGTTAAGAGTCATCCAGGCATGCGATTTGTTTGACAAGCTTGCTTTGTCATCCACCAAAGAATTTTGTTTTCAGGTCTTCCAGACCAGTTTTTTTGCGCATCCCAAAGTCCAGTGAGTTTGGTAGATTCTAGGGCTAGCTGAAGGTAGCTTCTAGCTTGGAAGTGCTCCCTTTGCTGTATATCCTGCCACAGCAGATTGTTTAGCGTGTTTGTGGTGGCACTTCTAATCCTTTGCCAGCAGATGATATAAGAACCATACCTAGCTAGATCTTGTCATAGGAGGCCAAACTCCAGCCTTATTTGAGCAGGTGATGTGTAGGACGGAAGGCAGAACATGATTCTTTAGGCTTTGACCTGCGTGTTGCACAGCTCCTTTGCATCTCCTCCCCGCATTGCCTCACTACCATAAGCAATTGAGGGGAATAGTTTAGCCTGGAATACCTTCAAAAGCGGAGTCAGGGTAGGACCCATCAGTTTGTTTGCAAGATTTTTCATTGTTAAAGCAATCAGCAGACCTTTCCTTCTAGCTTCCTCGTTCTGGCGCCAGAACTACCCTTCCTTGTTGAATATAACTCCAAGGTACTTGTGTTCCTGAACTGGATCAAGTTGTGTGCCATCAAGGAACCAACTTCTCTGGAGCTTCTTTTTGTTGTTTATTGACATTGCCCGTGTCTTGCTCAAGTTTATTTTTCAGTTATTTTCTGTGGCGTAGTTCTGCATTTCCATCAGTATATGCTGGAGACCAACGTAAGTGGTGTCTAAGCAGAATTTCATCGTCTGTGTACATGAGGTTGGACAATGTTTTCCCTCCAATCCTCAGTGAATGTGAATTACAGGCATCAAGCACCTTTGGAAGGTCAGCCATGAATAGATTAAACAGGGTTGGTGCAAGAACGCAACCCCGTTACAGTCCCTTTGTTGTGGGAACTTTCGAGGAGATATGGGTACCGCCACCTAGTTTCACCTGCACCCATGTATCTGTATGTAGAAGTTTCAGCATGGTTAGAGTAGGCTGTGGTATGCCCCATTGCTCCAATTTCCCCCACAGTCTACCCCTCTTTACATTGTCGAAAGCGGCGCTAAAGTAAATGTAACATAGGTCTAAAGGTAGTTTCGAGGCTTTAGTTGCATCGATTAGTAGTGAGATTGTAAGGATGTTTGGGGATGTGCTGGCCATTTTGTGGAAGCCGGTCTGGTTTAACAGTATTATCGAGTTCGCCTCCGCCCAGTTTGTCAGCTACATAATGTGATGTCAGCACCTTAGAGGAAGGAACAGGTCTGGCTGGAGAGAGATGGGGACAGGGAGGGGGGTGACTTCTGACCAGCACCGGCGGCCGCTGCGGGCGGAGTATCGGCGGGGAGCGTGGGGGAGGCAGTCTGGCTCGGATGTGATCGGGTGTGCAGGTACGTCACTAGGGGGCCCCATATATCAAGAGGGCCCAATCTAGCAGGCATTAGTTCCCAGAATTAAGATAGTAGAGTCTGGCATCTAGAAGCATCCTCAAGCCAATGGGCAAGCTTAGGCGCCGGCCTACTCCCCCAACACATGGCCACCCTAAACCACGCAAGAATGAGCAGCATCGCATCCAATCGCCGAGAGGCATCCGGGCAAAATTTAACAAAGCCCAGCAGGCATAACAGTCAGTCAGGCAGAACCGGCGCAGAGGTGATCTCAGAAACAGCTGCACAGACCTCCCGCCAGAAATCAGACACCTGTGGGCACAACCAAGCCAGAAGAGAGAAATCTGCGGCAGGGGAGGAGCAACGTAGGCATCTGTCGTCAGGGAAGAGCCCCAGTTTATATAGCGGAACGGGGAAACGATATAGCCTGTGTAAGTATTTCAAATGTATAAGACGGAGGCGATAATTGGGAGACAGTTTTTTAGTCTGATTGCTGCAGTAGAGCCAGTCGGCTTGAGAAATGTCCACACCGAGATCATCGCCCTACGCCATCCGGGCATGATCGGTGGAGATGGAGGCGGTTGACAGGGTAGGTGCCTATAGCTTGGTCACCAACTTCTGGGGAGTGGGGGAGGAATAAATGAAGTCAAGAGTAGGCATTGAAGGAGGAGGCTGTGGGAACGTGGGATGTAACTCCCTGTAGATATCCTGCTGCTGATAAAAGAGAAGAGTGACCAGAGGACCGGAGGAAGCAGGAAGAGAATAGAATGTATTCCCAGGATAGAGATCCACCAAAGTCCCCAACCCCAGACATGCTTGGACATGCCAGATGGTTGGAGAGGGGGGAAGGTATGATGATACACTATCGGCATAGCGGTTGCCGATTGCATAGGAACATTAGAAAAATGATGCAGTCCCAGCCAGGCCCAGCGCAGAGTCTCGACCGTGTCCACCTCGGCCTGTGGGCGACCAGCTGGGGCAAACAGGGCGGTGTTCAATGGCCAAGGGGTAGCAAGGTCTGCTTCAACCGCGCCTTTCGGCTGGTAAGGGGAGGGGTGAATCCAAAAATGGAAAAAGCTGGCCTGGGTACTTAAGGCATAGAGTTTGAAGTTGGGAGTGCTCATGCCACCAACGACATAGGAAGAGTAAGGATATCATATGCAATCCTGGGTTGCTTGCTAGCCAAGACGGGAGATATGAACAGGGAGCAGATTTTACGAAAAAAATGGGTTGTCAGCGGTATGGGAATGTTCAAAAAGAGGTAAAGGAATTTTGGTAGGACCACCATCTTGGCAATGGCTATACGACCGGCCAGTGACAGGGGGAGCTGGTTCAATTGAGGTATTTTAGATTCAAGCCAGTCCACCGCGCGTCCAAAGTTGGCCCGCCAAAGGTCATCTAAGTCCCTACTCAGCCAAATACCCAGATAGCGAGTGGGGCCAGTGGCCCCTACAAAAGGACAGTCCGGGGTAAGTGGCTTGGTGGCATCAGTGAGCGGGAACCCTACTGACTTACTCCAGTTCACCTGTATGCCGGAGATTCCACCAAACAGTATTATCTCGCAGACTAGGGTACTGAGGTATTCTTGGGGATGGTGGACATACAATGTAATATCATCCGCATACAAGGAGACCAAGAGGGCGCGGGCTGAAAAACTGATGCCCCTCTGGGTATGGTACTGTCGGAGTCTGACAGCGAGAGGCTCCATCGCAATGGTGAAGAGCATGGGGGAGAGCAGGCACCCCTGCTCGGTGCCACGATCCATCTGAATAGGATCGGAAATTTGACCATTGATTCAAAGGCGGACAGAAGGGCGAGTGTAGAGGAGTGATATCTTACAAATGAAGATGTTGCTGAAGCAGAGGTGCGGTAGGAGAAAGAATAAAAAGGGCCACTCCCAGTTGGGCCCGCACTTTCGCCCAGTCATAGAGGAGGCATGTGAGACCGGCTGGCTGCCGCCAGACTGGCGCCATGCAGAGGTGGTGGTCTTTTTGAAGCCTGGGCGACCACCAGAGGCCCATGCGTCGCCAGTAGACTCAAGCCGTACATTACCGATCTAGTGCATCCAGACCAGGCCGGTTTAATGCCACAGCGGGCTACTCGGCATAATATACGACGGGCACAGGTTGCAGTATCGGCCTGGCAAAAGCTGGGGGAAGGGGCTGCACTGTTCTTAGCGGACATGGATAGAGCGTTTGATTCCCTAAGCTGGACTCATTTGTTCGCTCTTTTGGGACGCCTCAACCTGGGCCCTCGATTTTTGGCTTATGTGCGGCTCCTATATACTGATCTCATGGCGGCGGTACGGGTGGGGGGGAGATTTCCCGCTCCTTTCGACTTGAACATGGGACGCGGCAGGGCTGCCCCCTCTCCCCATATCTGTTCGCCCTTGCTATGGAGCCCCTTGCGGCGTGGGTGCAAATAGATGCTCAGCTCAGGGGTTTTCAGTGGGCGGGGGGAGTGACTGATAGAATAGCGCTGTACGCCAATGACGTACTATTTTTCCTCACCAACCTGGAGCGCTCGGGGCCTCGGCTCCTGCGAATCCTGCACATTTTTGGTGAAACCTCTGGACTATACTTGAACCCTCGGAAATCTACATTGTGGATCCTAGGCGGCCCGCAGCCTGTTGGGAATTGGGCGGGGGAGCTTCAAATAGCCACAGACGGCATGAAATACTTGGGGGTGTACCTGTCGGAGGACGCCTCCTTTGCTATGCAACGTAACATTACCCCGGTTTGGGAGCGCACCCGAGACGACATTCAAGTCCGGTCCAAAATGCCACTCTCCATACATGGTCGGTCGGCCATCGTTAAGATGGTGGCTCTCCCACGTTTGATATACCAGCTGCAGAATCACCCAGTCCTGATTGCGCAGGGTTGGTTCCGGCGCCTTAACTCGGCGCTCAGCCGCTTTCTATGGGAGGGGGGCATGGTGCGGGTTGCCCTGCAGACCTGCTTCCGGTCAACCTATACTGGGGGCCTGGCTACCTCAGATGTTCTTTCCTATTACCAGGCGTCCCACTTGTTGGTCCTAAATGACTGGTGGTATGCCGACAGGAGTGACCCCGCCTACGCGGTGGAGAGGGCTTTGATCGGTACGGCGTCCGTCCATACGCTTCTATACTCGGCGCCGCTCAGGAAGGTTTTGCCATCAGCCACGCAGGTGGTCTTTCAAATCTGGAGGCAGACGCTACGTAGAATGGGTTGGTGGAATGTGTTAACCCGGGAGACCCCGCTCTGGCACAATGGCCGCCTGCCTCAGTTGGACACCTTGCCCGTCTTTCGGGGATGGGATGCGATCGGCATCTCCACCTTAGGCGATGCTATGTCAAGGGGTGTGCTTAAGTCCTTCGATGACCTGCGCGTAGAATACGCGATGCCGAGAACCCAGTTCGATAAATATCTTCAATTCCGACATGCTTTGACACCATATATAGCGGGGTTGGACGACCTGCCTGATTTAGCCCGATAGAGGCAAAAATATTCATGGGGGAGCTACCTGACAAGAAACTGTCCCATATATATCAACCCGTAGTCCGACACTGTACCACAGACCTGCAGCACCTTAGAACAACATGGGAACAGGACGTTGGGGATATGGATGAGGAGGATTGGGTGGAGGCACTGGAGAGCCCTAGGGGAGCTGCAATATCCACGCGCCTGCGACTCATACAATTTAGGTACCTACACCGCACATACTATACTAGGCAGCGCTTATGGGCTGATTGCGTCCCCGGATTGTCTCAGGTGTGGGACAGAGGTTGGAACGCTACTACATACAGTGTGGGAATGCAGGGCGTTGCAGAGATTTTGGACAGGAGTGCTTCGGTGCTTGGATGAAGTTCTAGCCTGGGTACTTCAGAGGGACCCTAAACTGACTCTGCTACATGTTATGGCCGGGGTGGGAGGCAACAGGTACAAGCGCCACTTGCTCCTCTTGGGCTTAACCTTGGCGAAACAAGACATTGCGCGTTCGTGGAAAGCGCCCCAGGCTCCCTCTCTGGTGGCATGGAAGCGGGGCATGGACTTCTGCATGGGGATGGAACAGCCTGTATTTGTGGCCAGGGGGTGCCTGCTCAAACATTATGGGGTGTGGAAACGGTGGGCGGACTATCGTGGTTTGGAGCTGGACCCGCCTCCTGATGACACCACGGACCAGCCTCGAATGTAGCCGGACTACTTTGGCACTTCTGAACAATGGTCAGTGGTAGTACTATACTGTGCACTGAAAGTGTATTACCCAGTAGAGCAGGCAGCAGCGCATAGGGAGGGGGAGGGAGTTGCGGGTGGTGAGGGGATGGGGGGAGGGACCAGTTTGTTGTATCCTTGAATAGCATTTTCCTTTTCTTCTTCTTATAATGTAACACAAGAAAATGACTGCATATGTGTTCAACTTTCATGATGATGGTGATTGACTCTGGGTGACAGAGTGTTACAGAATATATGCTTATTATGCACTCAATAAAAATCTGTTTTAAAAAAAAAAAAGGGCCACTCCAGTGTGTCGAATGCCTTAGTGGCATCGAGTAGAGCAGCCACTGCAGGGAGGCTAGGAATAATCTGATTAAGGACCGAGAATATGTCCGGGGGGTTGTGAATTGTAGTGTGGCCTGGGATGAAACCGGACTGGTCAGGAAGAGCGATGAGGGGCATGAGGAGGAGAAGACGGGAGGCCAACAATGTAGCAAACATTTTATTATCAATATTAATTAGAGAGAGGGGGCGATATGAATAGCGGCAATCAGAAGGCTTGTCCAGCTTAAGTAGAAGCATTATCATTGCCTCACGGAGCGATTGCGGGATGAGGCCATTGTCAAAGGAATCATTCTACAGGGAGGCCAGATGTGGCTCAAGAAGCAAAGCAAAAGTCTTATTGAACAAGGCGGGGAGGCCATCTAAAACCTGGGACCTTATAACTAGGTAAACTATTTATGGCAGCGAGTATTTCTTTCTTAGAGAGGGGCTCATCCAAGATTTTACGGTGATAGTCCTCGAGCAAAACCAGCGCGAGTGTGTCAAAATATGGGTTAAAATCCTCGCGCGAAGGGGTGGAGCCCGCGGTGAAGAGTTGAGAGTAGTAGACCAAAAATCGGGATTTAATTTCCTCAGGGGAAGTGGTTCTAGTGAGGCCACCGTCCTGGAGTGCCGTGACATACGAAGCCGCACAAGGGGGACGAAAGAGGTTGGCCAGGGTCTTGCCAGGCCGATCTCCCTCACCAAAGTGGCAAGCTCGTGCCTCTCTACCAAGGGAGGAGAGTCCCCTGTTGGCCTCCTCAGCAAATTCTGTATGTTTTTCATGTAGGCGAGTGAGAGTCTCAGAGCTGGGGTGGGTTGCATGAGCGGCGTCCCGAGCCTTAATCTCCGATTCTAGTTAGACCGGTGATGCAAGCCCCTCACAGGCCTCGAGCCACATGTGACGCCATGCATCATATAGCGAGTTTTCGGTGAGTATGGACTGAAGAATAGCATTGGAGCGAGGGTGAGAAGAGTAGGGGCCAGAGTGGTCCAAGACTGCAGAAAGTGTAACGTTAAACCCCCCCCCAGAGAAGTGCTGGGGGCCCAGAGACAAGATCAGATGCCATATATGAGTGAAGATATCCGGGTCGTCCGAGTTAGGGCTGTACACAGCCGCTAATAGGTTGGGACAGTAGGGAGCACTGTAAAAGAACATAACATCCATTAGGGCCAGTAAGTACCTGAGTTGTATGCCATGGAAGCCCCCTCCTTATCAAAATGGACATCCCCGTGAATAGGAGGAGTAGAAGGAGGAGTGCGATTCACCCCAATATCGCGACTGAAGTCTAGTAGAGGTTGCAGGTAGCAGGTGGGTTTCTTGTAAAAGGCAAATGTTAACTTGTGTTTTGCTGGCAAGAATTTGCTGCGGGCAGCTTGCTCAGCCAGGGTGTAGTCACGGTAGAAAGACAGCGTGTTACCCTGATGCCGGATCTCGCCCCTCTCCCTGGAAACCTGAAGGACTGCATCACGGTCATGGAAATTTAGAGTCTTCGCGATGATTGGACGAGCAGGTAGTCCAGGGGCAGAGCGAGTGCCGAGGGAATGGAGTGCTCTCTCCACGATGAAGAACTGAGAGAGCGAGGCTCCAAACAGTTTGCGCAGCAGCTGCTCCACATAATCCTCCATCTTGGAAATATTTGAGAACTCCGGCTCCCCAGTAATGCGAAGGTTGCTCCTACAAGAGCATCACTCCAAATCTTCGTTCTTGGAGCGAATCAGTTCTAGCATTTTGTCCATTTGGAGTCGTTTTTGGCGATCCTGGGTGGCGGAACCCTCTGCATCAGAAACTCTTGACTCAACGTGAAGTAAGCAATTGTCATGCAAGTCCATCCTGGACTTAACCACGTCCAGGCGGGAGGTCAATTGATCAAATTGGGTGGCGATCCCGACACCACCGACTTGACCTCCAACATAATGGCTTTGAGTTTGTCTTCACGTGCGGCAGCCATTTCTGCGGGGCAGGCTGGTCGCCCCTGTCGACAATGGCGCCCCCCCTGGTGCATCTGTCTCCATTGGTAGAAAGTGAGCCGGGGCTGTTTAGGGTCAGCTTTACCCATGGCGGCTACCGGGGCAAGGGGCCTCGAGAGGGGATAGCGCCCAGCACAATAACAGGGTAAACAGTCAAAATATCGAGTTTTTAATTTCGACCTACACTTATATCGAGTTGCTAATATCAATGGGACAGAATATCGATGTCCAGAATATCGATGGCCAGAATATCGACCCTAAGGTAAGTAATATCGAAATTACTAATATCGATAGCATATATATCGATGTAAGTAATTTCGATTTACTAATATGTGTTAGAAATATTAGTTAAGTATTTAAATTAATTGTTATAATATGTGTTTAATATGTTTTTATAATTTAAAAATATATAAGAGTAAATAATATGTTTTACTACCACAGCGGGTTGTGGGTTTATAGGGGAATAGGGTGGGAAGTAATTTATTTGTAATTAAATAATTATTTTTCAATGATTAATTTATTTTGCAATTAAATATTAATTGGCAATGATTTATTTTAATTGATTAATTGATTAATTAATTGATAATTTATGTATATTTTTAACTAAATTATATGTTTTACTACTGGAGCGGGTTGTGGGTTTATAGGGGAATAGGGTGGGAAGTAATTTATTTGTAATATTAATTAATTTTGGGTAAAGGGGTCTTTTTAGGGTTCAGGGTCAGTTTTCAGTTTTTGGGTAAAGGGGTATTTTTAGGGTTCAGGGTCAGTTTTCAGTTTTTGGGTAAAGGGGTATTTTTAGGGTTCAGGGTCAGTTTTCAGTTTTTGGGTAAAGGGGTATTTTTAGGGTTCAGGGTCAGTTTTCAGTTCTTTGGTAAAGGGGTATTTTTTGGGTTCAGGGTCAGTTTTCAGTTCTTTGGTAAAGGGGTATTTTTAGGGTTCAGGGTCAGTTTTCAGTTCTTTGGTAAAGGGGTATTTTTAGGGTTCAGGGTCAGTTTTCAGTTTATGGGTAAAGGGGTATTTTTAGGGTTCAGGGTCAGTTTTAGGTTTTTGGGTAAAGGGGTATTTTTAGTGTTCAGGGTCAGTTTTCCCTACTGTTGCACCCACTGGAGTGGGAATAGTAATTATTGTTAAGTAATTATATATTATATATGATTTATTATTTTTTTTTTATTAAATATGTATTATTATTTTTTTTAACAATTATTACATATATTTAAATATGTTTAAGTAATTATTAAGTATTATTTACAGTTTTTTTTATGTTATTTTAAATTAAAAAAAATCGATATATTTAACAACGATATTTTTTACATCGATATTAATTTTTCGATATTTTGGTACTTACCATGTTGTACATAGGGCGTCGATATTTTTGCTATCGATATAATTACGCCAATATTTGTGTAGGTCGAAATTCTGTCTGTCGAAATTCTGTCATAGATCCCAATAACAGAGTGGTCTTAGGATCTCCAGTAAAGGATGGAGGGCTGGAAGATGAGTTCAGCGGGAGGGTCCCCCACGCCGTAAATAGGACCAGGTGTAGAGTGCGGCCAGGAGAGGCAGGAGCAGCGGGTATGTATGGGGGGCAAACAGAACCCTCCAAGAGGCCAGTGCACTACAAGCGCAAAACCTTGACCGCGTGTGTAACGGTGTGAGCCACAGATCAGAGCCCCGTGGGAGGCTTGCAAACACCCAGCCGCACCACAGTCACCCTCCCAGGTAGAACACAACTCAAGAACCAGACAGGGGTCTGACAAAGGAGCCCAAGAGCCGATGGCCAAGCAGGCACAAAGTGCAGGTCAAGAAGGGCAGCGTCATACACTGTTTTTATGTTTAGGGAGCTGAGAGAAATTATTAAAATTTCCACTTCTACTCAGTCTTACCTAATTTTATTCTATCACTAATCACTTATTTGCACTGCTTTTTTCAGTTGTCATACCACACTGACACCACCCACTGGATAAAAACACATTGTCTTCATACTCTCATAGTCCTTTCATACTTTTGTGACTGTGTGTGCACTAACTCCAGGGTAAGGAGAACCCATATGATGTAAAAGTGGTGGAACACTTCGACAACTGATGGGAAATTTCTCACCTATCCTTGGGTATGTGTCTCCCAGTAGAATAATCACGTAGGTTCTGTTATATCATATCACGTGGTGTTACTGAATAATTTAGTTCACAATACTCTTTTTTTTCTGTCATGTCAATGGTTGTTTGTGATTAGAGCTTTTCTTTGACTCCTAGATACTTCTTGTGTAATTCATGTCAGTGTTAGGGGCGCGTATCTAGTACTGAGTCTTTAAATTAGCCCTTGGACCCCCTTCTATGTAGTTTGTTTTTCTAGTGCCACAGCTGCACACCAACGCAATGTAGTTGGAATCTTCCATGCCCTGGAGCTGATCATTACTACATTGCTGCACCAAGGTTTGCAACAGATAAATCCTGATGCACTTTCTACGTTCACATCTCTGCCCCTGATGTGTCAGTGCCTTACAGTGCTGCAGCTAATCTACCACCAAGCCCATGTGAGGCACATGACACATCAAAGGATGAAGATGTGGATGAATCTACATTGTTGCAAGAAGAAAGCAGTAGCATTCATCTATGCCAAATGGCCGGGTTCTCGTTGAATCTGGGCTTAGCATGATGGTCCATAACATCATCTTCCACTGTCCCCCGATACACTCTGTGACACTCACCTTGGACCAAGACATGTACTGCCAAATTATGTCTTGTTCCCAATGACGATGCAATAAGCCTGCAGACTGAACTCCGCCTCTTTTTCTGGACATTTAACCCAAAAGGACTCTGACTGGCCCTCCACTGGGCATCTATGGAATGTGGGGATTGTTTGGCCAAGTACTGGTCCAGTATTCACCAATGTCAACAGACCTGTAAATACAATATTTACCACACACAGATGTGTGTTGTCCATGATCAATCAAGTATAGGGGGTCTCTAAAAATGTTGGGCCAATTAATCCATCAAAAGGTACATCAAGGGAAATAAGAGAACTGTGCATGTGTTACTGTGACTCAGATAGGCATTGAGATGACCGGGTAAGTGTGAAGTAGCTATGCCCTCATTGCTCCAATACAACAATCTAGCAACATCCCAACTTAGCTCCACGTCCATTAAGGAAATAGGCATGTGTGCAAAAATGGCCAAGTCTATTGCAGGCCACAAGTAGTGTCCCCCTTTAAAATTGCTAAACATTATTTCTTGGCAAATCTACTCACACTCTATGGGGTGGACAAAGCCTGTTGTGATGGTGTTCATCGCATGTCACATCCCAAGATGGTGCACACCATATTCACATTGATTAAGATTCGTAAAGGCACATGACTACCAGCCACAATTGGAACCACAATGTCTGCCTCGGTAAAGTAGAGTTGACAATAGGGATTCACCCCGAAGTGCAAGACGTCAGTTAGCCCCTTACTGTGGAAAAACAATGCTTACAAAATTAGGAACCCTCTCATGCTGTGACCACAGTGAGTGGATAGGGCAATGTGTCTAGGGATGTGTGATGCAATGCACTTAGCATATAGTCAGATGCAGTGTCTTCATTTGAAGGGTGGCTTCACTATGAGACAATGCCAAAAGTAACAGCTGGGAGAAGTGGTTATGACACTGGCACTACAGGAAGCAATGCAAACTCCCCTCTATTGTGCAGAAGAACAGTGTGCCTGCACAAAAACTGTGTCTGGGATTAAATCATGACTTTCCAACTTTAGTGATTCACAAAAGGCATATAGGAGAAGTGAAGTCAGTATACCGAACTGTTCTACTCCTAAATGCCACGTGTGAATACTGGAAATCATAAAGTCATGACTTACTCTCAGATGAATTTTGTGACTCAGGACCACTGTTCTGCCAAATGCCGTTCTCAATGGACCCACAAATGCATGTCCCGAAGGTTGAGCCTCCATGCACATAAACATATAATTCAAACGAAGCTGACACACTTGCCCTACGCAGCAAGTTTGTTAAGGTCTGTGCATTGTTGATGGACTCTGCGCCAGGAGCATGTGATATGCAGGGGCTTGACGGAATCTGTGTTACCCCGACACATACATCCATCTCCATGATGGATAACAGTTGCAAATGCAATATCCACTCAAGCCCATGTCCCTACATTGTGTTGTAAATGGCAACAATGTGATGTCCAACTCCGTGAGTCACACTTAAGATGTTGAAATTCACAAATGACTGTTTCTAGACTAGGCTGTAAATCCTACTTGCCACCCTGTTATCCATGCAAGTTTATGTGCTCACATTAAGTTATCCTGACACAATCCATCCTGCCAAGTAACATGTACTGACCACACTTACACATTCAACAGATTGTCCAGTGATGGTATGAGTTGTATACAAGGTAAAAAGCCACACTCCACAAAATCACCCTAGACATAAGTGCAAGCAGATATCAAAATTAGTAACCATTTATTATTGCAGTACAAAAATTAACTACCCTAAACTAACACCAATCACTACTACTACTAATATAATTTAAACTAACTAAAACAAAAGTGGTCAATCACCTAAACTATCTACCCTAACTAATCCTAAACAAACAACAACATATCTAAGACTTCAACCCCCCTCCCACCCTTAAGGCACATCGTGAGGCAGGACAAAGACATCTAAGCTATACATAAATTGACTACACAGTTAACCTACACACACACACACACACACATATATATATATATTACCTACTGGCGGTCGCCAGTAGGTATATATAGTTAGGATTTTTTCTCTATGGGACTTTTGAAAATTCTATGTCTAATAACTTTGGCGTTTGTGGACGGAATCGGCTGAAATTTTCAGGAAAATGGCACATTTCGTTTCTGAGCAGCCCCTAAAAATTTGGGGGGGTTTCATCAAGGGGGGGCCGAGAAAAAAGGGGGGTCCCAAAACGCGTTTTTAACATTGAGTTTTCCATAGGGCGTTTGGCCTCACTTTTAGCTCGAACGGCTGAATGGATTTGCACGAAATTTGGCAAAATTGTAGGAACTGTTAGCCCGATGTGCCTTTGCTGGGTCTCAATATATGTGCTCCAGTGGATTTTGAGAAATTAACGTTTTGAAAAACAGATATATCTGTGACAGCAACCCGGATAGCGCTCCGGTTCGCGAACTTTTCGCGTAACGGAACTTTGCGAAGTGAAGCTGATTGGCTCTCCGGTGTCTGTCAACATTCTAAACAGTCCGGAGCGGCCGCCATCTTGTCTCTCGGTAGGATCGAGAGACAAGAAGAGGAGAAAAAAACGAAGGGGGAATTTAATGAAAGGGGGCAAGGTAGACCCTTCTTGACCCCCTAGGAATGATGTTGGGGTTATTAAAGGGTCCCGTGGGGCAAATAAAAAAATATTGTTTTTTTGCGGTAGACGCGCTTTCCGGTTCGCGAACCGGGTAGTGAACCGGGACGCGAAACGGGAATTCGCCATTTTGTGTTTCATTTTAATTAAATTACAAGATGGAGAAAAAACAATGTGAGAAATGGGTATAAGGGGGTACGGGAGACGTATCTTGACCCCCTATGTTTTCTGAGGGTGGCTGAGGATGCTCATATATGTTGATACTTGTCTTCCAGTGGCTGCGCGTGAGCGTTTTTTTTTTTTTCTGCGTGACGTCTGTTAACGTTCGATTTGAAGGAAATCAGGAAGTGTTGACCGCCATTTTGACACTGCGAGTAAATATATTGTTAAAAATAATTGTTATAAATTAATCCGTATTGATAAACATTGTCTGCGCCATCTTGCTTTTTTTCCAATGGCACACTTTTGTCGTGCACGGCAGCCATTTTAGATGCCTTGACCAGACCCACTCTCTGCACGCCGCCGATCCTCAGCATGGCTCCCCACCCTCGCAAGCATCTCCCCCACGCACTGGTCACCCCCGCTCTCTGTCTTATGCATGGGCCATAAACCTCCCCCCATCTGCGCTGCTCTTCCCTGAGAATCACACCCTGTGCCCGCCCGACACCACCCTTTCACCCTATTCACTACTGCACCCTCTGACATTCCTCTTCCTTTGTGTCTGATTGTCCAGGCCGTTCCCAGGCTATCACCTAGCCCTGCGGATGTAGTTTATGGCCTCAACTGTAAAGAATCACCCCTCTTCAAAGGAGTTACAGTAGATCAAGGCCCCCACCAGATGAGATCCATCACACCACACGCGTTCCTACTATCTGATAACGATCCTGTATTGTGATTGGGGAGGGGATTCTCACTGTGAGGGTGTGTGGGACCGAGCCTGAAGCGGAAGATTCCAGGGATGCCTTTTTGTACATCAAAGTCTTCACAATTATGTGTCACTTTAAAAATATATAGCACTCCAACAAAGTAGTAGGATTATAACACTTTAATAAATAATAATAATAATAAAAATATATACAACGCACCAAAAACAGTAAACACGTTAAAAAAAAAATTTAAACAGAAGCAACAATGGTCAGTAGCGGTCTGTTGTGGGAATAGTCCGAAGGCAGCACAACGCGCTGAGATCTGGACGGCACCCAGGTGATGTCCTTTACTTGCCGCACTGGTTTTGGCATCCTACAATGCTGCTCCGAAAAACGGCGTGGGGCGCCCCGGGGGGGGGGGGGGAGGCGGCGTGAACGGGCCTCCCCAGGTGGAGGCTCGTCTGCTGTGGTGGGGCGCCCCTTTAGCGTTTCATTTGCCATTCAGCGGTTTTCCGCCCGCTTTTGCTGCACTGTGCCTCGTCAGTAGCGGTCTGTTGTGCGAATAGTCCGAAGGCAGCACAACGCGCTGAGATCTGGACGGCACCCAGGTGATGTCCTTTACTTGCCACACTGGTTTTGGCATCCTACAATGCTGCTCCGAAAAACGGCGTGGGGTGCCCCGGAAGGGGGGGGGGGGAGGCGGCATGAATGGGCCTCCTCAGGTGGAGGCTCGTCTGCTGTAGTGGTGCGCCCCATTACCGTTTCAGTTGCCATTCCGCCCGCTTTTGCTGCACTGTGCCTCATCCGCCATTCAGCTGTTTACCGCCTGCTCTTGCGGCTACAGCGTCTCGCTCACCATCTAGTTGAATTGCACCCACTCTTGCGGTGCAGCGATAGGCGGCTGCCACAGGACTCTTAAAATGGCGGCCGGCTCTTCGGATTTGGGCCTGGTCCACTAAAATGGCCCTGGGACACCTTGGAACTCGGACGCTTGTCAGCTAGGGCTTTGGCCCCATTCTCGAAAGAGTCCCCTCAGCCTTGAAGATTCTACAAAAGTCTTGGGGGCCCCCGACTCCCGCAGGCTTCCAGTGGGGAGCGGCTGCCATGATTGCTTGCGGAATGGCCACGACGGAGCTACGAGATGGTGGTGCTCTCATGCTGACGCCAGCTTCAGTCTGAAACATCCAGAAACACTGTAGACTATCAATTCGATGAGTTCCGGTGGAGCCCCAACGTGACCCGGTAGGGAAGAATTGCCCTCCCCTTTTTTGAGTGATGGTTCTTGTTGCCTGTCCCCTCTGTTGTCATCTAACGGAACCTTTTTGGATTGCCGAGTGAGAAAAAAAAAGGTGGAGCTTTCATCGTTTGGGAAAAAAAATGTTTTTAATCCAATGAAAAGTGTTATTTTTAGGTCATATGATCAAGCATTTCATCATTAGGAAACCAAAAGTAAAATGAACCAATGAAAAGTTTTATAAACAAGTCACATGACCTGTTATGCGGCTTTGGGCTATAAAAAGCCTACAAAATCCGTTGGCCTGTGAGGCGGCGTCAGTAGCGGACTGATGTGCGAATAGGCCGAAGGCAGCACAACGCGCCGAGATCCGGATGGCACCGAGGTGGTGTCCAGCAAGTTGCCGCACTGGTGTGGCCATCCTACAATGCTGCGCCGAAAGACGGCGTGTCCAGCTGAGTTGCGGTTACTTTTGCTGCTACAGTACGCCGAAGGCAGCACAACGCGTCGAGATCCGGATGGCACCGAGGTGGTGTCCAGCAAGTTTCAGTGGTGTGGCCATCCTACAATGCTGCACCGAAAGACGGCGTGGGGTGCCGGGGGGGGGTGGGGGGGGGAGCGGCGGCGTAAACGGACCTCTTCCGCCTCCCCAGGTGAAGGCACCTCATCTGCAGTGGGGCGCCTCTTAGCGTTTCACTTGCCTTCCAGCAGAGTTCTGCCCGCTCTTGCGGCACAGTGCCTCACCCTCCATCCAGCTGAGTTCCGCCCGCTCTTGCGGTACAGCGTCTCGCCCGCCATCCAGCTGAGTTCCGCTCGCTCTTGCGGTACAGCGTCTCGCCCGCCATCCAGCTGAGTTTCTCCCGCCTTTGCGGTACAGTGACTCGAACGCGCCGAGATCCGGATGGCACCGAGGTGGTGTCCAGCAAGTTTCACTGGTGTGGCTATCCTACAATGCTGCGCCGAAAGACGGCGTGGGGTGCCCGGGGGGGGGGGAGGCAGCGCAAACGGGCCTCCCCCTCCTCCCCAGGTGGAGGCACCTCATCTGCAGTGGGGCGCCTCTTAGCGTTTCACTCGCCTTCCAGCTGAGTTCCGCCCGCTTTTGCGGTACAGTGACTCACCCGCCATCTAGCTGAATTGCGGCTACTCTTGTGGTGCAGCGATAGCCGGCTGCAACAGGACTCTCAAAATGGTGGCCAGCTCTTTGGATTTGGGCCTGGTCCACTAAAATGGCTCTGGGACACCTTGGAACTCGGACGCTTGCCTGCTAGGGCATGGGCCCTATTCACCAAAGCGTCCCCTCTTTTGACTGATTGTTCTTGTTGCCTATTTCTTCTGTTGTCATTTAACGGAACCTTTTTGGACTGCCGAAAAGGGTTCTGGTCCGACCGCTGGTTGGTGGAGACATTTTGACTATATCCTGGACCTGCCCAGCCAGGCCCAAAATGGCGCCGGTATAAATGGGACTCGTAACTCCTTGTTGTGTACTGGTTGCCCAACCTTGATATCACGAGATACGTATGCAGTTTTGAAGCACATGGCGGGCGGGGACGTGAATTGATTGAACATTTGGACATCCCTATTGATATTAAGTTCTGATGTGTTATTGATTACTGTACTATTGAAAGTTCGAATTAACGTCACCCATGGTACTTACCCGCAAATGTATATCTAGATAATTTTATTGTAACTGGCCCTGTCGTACTTTAATTATAAAATGTACGTTCACCGATTCCGCAAATGTTAGACACCTTAGTTCTTGCAACCTAATGGGTTGCCCGTTACGTTCTTCTACAGTGTAAATGTCCCCTCATCATATACGATTCCAGTTTGCTCCGTGGCCGGCCCACGTGGTTATAGGTCCGTATTTGTATACTGACATTTTCACAATAAAGGTTTTTAAAACAAAACATGGTAGTAGTACCTACATTGGTAAAGTTTTGAATAATAACCACTGTTTTCGAATCAGTAAAAGGCAAGTGAAATAAAGCAGTCCAATTACATGATGGTTAAAAGGTATAATACGCAGGAACGCAGTAAAGATAAATGGTCAAGGGCTGTTGTGTTTTCTATTCCTGCAACATAAAGTGATCGATAAGAATCTGATATTCATGCCTATCAGCGACTAAGACAGCAGGTCGAGCTTCTTTTGCTCAACGGCTCCCTCATGGGACGAAGAAACGCCCTTTTTCTTGAAAAAGGAATATTTTACTTGCAGGACAGTTGTAAATTTCCCGGGAAAATACATTAGCCTGGAACATTGTTAGTGATAAACTGTAAATGCATCTGGGTCCTTTGCTTTACAAGTCAGAGTGAGAAAAAAAAAAGTGGAACTTTCATCATTTGGGAAAAAAAAATGTTCGAAAGCAATGAAAAGCGTTATTTTTAGGTCATATGACCAAGCCTTTCATCATTAGAATAACAAAAGTAAAATGAACCAATGAAAAGTTTTATTAACAAGTCACATGACCTGTTATGCTTACGTTACGCGCTGCACGGCGCGCTCTGGATCGTTTCCGGGAAGCTGCGCCTTGCGCACCGGAGCACTTCCGGTGCGCTAACGCGGCACATCACATGACGCATTACGCGACAACGCAGGTCCAGAATATAGTCAAAATGTCTCCACCAACCAGCGGTCGGAACACAACCCCTTTCAGCAGTCCAAAAAGTTCTGTTAAATGACAAGAGAAGGGACAGGCAACAAGAACCATCAGTCAAAGAGGGGAGGGCAAGTTCTTCTCTACCGGGTTACGTTGGGGCTCCACCGGAACTGATCGAATTGGTAGTCTACAGTGTTTCTGGATGTTTCAGACTGAAGCTGGCGTCAACATGAGAGCACCACCATCTCGTGGCTACGTTGTGGCCATTCCGCGAGCAATCATGGCAGTCGCTCCCCACCGGAAGTCTACGGGAGTCGGGGGTCCTAGTGACTGTTGTAGAATCTTCAAGGCTGAGAGGACTCTTTTGGGAATGGGGCCCATGCCCTAGCGGTCAAGCGTCCGAGTTCCACGGTTGCCCAGACCCATCTTTGCAGGCCAGGCCCAAGTCTGTGGAGCAGACCGCCATTTTGTGAGCTCCGTAGCAGCTGCCTGTCACTGTACCGCAAGATTGGGTGCAATTCCGTTGGATAGCGGGTGAGATGGTGTAATAGCAAGAGCAGGCGCAATTCAGCTGGCCGAGTGAAGGACTGTGTCGCAAGAGCAGGCGCAAGTCAGCTGGTCGAGTGAAGCGCTGGGGTGTAGCTGAGAAACCTCCACCTGGGGAGGTGGGGGAGGCTCGTTCGCGCCGCCTCTCCCTTCTACTGCACCCCACGCCGTCTCCTGGCGCAGGTATATGTGATGGTCGGACCAGGGCACCGCAGGACGTGTCTTCAGGTCAAACGGATTGTGGGACAAGGTGTGGAGCAGGCGCAATTATCTCGGAGGCCTCCGTCAAGTGGTTCAGGGAGGCACCGCATCACATTGTTTTCCAATGCAGTCAGGTCCACAAACAGCCCCCATTTACTTTGAGAATAGTGAAGCTGTAGCAGGTGCAAATAAGCTTCAGACAGTGTTACAAGCGTTGTTCGGAACCCTTAACTATGGCACCCAACATCCAGGACTTATGCCATTTGTGCAAGGCAGTGACATCAAAGCATCTCAGGGACCAAGCAACATACCATATCCAGAGTCCTTCCCACAACCTCTGCCTTCCTTCTTACCTAGTTATTGTTCTTTCACTCCCACTCCAGGCTTTTAGTCTGTGGATGGAAAACCATGAACCTACACTCACCTATGAAAATCTTACTATTGATGGTTTATTTTGAGCGCAAAATACAAAGGCTTGTTTGGATCGATGTTGCAGCAGACTGCCATGTAAATAGTTATTTAATAAAACGTTTTAGCCTGTTACTTTGCTGGTGTGTTGTATATATTTATAATATTTGCATAGTGTTTGTCGTTATTTTGGGTGGGGTGGGTGGCGGAGCCGAGCTGTGTTGCAGCCATCATGGTGTCGAGCTCAGTTCCTCTCACTAGTTTCGTATTTGTCATGAGGGGTTGTTCATAATGTTTCTATTTTAGCAAGGTCAAAAAGAGATCCCATTAGTGGCCTACTGATTTTGCTTGATTCCTTTTGTTTTTTTTAACGATTTTTCACTATCTGCAAAGACTAAACAGAGTATTGCGACTCTGTGCTTGTTTGTAAATAGAGAATGAACCAAAGAGAACCAATTCCAAAACAATAAATGCTAGGATAACAATCAATCAAATGGAGAGGGAAGCAGGCACGACGGATTACAACGGGGGCAAAGGCCTGTGTTACCTACCCTTCACTATCTGCAAAGAGAGAATACTCCTAAAAGAAAAGAGGAGGGGGGGAAAGGGGGGGGCAGCATTCAAAGCACATCAGCGTGCATAAATACGAAAATGTTTTTACCTACCACGTACTTGACATTTTACAGCTTTTGATATTTGCTATTAAAAAACCATTGAAATTCACTGAAAAAAACATAGGTTATAGACCATATATAGTTAGGAATTAGCATTTACAAAACCTTGAAAATTCACTGAAAAAACCATAGGTTTTAGACCATATATAGTTATGGATTAGCATTTACAAAACCTTATTTTACTCGCACAAAACCATTGAAATTCGCATATATAGTTAGTTGCACTAACTAAATATCGCGCACCCGCAATCCACTGCTGATGATGTCACATCACATGTGCATACTCCGCGGCCGGACGGCCGCGTATAAATCAAAGCTCGAAGGTGTCCACCTTTGAGTAGCACGCGAACAGCAGCTTGGTTTATGTATAGGTGAGGACGGGGATCCACTCGTAGACGCCGCTCCGTACGGGATCTGCCCGACGTGTTTCAAAGCTCCATCTGCTTCTCTTCAGGGGCTTTAACGGAAGCGGTGTGCACAACCGCCGACCCAATTCCCCATTTTATGTATAAAACACCCACCGATGGGAGGCTCAAATGAGACTGTGCATTCTAGGAAGTGTGGTCCGGGAAGCACACAATCAAGTCCTGTATGGACTCCTCAAGTGGGCCCGTCCTCGATTCCAAGTACGACTGCTGCTTCACTGTAGTGACCCCCAGGGTACCAAGGTGGTGCATACTCCACGGCTGGACGGCCGCGTATAAATCAAAGCTCGAAGGTGTCCACCCTTGAGTAGCACGCGAACAGCAGCTTGGCTTATGTAAAGGTGAGGACGGGGATCCACTCGTAGACGCTGCTCTGTACTGGATCTGCCTGACGCGTTTCAAAGCTCCATCTGCTTCTCTTCAGGGGCTTTCACGGAAGCGGAGTGCGCAACCGCCGACCCACTTCCCCATTTTATGTATAACACACCCACCGATGGGAGGCTCAAATGAGACTGTGCATTCTGGGAAGTGTGGTACGGGAAGCACACAATCAAGTCCTGTATGGACTCCACAAGTGGGCCCGTCCTCGATTCCAAGTATGGCTGCTGCTTCACTGTAGCGACCCCCGGGGTACAGGGGTGGTGCATACTCCGCGGCTGGACGGCCGCATATAAATCAAAGCTCGAAGGTGTCCACCTTTGAGTAGCACGCGAACAGCAGCTTGATTTATGTATAGGTGAGGACGGGGATCCACTCGTAGACGCCGCTCCATATGGGATCTGCCCGACGCGTTTCAAAGCTCCATCTGCTTCTCTTCAGGGGCTTTAACGGAAGCGGTGTGCGCAACCGCCGACCCACTTCCCGATTTTATGTATAACACACCCACCGATGGCAGGCTCAAATGAGACTGTGCATTCTGGGAAGTGTGGTCCGGGAAGCACACAATCAAGTCCTGTATGGACTCCACAAGTGGGCCCGTCCTCGATTCCAAGTACGACTGCTGATTCACTGTAGGGACCCCCAGGGTACCGGGGTGGTGCATACTCTGCGGCTGGACGGCCGCGTATAAATCAAGGCTCAAAGGTGTCCACTTTTGAGTAGCATGCAAACAGCAGCTTAGTTTATGTATAGGTGAGGACGGGGATCCACTCGAACATGCCGCTCTGTACGGGATCTGCCCGACGCGTTTCGAAGCTCTATCTGCTTCTCTTCAGGGGCTTTAACGGGGGCGGTGTGCGCAACCGCCGACCCACTTCCCCATTTTATGTATAACACACCCACCGATGGAAGGCTCAAATGAGACTGTGCATTCTGGGAAGTGTGGTCCGGGAAGCACACAATCAAGTCCTGTATGGACTCCACAAGTGGGCCCGTCCTCGATTCCAAGTACGACTGCTGCTTCACTGTAGTGACCCCCAGTGTACCGGGGTGGTGCATACTCCGCGGCTCGATGGCCGCGTATAAATGAAAGCTCGAAGGTGTCCACCTTTGAGTAGCTCGCGAACAGCAGCTTGGTTTATGTATAGGTGAGGACGGGGATCCACTCCTAGACGCCGCTCCGTACGGGATCTGCCCGACGCGTTTCGAAGCTCCATCTGCTTCTCTTCAGGGGCTTTAACGGAAGCGGTGTGCGCAACCGCCGACCCACTTCCCAATTTTATGTATAACACACCCACCTATGGGAGGCTCCAATGAGACTGTGCATTCTGGGAAGTGTGGTCCGGGAAGCACACAATCAAGTCCTGTATGGACTCCACAAGTGGGCCCGTCCTCGATTCCAACTACGACTGCTGCTTCACTGTAGTGACCCCCAGGGTACCGGGGTGGTGCATACTCTGCGGCTGGATGGCCGCGTATAAATGAAAGCTCGAAGGTGTCCACCTTTGAGTAGCACGCGAACAGCAGCTTGGTTTTTGTATAGGTGAGGACGGGGATCCACTCCTAGACGCCGCTCCGTACGGGATCTGCCCGACGCGTTTCAAAGCTCAATCTGCTTCTCTTTAGGAGCTTTAACGGAAGCGGTGTGGCCAACCGCCGACCCACTTTCCCATTTTATGTATAACACAGCCACCGATGGGAGGCTCAAATGAGACTGTGCATTCTGGGAAGTGTGGTCCGGGAAGCACACAATCAAGTCCTGTATGGACTCCACAAGTGGGCCCGTCCTCGATTCCAAGTACGACTGCTGCTTCACTGAAGTGACCCCCAGGGTACCGGGGTGGTGCATACTCCGCGGCTGGATGGCCGCGTATAAATCAAAGTTCGAAGGTGTTCCCCTTTGAGTAGCACGCGAACAGCAGCTTGGTTTATGTATAGGTGAGGACGGGGATCCACTCGTAGACGCCGCTCCGTATGGAATCTGCCCGACGCGTTTCGAAGCTCCATCTGCTTCTCTTCAGGGGCTTTAACGGAAGCGGTGTGCGCAACCGCCGACTCACTTCCCAATTTTATGTATAACACACCCACCTATGGGAGGCTCAAAGGACACTGTGCATTCTGGGAAGTGTGGTTCGGGAAGCACACTGTCAAGTCCTGTATGGACTCCACAAGTGGGCCCGTCCTCGATTCCAAGTACGACTGCTGCTTCACTGTAGTGATCCCCAGGGTACCGGGGTGGTGCATACTCCTCTGCTGGACGGCTGCGTATAAATCAAAGCTCGAAGGTGTCCACCTTTGCGTAGCACGCGAACAGCAGCTTGGTTTATGTATAGGTGAGGACGGGGATCCACTCGTAGACGCCGCTCCGTACGGGATCTGCCCGATGCGTTTCGAAGCTCCATCTGCTTCTCTTCAGGGGCTTTAACGGAAGCGTTGTGCGCAACCGCCGACCCACTTCCCCATTTTATGTATAACATACCCACCGATGGGAGGCTCAAATGAGATCGTGCATTCTGGGAAGTGTGGTCCGGGAAGAACACAATCAAGTCCTGTATGGACTCCACAAGTGGGCCCGTCCTCGATTCCAAGTACGACTGCTGCTCCACTGTAGTGACCCCCAGGGTACCGGGGTGGAGCATACTCCGTGGCTGGACGGCCGCGTATAAATCAAAGCTCGAAGGTGTCCACCTTTGAGTAGCACGCGAACAGCAGCTTGGTTTATGTATAGGTGAGGACGGGGATCCACTCGTAGACGCCGCTCCGTACGGGACCTGCCCGACGCGTTTCGAAGCTCCATCTGCTTCTCTTCAAGGGCTTTAACGGAAGCGGTGTGCGCAACCGCCAACCCACTTCCCCATTTTATGTATAACACACCCACCGATGGGAGGCTCAAATGAGACTGTGCATTCTGAGAAGTGTGGTCCGGGAAGCACACAATCAAGTCCTGTATGGACTCCACAAGTGGGCCCGTCCTCGATTCCAGGTACGACTGCTGCTTCACTGTAGTGACCCTCAGGGTACCAAGGTGGTGCATACTCCGCGGCTGGACGGCCGCGTATAAATCAAAGCTTGAGGGTGTCCACCTTTGAGTAGCACCCAAACAGCAGCTTGGCTTATGTATAGGTGAGGACGGGGATCCACTCGTAGACGCCGCTCCAAATGGGATCTGCCCGACGCGTTTCGAAGCTCCATCTGCTTCTCTTCAGGGGCTTTAACGGAAGCAGTGTGCGCAAATGCCAACCCACTTCCCCATTTTATGTATAACACACCCACCGATGGGAGGCTCAAATGAGACTGTGCATTCTGGGAAGTGTGGTCCGGGAAGCACACAATCAAGTCCTGTATGGACTCCACAAGTGGGCCCGTCCTCGATTCCAAGTACAGCTGCTGCTTCACTGTAGTGACCCCCAGGGTACCGGGGTGGTGCATACTCCGCGGCTGGATGGGCGCATATAAATCAAAGCTCGAAGGTGTCCACCTTTGAGTAGCACGCGAACAGCAGCTTGGTTTATGTATAGGTGAGGACGGGGATCCACTCGTAGATGCCGCTCCATACGGGATCTGCCCGACGCGTTTCGAAGCTCCATCTGCTTCTCTTCAGGGGCTTTAACGGAAGCGGTGTGCGCAACTGCCGACCCACTTCCACTTTTTATGCATAACACACCCACCGATGGGAGGCTCAAATGAGACTGTGCATTCTGGGAAGTGTGGTCCGGGAAGCACACAATCAAGTCCTGTATGGACTCCACAAGTGGGCCCATCCTCGATTCCAAGTACGACTGCTGCTTCGCTGTAGTGACCCCCAGGGTACCGGGGTGGTGCATACTCCGCGGCTGGACGGCCGCGGATAAATCAAAGCTCGAAGGTGTCCACCTTTGAGTAGCACGCGAACAGCAGCTTGGTTTATGTATAGGTGAGGACGGGGATCCACTCGTAGACGCCGCTCCGTATGGGATCTGCCCGACGCGTTTCGAAGCTCCATCTGCTTCTCTTCAGGGGCTTTAACGGAAGCGGTGTGCGCAACCGCTGACCCACTTCCCCATTTTATGTATAACACACCCACGGATGGGAGGCTCAAATGAGACTGTGCATTCTGGGAAGTGTGGTCCGGCAAGCACACAATCAAGTCCTGTATGGACTCCACAAGTGGGCCCGTCCTCGATTCCAAGTACGACTGCTGCTTCACTGTAGTGATCCCCAGGGTACTGGGGTGGTGCATACTCCTCTGCTGGACGGCTGCGTATAAATCAAAGCTCGAAGGTGTCCACCTTTGCGTAGCATGCGAACAGCAGCTTGGTTTATGTATAGGTGAGGACGGGGATCCACTCGTAGACGCCGCTCCGTACGGGATCTGCCCAATGCGTTTTGAAGCTCCATCTGCTTCTCTTCAGGGGCTTTAACGGAAGCGTTGTGCGCAACCGCCGACCCACTTCCCCATTTTATGTATAACATACCCACCGATGGGAGGCTCAAATGAGATCGTGCATTCTGGGAGGTGTGGTCCGGGAAGAACACAATCAAGTCCTGTATGGACTCCACAAGTGGGCCCGTCCTCGATTCCAAGTACGACTGCTGCTCCACTGTAGTGACCCCCAGGGTACCGGGGTGGAGCATACTCCGTGGCTGGACGGCCGCGTATAAATCAAAGCTCGAAGGTGTCCACCTTTGAGTAGCACGCGAACAGCAGCTTGGTTTATGTATAGGTGAGGACGGGGATCCACTCGTAGACGCCGCTCCGTATGGGACCTGCCTGACGCGTTTCGAAGCTCCATCTGCTTCTCTTCAAGGGCTTTAACGGAAGCGGTGTGCGCAACCGCCGACCCACTTCCCCATTTTATGTATAACACACCCACCGATGGGAGGCTCAAATGAGACTGTGCATTCTGAGAAGTGTGGTCCGGGAAGCACACAATCAAGTCCTGTATGGACTCCACAAGTGGGCCCGGCCTCGATTCCAGGTACGACTGCTGCTTCACTGTAGTGACCCTCAGGGTACCAAGGTGGTGCATACTCCGCGGCTGGACGGCCACGTATAAATCAAAGCTCGAGGGTGTCCACCTTTGAGTAGCACGCAAACAGCAGCTTGGCTTATGTATAGGTGAGGACGGGGATCCACTCGTAGACGCCGCTCCACATGGGATCTGCCCGACGCGTTTCGAAGCTCCATCTGCTTCTCTTCAGGGGCTTTAACGGAAGCAGTGTGCGCAACTGCCAACCCACTTCCCCATTTTATGTATAACACACCCACCGATGGGAGGCTCAAATGAGACTGTGCATTCTGGGAAGTGTGGTCCGGGAAGCACACAATCAAGTCCTGTATGGACTCCACAAGTGGGCCTGTCCTCGATTCCAAGTACGGCTGCTGCTTCACTGTAGTGACCCCCAGGGTACCGGGGTGGTGCATACTCCGCGGCTGGATGGGCGCATATAAATCAAAGCTCGAAGGTGTCCACCTTTGAGTAGCACGCGAACAGCAGCTTGGTTTATGTATAGGTGAGGACGGGGATCCACTCGTAGATGCCGCTCCATACGGGATCTGCCCGACGCGTTTCGAAGCTCCATCTGCTTCTCTTCAGGGGCTTTAACGGAAGCGGTGTGCGCAACTGCCGACCCACTTCCCCTTTTTATGTATAACACACCCACCGATGGGAGGCTCAAATGAGACTGTGCATTCTGGGAAGTGTGGTCCGGGAAGCAAACAATCAAGTCCTGTATGGACTCCACAAGTGGGCCCATCCTCGATTCCAAGTACGACTGCTGCTTCGCTGTAGTGACCCCCAGGGTACCGGGGTGGTGCATACTCCGCGGCTGGACGGCCGCGTATAAATCAAAGCTCGAAGGTGTCCACCTTTGAGTAGCACGCGAACAGCAGCTTGGTTTATGTATAGGTGAGGACGGGGATCCACTCATAGACGTCGCTCCGTACGGGATCTGCCCGACGCGTTTCGAAGCTCCATTTGCTTCTCTTCAGGGGCTTGAAGGGAAGTGGTGTGCGCAACCGCTGACCCACTTCCCCATTTTATGTATAACACACCCACGGATGGGAGGCTCAAATGAGACTGTGCATTCTGGGAAGTGTGGTCCGGCAAGCACACAATCAAGTCCTGTATGGACTCCACAAGTGGGCCCGTCCTCGATTCCAAGTACGACTGCTGCTTCACTGTAGTGACCTCCAGGGTACCGGGGTGGTGCATACTCCGCGGCTGGACGGCCGCGTATAAATCAAAGCTTGAAGGTGTCCACCCTTAAGTAGCACGCGAACAGCAGCTTGGTTTATGTATAGGTGAGGACGGGGATCCACTCGTAGACGCCGCTCCGTACGGGATATGCCCGACGCGTTTCGAAGCTCCATCTGCTTCTCTTCAGGTGCTTTAACGGAAGCGGTGTGCGCAACCGCCGACCCACTTCCCCATTTTATGATACCTGTGAATGCTGAGTTGGGCCAAACAAGACAATGATGCTAGCAAACTTGCACATACTAGTTGTGTGACACCTTCACAAGGCGCCATTTGTACACGCAACATGATGTAACACATGCTCTGTGTACAATAGCATTCCTGCAAATCGCACAAGGCTGTTTCACAAATGATGGTGGTATATGACACTCTGGAAATGTCCTATTTCCTTTGATCAATTGTTCATATTGCATACATTGTCCCACAGAGCCTATGTACAAGGGCACCATTGCAAATGTACCAAATAATGATGAGGACTGTATTTTTACACTTCCTTTTGTGCGGCACACAGGTCCCAGAAACAATGCCTGAGGTTTTTTAATGTACAGTAACCCTTCCTGTACGCAAACAATCATTGTCATGGACGCAGTATTGAGCAAGGGTGCCAGCCTTGGAACTACAGTGCTAAGTGTTGCGCCAGCACAATGGGTGACACAAACCTGCACCCTATGCTTGTCAATATGAAGCAGCGTTCTGTTGCTGATGTGCCAACGTTAGGCGTGAACACATGATGTCTCCCGCCTCACTATGCCACATTTTTGCACATGGACAACAGTGTGTCCCACATGGCATTCATGGGTTTGCGTTACAGTGTTAATATCTAAATTTAGAGGTAGAACTTACCACATTGTAGGCCAACAATGACTCCAAGGTGGTCCAACAGGTCACCCTCACAGCCCGGGCAATCCTGCTAGTGGTGCTTCCATTGGAGCACAGTCTGGTCCACACCAACTACATTCTGCATATGCTCCCGCACAGGCTCCCACCTGACCTTCCGCACACTGCTCTCTCAGGGCGAATGCGAGCACATTTTGGGCGGCACTCTAGGAAGACATCGGACCATTTGTCAGAGTTCACTACATATTGAAGTATAGATAATTTTGGAAGATTGAGAAGGAGGAGGATTATTTGACCAAGTGCAGCCTTTGAAGTATAGGATGTCCTTCACTGGTGGTTTTGATATCATCCTCTTGCCATACTGTTCCGCTGTCTAATACGTCTTGTAGAAATAAAGAATATGGGCCTGATACAGGAATAGAAGCTCCTGTTTTTTCTAGTAATTGTCACCTTAGGAATGATTTATGGGGTTTAATTCCCTCAGATGCTGACATTGGTGTTAACACCTGGCTGAGGGTTGTTTTGCAAACCCGGATCCTATATCTAAAAATGCATATTAAGAAGGCGCTGATACCTCTTGTTGGAGTGTGTGATTTTACCTTTCCCGGGTGGAGTGGCTTTTTCTCTCCCCCCTAACTTGGAGGCATTATATCTGGCTCCTGATGAAGGTGGCATTGTATCAGCTTGAAGCCACCGAAACGCGTTGACCACAGCCTTTGTAACATCTTGCCCTTGTGCAGTGTTTTGTCTTTGGTCATCCCAGTTACTTTGTCATTCTGTAATTGTGTTCCCCAGATATATTATGAATATGAAGGTGTGTCTGGATATGTGTGAGTTGGGTGTGAATGGGTTTATGTGATGCTTCTGGTTGTCTCTTCCCGGGTTTTCATGATTTGATTACATGTATTGTTATTCTTATTTATGTTTATTTGGGGCTTTATTATATTGAAAAATGTTATTTGTAAAAATATTTATGGATCTGTATAAGTTATGAAAAAGTATTTTGATAATATGAAATGAAAATAAAAAAATTATATTTTTCAGCGATGTTGTTATAATTTTCTCTGTGTAGGTTTACACATTTGCTTGGGCGCTCACAGGTGGCTACTGGGATTAATTCCATTGCATAAATCATTTTGATCATGAGGGAAATTATTTCTTAGGCTTCCGCACACTGAAGCCATATCCGGTGAGGATCTGGCCTCTCCTTTCCACCATCGAGGACAGGTAAACCTTGATGAGCCAGATGGAGCCCCTCTGCCCGCTCTAACATCCTGCCCTTCCTGACCACACCCACCATCTCCCTGCACACACCTAAACCCACTCCCAAAAGGAAAGAAACCCAATATAAAAGCCCCCAAACTACAAAGATAGTTAACTACCCCAAGACAAGCACCCTACAACATTGAGGACAAGAGGCCAAAGAACACATAAAAACAAGTGCACCACACTTCACAGAGACACTTTCGACAGGACACAAGACACAGGACACAGGATACAGCAACACTCTCTAAATCCCCAATCTGCACCACACAACACCAGACACCTCCAACACTCTCCACAATCACCAGCAATGCGCTCAAAAGAGAAAGTGAAAGTGCACAACACGCTTCCAGTAAACAGGAAGCATGCAGACACCACTTCCTGTGTGTTTGTGGACCTAAGCGGTAAAAATCTGCATGCAAATAGGCTTAGGGGTAATATTTTGTATTGTTCAATGTGTTTAGCGATGGATTTTCCATCGGGAGAATGAAAAAAACATTGCGTTGATGTTAATGTGGGCAGACTTTGCACGCTATGTGCAAGTTCTTACACAGATGAACAGTTTTAGATAAAATTCAATTTTAGACCCCCAAAAAAACATTAGGAACAGGTTTTCACCCAAAATGACATCCTGAAGTTCAATATTTTGCCCCAAATGACACCTTAAAATTCATAGTTACCCACAAATGACACCCTAAAATTCATAGTTGACCACAAATGACACCCTAAAGGTCATATTTTAGCCCATATGACACGCTAAAAAGTTGAATTAAGTACAACAATTGACACCCTACAAAGTCGAGTTTTGCACAAATGACACCTAAAAAGCAACTCTCGGAACAGAGGAGACATACCCACCATCAAATTACAATTGTGATATTAATACCACTTTATGTTAAACTTACACTTGTCAGAGTGATGTACTTATGCAGAGGAGAAACATGCACGCAGGGTATGTGTGTTGTAGTTTTTATTTGCACAAACTGTAGCTGATATATAAGTTCTAAGGACTGTCATGATGTGACGTGCTTTATGAAGAAATTGTTTATGATTCGGTTCCTTCGGGTGGTTCCTGCTGCAGAAACTGTGGGGTGTGCTGCACTAGCCTCATCTTCCTCATCATCCTGTGAATCGTCCATTGCATCTGGAACTTGGATCCATGGGGCATTGGTGTGTACACATATATTGTGCTATACATAACATACTGTGATTATTTTGCACACTATTTCTGGGCTGTACAACAGTCTGCCACCTGTGATGTCAATGCACCGGAATTGTGACTTTAGCACGCCAAATGTGCGCTCCACAATGGCCCTGGTGTGTCCGAGGGCCAAATTATACTACCTCTGGGCCTGGGTGTTAGTGGCTTGCAGCGGTACCATCAGCCATGGGGAGAGTGCATATCCTTGATCACCTGTTACGTGTTGTGGAGAGATGTGTCCATTAGTGGTTATGCATGCTGTGCTGGCAGTGTTAATAGTTTTTTAGTGTGTGATTTGTGCTACTTTGGAATTCATGTTAGCCATGTGTAGATTCTGACAAATGACCAGAATCAATGCTAAATACAATGCCTCACAGCTGCTAGTCCCTCCCCAAAAGCCTATTTAATTGTCTGTGCTGCGCAATTGCATCACTGGCACTCCGACAGTGCTCCAATATGAAGCCCATCTGCACATGTCCGCAAGCCTAACACGAACATCAGCAGGGACCCTGGCTCTCCTAACGTCTAGCATTACCACTCATCTACCCTCCTTGCAGTCAAGGACAGGAGAACATTAAACTGCCAATACGCCACACCAGACACGGCTCACATTCAGTTCTGCTACTGGCGCAGGCGCCAGACCTTCCCCACCCCCAACACCTGCACTTTCCGATCCAGACCTGCCACAAAGCAACACTCAGTGGCACCCTCACCTGCAGGACCCACAAAGGGCAGGAATGCTTCGCCGACACAATAAACATCATCACATGATATGCCATCTACTCCATGGATGTTGTACTCATTCCTGAGCGGAGCCTTTACCTCACATAGCACAACAACTCCAAATCCATTATCCTCTGGCAAATGCCTCCTGACATCGGACTGACTCAACTCTTCACCACACTGAGCCGCAAGGCAGGGCACACCATTGACCCCATCTTCGCATGTGGAAACTGCGTCCACATCCACATCCATGAAGTGATCACCACTGCATGCACTTCCTCATCGAAAAATCCCAAGACACCGAAACCCACAGACGGCATAACATAAAATTACTGGTGCTGAGTCACTGAGGAGCTGGTACACTCCAACATCAACAGCAACACCCACACCACTGCAGCCAACGCCAACAGTGCTGGCCGGGATTTCCACACATGTATCTCCAACTGCGCATAAACACTTGCCCCACTATGCTACTCCAACATACAGCGTGCAATGAGTGCCACCTCGGTCACCAACAACATCTAAGATGACAGGTGCATCTGCAGATGTCTGGAGAAGAACTGGGGCCACATGAAGGGAACAATTAGATATCACCACCTACAAGGACATCAAGCTTATACTCTCCCTTAGCAATGTTCCCACATACACCAGACTGTACTTCCAGGGAGGATTGCAGCAAGTTGCAACATGGATGATCAACAGTTGGGGGGTGCTCTACATAGAGGAGACATAAGTCCTCATCCTCGTGACCACCCCATCAGCATGTGACAACACCTGGTAGACCACCGCCTTCGGCAGCCCCCAACAACTCTAGGCACCTAGGCATCGTACTCGACTCCTCCCTCTCGATGAACAAACAGATCTACACAGTGGCCTGGAGCTGCTTCAACATCCTCTGCATCCTCCATGTGACCTTCACAAGGTTGAATAACAATGTATGCTGTTGATTCAATGTGATCGTCCCACGCTCTAGACATAACATGCATCCAGCTGCAAGAAGCTGAAATTTGAGTACCTTTAATATTACACTGAACGCATGTTTGGAGGCACTTGGAGACAAACCTTTCTTCCTTCTACAAGAGAGCTGCCTGATCCTTTGATATGATTCACCTAAGCTGATCTTTGAGGTATAGGGTTCCCAGTAGAAACCTAGAGACCTTCTACTATTATTATAAAACTTAGCTTTGAGCAAGGGGAGGGAGGTACACAAGGCGATATATGACCTGTGTCCACTATCAGTATATTATGTTTTCTTCCTTTGTGTTTTATGGAATTGTAACAATGATGATTGTATTATTTCTAATCGTATGCCTGCTTATTATGTTAGGCAAAATACTGCATCTTAGAGCACGTAGTTGAAATAAATATTTTAAACTTTACTGTGCCTCTGATTACTCATGTTGTGGACTCGTATGAGAAATACAAATGAAAGAGTGTTCTTGTTTCCCATCATCCCTGAGAGTATTCTCAGTCGGTTGTTCTGGTTTGTCTAATCATTGGTAGCTTTGCGGTAGGACGGAGAACGAATGAGACACTGATGCTAGGCGGTACTGGGGTAAGTTTCTGGACCACCCCAAGTCACTGAGGTCCTGGTTTCCTATGCACAGTTCTGTGCACACACATAATCCCTGCAACATTGCGCACCTAACGATTGGTCTTACTTATGAGACTCTTTGGTAGTTAGTGCTTTTCTTAGTCCACAACAACACTCTCACTTCTGTTTCCGGAAGACAGTTGTGGCAGTTTAGCCTACCTATATCGATTAATTATAGGTTCATTCAAGCTTGAACTTTAAAAAGGTTCTCATTTATTGAATTACTACCCTTTTTGTGCTACATTACATGTAGATTGTTTTTCTTCTCTGGGTCTTTATGGGTGATATTGACATAGGTCAGCATAGTCGCGTACCACTCCGGCGGCATCATGCTACGTTTGAGGTGCCTGACGATGGCATGGTGATTACATTTGTTGTGAGTGCTGATGCAGCGTTCCCTTTTGAGCTTTCCCACTCTTGGATTCCGTTTACTGCTGTAAATGCAGATGATAACACGTGCAATACATATACTCACACTGCGATGCCAGCGAATAACGTTCCATATAGGACACTAGAGATTCTGATTTCTGTATGGCAGCATCTTTTTTGGTTTCTATGGCGCCCTCCCCCAGTCAGTGACTCCGGCTAAGTTGGATCCCTTGTCAATTCCTGGGGCCACTTGGCTAGTCTTGGCCAGTTTCACGCCACATCCTAACTATTTACGAGTCACTATTGCCGAATTGTGGCAACTATATATCCCTCTGTGATTGAGATGCATAGGGCTCTAGTACGATATATTACCCGCAACCTCCAGGTGGGGGCACCTGGGGTTGCGGCCGATCCTGTTGGACCGGCCGGGATGAAGGTTAGTCCTGTCATGGTTCATTCGGTTATGGGCAAGCGCCCTAAAGATAAGGGCAATATGCCTTATTGGCTTGCTGAGAAATTTGACCAACTGTAAGCAGTGTTTCATAATACAACACCTATGGAGAAACACAGGATCCTCACAATTAGTTTGCAGAAAGACTTAATGCCTGATGTAACCGATTGTGATACATGGGGTAAGATTTTTCCAGCGGTGTATTCGTAGTGCTACTCCGTCTATGACTGTACTGCCCTCCGTGATCAAGCGTGTTCAGGATAAACACGGACCAGAGGTGGCAGTCGAATTAGGAATGAGGCTTGTCAGAGTGTTTGACGTAGTTTCTGATCTGATCCTTGCCAATGTCAGGGGGATGCAGTGAACTTTTACATGTCTAATGCTCTGCGCCTTGGCCCCGACGCCTAGAAACCCCAGAGGTTACTGAAAATAATTGCAGAGGCTTATAGGACCGTTGGCCACAAAAGTTTGGGTGAGAAGCCTTTTGCTAAAACAGCAGCGCAACCACAAACGCAGACTAATAAAGACAACCGTCCTAACTTTCCAAAACAAAATCGGAAGGGTAAGAAACAGGGTAGGCAGTAGCAGAAACATGGATCGCATCCTTCATCACCAGTTGCGGTGACTGTTGAGCGCACATATGATTTGCGCGACCGCACACATATTAGGTCTCCTGATAGATTTCAGGTTCCTGATCAACATTCTCTTCGTTCTTCACAGGAAACATCAGGCTCACCAGCCGGTGGAGGACAACGTGGCAGAGGTCGGGGCACCCCACACGGATGTGAGAAGGCCCACCCAACTGAGAGCAAAGGCGAGCAGGACGACTTTCCACATCAAAGACCCCCGTTTCAGAAAAAGAAGGTTTCTGCATTAACCGCGAGGTATGCCACAGATAGTGAGAACACAGCTTGAGAACCTGACTTGGGCACTCAAGCTGCTGGACAGCCAGCGGAGGTTACAATAGTGCTGCAAGCACTGCATCCATATCTGAAGGCGACAGCAGCTAACACGTTTGTTACAGTAGAAACAGCTGACACTAGAGTGGCTCCCTCTAACAGACTACATGACATAGTTCTTTTAATTGAAGGTGACATACGACGTGTAATAAAAGGGATTATTTTAGAAAATCTGACTTCTACATAAGACATTTTGTTAGCTGAGGCAGACTGGCCCTCGCCTTTCATTTTGGCTGCTCCGAAAGGGGAGGAGGTAATCCTCCCTAGTTTCACGCACACTGTGCCCAAGGAGCAAGCACAGAACTTTGCAGAAGAGTGGGCTCAGGTGCTTGCACCAGCGTTGTACTGTATTCAGATGGGTTGAGATAAACTTTCACCCAATCATGAGATTCCATTGCGATCTATGTCACAGCCACAAACCCAATATCCCATGCGGCAGGAAGCGAAAGCTCCCGTGGCAGAAATCCTTGAGCAATTGGAGCATCAAGGTGTAATTGAAGCATGTGTGTAACCTATGAAGAATCTTCTTTTCACTGAGACCAAGCCTGATGGTTCGTACCGCCTGGTTTTGGATTATCGGCATTTGAACCCTCATTGTCGTACATGTGCAGTACAGAATACCCACAGTTCCGCTCTGGTCGATAGTCTCGTGAGAAAACAGTTTAAAACCACACATGACATTTCCAATGGATTTTTTAGTCATAACCTGTCCCCTCTTAGTAGTCAATTGACAGCATTTACTTCTGGCGTGAAACAAAAACAGTTCAAAAGGTGAGCTATGGGCTACAAGAATAGCCCAGGCGTCTTTGCCGCCCGTGTCGTCTCATTGTTGGATGGCATAGACCCAGATGCATACTCGTATGTTGATGATATTTATCTCAAAGACGATGAATTATGGCCGCATCTGTGTCACTTTGACCGAATTATTGTGATGTTTGAGGACTTCAGTTACAAATTTAACTTTGCAAAATCTCATATTGCAGAGTACACAGTTTTGTGTCTGGGCTACGAGCTCAACAATGAAGGTAGAGGTTTAGCAACTCTGAAAAAATTGCAATCATTACTGGGTTTCTTGAATTTCGGGTTTACTTACATTCCCAATTATGCCCAGCGTATGAAACCACTTAATGCCTTGATGCAACCTACTTTTACCAAATCATGCTGGCTTCCTGAACATTCAGTTATACTGCAAACTTTGCAGTCTGATCTTGAATCTAAATACTTACTGACATGTGACCACCACACAAACCTGGTCAGAAGAATTGTGACAGGGTCAGTGTGTTTCACTTACCTGACGTTTAATGAAGGGGACACTGTCCCTATTGCTTACAAGTCACACTTGTACACTTCGGCTGAAATGCGCTTTTCTACTGTCGAAAAAGTTCTAACAGTGGTTAAGATGGCTATTCCGAAGAAACGAGCGCTGTCACAGGGAAAACGCTTGGCGTGTATTTTAAAGGGTACCCCAGTCCCGGATATAACACCGGCATTCACCTTGTTAGCTAACTGTAGCTATTTACTTTCAAATAATGAGACTTGTTGTGGAATGCAACCATGGAATCTGTACATTGTAACGGTTTTCCAACGTGTGGTTTGATGCAAAAATGTGCTTTCCCACCCGCATGGCAGACTCGATGTTTCAATATGGCCTTCCATTACGACCTTGAAAGCAGAGCTTTGACACATATTCATATACATATACATAAATAACATATGCTAAAGAGTGGATACTCATCTGATGCTTCTAACAAGTTCTACCCCAATGTACCTAACTTAAGTGTAGTACAAGGTAAGAAGTAGGTACTGTATTCTATAGTATGGTATGCTATAGTTTGGTATGCCAAGAGTCCCTCTATCTTATAGTCAGCTCCATACCTTCAGAATGAGAGAGGTTGGAATCTCTTTCTGTGTCTCGGATTCTAAAACCCCACAAAGGGAGTCAGAACTATGGAAGCTGGATTCTCTGCGAGCAGGGATGAAATGAAATGAAATGAATGACACTTATATAGCGCACGACTTACCCTGGGGCATCTCAGCGCTTGCTTAGGGAACCCGTCCTGGTATTCCCCTGTGAGATAACCCGGACAGGGTATCGACAAGGTGAAAGCCAGGCATCCCGCCGCGAGGGGCCGTTGTGGAGATTAAGCAAGCTATTGCCCAGAGTCGCAGAGTGTGAACCCGTGAGTCGAGAAGGCACCGGAGCGAGAATTAACGAGTCAGTGGAATTTTGAGCCCAAGACCCGCCGAGGCGGGGAATTGAACCCTGGTCCCGGGCCGAACTCAAGCTCCAGGTCTGCTGCCTCTAACCCCTGAGCCACACTTCTCCACAGGGATGACAGCGTCTTGTCAGTGCGTCAGGCCAGGACACGGGCTCCTCTAAGTAGAGGTCTCCTCCTTGCTTGCCATGGCTAGTCGTGCAGCTGTGCTTTGCCATGGCAAGGGAAGGAATATTTATACCTGGTAGGTGGCTAGGAATGTTAGCATTGATGTAGAGTCGCTCAGAGGAAGACGTCAGGAATGAACCCTTAGGGTATAGCGGTTCATGCATAATAAATGAGTTCTTGGAGAAATCAATAATCCTGGGCTAGGGAAACTCCCAACAAGTTAATGGTCTGGTTTCTAGGAACTCGCTTTGATGCTGGAGTTGGACGGATGTGGGATCTTATGCCTTATTAATTGTGCCAATATAAGGACATGTATCATGAAAATCTATATACAGACACCTAAAGCGGAATGCAACACCCACTCCATTTTCGAATGAACCATTGTACTAAATGCTAAACATGAAATGCTAAACACAAAATTGAGTACCACATGTTGCTAAAAACATTCATAAAAGCATACTAAGAGAAGTTTAAAAAGCTTTTTCTAAACATGTAATGCAAAGGTACTGTACATTTGAAAGCAGTTTTTTTAATTCTAAGCATATATTGGAAAGAAAAGTGCAGTATGAATGAATAAAAATATATACGTATGACAAAATGGTTGACAATTGTTTAAGAACCAAAGCCTTTTCATAACATGGTGCTAAATGAAATAGTTATAAATAAGGTGACTTTGTCCCTGGAAGTATTTAAAGAAGTCTGTTCTATATGAATAGTTCTACTGTAAGCAGATTGAATTGACTTGCCATGTATTTTCGAATTTAGAAAAAAGTAAATTTTAGGAAGACTTCCAAGTTTTTGTTCTTTTTTGAAAATATGGAGGCCAAATTCATAGCTTCCCTGGTACACTGTGATCTGAATCAAGTCAGTGTAAGGGTCTGGTGAAAATATGAAGTCATCTACTCCTGTAGACAAAAGATCATCTACCTATGTTGATGACAGTTGGAATACCTCGTTTAGAAGGTTAACTGCACAGAGATGTGAAGCATCACCCTCAGCATGGGATGCCGCAGCAATGTTCGCGTCCGTTGTTACCTGTGTGCCTTGTGATCCATCTTGTACCTCAGCAGCAGCAGGAAGCGTTTGTGAGATCTCAACGAATGCCGTCATCAGGATTGGTAGCCTCTGGAGGCAACACAGAGTATGGGCCGTTATCGGGTCCAGCAGAGTATCAATATCCGTTGGCATGACTGATGGGAGTGTTAGACAGATGTCTAGCATACATTCTTCACCGCAAAGCAGGCAGCGTAGAACAAGTAAGATGCAATCTTGCCAGATTGGTCTAAATGACAGAAACTATGTTGTATTAGGTTCCCGTAAACGAGGTATGCCCAAAGTTGTACTATGCACTCACAGCACTTCTGTTCTAGGAGAGTTTTCTCCAAGTTGCTGGGAGTGACGCCGGTGAATAGGCTTGCCATAGCGTAATAGCAGGAATAAAAATAGGATTCCTGCAACGAGGGCTAGAATTATTGGCCGACCACCAAACACCAAATGCACGAAGTTTGGAATGATTCCGAGGACCGCCTGAAAAGGTGTTATCAGTCCTGTACATATGGCCTTAAAAACATGTACAATTCTGCTTGTATCAGACATTTTTAAGATACGTCCCACTATTTCTGTGAAATGTATAGGGCAGTTTGTACTTATTAAACCCTGTATCTCAGCCGAAGTCCTTGCAATTTGTAAATCATAGGTTTCTTTGGCTGAGGTCAAAGGCACGGTTTGTCTTAAAAGCCAGGCTTTCATTCTGCTTAAAGTATCAAATCGTTTAAAAGAGACATTCAGTGAAGGCCATAGAGGTGACTCCCTGACTGTGTCTATTTGGGAAACAATACTTGCATACAGAAAGTAACCCTGGAGCCAACCGTTACCAGATATGGGATGCCACAGCAACTCTGATCATTCAACATGAGGTAACTCCCATTCAAAAGTTGGCCAAACATTGGATTAATCACAGCAGGTGGTGTACCCTGCAGGTGACAGGTCAGGTTTGCCGCAGAACCATTATAAGCCAGTGTAAACTAATATCCCGACAAATGAGTGACCTGCTCTGTGCATTTTCACAGTGTGTACCGCTTAGAAACACTTCATGACCCCCTCTCTAACATCTGTGTGTGTAAGGTAAATCCCAGGATGTTTTAATGTATTCTTTACCCAACCTTTCATATTTGCCTGTTGCATTTGTTTGAGGCAATACTGAAAATGGAAAGATGTAACAGGCAGAGTTATTTTGCCATGAATTATCCATTCTTAGCTGTTTTTTCTGCTACCGTCAGGACAATTTTTTCAGTTTTTCAATGCTCAGCACTGTATACTTTGCTCCCCATTGTACCAGTTCGATCTGTTTATCAGTGAGATTATATTCTGTAAACAGAGACTACGTATTGACGAAACGCCAAGGCATATAGCCTGCATGCAATGATTGCAAAATGTAGCCTAATAATATAATAGAACGTATTTGAGACTGGCCTTGTTGTAACATGGCTAAATCTTGTTCCAGTATGTCAATAGCAGAGAATACTATGTTGCCCAGTGAATATATTCTGGATGACAGAGTCTTTAACCCATTGTCGACCACAGAGAGAGATTTCTCTAAATTATTACGATCAATTTCCCGTATCTTTCTGCCTCTTCTGCTTGTGTAACCTTCCATATTGCATTATAAGCAGCATTGATGCTGGCATATATGAAACGTTTTTGACATAGTTTTCTTGGTCCTAGCAAGAAATCCCTACGGTCTGCGCCTTCTTTAAGTGAAGATAAGCGTTGTTTCACATCCTCGAGTGTAGATGTCTGTAGCCAATCAAGGCATCATTTTCCTACACTGTATGTTGTTACTACCCGTGGATGGTGTCGTTTAATATAAGGTGGGTCTGGCCTATTGATAGTAAAGCCCTGTATTGTATTCAGGAATCTTTCTTGACAGATGTTTGTGTCTGTGGGCCAGAGCAACCATTTTTCCCAATCAGGATCTGATCTGTTGTTTTGTAGTATTGTGTCGACTGTGACCACTCCCTGTGTAGTGCTATTACTTGCAGGTGTTGGTACAGAAGGTGTGTTCATGTCTTTGATCTTGGCTTATCCAAGGCAAGATGTTTGTTGCACAATGTCATTCAAAATCATTATTTGCTGTGGGAGAATACAAGCTATAAACAAAGCTTCTATCCCCTGCCCTTGCCAATCTTTAGCACCCTAGACAGTTTTTGTGTCTTTCCAAAAGTCAAACCCTTGTCTACACAGTTGGGCAATACAGGCTACAGAATAAATCTGTTTTGTATTAGTTAACATATTTTTCTGTCCTGTTTTGTTTACATTATTATAGTAAAAGTTTTCTGGATCAGATGTTTTGCACCCTGAAAAATATGGAAACCTATTTGCAAACATTTTTTAACTACCCTTTGGTGGTGTAGGACAATGTTCCCATTGGTTAAACATAAACACATTTCTAGGTGTAGATTTATGCAATAAATGATGAACATAGTGGTTATAACAATAAAGCAGTTCGTAGTCTGATGAACCCTCTAAGTTTTCATTGTTAGAGAACACAGCAGACCTTTCTAGATCAGACATCATGTTATTAACAGTCTCAATGTCCCAATCATCAGAATAGGTACTAGATGTAATAAAGTCACTTATAAATAAATATGGAATCTTCAAAAGTTCCAAAGGGCCGAATATATCATAATCGGTTTTGTCCCAAACTATACCATCTTGTTTAGGAACGGCTGTGATGTTCACTGCTGACAAGTTTCTTGCTTCACAATGGGATGATTAGTGTGGTTTTAAAAGTTAGTTCACATTTTTACTTTCAGTGTCCAATCGAATGTATCTGCCATTCACAAGCCCACTAAAAGTCATTACTAAAGCTAGCCAAAGCAGAAAGAAAATATTCCTGAAATAATCCATAGTTCAATCCATGGCGAAACCAAATAGTTCTCTTTCAGAAAATGACAAAAGTCTTGTACTTGTTCTTTGAAAGTTCTTATGAGCTGGCGTCATATCAGGCTTACTTGGATCCTAAGAAAATGTATCAAAGTTAATGAAATAGCCAGAAGTAGTTTGGTCAATTATTGGAATTGCATCAGGATTAGTTGAAATAGCTGGAACCTGCTGATCCTGTGTTACAGTGGTGTAGACAGGTGTATCTGGAAGAACTGTTACTATAGTTTCAAGAGGGATGAGTTCCATAGCATGGTTGCATCGTCCTTCATCTGTTACTGCTGAATTCTCGTGGTAATAAGTCTTCAAGTCTGAACCTCTTGGATAGTAGTGAGAGGACTTCGCTTGCTACTAGGTCGGAGTCCACTAGGCCTACTATTTAGTATTGGCCACATAGTGTGGTTTGATGAGGTCGATTGACACAAATATTTTCTCCTTTCTTCCAGCAAGGGGCGGCAGAAGTACTGTTCTTGTTCCGTGGATGGTTAGGACAGGTACTGGTTGTCTGTAAGAAGGTCCAAATTCCTTCTTGTCCATAATTTTCTATCTGACTAGATCCCCAACTTTTGGGATCCAGATAGGCCTTGCTGAGATGGCTGTTTTTTCCCCAGCGGTGGTTGGCTTCAGGAACACATTGCTTTGTTTCGATCTTAGTTCATTTAGATCCTGTAAAACAGCCAAACAATCTTTGATATCAAAGAGTTTATTTTCCACCACTATCCCTTTACATTCGAGATCAGAAACCCACATTCTTGTCCCAAATAGGACCTTATATGGAGTGACCATCCCAAGAGAACTTCTGTTCAAATTATTTATTGACTGTTGGACCCCATATAGATTTTTGACCCACCCATCACCCGAACCTAATACTCTAGCTGTTAAAGACTGCTTTATGTCCCGTTTTTTCCTTTCCTCAACAGAGTTTCCCTCAGGATGAAACGGAGAGGAGTGCCGCAATTCTAGATCCAAACTGGTCATGGCTTCTTTGTAAGCCCGAGAGCTAAACGCAGGACCCTGGTCAAAATGTAGTGTGCCAATTGCGTACGTGCCAATAAAGACTCGCAAATCTTTCATAACAGTTCGAGCGTTAGCCGAGCGCTGAAGCCACATCCATAGGAACCTTGACTTAGTGTTTATGGGATCGCATTTGTCCAAAAGGACGCCTGCACGTAGATAGTCTTAAACTGTCTAATAATGGTGTCTGTACTGGGCAGGCTACTTCGTAGTCTGGTGTTTGATGGCGTTCTGCATTACGCTGTCTATTGCAGTCCCTGCATTCATTGATAAAGATGTGAATAAGTGTATTCATTCCAGGCCACCAGTATATATCTTTTAATGGTAATATTGTTTTAGAGATCCCCTGATGTGAGGAATCGCACACTATAAGTGTGGGGAATTCGCGATCCATGTTTTCAAGTACCAGTTTGAATGCTTGTAGTTCAGCTCACTGAGCTGTGCAATTTCCTAGCAATTGAGTTTTAGTGACCATAGTTCAGAAGATACCATTGTGCATGCAACCTTTAACGACTTCCCAAGCTGCACTGTAAGCTTGCTTACTCCCTATAGCGGGTTGTGCTGATCCGTCAGTATAACTTATAAATTCTTATTGATCAAGAATTTCAGTGGGCATAGGATATTCATGTTCCTATTGCAGGAATGTTTGTGTTTTTTAAATCAGGATCAAAACCATATTCAACATCTGTTGCAGCAAGAGAATTTACCCATTGTATCCATCTAGGATGTAAAGCTTTTGCATTTAGAATGCTCGCTTCTGTAACTGCCTCTAAGGCTGGTACTGGAGTCACAAAATTAATGTGTTTCCCCTGACCTAGAGCTCTTTCTTTTGCTACAGCGGTTTGAACTGCTGTCAGGATTTTTTTCTGTTGAGTGAAGCGCATTTCTGCTTGTGTATACAAATGTGATTTGTATTCAATTGGTACTTTTTCACCCTCATTAAATGTTAAATAGGTGAATCCGCATTGATCCAAAATTATTCAGATCACTAAATTGCGTGTATTTACGTGTGTTTGTAAGTGATTTGTTTCTAACATGTTAGCTTGGAGTGAACGCAATATTTAAGTGTGTTCTTGTGTCCAATTTTTGATTGAAAAATCAGGTTTGATTAATTCGTAGAGAGGTTTAATCCTTACTGCGTAATTTAGAATGTAAGTTCTTCAAAAATTTAGAAAACCTAGAATCAACTGGAAATTTTTCAGCATTTTTGGAGGTTGGAGCAGCGCACTCTTTTCTAAAAAGCTAGCTGCCAGGCTCTTGTCTATCCTAGGAAAAGGACATTGAGGTGGGCAATTCTGAATTTGTTAAAGTTGAATTTATAGCCCTCAGTGGCGAAGCCCAGTATAATGGTACTCACCCTGTTCAAGTGCCTATCCAGGTCATCGTCTGTCAGATAGATATCATCGACATATGACAATGCCTCATCATCATAAATTTGTAGTAACTCTGTTACTCTTGCTGAGAATAACCCCGGACTGTTCTTGAACCCTTGTGGGAGTCGACAAAATTGACGCTGGGTTACCTTTATTGAGAAAGCTATTAAGTACCTGCTTGTACGTGCTATGTTTTGACAAGAGAAACCGTTTGAAATGTCTAATGTGGTTTTATATTTTTTTACGCATAATGGTATTCAATAATGCTGTACTATGTCGATTTTGCACTGCAAATGTTTTGGAAAAGTGTTCAAGTGTCTGTAATGTCAAACTAGACGATATGTATTGCCTGGTTTGGATACAGAAAACAAAGGATTGTTCAATAAGGAGGTGCATGTTTCAATCACCCCTTGGCATTCAAGTTGATCTAAGAGTTCCCTGACCTGCTCATTAGCTTCTTGCTTTATTGGGTACTGCCTTTGTGCAGTGGGTTGATTTTGTGGTTTGGTGAGTCCTCATCCCATTCTACATGATTTTTGTATAATGCTGGGGACTGGGCAACTGCCCATTTCCTGGAATAAGTATATTTTAGGTGAAATGGAATATGGTTGGAGGAGGCTGGCACAATGATGTCCTCGCCATGATACCCCCTGACAATTTCTGGTGGTCAGTCCAGTTCTGCTAGAAGTATATCATAACCCCCAAAAGAGTTCTTTCACTTTTCTTGTATGTCTCCCTCCATTCGGAGTGTTATTTCATATAACGTTTGTGGAGTACTAACCCTGGTGTCTACAGTCTCTACTGTTATGTACTCATTCAAGTCCATTATCTCCAGAAGTTCCTTCAGGTTCTGGCAAGCTATTGTTATTTCTGCTGCACTGTCCAGCATTGTCTGAGCCCATTCTTCGTTCTTGAGTTGTGTTCTCAGTATTCTCTGCATGTCTGATCTTCAGACCTGCTACCTTCTTCTTGGTGAATTGAGGTTTTGATTTGCTTTTCTGAACGTGTTGATCGTCTTTGAACTTCACTCGTTCTTCTTTGTGATCTGACCGTCTTCTTCTTTTGGATGTCTGTGACTATATCTGAAAGGTACAGGAGGAACGTGTATCAGTATCCTGATACCTGTCAGGTTTTCTTAAATTATCCCTATTCCTGAGGTTATACCTCCTTTCAGAGGGCTCCTTTTGAGGAGACCTACCGCGGTATTCAGAACGTTTCTGTTTTGAATTTTATTTATTAGTTTTGCACTTCTTTTTAGAAGATGTAGGATTTTGTATAATTGAGTCCTTTTCAGGACCTTCAGACAGTTGTGTTGTACTGTGTAATTTTATTAACTCTTTTAGTTGAATAAGTAATTCATCATCTGACATCTCTTCGATGTCAGGATGAGGTGTGTAGCCGGCTAAAATTGGCCATGTCGCTCCTGGTTTACCTAGTGAACAGGGCCTGGTAATGTTTTTGTGATGTTTTAGGGTGCATATAAACCAGAGATCATGCTCCTGGTATGTGAATGGAATTTCAATATCCTTGAAAGGAATATATTCCTCAGATGAATCATCTTCTTTAAAGAAGTGAAACACTTTTGCTATTGGATTTGGTTCTGGGAATACAATCCATGAATAGAATACTTCTGTCTGAAATGATTTGTGTGCCTCTATCACGAAAACTGCTCTACAACCTCTAGGTGTTAGGCCGTGTTGTATACGTTTTAGAGTGATGGCTCTCCTTATATTTGGAGGGATATTTATAACACCATCAACGGTTTCATTTAAACCTGTAAATTAAAAGCTGTTAAAACTGGGTCAGCCGCAGCTACACCATTCTCGGTGTTAGTATTCCTGTTAAGGGACATTGTTTTTGAAAAATGTAGAACAAGTTTAAAGGAAACAAAGATAAGGTGCATAATGTTTAGCAACACTGTACCCACTAACGTTGAACAAACCAAACAGCTAATATAGGATTTTTGTCCTATTCAGTTTTGGATGGATACTTAACCCTACCCACTTATGGAGTATGTGAGCAGGGGACTCTGAGAAAAGCATGACTGAGTGACTCAGTATCTAGCAATAAATTACTGCCTTACCATACCATTGAGTGCCATGTAGTGTAGTTCATATTTCCCTATGAGGCTCTGCACATTGGAATATTATACACTATAGTTTTGGCATAGGACTGAGGTCAGTATGCCCCTATCGAGTATATTAAACTTAATTACTATGTGTGCCAGCTAACTCAGAAGCCACTAGAAACTCCTTGTAAACAAGAAGGGAATAGTTTCTGGTAACTGCATAAATATGACAACTTTGTTTCCCTTTAGATACGGAACGCCCTCAGAATCGTGGAAACAATAGATAATAGTTTCACTCAGCTAATCGTGCATGCTTAGTTTCTTCAGAGTTACACTGAAAGAATAGATGGCTGTTTCAATAAAAAGGATTTTTTGAACAGTCTTATTTCTCGTGTAAGAGATATGTGCTGTTACAATCATAAGACAGTGTGCAAGATATATTATGTGTAGCGCAAGCAGTAGAAATAAATACTACTGCAATAGCATTGTATTTTAGCTATGTCACATATTCATATACATGTACATGAAAAACACAGGCAAAAAAGTTAGTACTCGTCTGATGCTTTAACTAGGTCTACCCTATTGTACCTAACCTAAGTGTAGTACAAGGTAAGAAGTAGGTGCTGTATTCTATAGTATGGTATGCTATTGTTTGGTATGCCAAGAGTCCCTCTAGGTTCTAGTCATCTCCATACCTTGAGAATGAGAGAGATTGGCATCTCTTTCCAGGTCTTGAACTCTAACACCCCGCAAAGGGAGTCAGAACACTAGAATCTAGATTCTCTGCGAGCAGGGATGACAGGGTCTTGTCAGTGCATCAGGCAGGGACACAGGCTCCGCTAAGTCGAGGTCTCCTCCTTACTTGCCGTGGCGCGTGGTACAGCCATGCTTTGCAATGGCTAGGGAAGGTACATTTATACCTGGTAGGTGGCTAGTAATGTTAGCATTGACGTAGAGTCGGGCAGAGGTAGAGGTCAGGAATGAACCCTTAGGGTATAGTGGTTCATGCATAATAAATGAGTTCTTGGAGAACTCAATAATCCTGGGCTAGGGAAACTCCCAACAGCTTAAGGGTCTGGTTTCTGAGAACTTGTTTTGACGTTGGGGGGGACGGATGTAGGTGACCATGCCTGTATTTGGATAGCATGGCTAATGCCTAAATAAGGACTGGGATATTATGCCTATATATGGGCAATGCGAATTGTGCCTATATAAGGACATGTATCAGGAAAACCTATATACGGACACCTTAAGCAGAATACACCAGGTGAACAGTCCCCGGTGGTCCACTATTGCCTGCACATTGATGGAATGTGGGTGCTTTCAGTTGCAGTATATGTGCGCAGTGTCCACAGGGGGCACAAGTAGGACATGTGTGCAGTTAATTGCCCCCAACACCTGCGGGAAGACAGCTATGGCATAAAAGACTTGCTTGGTCTCAAGCTGTTCCTGTGCAGTTTTGGGGAAGTGTAGGTGCTGGGGTATCAGGCTGCTGATGGCATCCAAGACAGTTAGGAGGAACTTTGATAGGGCTGGCTGGGAGACTCCTCCAACGATGGCAGTTGTTGGTTGGAAGGTCCCAGAGGCCAACATGTGCAGTACAGCCGGCAGCTTTGTTTGCAGAGGGATGTTAGTTATCCGCTGTGTTGGTGCCGTTAGCCTGTGGGCTATCTGGGTCAGGATGTGGATGATAGATGTCCTTTTGAGCTTGTAGTGGGCCAATGACATCCTCTGGTTTTAGGTCTGTGCGGCTGAGGCGTCGGCATTTGACCCACTGTCCTATTTGGTGCTGCCTCAGTGGTGGTCTTGGGGGAGGTGGCAGTGGCAGTGGTTGTTGTGGCCTTCTTGGTGCTCCAAGCTGCATGAGTAGTACCTCCATGGTGTCAGTGGGTCTTCAGATGAGGCTCTGGGCTACTCTCCCTTATATACTACTCTTTGTCACCATTTTTAAGACAATCTTTTTTCTGGTCTTAAGTCCGAGCCTCTAACGGGCCTAAGCGGCTGTTTTTTTTTTGCTTTGCAGGTCTGGGAAAGCGTTGTGAATATCGCGAACTGGGGTTATTGTGCTTTTATGCATTGCATATCATTAGCGATAGTTATCGCTAACATGGTTGGGGATGCTAACGGTTGTTAGCGACAGCTTGGTATACAGCAATAAAAATACTGTCGCATTAGAGCAGAAAAGTGCCACTTATGCAGCAATAACTCCTTGTGAATATGCCCTTATAACATTTTCGCCGATGGCAAGCTACATTCACACTGTTGTAGGTGATTTGCAGTTCTCAATCATCTCAATTTAGACATCATTTGGTGAAAGGGTTTTCATAATAAATGGTTTTGCATTCATTAAACATGCAAATATATTAACTGTGTATTATTCACATTTAGGCCACAGTTATATGTTCTGTTTCTTACCACTCATGAGAAGAAATGTTTTCTTTTTGCTTTAATGATCGCAGAATATTATAATTGGTATCCAATCCAAGAAGATACCTGCAGAGTACAGGCTATCCAATGTATCTTGTTTTGTTGCAGATAAATGTAAGCTTGAAGGGCCCAGAGAAAAGATGTATTGTGGAGGATCCTTAGAAGCTAATGAGCTTAAGATTGTATCTTTTCACTCTACCTAATCAGAGCATTTTATTGGAACTGTGTGTAGGTGTGGCAAATGTTAGAATTGTGCGATTTTAAGCTAGTTCAGAGCAGATTACAGTTCAGAATGCATACCAATACAGACTTGATTAAAATTTAGAATAGGGCGGAGCAAAGTAGGAGATTTAGATTACTCTCTTTGTGATAGAGTTGTCTTTCTTTTACACAGTCATACCTAAATCTGCGCAACCCTGTATTCGTAAGAACATGGGGCAATAAAGTGTTTTTAGATAAATGTTCTCCCAGGAATCATTCAAACAATGTTGTTTGACCCTAGGTCAACAAAGACAGTCATGGAAAAGGAACAAAAACTGGCATGAATGATGATATGAAATCTATACTTGAAGAAGAATAGATGAGGAAATAAACAGATCATCCAAAGTATTCAATTGTAGGTGCTCCAAGTGACGAGGCAGTGCAAAGTGCAATGTAGTGAGGCATAGAACAAGACAAACATGTCACAAGACAGAATATATATTTACATTATCCACATTGTGTCCCGCACATAGGATACCTGAATACATCAATTACATCATGGGGGACCTTAATATCCATTTTGATAACATCATGGGGGACCTTAATATCCATTTTGATTAACATCATGGGGGACCTTAATATCCATTTTGATAATAGGTCATCCACAACCGTGAACACTCTGCTGGCGGATCTTGAAGCTCTGCAACTCATCCAGCTTGTTACTCTTCCTACCCACTCAGGGGGCCATATTCTGGACCCCTTTTTTTCCACGCTTGGGGGGGTGAAGATGTCAGATCCGATGCAGATGGGATGGACGGATCATTTGCTAGTGGAAGCCTTTTGTCCTGTCCACGATAAACCTTTTAAATCGGTGGACAGGGCTACTCTAAAAAGGCTTTGGCATAAGCTCAAACTTGAAGAATTTTACAGTTTACTGGAACAGAAACCTTTTAGCGCCTTTGCTAACGTGGACCAAGGCTACCAACAGTTCTGCACTTGGATCTCTGATGCTCTTGACTCCCTTATACCTTTGCGGTGGTCGAAAGGCCGGGCAAAAACATCTAGCCCATGGTAAAATGAGTCCCTTGCCGAGCTGAAAAAATCTTGCCGGAAAACAGAGAGGGAATGGAGAAGATCTTACGATCCTGCTCTGAAAATCCGGTATTTTGCCGATCTGAAGCTCTATCACAGGGCCATCTGCAGAACACGGGCTGCATTTTATGCTCAGGAATTTGCATCCAGTACCAGTCCATCTAAACTGATCTTTAAGGTCCTGAAGGACCTTATGAAAAAAAGAGCCCCCTCGGAGGTGATCTGCACAGACTCCCACTGTGAGAATCTGGCCACTTTTTTCCTGGAGAAAGTGCAAAAAATCTACCGAGGATTTGATCCATGCCGGCCGAATCCAGAGGTAATTGACCCAAACTCTTTGGGGTATGAGACCCTGGCTATTCTACCAGGCTTGTCCACTGAGACCTTTGACAAACTTAGCCTTAGCGTTAAATCAGGTTCTCCTCTGGACCCGCTGAAGCCAGCTATTATCAGCACACTCTCCCCGTTGTGCCGTGCTCCCATATTGAATCTCATCAATATGTCACTGTCCAATGGAACGGTACCCACCGCCTGGAAACAGGCAGTAGTCACTCCTATCTTAAAAAAGGCCAACTCTGACCCTCGGCTGCCAGAAAATTACCGTCCTATATCGCTATTGCCTTGGATAGCTAAAGTAACGGAAGCCCACGTCAACTCAGTTCTGTCTGAGCATCTGGCTCGCAATCAGATACTGGATCCCAGTCAGAATGGCTTCCGGCCAGGACACAGTACCGAGACGGCATTACTTTACATCATTGAACATCTTCGCCAGGTACTTGACTCCGGACGTACAGCAGCACTTCTGCTATTAGATCTAAGCGCAGCATTCGATACTGTGTCCCACCATATATTGATCCAACGCTTAGAGGAAGCTGGAGTCACTGACATCGCTCTCCAGTGGTTTCGATCATTTTTGTCTGATCGAACCTTTAAAGCGGCAATACCACCTGGCCAATCCATCATCCATCCCTTGGAGCTGGGAGTCCCACAGGGCTCCTCGTTGAGCCCCACAATGTTCAACCTCTATGTGAAACCGTTAGCTGCAGTCGTCAAACAGTGGGGTTTGACGATGACCTCATATGCTGACGACACGCAGCTGGCGGTGACACTTAGTGGAGACCCTGAGGTGGAGGCCCCCAGATTCCGTGCGGGTCTGGTGGCAGTAGCAAGCTGGCTTCGCACCAACTGCCTTCAGTTGAATGCCACCAAAACTGAGGTGTTGTATTGGGGAAGCACGCTGAGCTATGGGGAAACCAGTGGTGGCCACCAGAGCTGGGCGTTACTCCGATTCCAGCCTCTGGAGTGAAAAATCTAGGCATTTGGCTGGACCCCGCGCTCACTTTTATGGACCACACTAAGAAGGTGGCTGCCACGTGTTATGGCATCCTGCGGGGCATAAGGCCGGTCTTAAAGTACTTTGATCCCCCACCAGACAGCTCGTGGTCCAGGCATCGATTCTATCTCGGCTGGACTACGGAAGTTCACTGATGTTAGGGATGAATCAGGCAGAGGCCTCCAGGCTCCAAAGGGTGCAAAATGCTGCGGCGCGGGCCATCGTAGGCCTCCCCAGACACTGCTCTGTGTCTGGTACCATCTCGGCCCTACACTGGCTTCCGGTCAGACAGCGGATCAAGTTTAAAGCGCTGTGCCTGGCCTTTAAAATTCTGAAATTTTCCTCACCGCCGGCACTTGCCAATTTACTTACTCCTTACATCCCTCTGAGATCTCTGAGATCAGAGGCTCTCCATTTGGCAGTTTGCCCTCGTTTTAAATTGAGCAGATTGGGTGGCCGTTCTTTCCGGGTGCTCGCAGCAGGGCTATGGAACTCGCTCCCGGTGCGCATCCGAGCTCTTGATGACTTGCTCGCCTTTAGGCAGGCGATTAAAACCTTCCTGTTTCCCGCCTCCGAATAGTTGCCCCTTCTTTTATTGTGTGTTATGTTATAGTGCCTGTCAAAGCGCCAGGACGCCCCTTTGCTGGGGCAGCTGTGCGCTATAAAAATATAAATAACATAATATAACATAACATAACAAACCCAATGATATGTGCATTTGGGTTTGAAAAGTCCAACAATGAGGGCTATGGGTGGACCAACAAAGTGTATCTGTTTTGACCCCCCTCAAGAAGAATCAAACAAGGTCTTCATGAGGACAATGGACAGGAAGCGACCTATAAGGTAGAGTACCGTGACTGTCAGTCACACCCAACTTTACACACCTTATGATTCATGATAATCTATGTTATGAAGATTTCTAAAGCACACACTGTGACAAGTTGTCCTGGTATATGATGTCCACTAATTAAAGTGGGTCCCTTGCACCAGTCCAAACGACCCTCGTGATGTATGAGGCCAAAGATAACGTTTAGAGAACTATCCTAGTGGTAACTGTGGAGAGCAGCCTTCAGGCTCAGTCTTGAAGGAATGTAAAGCAGCTTGTTTTACCAGAGTTTCACCTCCTGAATTATTCAAATGAAAGGAGAACAACAGAGTAGTTATATAAAAATATGTATTTATTAATATAACACTCTCTACTATTCTCTACAAGAGGATATAACACAAAGCACACAATACAAGATCAATAGCACCGTTCTAAGTAGCATAATACACAGTGGGCTCCAGGGGGATACCAAATACTAAAATAGTGGTATAACAACCACAACTAGGGTCAAGACAAGGACTGGAGCACGTAGAATCACTGGGACCCCAAGCAACCACCCAAAGTGAGTAGATAGGGACCCCACAGTGGTCGGGTGCAGTGTGCTAACACGACCGCGACCTCCTTACAATTCTATGGGGAAGTCGCAGTTGCAATTTTACAGTTTAAGGACTCTTCTAGGAGGACTTTGAGAAGACCCTTTGGAACTTAAGAGGTTGGAGATCCACCCCACCCATGGATACTATCGTATCCAAGTTACTTTTCCCTGAGGAACCGGGTGCATCGGTCTGGAATGGTGTTGAAAACCGCTGTCGTTCTCAATGGAGGGCTGTGAAGAAGTACTGCTGTCATGAAGGTTAAAAGAGTCTGGGGAAATCCAAGCCTGAATTCTGGAAGGAAGGAACCTGAAAGAAGAGGATACAGAGTCTGGGGCCCACATGCATCAAGCACTTTTTCATTCGCAAACGGTGCGATTCCTTAAAATCGGCCGTTTGCGAATGCAAAAGTGCTTTTTGGGATGCATGAAGCAATTTTAGAATTCGTAACATGTTTGGGAATTCTAAAATTGCGGGTGCTTTTAAGAAGTCGCAGATGTGCGATTTCTTAAAAGCAATGCATCATTTTTTTAAAAAGTGAAAATTCGCAAATAGGGTGCCAAATTTACCGAGTGGTTGAACCACTCGGTAAATTTGGAAAAAGTGTTTAAAATGTTGAAAATGCTTTTTTTTCAACATTCATGTTACGGACACACATGTCCTTAGGACAAGTGTGTGTGCAACATGATGCGAAAAATACATTTCAGGGGTGCACCCATGAAATTTTCTAAGTGCCACTCGCAATTTGCATTGACTCCTATGGGCCTTTTGGCCCATAGGAATCAATGGGAATTGCGAAAATTAACTTAAGAATTCTGTATTTCTTTGGGATTCGGTAAAAATTGCGATTTTTACCGAATCACAAAGAAATACCGAAAAAAATGATGCATAGCATTTTGCACTTCTTAATTTGCGATTCCTTATTTTTCGCAAATTAAGAAATGCAAAATGACACAATGATGCATGTGGGCCTGGGTCACTTCAGAGTGACTAGGGGCTCGGTAGACGAATGCCCACCGATGTCGGGTGCTACAGGTATGAAGAAGGGGTGCTTGACCCTGCAGCCATGAGGACCAGGAGATGTCAATGATGACCAGGAGCCAGATGTGAGCTGTCCCACAAAGGATGTTGAGTACTGAGGGGTTGGTGTCTGGCTGGAGCACCAACAAGCATTGGCAAAAGCAACTCATGCAGGAAGGTCAAATAGGTTACGGTTTGGACCAGCAAGGTCCATGGGACTCCCTTAGCAATGGGGAGTCTGGGCACATATGAAGCAACTAGGAAAGACCAATTGAAATCATGATGACCCTCAGGAGGACCCACAGGCCGAATGACCAAGAGTCACAAGGGGACCTCAATCAAGATCACAAAGTACCAGCCCACGGTGTACTCGGTGCAAGGAGGCTGGAGTGCTTTGGTGCAAATAATGCACAGGGTCAGCACTACAGGGAGTCCAAAGCACAAGCTACGGAATCATAAACAAGCATATGCAACAGCAAATGGACATGGCACACAAGAGTTCAGGTTATGCAGTCCCACAAGGGATACTAGCCTCAAACTTGATGAGAGGGCAGATAAACCTCAGGAACATTTGTAACTCACCTCCTGTGTTGCTGAAATATTCAGAGATGGCAGCATCACAGGAGCAGCTGACCGGTCTGTTGCATTGAGGTGCCTGCAATTGCAGGGGAGTCACTTTTTCACCCCAAGGAAGATTCTTTGGTTGTCCTTAGTACACCACAGGTCCTGCATGGAGCCTGTATGGGGCATAGGCACACACTAAGCTTTGGACGGAGAGGGGGACAAAGTTGGGCCCAGTCGAAGTCCAGAGTGCCCAGACGGTCGAAGGTCAGTGATTTCTTCTTGTAGCATCTTGTCCATGTAAAATCTAAAGTCTTACAGTCAGGTAAGCCCTTTTGTACCAACGGGAGAGGGTTGGACAGATTCAGGGGACCCTCCTAGGGAAGGGGCAGGACAGAGGGGAGGTTACTCCCATGTCCTTTTTCCATTTTCACACCAGAGCAGGAGCCACTTGCTCCAAGAACTGGTTTGAGCTAGACTATGTACAAGGACACCAAATGTGCCCCAGGTGCATACTTTCAGGCACTCTCAGAGTGCACTCATCCAGCCCCAATACACTAAATCCTGCCAGGGAGGTGGTCACACCTCCCTGTGACAGGATGCATATTGTGCTTCCTTTCTCTGCTCGAGCTTCGCTCAGCAGCAGGAGGGCTGACATGTGTCTATGGTTGGCTGAATCCATTTTGTACTGTCCGGGTCAAAAAGGTTGGCACCCTATAGACTAGTGACCCCATAAAACTTGCTTCAGATGGCTAGAATCATACCTCCCACACCGATTACCAGGTATTATTCCAAGGTTTTAGATACCAAACAAAATATGCTACTACACAGCCGTTTTCAAGATAGCATTTACCACGAGGATATAATGCACCTCCACCTATATGCCCAGCTGAGTCACAGACAACCCTGGAGAATGGTCTCCGAAGGATGTAGAGAGGCTCTGCTCATGCAGGGGCACCCTCTTACCTAAAACCCATAGACCCAACCTTCAGGATTCACAAGGCCTGCTATAGAGGGGACTTATAAGTTTTAAGTGTAGTGACCTATAGATATAGTGAAATTATATCTAAAGTAAGTGGGGAAAGCACCAGCTTGCACATGTTGCAGTAGCAAACCTGTAGTTCCATTTTGCCTGGCCTCTCATGGGCGGCATAATACATGCTCCAGCCCATGGGAGGCCTCTGGGGCACCTATGCCCTGGGTACATGTGTAACATATACTAGGGACTTATAGGAGTGTACCAAAGTACATGTGACAGTTTAAAGGGGAATGCAGATAGACTGGGGTACGGATTAGCCGGATCCCAGTCAGACTACTCAAAAACAGTGCAATATCAAACAAAAAGTGCGGGTAACCATAAGAAGTAGATCCTACTTTCCTACACAACCCCTCCAACCGAAAGGAGATAAGACTAACCTTGACCAGTTGAGTCTTCATTTTCTAAGTGGAAATATCTGGAGAGTTCAACTGCATTCGCATGGTTACTCACAGGTCTATGTTCCACTGTATAGTCAATCCCCTGAACAGAAATGGACTACCTCAAGTTTGGGGTTTTCACCCTTCATCATTTTTAGCCATAGGAGGATTTTGCAGGATGGGAGCAGTGAACATGGCCTGCTTCAGGTCATCAAATGCCTTCTGACAGCTAACTGTCCAATGAATTGTCTCATGCATTCTTTTAGAGGGCAGATCATTTAAGGGGGTCACCATAGATCTATATCCCTTAACAAACCTCCTGTAATGCCTAGTCAGACCCAAGAAAGCTCTGACTTCAGTCTGGGTAGTTGGAGCAACCCAGTCCATGATGGTCTGGATTTTGCTATGCAATGGTTGAACCTGGCCTCCACCCACAAGGTGGCCGAGGTACACACCCTTAATCTGACCTATCTGCCACTTAGTGGCCCTGATAGTGAGGCATGCCTTTTGCAGGGCCTCCCGAACATTTCTTAGGTGGACCAGGTGATCCCCCCAGGTGGACCAGGTGATCCTCCCAGGTGGAACTGAAGATACGATTATCATCAAGATAAACTGCACTAATAGTCTTCCAGGCCTGTTAGAACTTTATTCACCACATTTGAAAATGTGAAAGGTGCATTTTTCAAATCAAAGGGCATCACAATATATTGATAATGCCCAATAAGGGTTGAAAATGCCGTCTTGGGGTTTGGCATCTTCAGCTAGTCTGCTTTGCCAATATCCAGCAGTGAGGTCAAATGTGCTCAAGAACTTGGCTGATGTCAAAGTAATAACGAACCCATCTGCCCTTGAAATAGGGTGAGCATCAGTCCTAGTGACTGCATTGAGCCCCCTGTAGTCCACACAAAACCTCATTTCTCTTTTACCACCCTGGGTATGAGGTTTGGGTCACAGGACCACTGGACTAGCCCAAGGGCTGTCTGAGGGTTCAATGACTCCCAAATCCAGCATCATTTGGACCTCAGTCCTGATGCAGTCCTAACATGGTCCGGTTGCCTGTAAATCTTATTGTTAACAGGCAGACTTTCACCTGTGTCCACAACATGGGTACACCAAGTGGTCTGACTAGGAGTCAGGGAAAACATATGTCTTTACTGATTGAGGACCTTCCTACAATTAGCCTGTTGCTGCTCAGTGAGGCTGCCTGCCAAGGCTACACCATCAACTGAGCCATCATCAGGGTTCTGTGAGAGGAGGTCTGGGAGTGGGTCACTCTCTTCCTCCTGTCCCTCATCAGTAGCAATGAGCAAGCCCATGTCTGCCCTGTGAACATGTGACATGAGCCTGTTCACATTGAGCACCCTGTGGGGGCTCCTGGGAGTTCCAATGAACACCAAGTAGGTGACCTTTCTCTTCTGCTCCTGAATGGTATGGAGTCCACTCCACTTGTCCTGGAGAGCTGCTGGGACCTCAGGCTCCAACACCCATCCCTTCTGTCATGGCTGATACACAGTCAGTACAGTCTTTTGGTCATGCCAAGCTTTCCATAATTCTTGACTAGCCTTAAGGTTTTTACCTGCCTTCTTCATATACTCAGCCATCTTGGAGCAGTACATAGTCCCCTATGTCTTGCTTAGGGGGTTTGAGAGGAAACTCCCATCCCTCCTTCATTAAACACAATGGAACTGAATGTCCTAACAGAAGTTCAAAAGGGCTGTAGCCAACCCCTTTCTGGGGGACCTCTCTGTAGGCAAAGGGAAGGCAGGGCAACAGGACATCCCGTTTTCGCCTAAGCTTTTCTGGAAGGTCCATGATCATGCCCTTCAGGATTCTATTGAACCTTTCAACTACCCCATAGCATTGTGGGTGATAGGGTGTGATGAATTTATAATTACTCCACACGATTTCCACATAGCAGTAATGTAACTAGATATGAAGGTTGCACCTCTGTCAGTTAAGACCTCCTTAGGGAAACCCACTCTGGAAACAATTCCCAGGAGGGCCCTGGCCACCACAGGAGCTGTGGTGTTCTAAGGGGTATTGCCTCTGGATACCAAGTGGCATGGTTCACCACAACTAGTATATATCTGTGCCCAGATACAATTGGAGGGTCCATGGGAGCAATTGTGTCACTCCCAACCCTCTCAAAGGGAACGCCCACCACAGGTAGTTGTATAAGGGGAACCTTTGTGGTACCACCTGACTTACCACTGGCTTGACAGGTGGTACAGTAGCTACAAAACTCATTTGTGTCATCTGACATGTGAGGCCAGTGAAAGTGAGGGACAAGCCTGTCCTATGTCTTACTTTGGCCTAGTTGTCCTGCTAAAAGGATATCATGTGCCAATGTCGGTAGGAACCCCCTAAACGCCAGAGGTATGACCAACCTCCTGGTGGCACCAGGATTGGGGTCTCTACCCTCTGAGTAAAGGAGTCCTTCATCCCAGTAGATCCTGTGGGTCCCATTGGCAGTCCCAGCAGCCTCAGCAGCAGCTTGTTGTCTGAGGGGTTCAAGAGAGTGGCAGCTCTACTGCTCCTGACTCATATCTGCCCTGGAAGAGGGCCCTTGTCCCCAAAAACTCAACCTGATCAGGTTCAAGTTCCTCTGAGACAGTTCCTTCACAGGGACTGGGATCATCTCCCTCAGGAGACTGATCCTTACTCTGAGTCAGGGGGGGAGACCCTGCCTTACCCCTACTGCTCCTTCTCTTGAAAGGTACATGGTCCATTTTTCCAGGATCCAGGGCCTGTTCAGTTGACGACAGTTTGGCCTGTGACCTAGTCACGGCAAACATATCAGCCCGGATTGAAGTTTCCAAATCATTGCCCAACAAGCATTCCACAGGGAGGTCTGAGCTAACCAAAACCTTCTTAGGGCAGGTTACTCCTCCTCAGCTGAAATTAACAACTGCCAAGGAATGGTCTGTCCTGACATTGTTAGCATTGGTCACTTGGTATATCTCACCAAGTATGATCTGGTCAGGGTCCACAAGATCTTTTATCACCATTGTGACTCTTGCTACTGTGTCCCGATATGCCATGGCTTCCTTACCATTGATTAAAGGCTGTTGCCTGTATTTGCCCAGATTACTGGGGCTTACAAACAGGGAGGCAATATTCATGCCTCCTTTGCAGACTAGAACAGCCTGAGCTGGAGTTATGACTAGGCCAGAACCCATCTCAGAGCCCAAGGTTAGCCCTACTATACCCTTGTTTCCTGTACCACCACTTGGAGCTGAACTAGGGGGAACAGTGGCCTGAGGGGCAGTGGTGGTGATAGGTTGATCCTTGAACAATTGGCCTCTCTTGTACAATGGGTTTTCTCCTAACACAGGAAGCACCAAGGTTTATTTTGCCTTTACCTTTGTTAGACTGTGACTCCCCCTAAGATGCAGGTTTTTGCAGCACTGATAATGTATCCTTCTCCCCACCCTTATCTGAAGGTTTAGCATCTTGCTTCTTCTGGTCACCACCTGTGGTCTTGTTTTTTCTGTTTTACCCTGGTTCTGACCCACCTATCTGCCTTTTTTCCCAATTCTTTGGGGAGAAGTCAGATCAGAGTCAACCAGGTACTGATGAAACAAATGATGTAGGCAATAATTAAGCATCTGCTCCCTCATAATAAAATTGTACAATCCCTTGAAATCATTCACTTTGATGCCAAGTAACCAGCCTTCCAGAGCCTTAGTAGCACAATCTACAAAGTCTACGCAGTCCGGAGTCTATGTCTTCTGGGTGTCTCTGAACTTAATCCTGTACTGTTTATTGGTTAAGCCAAACCCATCAATGAGAGCACTCTTCGGGCCTGAATAGTTGTCAGCATCATGTTCTCTAACAGTGAGGAGCTTATCTCTACCTTTGTCAGCAAATGAGATTCACAAGATAGCTTCCCACTGCTCTTGAGGGACCCTCTGTACTTTACAGGCCCTCTCCAAAGCAGTTATCCATTTGTGGATGTAATCCACACTATGGTAGGGAGGGACTATCTTGCTCAGGTTCCTATGATCTTAAATATACTCCTTAATCCTAGGAACACTGTTGCTGCCACCATGGGACTCTAGGCCCAATCTTTTCCTACCCTTCTGGAGTTCTAGGGATTCCTTATCTAGGGCCAATTGCTCTTGCCTGAGCCTAAGCTTCACTTTCTCAAGCTCTAGAAATTGGCACTGTCTGTCATAAGAGTTATCTCTCTTATGAGATATGGAGATCCCTATAGACTGTCCTGAATTGTTAAATTCTGCTGAGGGAGATCTAGATCTCCTTGGTAAACTCTGCACTCTTCCGTGAGGAATAAAGAGAGGGCCACTGGGGCCTTCTCCATCCTCTTCCTGAAGATCTGAGTTGTCCAGGTTGGGATCATCTTGATCCTCCTGGCCACGGTTTGAGTCTAGGTCAAAAAAGGTCTAACTTTCTGTTGTTTCCTCATTCCCTGTCTCACCTAGTCTTTGTACCTCATCTGACCCTGGGGTCTTCCTAAGGTCATCTAAGAGTAACACCTCAATGGGACATTGGGCGTTGGCATTTTTCCCTGTCTTCAGCTTCCTAGCAACACACATGGCTTTTAATCCTGGAATCCAAAACCATTGTACCTATAAGGCGGAGAGCCCCTGGCTTCTCATTTAGAAAACATAACTAGTGTGGTATGGTGTATGCACCTACTTAACCTAGTGGGAACTAAACACTCTTAGGTTGGAGGAAGGGTGTGCTAGACCTTTAACTTACCCATATCTAAGTTCAGTAGAACTTACCTATTCTAGACTTTAAGTAATATATGTGCCTAATACTGCAGTGGTTTTCAGTTAATCAATCCAAAGTGATTTATCTGCTAAAACAACGCAGGCTTTAATCCCAACTACTGCACACAATGTGAGAAGTTGGCCTGGTATATGATGTCCACTAATTAAAATGGGCACCTTGCACCAGTCCAAAAGATCCTTATGATGTATGAGATTAAACATAACTTTAGCAAGCTATCCTAGTATAGCTGTGTAGAGCAGCCTTCAGGCTTAACCCTGAAGGAATGCAAAGCAGTTTGTTTTACCAGAATTTCCCCACCTGAATTAATCAAATGAAAGGAGAACCACACAGTAGCTATATAAAAATATGTATTCATTAATATAACACTGTCTACTATCCTTTACATGAGGATAGAACACAAAGCACATGATAGGAGATCAATAGAACAGTTGTAAGTAGCAGACTATACAGTGGGCTCCAGGAGGAGACCAACCCATATACAACCACGATTCGGGTCCAGACAAGGTCTGGAGCATGTAGAATCGCAGGGACCCCAAGGAACTACTCAAGGTGAGTAGATAGGGACCACATGGAGGACGGGTGCAGCGTGCTAACACAACCGCGGTCTCCATACAATTCTATGGGGAAGTCACAGTTGCAATTTTACAGTTTAAAGACCCTTCTAGGAGGACTTCGAGCAAACCCTTTGGAACTTGAGAGGTTGGAGAGCCACCCCACCCGTGGATACCTTAGTACTCGAGTTACCTATCCCAGAAGAGCTGGGTGCATAGGTCTGGAATGGTCTTGGAAACCGCTGTCATTCTCAATGGAGGGCTGTGAAGAAGTACTTCTGCAGTGAAGGTGAAAAGGGTCCGGGGGACTCCAAGCATGGATTCTGGTAGGAAGGAATATGAAAGCAGAGGGGACGGAGTCAGGGTTGTTGTAAATCAGCAGCAATTGGAATAAGCATTAGCAGAAGACATGCTTCGTTTTGACCATTATTGTAATAAATGTGCCGACTCCATTTTGTATTTGTAGCAGCCATTTTGTATGCCATACATTGCCATGTGCTCTTCATGTCCTTAGTCCTACCTTCTTGTTCACCGCGCCTGGAGTCTGCCCGGCAACAGGCTATTTTTAGGAGTCTCCACTTTCAGCATGTCCAGACATGCGCAGTAGGATCAGCAACCGTTAATAATTTGTGACAGATAGGAATGTGCCTACCAGTTATCGGAGACTGTTAACTCTGCCCTCTCATCGATTGTGCCTTCCAAAATGTCCTTGTATGGTCATAAGTCTGCTCTTGTCTTTAAACCACCTTCTCTTGAGCCCCCTCATTGTGTATAAAAAGGGCCATGTGCTTTAGTTCGGTGTGCTACTCGATACAATACCGAAGGGTTTTGTGTGGACTGTAGTACCACCTTTAAAGGTTTAATAAACTTTGCTTTTGTATTTTCCAGTTTCATTGCCAACTTCTTCCTAAGGTCTGAGGACTCTGTGCAAAGAAGGGCGAACCCTTGCACTAAGTAGGCCTAGCTGAGGTTTGCTTACAACAAATTGGCGCCCGACACGTGGGGTTCATCGGCGACTCGGATGCCCGAAGGAGCGGTTGTGACAAAGGATTAGAATCTCCCTGCGGACGCGTACGCATGCCAGAGGAGACCCGAGTCTTGGCATCCAAGGCGTTTTTTCCTTTCTTTCCGATCTGACCATCCAGGTGGTGCGGTCCTCGACTGAGATCTCTTCTGTTGGCTTGCCGTGCAGTGGCCGTTTGGTCGAATTTAGAACTTGGCAATTGCATACTGGACACCCTGTGAGTGGTAAGAACCATTTTACGTTACTTGCTGTGGGCTTTGGAAGCCTGTGAGTGGAAAGGCAGTTTTAGGATACGCTTGCTGTGGCAATTTTGCAATGACTAGTCACTGATGTATATGTGTATGTGAAATATATGTGTTGCAACACATATAGGCAGGTAATGAGGAGACTTTTCTCCATAATACGATTTTGATTTGAACTGCACAACGTATTACAGATACTTTAAGTGCTACTTTGATTATAATACTGCATATTCTGCACTATTTTTGGCATGCCTGTTTTTAGCGCACTTCGTAGGATGTGCTGCTTTTGTGCAAATAACCGGTTAAAACTTGAGGAATCGCAGCCGGCTCCCCCAGAGGAGACCCCTCATAGAGAGATGTACGTGAAATATGGTCTTTCTTCTATAATGTACAGCACGCTGTGGAGGAAATACACACAAAAGGATCCCGAGTTATGTTGGCCGAAGTACGGGTCATTAGATATGCGAAAAATTGAGTATGTGGAACAGCGTATGTTTTAGCGAAACATACGATATGTTAGCAGCTGATACCCCTGAACAATGCGAGAAATGCACGCTGTCTTTGCTTTCTTTCCTTGCTTCACACCATCATAAAGTATCAAGAAAGAAATTGCAGTATTGTAGACCAGAGGTAACCTACTTAGGTCACCTTTTGTCTAAGGAGGGGCGTGCACTCACATCAGATCGCATCCAAGCAATTCTATATACACCAGTTCTTCCACACAGAAAGAGGTTCGAGCATTTTTGGGTCTTACTTCTTTTTGTAGGCAATGGATATTAGGATTTTCATATATCGCTAAACCCTTGTTAGCACTGTTGACAAAAGATACTCCAATACCCCTCCCTTGGACAGATGAATGTGAGATTGCTTTCCGACAGTTACGACAAGCCCTTTGTTCAGCGCCAGTGTTAGGTACTCCAGATTATACGAAGCTCTTTACATTGTACGTACATGAGAGGGATGGATGTGCATTTTCAGTTTTAGTACAGACGCACGGCGATAAGCAACGCCCCTGTGCATATTTTTCAGCAGTACTTGATCCTGTTGCTCGAGCGTTGCCTGGATGTTTTCGCTCGGTTGCAGCAACAGTGTCAATACGCCAGAGTGAAGGGATAGTCTTATCACATAAACTGTTGGTGTTGGTACCTCATGCTGTTGATGCTCTTTTGAATCAAACAAAGACGCAGCATTTAACTAGTGCTCATCTGACAGGATATGAGCTGACGCTGCTGGCTCCTCATATTACATTGAAGAGATGTGCAACGCTAAACCCAGCCACGTTGTTGCCATTTCCGGCGACTCAGCCTGAGGCGCAGGAAACACACAATTGTATTTTTCTGACTGAGGAACAGACAAAGGGTCATATGATTTGCAAGATACGCCCCTTCCAGATGTGGATAGAGAACTGTGGGTTGATGGATCTTGTCTGAAGTTACCGGATGAAACAACTTCAGCCGCATATGCAATTACTATGCTTCACACGATAGTAGAGACAGCTTGCATACCACAGAAGTCAGCTCAAGCAGCAGAACTGATAGCTTTGACACGAGTGTGTGAGCTTAGTACAGGATTGGGTGTGAACATTTATACAGATAGCCGCCATGCCTTTGGAGCGGCCCATGATTTTGGCCTGCTCTGGAAGGAAAGATGCTTTTTGACATCACACGGGATGCAGATAATGCACGGAGAACTAGTGCATAATCTTTTGACTGCATTAACATATCCAAAGAAAATAGCTATAGTAAAATTTAGTGCACACAAGAAAGTGACTGATAAGGTGGGACAAGGAAATGCCTTTGTAGATCGAGTGGCACATGAGACTGCGATGCAGCCTGATACTACTTCTATGTATGTAGTGAAAACACAAGCTGAGCGGTGGCAAAGAAGTATTAGAGATACAGATGACCTCTTCTGACAAAGAACGAGAGCAATGGTCCACAGATGGAGAGTTGGATGATGAAGGTTGTTGGCGAAACAAACAGATGGATAAATGGAAGTTGCCCATAGCTTTTGTACAACCTATGGTTCAGATGGCACATGGGCTAGCACATGTTGGAGCTTCAGCAATAGTAAAATTGCTTACAAAAGTTTGGGAGCATCAATAAATTGCTAGCACAGCTAAGAGAGTAGTACAGTCCTGTATGATTTGCTTACGATTTAATCCTGGAAAAGGGACACATACTCCAGCAGGAGGATTTGCTACACCGACTGCACCATTTGAGGTTTTACAGATGGATCATATCCAGCTTGAATGCTGTAATCATTTGAAGTACGTCTTGGTGGTGGTATGTGCCTTCTGTAAATGGATTGAGACATACCCCACCAAAGACAATACTGCAATTACTACGGCAAAGGTGCTTTTGAAGAAATTCTTTCCTCGCTACGGTGTTTGCAGATTTTTGTGGAGCGACAACAGACCTCATTTTGTAGGGGACGTTATAAAGTATGTCCCGAAAGGATTAGGGATCAAACAGAAGATTCATGCAGTATTCTACCCACAATCAGCAGGTTTGGTGGAGAGATACAATGCAACTCTGAAACTGAAATTAGCTAAAATACAGGCTTCTACTTCTCTGACTTGGACAGATGCATTGCCACTGGCATTGTTGTCAATCAGATCAGTGCCTCATTCTCAAACAGGTCTCACAACTTATGAGATCCTTTTCGGCGGACCGAGGAATATCTGGGGAATTCCTAAACCAAGTTCTGTGTATGATGGACCTTGTTTCTTAATGAATGACTATTTGGCACAATTAACTGATAACTTGGTTTCTATTCATCAACAGCTTCGAGAAGCACTTCCCAAAAGATCCACAGTAGAGGGCCATAACCTCCGACCTGGTGACTTCGTCCTTCTGAAATCTTTCGAGAGGTCGAGCAGTTTGGAACCAAGGTGGCGTGGGCCAGAGCAGGTGCTATTTGCTACAAGAACAGCAGTTCGAGTTACGAATCTGAAGAATTGGGTCCACTGTACCCATTGTCGCCGAGTACTCCCGGCTTTGGTGGAGCCTGCTGTATTGACCAACCACCGAGAGGTTCTGACAGCAGAGAGAGGTCGTGCTGTGACGCCTGACGGATCTGAGGAGTTCTTCCCAGACCAAACAGTCCCTGGAGCAACAAGGTATAATTTGAGGTCGAGAGAGAAATCTGCAGCAATATGAAAGTTGTCTGAGCATTCCCCGGGTCAGTGAAATGGACAGCCGATGTGGCAAGGGGGGGGGTCAGCGCTGCATTAGAGTAGTGACACCCGTCTTGGCCCGTGGTGAAGAAATCAACGGCTACCCAGGGGTAAGAGCTCTGACAACTACTTTAGTTTCAGGAAGATTTGTTTTGTGTTGTGACTAAGAATGGAGAAGAAGAAGAACATTTTTTGTGGTATAGGGTTCGTTGTTGCCTTGATGATTGTGGCAACAATAACATGGTATGTTGAGGAAACAACTCCTGCTCAAGAGTTGTTTGTTGTTACTACGACTACACCAGAGGAGCATTATTTCTTTACGCTCCCACATCAAGAATTAAAACATCAACAAACTTATCTTAATAACACATTCATTCAAATGCTGCATCACACCCACATTGCTACTAATGCGACAAACTGTTGGATTTGTGGGATGATGCCTGCACATCAAAAGAAAGGAGGTACACCATTTATACCTCTCCCTTTTTCGCATAATGGCTCTTGTCGAGCCTGGTATACTTTGATCTTTGCGACTAGGAAGCCTACAGTGGGCAGACTGCTTTTCTGGTTAAACAAAGAGTGCCATCAGGACAAAGATGGGTATCCGCAAGCGAATGGAACTAAATGGGAGTGGGAGGAATACCGACTGTACAACATTTCAACGCCATATATCTTCACCAAGACGAGAGACTCATCTAATACTGAAAATGTTGTCATTTCTGTTACTCAAACGTAAGCAGAACTATGTGTACAGAGCATTGGACATATCCCAATGGGAGTCAGCGATTGTATCACTGTATTGAATATAGATGGTCTAAATATTAGTACTTTTTTAGCTTCACACAACACCTATTTTGTGTATGGAAATCGTGGGTATTATCAATTGCCAGCCGGATGGACTGGTATCTGCTATGTTTCTTTCCTGTTGCCCCCTGTGTTTTTAGCACCTCCACTGTATCACCAAAATCTTAAATTGTTCAACAATATTACTGTGAATAGGTACAAAAGGACGTTGACTACTGATAATGTTGATCAGACTGACACTAGCCTACAACAATATTTAGATTTCAGTTTAGGATTGTACTTTTTTGTAGGTGCTGCATTAAATAGCAGGAAAGTGTGACGATTGACTAGAGTAGTGGAAGCTGTTACTGATCAAACAGCTGCAGCTTTAGGAAATATTACTGAAGAATTGCAGATTGCAAGAATTGTAGCTTTGCAGAATCGAATGGTCCTGGATGTAATGTTAGCAGATAGAGGTGGTGCATGCCGTGTTATAGGTAGTAGTTGCTGCATGTTTATCTCTGACCATACTGTGTGCGAGACAACAAGGACCCCCTGATACAGTTCAATTTCCTGGGTCAGGGCAAATAGCATGTGTGAGTAAAATACTCAGGCAAATTTGGTTAGAAAACAACTAGCACATAATGAGTGGCTTGACCACAAGAAAAAATATATATAACACTATTGTTTGTACATATCAAAATACAGATTTAATACAAATTATAGATACATTCGATAAAATTGGTACATCATTATACACAAAAGATAAAAAGGCATTGTAGCATATGCATAACTTCAATCATATAAATAATCTCTTAATTAAAAAATTGTAGGATGGTTTCCTGTCTGTTGTCTACGCGTTTCGACACTTGTAAAGTGCCTTCCTCGGAACTGTACCATCATGCTGTGAAAGATATTTATAAAAAAGAGATATATTTACTGTATTATATATCAGTGTACATAACAAATAGTGTTATCATTAATACAACATGTGCTAGCTACTAGTTTCTACATAGGTTGATGATACCGCTTACATTTCTCATGGTATTTATCCCATATGACATTTACGTGATTTGTATGAAAAACATGATTTTTCTTTGCACATAATTAATACAGTTGCAACACATTTCATTTATATAAGGGCATATTGGTTTTTTCCTATGGTCATTTTTGATCCATGTTTAAATATCCTAAATATACCTAAAGTTTAAACAAAAGTAGGGGATAAAGAAAAAGAAAAAAAGATGACAAGATTAAGATTAGAAAAACAGGTTGGTAGGAAAATAGAAGCAAAAGGATAGCTGTTTACCTTGTATTTTGCAGTTGTGGGGTAGGTTAGTGTATTGACTATACTATTTGTATTATCCTTAATTTTCGTCTAGGAGCATTGGCCTAATTTCCAATACATTGCACAGTGTGGAGATATTAATGGCTCACTAACTGTATGTATGTATATTAAGCCAAAATATGAAATCTGTCTAACTTCAAAACCTATTATTACAGCAGTCATGTTATATATGCTTACCAATTATTCAGACGGAAATGAATATAATGCAGGTGTTTTAGTCGATTGATGCCAAGATACCGCAAAGTTTGATATAATTATTGATGTAGACCAGATCTGTAATGTGAAAACAATATTTGCAAATCATATATGTTGATCCTCTGAAACCTATATGTACTAAATATACATGTTTTATGCATCCACTAAACAGATTCTATCAAGATTATTATACCTCTAATTTGAATCTACTGGGCCGGTATTAAACTATCTTTGGATTAAACTAGGTTTTTTACTGCCTGTGTTGTATACGTTTTGAACAGACTTTATAGTGTTATTGCCGTTGTAATTAATTTCATGGATTGCTCTTGGTCTCAAATATCTCTGCATATTTCTATAATTATTATTGTAGCTTTAAAACATAACTTACTGCATTGGTAGGACAGTTGTTTTTATTATTTGCTGTTATTGAGGTGCACGGATCACTCTGTTGCTGATATGGTTATACTACATGTGGCCATATATCTATTAAGGGAACAGATTTAGTTCACAGTTTTTATTATGCAATTTAAAGTTTCTTTCATTTACATTATGCTAACAGCGGTGGTATTGTTATTTACCTACATGATCCCTCGAGATGGACAACTTGCTGTAAAATGCGCCAAAAATTGGTCCCTGTGTTTCTGAAAGACTGACTTAATCTGAAACAGCAAGAAAACGGGCAGTATGTATTACCGCCAGCATGTTATAGACCAGGGTAGAACTTCACTTATATGTTGCACGTATGCTATAAATCTACCTGTTCTTTTTGTTGTTATGAAAAATGCACATCGGCTGGAAAAGCGTCTCAGTAGTGTAAGCTGTTCGGGCGCCGGGGTAGCAAAGCACTTGCACAACAGCTAAAAAATAGAGGCGAATGCGACTGATTTTAAAAGCTGGCTCGCTGACCAGAACTAGAAACAGAACTACACGCATTTAATTATACGCATCTAATTTAGGGCGGCAAGGGTCGTTACCTATATTTATTTTCTCCTTAGCGGACCGGCTCCTGCTGCGTCTCGGCGTCTTCCGTGTTCGGGCAAGAAATTAGGTTCACCCGATCCTATTGGTCTATTTATCAAGGCAGTTGATTGGTCCAACGGATTTCTGTTTGTGCATTTTTAAAGCGACAGGGTTACCGGTCTACAAAATATGTTGTGCTTATGTGGAGCACCCTATCTGCATATTGCGTTATATATGCGGTTGCCCTATCGTCTAATCACCATTTTTGAAGTGACAGGGTTACCGGTCTACAAAATATGTTATGCTTATGTGAAACCCTATCTACATATTGCTTTATATTTAAGATTGCCCTATCGTCTATCACCATTTTTAAAATCTTTACTGTGAGTATGAATATTACTCTGTTCTCCTCAAAAAGAAAACAGCTGTATAGTTAACATACGTTGTGGCACCTATATTTTTACTAATGTGGTCTATATATCACAAGTTTCTCTGTCTGATATTGTCATTCATTTAGTATTTATGATTTGGTATATATGTGACCTGATTACTGCCCGTTTTCTTGCTGTTTCAGATTAAGTCAGTCTTTCAGAAACACAGGGACCAATTTTTGGCGCATTTTACAGCAAGTTGTCCATCTCGAGGGATCATGTAGGTAAATAACAATACCACCGCTGTTAGCATAATGTAACTGAAAGAAACTTTAAATTGCATAATAAAAACTGTGAACTAAATCTGTTCCCTTAATAGATATATGGCCACATGTAGTATAACCATATCGACAACAGAGTGATCCGTGCACCTCAATAACAGCAAATAATAAAAACAACTGTCCTACCAATGCAGTAAGTTATGTTTTAAAGCTACAATATTAATTATAGAAATATGCAGAGATATTTGAGACCCAGAGCATGCCATGAAATTAATTACAACGGCAATAACACTATAAAGTCTGTTCAAAACGTATACAACACAGGCAGTAAAAAACCTAGTTTAATCCACAGATAGTTTAATACCGGCCCAGTAGATTCCAATTAAAGGTATAATATTCTTGATAGAATCTGTTTAGTCGATGCATAAAACATGTATATTTAGTACATATAGGTTTCAGAGGATCAACATATATAATTTGCAAATATTGTTTTCACATTACAGATCTGGTCTACATCAATAATTATATCAAACTTTGCGGTATCTTGGCATCAATCGGCTAAAACACCTGAATTATATTCATTTCTTTCTGAATAATTGGTAAGCATATATAACATGACTGCTGTAATAATAGGTTTTGAAGTTAGACAGATTTCATATTTTGGCTTAATATACATACATTATGAGCCATTAGTATCTCCACACTGTGCAATGTATTTGAAATTAGGCCAATGCTCCTAGACGAAAATTAAGGATAATACAAATAGTATAGTCAATACACTAACCTACCCCACAACTGCAAAATACAAGGTAAACAGCTATCCTTTTGCTTCTATTTTCCTACCAACCTGTTTTTCTAATCTTAATCTTGTCATCTTTTTTCTTTTTCTTTATCCCCTACTTTTGTTTAAACTTTAGGTATATTTAGGATATTTAAACATGGATCAAAAATGACCATAGGAAAAAAACAATATGCCCTTATATAAATGAAATGTGTTGCAACTGTATTAATTATTTGCAAAGAAAAATCATGTTTTTCATAGAAATCACGTAAATGTCATATGGGATAAATACCATGAGAAATGTAAGTGGTATCATCAACCTATGTAGAAACTAGTAGCTAGCACATGTTGTATTAATGATAACACTATTTGTTATGTACACTGATATATAATACAGTAAATATATCTCTTTTTTATAAATATCTTTCACAGCATGATGGTACAGTCCTGAGGAAGGCACTTTACAAGTGTCGAAACGCGTAGACAACAGACAGGAAACCATCCTAAAATTTTTTAATTAAGAGATTATTTATATGATTGAAGTTATGCATATGCTACAATGCCTTTTTATCTTTTTTGTATAATGATGTACCAATTTTATCGAATGTATCTATAATTTGTATTAAATCTGTATTTTGATATGTACTAACAATAGTGTTATATATATTTTTTCTTGTGGTCAAGCCACTCATTATGTGCTAGTTGTTTTCTAACCACATTTGCCTGGGTATTTTACTCACACATGCTATCTCTGACCATACTCCATCAGTGTATAAAGTGATTAACCTCATCGCTGCGGCTCATATTTTTGCGCTACGCAGCTTTTTTTGGAAAAGCCGCGTTAGATGACGAGCTCAGCTCGTCATCCGCACACGCCCCCCGTAGCTGATGTTGAGCTGAGCTCGTCATCAGCATCGAAGGGGTTAATAAACTTCATAAAATCGCTGCAGACATTCACACAGAAAATGGTACATGGACTTTTACAGGGTGGCTTTGGACTCTGATTTCTGCCTGGGGCTGGAAAGTATTAACAGTCCTATGTATAATAATTGCAATAATTTTCACCTGTTGCGTCTGTATTCAATGCAGCCCGATGATTTGTTCTATGTGTGTCAATGTTTGTATACCAACTAAAAATAATATTACAGAAGTCAAAATGCAGAATGATCTGAAAAAGGAAATAGCTAGTATGATGGCCATTGATATAAAAGATGAATATCTGGCCTTTCCTAGGAAGTCGAATGACTTCAGCTAATGCTGAAAGGGTTGTTTGTTGTAAATCAGCAGCGATGAGATTAAGCATTAGCAGAAGACATGCTTTGTTTTGACCATTATCGTAATAAATGTGCCGACTCCATTTTGTATTTGTAGGGGCCATTTTGTATGCCATACATTGCCATGTGCTCGTCTTGTGCTTAGTCCTACCTTCTTGTTCAACGCACTTGGAGTCTGCCCGGCAACAGGCTATTTTTAGGAGTCTCCGCTTTCAGCATGTCCACACATGCGCAGTAGGATCAGCGACCGTTATTAATTGGCTCCAGATAGGAATGTGCCTACCAGTTATCGGAGACTGTTAACTCCGCCCACTCATCGGTTGTGCCTTCCAAAATGTCCTTGTATGGTCATAAATCTGCTCTTGTCTTTTGTACCGCCTTCTCTTGAGCCCCCTCATTGTGTATAAAAAGGGCCATGTGCTTTAGTTTGGTGAGCTACTCGATACAATACCGAGGGGTGTTGTGTGGACTGTAGTACCACCTTTAAAGGTTTAATAAACTTAGCTTTTGTATTTTCCAGTTTCATTGCCAACTTCTTCCAAAGGTCTGAGGACTCTGTGCAAAGAAGGGCGAACCCTTGCACTAAGTAGGCTTAGCTGAGGTTTGCTTACAACAGGGTCACTTCACAGTGACCAGGGGCTCGCTAGGCGAATGCCCACCAATTCCGGCTGCTTCAGGTATGAAGAAGGGATGCTTGACTCTACAGCCATGAGGACCAGGAGATGTCAATGACAACCAGGAGCCAAATGCAAGCTTTCCCATGAATGATGTCGAGTGCTGAGGGGTCGGTGTCCAGCTGGAACACCAACAAGCCTTGGCAAAAGCAAACCATGCAGGAAGGTCAAGCAGGTTACGGTGTGGACCAGCAAGGTCCAGGGGAATCACCAAGCAATGGGGAGTCTGTGCTATCTGGAGCAACCAGGAAAGCCCAATAGAAATCGAGATGACCCTGAGGAGGACCCACAGGCTGAATGACCAAAAGTCGCGAGGGGACCTTGAGCAAGATTACAAAGTATGAGCACATGGAGCACTCGGTGCGAGGAGGCTGGAGTTCTTTGGTGCAAATACTGCTTAGGGTCAGGCATACACGGAGTCCAATGCACAAGCTTGTGAATTGCCAACAAGCATATGCAACTGCAAACGGACGAGGTGAACAAGGGTGCGGGTTATACAGTCCCCACGAGGGATACTGGCCTCAAACTTGCTGGGGGCAGATCAACCTCAGGGACCTTTGTAATGCATTTCTTGTGTTGCTGAAATCTTCAGAGTCTGCAGGAGCTCAGGAGCACCAGACAAGTCAGTTGCATTGAGGTGCCTGCAAATGCCTGGGAGAGACTCCTTCACCCCAACGGAGATTCTTCAGTTGTCCTTAGTGCACCACAGGTCCTGCACAGAGCCTGTATGGAGCAAGAGCACAGACAAAGCTTTGGAAGGAGAGGGGTACGAAGTCGGGCCCAGTCAAAGTCTATCAAAGTCCAGAGTGTCCAGATGGTCGAAGGTCAGTAGTTTCTTCTTGTAGAATCTTGTCCACGTAAAATCTAAAGTCTTACAGCCAGGTAAGCCCTTTTGTACACATGGGAGAGGGTTGGACAGATTCAGGGGTTGATAAGGTTTGCTATAGGGGTTTTTAATAAGTTTTAAGTATAGTGACCTATAGATATAGTGGACCTATATCTAAAGTAAGCTGTGCAAGCACCAGCTTACACAGTTTGCAGTAGCAGACCTGTACTTCCATTTTTCAAGGCCTCTCATGGGTGGCATAATACATGCTTCAGCCCATGGAAGGCCTCTGGGGTACATTTGCCCTGGGTACATGTGTACCATATACTAGGTACTTATAAGGGTAACCCAGTATCCAATCTGGAGTGTACCAGAGTACATGTGACAATTTGAAGGAGAAAGCAGATAGATTGGGGGTCCTGATTAGCAGGATCACAGTCAGACTAGTCAAAAACAGTGCAACATCAAGCAAAAAGTGGGGGTAACCATAAGAAGCAGATCCTACTTTCCTACACACAAGTGCTCCAAAAAGTGGACTTTCCTGCGCTAATCAGGAAGATGACAAAGAATGGCGGAAAAAATCAAATACTAAGGAGCAGAATTAATGTATCCTAGGCTGATAGCAGCCAGGTCTTCAACTGTTTCCGAAAACTCAAATGATTCTGGATCTTTCTTAAGCCTGGGAGGCATGGATTTCCATATGGATGGGGTTTGGACTCGAAAAGAATGGCCTTCCATTCTGGCTCTTCTGAACTGGGATATATGTGCCAGGTAACGTTCTACTGAGTGTATTGATCTGGTAGGCACATATTGTTGTATCTGGCAGCTAGACTGGTCCCCCCTTGCTTATAGAAGATTTTGAAAGAGATACATTGAGCTTTGAACTGAATGCGCTTTTGGATAGGCAACCAGTGAAGATTGCCAAAAAGACAGACAGGCAAGCAGGATTTAGGGAGAGAGAAAAGTAGTTTAGCAGCTGAGTTTTGTACACCTGCAGCAGATTTAGGACTGACTTATTAGCGCGCAGATAAAGAATATTGCAATAATCGAAATGGATGTAATTATAGATTGCAAAATCAGTTGTCAAATGTGTTGCGTAAAGAATCCCATAATGGGTTTAAGATGTCTCAAAATACCAAAACATGACCTGGCTAGAGTTCTGACTTGCATTTCAAAAGATAGCAAATCATCCATCCATAAACCTAGGTTTTTTTTAACACAGATTTGGGATCATGGTCACAGGTGGGTATACCTGCCCAACAGGAGGATCTCAGTGGTTTTAGAATTTAGCTTTAAGCAGTTGTCGCGCATCCAGCGGGCATCAGCTGTTACGCAATTATTTTAATTGTCACTGTAGTCTACCACCTCCTTAGACAGGGAGAAAATTATTTGGGTATTGTCAGCATAAGACACCAATGGGATCCTGTACGATTTTATAACCTAAGCTAGCAGTATGACATACATATTGAAAAGGTTAGGGCTTAATGCCGAGCCCTAGAGGACTCCATGAGCCAGTGCTCGTTGAGATGAAGCAGAAGGGGGAGATATCACTTGAACAGACCAGTCCTTTAAGAAGGAAGTACGCCAAGTCGAGGTTTTTCCCCAAATTACCAGTTTGCGAAGTCGACAAAGCAGCACCACATGTGAGACTGTATCAAACAGAGCACTAAAGTCTACAATATTCAGTGCCTGGGAGTTTGCAGTGTCAGTAGCGCTGTGTTGGGTCTCATTTACTACCAGGAGGGCAGATTCAGTATTGTGGGAAGGTGTAAAACCATTCTGTGAGTGATCTAAGATTTGCATCCGCTCTAATTAGTCAGTCTTTGAGAAGACTATGTACAAATTAGTCTTACCTAGCCTGAACAATCTGGATCCTACAGACACATGAAGATGTCCTTCAAAATCTGTAAATGAATTAGCCCATAAGAGTGAATACATGAAATATATAAAAAAGCAGGTGATGTAAACCAAACCAGTGAGGAAACATATATAAAGTCCAGGTGCAAGCAACAACAAATGGGGTGGCATGCTGTAATTTACAAAACCCAAGCCTCAGCGTTAGCAACTGCACACTGTGAAGGTGCAGTGATACAATTACTGTGGCAAGCACATCATTTAAATCGCGCACGCATAAAACCTTCACAGACCCTATCAACAAGGGTTCTGTACAGTAAAGGACAATGCCCATATCGACAACATGCTTGTAGCCTTATAAGAAGTATAAACGATGACACAATTTTCATATTGCACTGCACCTAATGTAGTTGTGGTAATGTAGTGTACGAAAATGGCGCCTCGACATCTGAGCCTCAGAGGTAGCAACTGCACACTGTGAAGTTGCAGTGATTGAACTGCGGTGGCAAACACGCACATTGAATTGTGAAAGCATAAAGCTCAAAGACCCTGTGAAGGGTTCTGTGCCATAAAAAATTAATCAAAAACATACTGGTGGACTTACACAAAGAAGATACATGTCGTTTTCCATGCAAACACGCCTACAGGCAAATGTAACAACATTTTAGTGGGATAGGAACTGGCTCATGTCACAAAGTATACACGATAAAATGATGTGCTCATAAAATCACCACTACAAGTACAGAAATCAATAAGGCCACCTGAATATACGAGGAGCAATGTATAGTACTTCACTAAAAATGGGGAGAAAAAAGACGTCTGTCAGAGAATTAACTACACCAAGGATAAAAAAGAGTGTCCAGTGTGCACAGCTAATCACCCAAAGTTTACCCACAGAGTGACGGTAACCTGACTCAAATCCGCGCGGCTCATGCTGCGTGTGCAGGGCGGGTGCTAAATCCCCACAGTGTAGTGTGATGATGTCAGAGCTGCAGATGGTATGACAACGCACAGTAGTCTGGCCTCATTTACCTATCTCCTGGAAATTATACTGTACTGGGCGGCCTGATGAACAAATGGAGCTAGAATCAATTTCGAGTAACAATCACAGTGTCGCCTTATTAGCCACACAGTAATGCTGAAAAGTCAATAACTAGAATAAGGTGAAGATTTATTACACATTCAAAGTTATAATAATATAAATCAGTAGTAGAAATATAATTATAAAATACAGGATTGCCAACAGGTAGCCAAATCGACGCACAAAATGTATCCTGAATAACAGAAAGCAAATGAGGAATTCATTAGCCACAGTACAAAGGATTAGAAATAAGGTTTGATAATTAGATTGAAAGTTTCGATCCTCCTGCCTATGATGCATGAGGGAATACTAATTCTCCTTAACTAACCTACACTAATTAATGCTAAGTGAAAACGCTAATTAGATCCAATAAAGTAGAAGGGTGTCAATAGAGCAGAACTTCTGCAGAAGAAAGGTGCCAAGAGGTCTGTACCTCTCCAAGTCTGAAAGGAATATGAACAAAGCTAAAGTGTGTTCCCAAGTTATACCTACAGAAAGAACCTTCTAGAATCCCATATCAAAGGCCTCATTAATAAAACTACTTGGCAGCAACATTCACAATTCCCTTCTTTGATCCACATATTCAGAATGACTTTGGATTCCTGTCTCCTCTATTCGCACAAACAGTAGTCCTCCCTTTGCGCGTTAGTCTTATCGTCCTCACCAAGAGTACTCCTTTGAGGTTCCCTATTTTGTTCACACAATGTGCCTTTCTCCAGTGATTAGTTCATACCACTGCACCTACAGAGAACAGAAAAATATTGCACCCGAGGCAAACCTTCATGTTGAATGCTAAAGCATTGCAAAATCGGAATGCTTAAGGCCTTTCGTTAATTTCAATATAACAAGCATCTCAATATAGATTGTAGCTACATGATTACAGAAACAGACTAAAATATACTTTTCCCATGATACAATAGATGCAAAATATTATTTAAATGAATACGTAGATACATAAGGAATAACAATGCTATTCAAACCACACTTGTGCAGATATATATGAGAACTGCTATTCGTTGTTACTGTAAAAGAAACATTAAGATGCATACACACAAACATATTTAGGTTAACTGATCAATGCACTTTCTATATAGTTTCAAGTGCACTACACTTTATTAATTATTTTAAGTCACTACTACATGAGGCCATAAGGAACATACGTGAGGCCTCATCATTCATGAAAGGGTGCAGCCAAAATACACTGGTTCACGTGTGTGGCATATCACTCACTCTGGACCGCATGTGGCTCTCTTGGTATTGTGTACCTCAGTACTAAGTTTCCAAGGAGTCAAATGTAATACCTGAACAGTCCTATAATTAGCATGCCTGTAAGAGAGGGGACAACGTGAGTGTGTGAAGGCATGACATCACTCGGGCATGTGTTCCAGAAGCGTCAAAGTTGGTCGCAAACCCCAGAGACGGACAGTAAAGAAGTGTGGTGGGGTCCAAATTAAGACAATTCAAAATTTCGAACCCTCACGCCAATGAAATAATGTCAAATTACACCATCAAGACTGAGTCCATATCCCCACCAACAGTAAAATTCAGAGGCCCATGGTCATGGGCGCATAAGTACTGGAATCGTACATTAACATTCAAAAGTGACCCAAGAGAACACAGGGCAAATGGAATGATGCACAGATTAACAACTCTGTGAACATCAATTCTTATGTAATACAAAATTCAGTCTGACAGATTGAAAACAGTGGTCATTTTGTCATGTTTGTAATGAAGTATCTCCACTGATCCTACGAGTTGAGTCCAAAAACCATGGGACGCACCCGTTGAATCTATTTACATTCAAGTTCCAACAAGCATTTACAATGCAATGGTTTTGCCTTTGTTAAAGTTAGAGCTATTGGCATTGCTCTTGACATTATTTTTATTTATGTTTTTTTTAACATAAATAAATGGCATTGTCATTTACAATGCCACTAGCTTTATCTCTCGCAAATGACACACACACAGAGCCCCCCCACACACAGCCACACAGAGCCCCCACACACACAGCCACACAGAGCCCCCCACACACACAGCCACACAGAGCCCCCCAAACACACAGCCAAACAGAGCCCCCCACACACACAGCCACACAAAGCTTCCTACACACACAGCCACACAGAGCCCTCCACACACACCCACACAGCACAAGCAGGCAGCAGGGGCACACGGAGGCACAAGCAGGCAACAGGGGCACAAAGAGGCACAAGCAGACAACAGGGGCACACGGAGGCACAAGCAGGCAACAGGGGCACACGCAACAGGGGCACGAAAACGGAGGCACAAGCAGGCAACAGAGGCACGAAAACTGAGGCACAAGCAGGCAACAGGGGCACACGGAGGCACAAGCAGGCAACAGGGGCACACGGAGGCTCAAGCAGGCAACAGGGGCACACGGAGGCACAAGCAGGCAACAGGGGCACACGGAGGCACAAGCAGGCAACAGGGGCACACGGAGGCACATGCAGGCAACATGGGCACACAGAGGCACAAGCAGGCAACATGGGCACACGGAGGCACAAGCAGGCAACAGGGTCATGAAAACAAGCACAAGCAGGCAAAAGGGTCTCAAGCATGAATTGTAATTTAGGGGCTGAAGTGGAGAACGGTCAGTAGGGAAGTAGTGCGGCTGGTGCAGTGGTACCAGGCCGAAAGGTGAGAGGGGCTGTCTGCACCCCAGTTTGGACAGTTTCCACTACCTAACAGGGTATGGTGGGAGGGGCGGCGTACTTCTTGCTTGCTTTAGGGCTGTTACTTCGGGGACGCAGTGCACGCTCCTGCCTGCTGCCGCCGGGACATGACAACAGGCAGGGAGAGGACAGGCTGGGAGAGGGCAGGGAGGAGACAGGCTGGGAGAGGGCAGGCTGGGAGAGGGAGGGGACAAGCTGGGAGAGGGCAGGCTGGGAGAGGGCAGGGAGGGGACAGGCTGGGAGAGGGCAGGTTGGGAGAGGGCAGGTTGGGAGAGGGCAGGCTGGAAGTGGACAGGCTGGGAGAGGACAGGCTGGGAAAGGGCAGGCTGGAAGTGGACAGGCTGGGAAAGGGGAGGGAGGGGACCGGCTGGGAGAGAACAGGCTGGGAGTGGGCAGGCTGGGAGAGGACAGGCTGCGAGAGGACAGGCTGCGAGAGGACAGGCTGCGAGAGGACAGGCTGCGAGAGGACAGGCTGTGAAAGGACAGGCTGTGAAAGGACAGGCTGTGAAAGGACAGGCTGGGAGAGGGCAGGTTGGGAGAGGGCAGGTTGGGAGAGGGCAGGCTGGGAGAGGGCAGGCTGGGAGAGGGCAGGCTGGGAGAGGACAGGCTGGAAGTGGACAGGCTGGGAAAGGACAGGCTGGGAAAGGGCAGGGAGGGGACAGGCTGGGAGAGAACAGGCTGGGAGTGGGCAGGCCGGGAGAGGACAGGCTGCGAGAGGACAGGCTGCGAGAGGACAGGCTGCGAGAGGACAGGCTGCGAGAGGACAGGCTGGGAGAGGGCAGGCTGGGAGAGGGCAGCAAGCAGCTGGCCTGGGAAAACAGCACAGGGATCCTTGAAACCAACGCCCGTACTTCATAACTGTAACCAGTCCCTATAAGACCAGGGAAGCAGTGCTTGGATCCCTGAAACGCCCTCCTCCCATTAACCTCTCCAACATTCCACCATTCTTCTTATTACTTGTCTTGTTTGTGTGCTTGCTTCAGTTTATTGTAAGGCTGATATCGCTGCTACTTTATAAAGCTCATCTGTATCTCTTGGTGCCATGCAACACATAAAACACATAATAAATAAGGGTCCAATTATCAGAGAGTGCAGTACAACATGGTTTTTACTCACATTTTTAGGACTGCATCCCTTTAATCACTATAGTTTTACATTTGTTAAACACTGTGTGCAAAACATTGCAAAATGCACCAATGCCACAAAAAATCAGGCCAGCGTGCATTATGCATCGTTTACTACGCCAAGCCTTTAATCAGGTGCAAAATCTCATTGGAAACCCAGTGCAAATGTAATTGAGCATGGGAGTTTTGTGCCCAATATTCCCACTGGCCATTAAACGAGCCTCTTGGATTTCTTGTCCACGTTGTAAATATTGTGTTGAGTCAGATAATAAAACGACGAACAGTGTAAACTAACTCTGGCTAATATAATCCAAGCAGTTTTTTACAGATAATTTCACCATTTTATGGGCGCCCGGGTCAGCAGTTCATCGGTGTTTCCATCCACGTGCCAATAATATATATAATAAAAATAACGCATGCAGCAGAACGCACAGCACCTTTCATTGCACGTGAGACTAAAACCATGACAGCAGGTAGTGAATGCAAGATGCACACTCTGGCATGTGACCTCGTTGCATGTATTGTGGTCACGTGCTTAACTCATTAGCCCCCTGCTTGTGAGGTAATTAAACATTTCTACCTACAAGAAATTGAACCCAAGACGCACACATTGGCGCAAGGCCCCTTCATATACCGTGCACACATCCCTAGCTCATTAGCGCACGCTGGTGAGGTAATTATCCGTTCAAGGAAGGAATGTTTTATACACGCATGCATGATTGCGTATTTTACTTTTTCATGCTGGGCCACTGAACAGTAAGCACATTTGAGCATCGCCCTGGGGGTGGTTAATTATTTCACTGACGGTCGGGGACGGTAAGGTCTTCAGCGGGAGGGGGGCGGGAACGGCCACACACTGACAGTGGAGGGGGGGGAGCAGGAAAAGACACACACGGACATAAGGCAAAAACAAAGCACTCACGCAAGCATAAAACTCATAATAAATAAGGGTCCAATTATCAGAGAGTGCAGTACAACATGGTTTTTACTCACATTTTTAGGACTGCATCCCTTTAATCACTATAATTTTCATTTGTTAAACACTGTGTGCAAAACATTGCAAAATGCACCAATGCCACAAAACATCAGGCCAGCGTGCATTATGCCTCGTTTACTACGCCAAGCCTTTAATCAGGTGCAAAATCTCATTGGAAACCCAGTGCAAATGTAATTGAGCATGGGAGTTTTGTGCCCAATATTCCCACTGGCCATTAAACGAGCCTCTTGGATTTCTTGTCCACGTTGTAAATATTGTGTTGAGTCAGATAATAAAACGACGAACAGTGTAAACTAACTCTGGCTAATATAATCCAAGCAGTTTTTTACAGATAATTTCACCATTTTATGGGCGCCCGGGTCAGCAGTTCATCGGTGTTTCCATCCATGTGCCAATAATATATATAATAAAAATAACGCATGCAGCAGAACGCACAGCACCTTTCATTGTACGTGAGACTAAAACCATGACAGCAGGTAGTGAATGCAAGACGCACACTCTGGCATGTGACCTCGTTGCATGTATTGTGGTCACGTGCTTAACTCATTAGCCCCCTGCTTGTGAGGTAATTAAACATTTCTATCTACAAGAAATTGAACCCAAGACGCACACATTGGCGCAAGGCCCGTTCATATACCATGCACACATCCCTAGCCCATTAGCGCACGCTGGTGAGGTAATTATCCGTTCAAGGAAGCAATGTTTTATACACGCATGCATGATTGCGTATTTTACTTTTTCATGCTGGGCCACTGAACAGTAAGCACATTTGAGCATCGCCCTGGGGGTGGTTCATTATTTCACTGACGGTCGGGGACAGTAAGGTCTTCAGCGGGAGGGGGGCGGGAACGGCCACACACTGACAGCGGAGGGGGGGGAGCGGGAACAGACACACACGGACATAAGGCAAAAACAAAGCACTCACGCAAGCAGGAAGGCAGGTGCCGGCTCAATGCCGGACCAGATTCGGGGGCGTTCCCGAGGGCTTTTGGCTGACGTAGCGTGACGTAGCCAAAAGCCAAAAAATCTCGGGAACGCCCCCGAATCTGGTCCGGCATTGACGGACAGGCTCGTCTTCCAATGGCTAGCCTCCATTTATGGAGCTAGCCAATGAAAGACGGGGGCCGTTCCTGTCTCCCGTACTATTCTCATTAGGTTTTCGCCTGCGCGAAAAAGATGCACAGAGCGCATCTTTCGCCAGGCAAAACCTAAAAATGTGTTGATGTGATTTCCTCTCTATGGGCCATGCCTCAGGACCTTCACCACTTGCCACCTAATACCCTCCATCATGTGGCCTTGTTCCTTGTAGTGTTCCACTAGAGGGGCCTTGGGTATCCTGCAGTGGATTCTGCTTTGGTGTTGGAGAGGGTTTTGGTCTTCTGTGTCGTCTGACCTATGTATATGTTGAATCAAGAGCCCCAAATCACATGAATCACATTTTGGTAGTTACATACTATATTTACAGCCAAAACATTGGCTACATTTGAAATGGGCCTCAATAGGTGGAAGACCTGTGGGAAGCTGGCACTCTATAGAGTGTACTAAAATGAAGTACACTGTGCAGAGTGTCAAGTGAGTCACTTATTGGTTTACAGAGGCAAAAGTAGATAATACTAATGCACTATTTGTGGTAGGGTGGGCGAGCAGTAAGATTTATAATTTTTTTTTGATTTTTAGGTAATTTTTAAGACCAAGAACTTTGATTTACAGTAAATACTTTCAAAGTCACGAATTTTAAGACTTCGGAAAATATATCACTTTTGTGCGCAATTACGCACCATCAAAGTCAAGGGGAAAAAGCAAAAAAAATATATAAAAATCGGGTAATGTTTTCACGATGTTCACCTTCTCATTTCAGGTCGATAGCAGGATCAGGTCCAAAGTTCCAGCAGCAGAAGATCGGGAGCACCCCAGATTCAGCCGAGAGCAGGGTACTGAAGGTGATCGTAGAAGGTGTGCTACGACAAAGGTGACCACCTGGAAAGCCACTGCACAGGAGGAATTAAAGGTATGTCCAGTGGGTTTGACTCAAGGGGGAGGTCGCAATGTCTTAGGACCACAGGAACCAAGCTGGTTGATTATTACATGAGCCAGTCGGGCCATGTGCAGAGCAGCTAGGTCAGCCGTGTGCCGGGCGTCGAGATATCGCTTTAGGAGCAGGCAACTTTGAGAGATGACTCTGGACAGCTGGATCACTCACAAAGTGGGTCTCAGAGGTCTTAACATCCATCAACAGGTGCTTGCTTCTGGGGTAGTTGGAGTCCCGAACAGACTTTTAAACCCGCTGTTTGCTGAAGGGGGTCCGGTAGCCCAGTATTGGTACAGTGCGGCTCCAGTAGGTCCTGATTCTTCAAACTTGGTGGGGATACAGATCTGGCACTCTGGGGCTGATTTACCTGTGGGTGCTGCATCAGAGCTGTTGGGGAGCAGCATATCAGCAAACCAGACTTAGCGGGATAAGTGCCTGCGGTGTACAGGGAAATGATACCTTCAGTGATTTTGTGAAGACTGGAGGAGCTGTTGGCGTTCTTCGAGTCTTCACAGGTTCAGGACAAGACTGCACAACCACAGCTGTTGTGTCATTGAAGCAGCAGGCAGAGTTTGGAGCCAATCTTATCTGCAGCAGGGCTTCAGGTCTCGGACACCAGCTCTTCTTTGTCCGTGTCTTCTTTTTGTCAAAGGAATCTTAGGTTTAAGGTCCAGGGATGCCACCTAAATACTAAATTTAGGAGTATTGAAGGGGGGGCACCTACCTTTAGGGTGTGTACACTCTCTAAATGATCACTTACTGTGCAAAGGAGCACTACCTTAGCACTGATAGGTGGTTTTCCCACCAACCCAAGATCGTGAATTTTCAGGATTGGTGTCAGGACCCCAGAACCTCGGGTAGCGATAATCTAGCACAAGAGCCATCTTCAATGAGGTTTGCGACAAATTGGGGGCTCCTGGTCCAAAAAGATACGGAGCCGGAACTCCAAGATGGCCGCTGAATTTGATTAGAGGTTAGCGGTCTAGTGTTTTGAGTCTCTGGCAAGGTCGAGTCCAGGTGGAGCGCGCGCTTGATGTAAACTGCGCACTCCACCAAGATTTGAACCAGTGAGGAGGCGTTTAGAGGAGTTTGCGAGTATTTGAAGAAAGAATAGAATATATTTGTAGCGTTATAGTGAGAACGAGATTCTCAATTCAGTGTGACCATTCGGAGCTAGTAAAGTAATTCACAGAGAATTGTCCATAGGAAAGAAAGGTTTGACCGAGATTACTGTGAAGAGAAAGTCAATGGTCTCAGTCTGAATAAAACAGGGTACAAGACTTACCTTGAGAAGCATCAAGACGTGTCTCGCAGCAATCCACAGAACGACGATAAGAGCGCCTGAAGAGAGATGAACAGAAAATTCAGTTAAGTCATTTGAAAAGTTGTGAACTGTGTTTATAGGCGTCAATCAAGTAATTCACCTTGGCGAATACTTACCAAACTAATGGGACAATGTTCAGTTTAAGAGCTTAAACTAAGTCAAAGTTACCTAGAGGAAAGAGAGAAGAAGGCAAGGAATAGTCGTTACCAAATAAGAAGATAAGAAAAAGTACAAGATAAAAAAAGCTTAGCCAGCAAGTAAGTCAGAGTCTTTAAAAAACAATAATACTTAGTTGGAGTTATAGGCTAGTCATAAATAATAACTGTCATTGTGTTATTTGAAAAAACGGGGAAGCGAAGGCTAAAGAATAGAGAAAAAAAGGCACTTAGGAAAAAGGCTACAGGAGTCCAGAAAATAAGTGAGCAAATAGTTTACAATATATATGTAAGAAAGAGTAGGAAGGAAGCAACCAGAGAACTAACCTAAGAAAAAACATTGTGAATTACAGGAGATAATACTGGAACAAGATAGCCAACAAATCAATGCCGAGAAAAGAAGTAGAAGAGAAGTAAAGTTCTTGGAAGTTAAAGGTAGGCAGGAGATTTAAGTGTAGAATTAGAACAAGAACAGAGTAGGGAAAAGACAGGAATTGATTGTATCTTTTTTCCTTAAGATTCAATATCAGTAGCAGTCTGCGGGTCGGACGAAACGAGAAGAACCAGCCAAGACAGTCTCTTCTTTGTTTGTTATTTTATTCAATTTCCCCCTTGCCCCTAAGGTAACAATTTAGAGACTCATTAATTGAGCTCTGGGCTGTTGTCTGGTGGGATTCGGGATTGAGCATCTCTGTTCCTGTGCGGATACCCAAAAGGAGTTTTCTCAGAGTCTGACAATAGGGTGCACATCGCCTGCCACACCTTAGGGGTTGTGCTGGCTGAATGTGGACACTCGTCCTCATCTAACTAATTTTCCCACCTATATTCCTGCCAAATGTGAAGCAGGACAGTGGACGTGGCAACCTCCACTCTCTGGGGAAACCTTGGCTGCACTTCAAAAGTGGCATCGCCTGTAGAAATTGGGGCATTGTAGTATGCCATTGGAGGGGACTGGAACCTCGCCCGGGATGCAGTTGTAGACAGGACTGGCCCTCTAGACAAAGGCAACGTAATCAACAGGGCCCTACTGGGAGACGTGGATTCGGACCATAGCCTGGTAGACCAGTGGCATCTCAGCCACACAGTGGATAAGGAGTGCACCTTCCTTTCACCAGTCCACGGCACACAATCTAAGTTGGACTATTTCCTCATATCCCAGAAAATGGTGGCACTTGTCAGAGAGATTTGAATATTGGAAGCCACCCTGTCCGATTATTCCCCGTTTCTTTTATCCCGTGAAATGGCCATGGCCTCCCTGGGTCACAAACCATGATTCATGAATATACAATGTTATCTCAACCCTCAGGGCAAGTCCCAACTGAAAGTCCTTGTTTCCACATATATGCTGGACAATAGAAACTCAGTGGACTACCACAAAGTTTTATGGGGTGCCGCGAAGGCAACAATAAGAGGCCAAATCATGAGAGTCTCCGATGGACCGAACTGGAGGGGCAGATAGCTGCTCTTACCTGCCCCTACTCCTCCTACCCTACATTGCAAAACCACCAATGCCTGGACCAGGCCCACATGACCCTCGATGACCTTTTTACCTCCAAAGCTGAATTTGCACTACTAAGCCTGAAGGGACGACATTCTGGGACTTGTAATCTTGTTTATGATATTTAAAAACAGAAGTACAACAAAGAGAATTGAAAGGAAAAAACATACACTGTAGGTATAGATCGCGCAAGAATCTGTAAAACTTGCCAGCTAGGTATTAGATACCCTTAAGGCTAGGTGCAGGTAAATTGTAGGGCAGATTTGTATGTGCTTAGCTGTTAAGATATGCTCTTAAACCTAATACTAAGTCTAAGTCATTGTCATTGTTAAACATGCATTATTTGAACATGGGTCAAGCCTCCTATTTCTGACCCTGTCTGTGCACTCTAACTTGCAGCTTCACTTGGCATGTAATGGCTGTTTGTCAAGTACCAAATGCACACAGGTCTCCTCTGAGATTCAATGTAGGTAGACTATAATGCATGGTGCTTTAGGTTTACAAGATGAGAGATGTACTTTTTAGTTCAAAAATTACACTTTCAGGCCTCTATGTCAAGTAATACATAGAGGTTGCCACTCATAAAGCAACTGGCATGCATGTTCATAAAAACATAGTTGTTTTTATGAACATGCATGCCAGTTGCTAGAGCCAGAGACTCTCTCTCTCCTAGTCAAATAAGTAGAGAAGAACTTATAGATTCAGACACATACTCAGAAATACCTTCTGTATGCAGCAGTATCGAAGGCAGTTGCAGATACTGGTACATTCCACTGTATTCCCTAATACGGGCACTAAGGTATTTGTTTAGCAACTTGCATATCAATTTAGAGAGCCATAGAGATTCTAAAACACACCATCAGATACTGGCACATTTACTTAAACATCTCATGGTATTGCTACTGGAGTACTCCTACACTGCCTCAGAAATGTAGGCAAGTAGTTACACAATCTCATCACCCATGCAGAAAAATAGTTTTTTCAACATGGGTCAGGCCTACTAGTGAAGACCCTGTCTGTCCAGTCTCACTTGAAGCTTCACTATGCATGCAAAAGCTGTTAGTCAAGTGCCAAATGCACGCTTTAGTGCACACATGTCACCTCTGAGATACACCTTAGGTAAACTTTAAAGCATGGTGCTTTGTCTTTAAAAGATGTCCTATTTAGTTCTAAAAGTTACTTGCGCACTTGCAGGCCTCTATGCCAATTACTATATAGAGTATGCCACCCATAAAGTTACTGACATACATGTTCATAAAAGTATAGAGCCTCTCTCTCACCTAGTTAAACCACTGGAGAAGGACTTATAGATTCAGCCATATACTCAGAAACACCATCTGTATTCGGCAGCATCAAAGGTAGTTGCAGACGCATCTACATATCCCTGTATTTCCTAATAGAGGCACTGAGGTATTTGTTCAGTCAAGTTTCTCAAGTTTATTTTATTTGATTCGGAACTCCGAGGAGATCCACAAAAAAGCAATAATGCAGTAATACCAAGAACATTTTTACAAGAAAAAAAGAAAGAAGCACATTACAAAGTCTCAGTTTCTGTAAAAAAGGCCAATACGGGTTACAAGAATCGATAATACATACAATGCAAGAAAAAAGCCCCTCAATAAATATCTAAAAAACATTTAAAAAAGTTAAAAACATTAAAACAGAATATCTCGTTAGGAGGGTTATATAGAGCATGTACAAAAGCATTAGCAGTAAAAACACTCAATTTCAAGCAAATGTGGCGTAACCATTTGCGACGGAAAGGGAACAGGGAGGGACATACAAATATGACATGTGTAAAATCTTGTTTAGGGAAGTTGCAAAAGTTACAAGCTGCGGAAGTACCATACCACTTGGCCAGAAGTGTATTTAAAGGCAGGAGATCCTGTCTTAGCAGAAACCAGAATCGCCGGACACCGTGGGATAGGTTCCAAGATATGTAGGGTTGCCTAAATTTGAGTACACAAGATGAGATAAATGGAGTAACTCCCTTCCTAGATTCAATATACTCCCTGTCTAATCGGAAACTACGTGCCCATGAGGCCCGTTTCAAAACTAATTTTAATTGGCCCTGGGAAAGTGAAAAAAGGGAGGTCTCATCTAATTTCAGAAGCGTCACTGCCCTTCTGAAATTTTTTACAAGAAGGGAGAATTCTTTAAAGGACCCCAGTAGTTCGTCTTTCATTAGGCGTCTTAATGTCCCCACTTCCCCCTTAGCCAAACAGGCAACCCAACGCACCGACCCCGCCAGGCCCTGGGCCCAACTACTACGAGCTCCAAACCCCAATCTGAAGGCGGCAGCTGTACATGAATTATTGGTAGTGGTTAGATTCCGGAAAATCTTCCCCTCTGCCAACTGCAAAAAACCCCATTGCCCCAAATCCACTATTTCAAGTCCATAAAGTAAAGTGGACGGAATCTTAGCACGAAATACCTCTAATAGGAAGGAGAAATGACGCCTCCCCGTGGCTGAATAAAGGGCTTGTAAGCTTTTGCCTTGGGCCACTGCCTTCCGCATGTTATTATCAATATGGGGTTTCTCACTGGAGTTATTAGTTATTACTTTCCCCAAAAATACATAACTATTTACAACTTCCAACTTGAGTCCCCCAACTGTCCATCCAAATTTCACAAATTTAGGTTTTTTATTGCCAGCAATACACATTATTTTGCTTTTAGAAATATTTATTTTGAGAAAGTGAGTTTCAGCAAATAAATGGAGGGCGTGCAGGCGGTTGTTTAAGCCTTTAGGCGTTAGATCCAACAATAAAATATCATCGGCGTAAAGTAAACTAGAAATCGCGACACCTCCCAGCGTAGGAGCTATTCCTTCGCAGGCAGCCAGTGTCATGGGGAGATTTGAGATATATAAAGAAAAAAGAATAGGGGCTAACAAACATCCCTGCTTAAGACCATTAACAGAGTAAATGACCCTAGATAGCCCTCTTTCTCCCCCCAAAAGGACCTTACACCAAGTATCTGTGTGAAGTGCGCGCACCAGCTCCAACAAAATAGAGGGCATACCCAGCGCAGACAGCTTCCTCCATAACAGCGGTCGATCTACCTTATCGAACGCCGTGGAGAAATCAATGAACTCTGCGTACACTTTACTACCACGGACCCTCACGTATTTGTCTGTGATTATCTGTAACGCCGTGAGATTATCAAGAGTACCATGACTCTTACGGAAGCCTGTCTGTTCAAGGGGCAATATGTTACTGTTAGCTACCCACTCCTTTATTGAGTACAGCAGGCATTTAGAAAAGACCTTACCAATTGCGTCAAGAAGGGCGATTAGGCGATAGTTTTGAGGAACATTCCTATCGCCCTTCTTGAACAGCGGCACCAAAATGCTACCCTTCCAAGATGGCAGGACTGTTTTGCTCATGAAGCAGTACCTAAATATCGGAAACAAGATCTTGCTCCAAGCGCTGGGATCCTGCTTTAGAACCAAAACAGGGAGCTCATCTGGGCCCGTTGCACCAGAGGAACGTAATTCTATTATAGCCCGTTCGATAACCCGCTCAGAGGGAGGATCTATGAGGGAGCTATCTTCTTTACAGTCCCAAAAGGCATTTATACAGCCATTACTTGCATAGAGGTTAGAAATAAAATTAATCCAAATGGCTTCAGCAATGGGTATTGGAGAAGGAGAAGACCTTGTTCCGCAGCCCTCACTAATTAAGGACCAGAACAACCTTGCTTGCCCGCGCACTGCGGCCTCACGCAAGCTAACCCATATTGTGTCCTCTTTGTCCTTCTTTATTTTCATTTTAACCCTATACCTCCTTCTTCTCAGAAGGGTTATTTTATTGTTTCTATCAAGGGATCTGCATAGATATTGCTCCCTAACTAGTTTATTTATTTACCTATTGAGACATAAAATAGAACTAGGAATTATTTTCCTCCTTTTTTGTCGGGAGGGGTTTCTAGCAACAGACGTTACCACCTTCAAAAAATCTTCAAAGAGGGGTAGAGACGAGCTGTCCTCATTTTGTAAGGCATTTAGTTTATTCTCTATAATAGGTTCTAGGCCCATAATAGCCGTGGAGTTCCAAAAGCATCGTCCAGTCTTGTTTAACAGAATCACCGTTCAGTCACTTACATACACATTTTGAGAAACATTCAGGTACTAAAACAGACTACCACATAAGGGCACCACATTTACTTAAACATCTCATTACACTGCCACAGGTGTAGTCCTACACTCACTCAGCTATATAGGCAAGTAGTGACACATTATCGTCACTCATGGAGACAAATATCACTTTAAACATGGGTCAGGCTACTAGTGAAGACCCATTCTGTGCAGTCTCACTTGTAGCTTCACTTGGTATGTAAAGGCTGGTTATCAAGTGCTGCGTTTTAGGGCACACAAGTCACCTCTGAGATACACCATAGGTTTCCTACAAAGCATGGGGCTTTGTGTTTAAGAAATGAGACATGCCCTATGACATTCAAAAAGTTACTTGTGCACTTGCAGATCTCTATGCAAAGTACTAGATAGAGTATGCCATTCATAAAACAACTGACATGCATGTTCATAAAAGAATAGAGCCATTCTCTCAACCAGCGACGCAGCTAGAGAAGGATAAATGGATTAAGACACATACTCAGAAACATCCTCTTTAAGCAGTAGTATCAAAGGCACCTGCAGACACAGGTACATATCCTTGCATTTCCTAACACAGGCACTAAGGTATTTGTTCAGCCACTTACATACATATTTAGAGAGCCATAGAGACAATAAAACAGGCTGCTACAGACTGACACATTTACTTAACATCTCATGGCACTGGTACAGTTGTAATCCTACATTCACTCATATTTGTAGGCAAGTAGTGACACAATCTATTCAGCCATGCAAATAAATAGTTCTTGAAACATGAGGCAGGCCTGCTAGTGACGACTCTGTCTGTCCAGTCTCACTTGCAGCTTCACTAGACATGTAAAAGCTGTTTGTCAAGTGCCAAATGCATGTTTTAGTGTATATACGTCACCTCTGAGATACATTGTAGGTAGGCTATAAAGCATAGTGCTTTGTGTTTAAAAGATGAGAAATGCCCATTTGGGTTCAAAAAGTTACTTGTTCACCTGCAGGCCTCTATGCCAAGTACTAAACCCATAAAGGAACTGATGACATAAATGTTCATAAATGCATTGAACATCTCTCTCTACTAATCAAACAGCTGGAGAAGGACTTACAGATTCAGACACAAACTTAGAAACAAATTCTGTATGCAGCAGTATCAAAGGTTGTTGCAGACACACGTACAGGCACTGAGGTATTTGTTCGGCTACTAATTTACACATTTAGAGATCATAGGGGTACAAAAGCCGACAGTCACATACCAGCATATTTACTTACACATCTCATTTCTCTGCTACAGGTGTACCCCTACACACACTCAGATATTTAGGCAAGCAGTGACACAATCTCTTCACCCATCCAGACAAATATTCCTTTGATACATGGGTCAGGTCACTTGTAAAGACGCTGTCTGTGCAGTCTCACTTGCAGCTTTACTTGCCATGTAAAAGATTTTTGTCAAGTGCCAATTGCATGTTTTAGTGCTCACAACTCACCACTGAGATACACTGTAGGAAGACTATAAAGCATGGTGCTTTGTGTTTAAAAGATGAGAGATGTCCTTTTTTAGTTCAAAAAGTTACTTGTGCACTTTCAGGCCTCTATGCTAGGTTCTACATAAAGTATGCCACCCATAAAGCAACAGACATACATGTTTATAAAGAAAATGGAGCCTCTCTTTCACCTAGTCAAACATCTAGAGAAGGATTTATGGATTCAGACACATGTGCAAGTATTTCCTGTATAAAGTGTAATGGTAATTGGTTGTCCATGTTTGGTATGTTTGCCTTAGTAAGTAAAGTCTCTCGTAAAGTGCACAATGTGTGCCAGGGCTGGTAATGCAACTGCTACTAATGGGCCTGCAGCACTATTTGTGCCACCCACACAAGTAGCCTTAAAAAGGGAACTCAGGCCTGCCATAGCAGGGCCTGCGCACAGTTTGTTAAACTGCCATGTTGTTCTGTCAAGTGCAGTCACTTGCCAGACTTCACCCATCCCTTTCTATGCACATCAGACACCCCTATGGTAGGTCTAGAGTACCCACTGGGCAGGGTGCAGTGCATGTGAAAGGGAGGACATGTACTAAGGTGTGTGCCATATCCTGACAGTGAAATAATCTCCATATTATCATTTTTCACTGTTGCAAGGCCATCTTGCCCATAGGAAAGAATGGGAAGGCTGTGTAATATGTTGTCCAGCCTATCTTCCCAAAGGCTTCAGATGGAAAGGTGACGTTTAGTATGCCTGAACTCACAATGTAATAAGACATCTTTTTATGAAGTTGGTTTTTGCATTGTGTGTTCAGAAGCCACTCTTTTAGGAGTGGGTGGGTTTTTGTGCTCTAACATTTCTGTGTGTCTCTAACTGGCTGTGGATTGACTGTCTGGATTTGATAGTGATAGGATCTGGGGAATGTCTTGACCCAGAGGAGGAGGATACAGCAACAGGCTGACCTGTATCTGGAGTGTAAGGGGAGGAGATGCCCCTAAAGGTAAAGAGGCCTGGGTTGTTACTATAAAACAATTGTCTCATCTCCTGCTGAGTGATTGCGAATCCAGACCCCCACTAATCAAAGAAAGAGAGGTGTCACTGGCAGAGAGGCACCCAGAACTGGTTTGAAAAGGGGTCAGTGCCTCTTGAAACACAAAGAATTCAAAGCCAATGAGGGGTATAACTATGAGAGCTGAAGCCCCTGAACTTTGGAGAAGGTCTTGATCAGGTGTGAACAAGACTTGAGCTACTTTGTGGTCAAGAGGACATTTGCCAAGGAAGAAATAACTGAAGAAACTGAAGAATTGGACTGACCCTTGCTGTGTGTTCTGGGGCTGGCCTGCAGTTTGCTGTTTCAACCAAGGAAAGGCTAAAGGGACTTAGCTGTGTGCTGTGTCCCCCTGCTTGAAGGACTTTGCTGTGTGCTGTGTCCTGAAGTAACTTATCCCCAAGGGCCTGATTTGAACTGGCTCCCTGTTTGGAAACACAGGAACACAAAAGATTCCAGGAGAGTTTCAGCGGCGCTGTGTGAGTGTGCCTGTTGTTGCCTGGAATCCAAGTGAGTCGAAGCAATGCTGTGTTTGTGTGCTTTGTGCAGCCTGAGATCCTAATGAGGATTGTCCTGCGATCGTGGGCACCTTGAATCCAAGCAAGGATCAGCGACTCTGTGTGCGTGTACTTTGTGCAGCCTGACCCCCTTTGTGAGGATTGTCCAGTGATCGTGTGCACCGGAATCCAAGTTATTAAAGATTGGATGGATTTGTTAGCATGAGCTGAAAGCCATTTTGTATTTCTGGCAGCCATTTTAGTTTTCCATGTGCTGCCACATGCTCGCCATGTGCTCTGTCCTCCCTCAGTGTTGACTGCTCTTGTAATCTGCCTAGAAACAAACTATATTCAGCATCTTCCCCCTTCGCACATGCTCAGTTGAGCTTGCAGCTGTCCTTGAAACAGTTTCTAGTCTGTAAATGTCAGGGTGTGTTAACCAGAATTAGCAACTGTTAGCTCCTCCCACTTTGTTGAGCAAGCAGATCTTGCATCTCCATATTAGTCATTTTGCATGCTTACATGAGCCAGGACTGCCCCTTGGTCTTATGCTGACTATGTATCCCTAAGCATATATCAGGCCCCTGATTTCTGTACTCCTTAGACTGCCTCATTCAGTTTCTAAGGCTTCTGTGTGACGTAATCTCCCTCATTTGAGGTTAATAAAGATGTTACTTTTATATTTCAACTTCTGTGCCAATTCCTTCTTTGGTGGTTTAAAAGGACCAAGTATCAGTGGGACCCCTGAGAAGGTTTCTATGTTCCACAAATGGCGCTCCAACGTGGACCTCATCAGAGAAGTGGCTATCTAAGGAGTAATATTGTCAGGAGACAGAAATTTACTGTGGAGGACAGGACAGGACTCTACTAAGAAGGTACTCTGTGCACGGAGATTCTAGGGATTCTCTGTCTCTACAGCCCAGTATATTTCTGGTCTTCCTGATTTTGATCCTCCACATGATGTCACTCCTGACTGAGAACCTTTTTGGCGTGAGTATTCTAAAAAATGACCGTTAGGTCATTCAGAACTTGGCAGTTAGAATTTGGAAAACCATTTGATTGGTAAGAGTTGTTGTGCGGCACTTGCTGTTGGTTTTGATGCCTTGAATTGGTAAGGTAGTTTAGTAACGCTTACTGTGGCTTTGGAATTTTGGAATTTGTGTTGGCCAACTTTGGATTTTTATGGGATAGATATACTAATTGCAATTTGTGTAGGCAGGTAATAAGGAGCTTTTTCTCTGTTTGAAATTGTTTGAACGGCGCAACATACAAAGAGTACCTTAAGCGCTACTTTGATTATAATACTGCATATTCTGCACTATTTTTGGCATACCTGTTTCAAGCACACATCGAAGAATGTGTTGCCTTTTGGAGGTACCATAGTGAGATGTGAAGTGAATTAGCCGGCTCCCTTGAGGGAATACCTAAATAGGTTTAGGTATAAAAACATATTTCTTCCTTGGTGATTCTGTATACCCATGGAATTCAAATATGGACATAATAAAAACAAGGATCCTTTTTCTGCGCACGTTTATAAATGGAGATATGCAGAGCGATTTTTTGGTGTTCTGCCAGAAAAAACTAGTGAATTTAGTGTATTTTGGCTTCTTGAAAATAAAACAGATTGTTGGGCTGTTTTTTTGCAGTCTTTTGGAATACTATTGAGAAGCCCTTCTTGTAAATATGACTTACATCTAGTATTTACAAATGGTTTGGTTTAAGTACAGTCTGTGGGCTGTCCTTTGTTTCTGTCCTAAGTATTGATCTGTGGGTTAATCATGTGTTTAAATGTCTATGTAGTTTGTGGTTTTCACATTATTTATTTAGAAAATTTGTTAAGTGCACAAATACCCGAGCGTGTTTCGGCGCTGTGTGTCCGCTATGCTGTCCATGAAATGATTACTGTTTAAAAAGCCAAGTTTTTATCTGTTTACAAAAGAAAAGAAGAGAAGTGCAGGTTTTAATTTGGCTTGGAAGACTGTTCCAAAGTTTGGTGGCAGTCACTATAAAGGACCTGTCACCCCAGGAGACCTTCTTAGTCCTTAGGACCTGCACAAGACAGGCAGTAGATGAGCGGAGGGATCTTACAGGGGTGTAAGGGCAAAAGGTATCTTTTAGGAAAGCAGGTCCTAGGGAGTGAATTGCTTTATAGGCAATACAAAGTGCCTTAAATTTAGTTCTTTTCTTTACTGGCAACCAGAGAAGCTGTTCAATCGTGCTGGAAATAGGGGTAAACTTGGGGGTCGCAGTGATCAATCTAGCTGCAGATTTCTGCACCAACTGTAGTTTTTTTATGACTCCTTCCTGAGCATTGACTAAGAGCCCGTTACAGTAATCAATGCGAAACATCACTAATGCACTGACCAAAGTCCTGGCCATACTCATGGGAAGGTAAGGGAGGTGTTTTCTGATCATTCTCATGGAATAGAATGAGGATGACACCACAGCATTAACATGGTACATAAGTGTAAGTTTAGTGTCCAGTATGACCCCCAGATTTCTTGCCTTGGCCACTGGAGATGGAGGTGGTCCAAGAGCAGCAGGCCACCAAGTGGGTGACCAAACTGGGGAGAGATTACCAAACACCATCACCTCCGTTTTATCGGAGTTAAGTTTCAGGCAATTTGTGGACATCCAGTCACTTATTGCTAGCATTCCTGAATTAAAATTAGAAGCCACTTTATCTCCATTTTTATTAATAGCCGAGACATTCTGGGTGTCATCAGCATAGGACGTCACCGCCAGGTGATGGGTTTTAATTACCCTCGCCAAGTCCGACACATAGATGTTAAATAGTGTTGGACTTAGCGAGTATCCCTGGGGGGACACCGCAAGGGAGAATAAAAGGTGGTGAACTGGAATTGCCAAGAGTGACGGATTGTACTCGATCAGCAAGAAAAGAGGAAATAAGATCCTTAGTACAATGGGTGATCCCCACCGCTGAGACACGGTCGATCAAGATGGAATGATCGACTGTGTCAAACGCGGCGGACAGGTCCAACAGGATAAGTACTGCCGATCCTCCCCCCTCGAGTGTCATCCTGATTTCATCCGTAGCTTTGATAAGCGCGGTTTCCATCCTATGGCCCTTCCGGAATCCAAATTGCGAGTTATCCAAACAATTATTGTGATTAATATAATCTGAAATTTGGATATTCATGATCATTTCAACAATTTTGGCGGGGAGAGGGAGGCAGGCTATAGGTCTATAGTTGGCAACTTTAGAGGGATCTAAAGAACTCTTCTTAATGAGAGGTTTAATAGTCGCTTTCTTCCAGATGGAAGGAAAGATGTTAGAGGAAAACATGACATCAAATATTTCAGTGAGTTTGGGACCTATAAGGTCAGGAAACATTTTAGGAACGGAAGGGGGACATGGATCTTCCGGCGAGCCAGAATTGGTAGTGCATAGTAGGTGTGATACCAGTTCTGACGGAACCTTAGTAAAATTCTGAAAGGAAGGATGGAAGGTTGAGTCAGGCGGGATAGAACGAGACCACACCAAGTCCTTATGATCCTTAGGAGTGGAAGGTGAATGTCCAGTACTGATTGTGTGTGCCTTAAATTGAGTATAAATGTCAGTCACTTTACTTTGAAAGTGGTCCACCAAGGAATCGCAGAGTTATTGAGTAGCTATGATGGGGTAGATGTCGCTTGGCCAGAGAGACGCGTGACTACCTGAAAGAGTTGTTTCACAGAGTCATGTGCAAGATTAATTTCGGTATTGTAAAATTTACTTTTTTCCATAACAATGAGTTGTTTATATTTAGACATCATGATTTTGTAGCAGGATTTTTGATCTGGGTCATAGTCTCGTCTCCATCTACGTTCCTGACGTCTACATTTTTGCTTTTCCTGCGTGAGGACATCATTGTACCAGGGCGCAGACTTAGAAGCCCGATTGATAGATTGTTTCTTTAAAGGGACCATCATATTCACTGTGTTCTGAATCCAGTTGGTGTAATTAATAGCTCCTAACTCAGGATCAGTCACAGTGGATGGCAGCGAAGTTAGTAGTAATGACTGTGATGCAGGAATATCAATGCTTTTCCAAGCTCTAAAATGGTTAATGGATGAGAGGTTTTTAGTTGGGGAGGGAAAATCTCTTAGTGAAAAATCAAAAAGAATAGCAGAGTGGTCAGTCCATGTCAAGGGGTGAACATCTCTCATCTTGAGTGATGTATGACTAGAAAAAAGACCATCCAGAAGGTGACCCGCAGTATGGGTGGGACCTGAAACTAGTTGTGGGAGTCCTATTACTTCCAATTCCGATAAAAGAGCTGCAGTGTCAAGGTTGTCCAACACCTCTAGGTGAAAGTTAAAATCACCCATGTATAGTATTTAGTGATACTTCTGCAAGTAAATAGCCATTGCGCTCTTTGTGTAAGTATTGCTAGCCTTAAGCCTAAAGATAAAATTAGAATTCAGATTCAATAGGAATAAAATAGACCTCAAAAACGAAATTGTGTGTTTTGTAATAGATAAACAATTATAAAACATTCTCCTTAGATACATTGTATTAGATAAAAACAGGCAAACACATCATCTGAGTAAATTGGATTTTGCTGAACTAAAACACATATTATAGAACATGCATTAAAATGCCTCAGTTATAAATAGACAGTCACTGTGCTTCCATTTCAACACTGAAAAAAGCTTTACAACAGCTGTATTTTAACTACCGCTTAGCAGGAGCTGTTGTTTTGATTGTAGGCCACTGAGAGACAAGAATGTTGACTCAGCCAGGATTTTGTCACTACAGAACATGATGTAAAATCCTGCATTTCAGACTGCTGTTTTAAAAGGTTAAAATAACAGGTTCATTATTTTAGATACCAGGAAAACATTCAAAGTAGGGATTTCTTTCTTAAAGCCTTTTTACATAAGCGCATTCTTGATTCTGATGTTTAAATAATGACTATGACTGTCCTTTTAAAAAGTGGCGCAAACATTTTCATGTTTCAAGTTAGGCTTCTGTGCTTAGGCTTATGAATGAATGTGTCTGAATATGATAGACAAGGAATGAAGCTTGCTTTTTCTATGTGGAATTATCAAAATGATTGGTTTTATGATTTTATTTTTTTATTAATTATGAAATAATTATTTAAAAAATAAGTGCTTCTAAATTCGTTTTTTAATATTTACAAAGCTTAATACTCATACTGTGACCTCCTAGCATTGAAATTAAATTTAAGTTGTGTTGTACCACTAGAAGCATATTTGCATGTGAAATTTCACTCTGCGCAGGTGAAAAAACTCATTTTTATAAGGGGTTAAAAGATATATTTCTGATGCCCAATCTCTGGAATATCTAAAAAACATTCTGAGGATGACTATTATGCAAAGAAATTATAGGATATTCATTTTTAAGTGCCCCAAATATCAAAGTCAAAATTGGGTAAAATTCACTATTTAAACAGCATTTTTTCCATTCAGAGTAGCTTTTAAAGTGCCTTAGGCTTCAGTAAATGTGTACATTTAGGTATAATATAAATAGCTGACTTCTATATTGTTAGACAAGTATATTGCACACTGCTTACAATTGAAAATATGTATAAAAAACCAGCAGAAGTTATCAAACTGACAAACAGGGGAATGGGCCAGCTTTCTGTTTTCAAGGTGTCTTTGAATAGGGACAGCTGCATGGAAAATTTGCACACAGAATAGGACAGCTGGGAAGAGTTGAAAGTCAGTTCTATATTTAGAAGCCTGGCAGGGCAACCAGAGCAAGATCTGCTTTGACATTTTTGACATCTGAAACTTTTTGAAAGACAAGATGGCAGCGTAGGGAAAGTAGGAGGAGTTGTGCTTATTTTTTGTTGGCAAAAGCAAGTTTTTATGCACCCATGAACATACCACAATACAATTGTATATGTGAGCTTGGCCATATATACAGCACTAATGCTTTTAGTTTGGTGCTTACTAGGGATGAGCCAATGAAATTTAGTTTGGATTCATTCGCCCTCATGTTACATGTGTACATTTGCTAAAAGGATTGGGGTTTGGGTATTCATGTTTTTTAGTTCTCTTAAATGTGCTATCTACCTCCTATAACTTTGTTTATGCCCATTTGTTACATAGTGTTGACAGTAGTGAAACCTGTTTCAGGTTTCCTGATGTCGAAATGGGGGAAGGAGGCTAGCTCCTCTACAAATTAAGGCTAGATAATATGCATGTTGCTCTCTCCTTTTCTAATTTTATTTTTTTAGCCTGTCTAAATTGTCTGTGAAATAGCAATGAGACACTTAATTGGCTATTCATTAATACTGTTTTAAACATTGTTAGCATTAATAAAATGAATAAAAATATATGTTATGTTACTGCCCATCCTGTTTGATGAAATTATGACAGGATAAATAGTCTAAATTGTTGTTCCCTTATTTGACCTTTAAGGGGAGCTAGATGTGGGAAGCTTTTGTTCTAAAATGCTTAGGTGATAACACCATTATTATATGCTATTCCATGGAACATAGTTTTGCAAGGGCATTGCTAGTTTTTTTATTAGCTAGTCCGTGTAAATAAACTGACAGTCCTTATTAGAGCTGATGTTGCATAGTTTGGATCATGAAAAGTAGAACGCAGGGAAGATGCCCATGTGATCCTTAGCAAAAATGTTTTGAAGGAAATGTTGTTTTATAGATAAGAAACTCCTGTTAAATTAGCAGTTTTAGATTTTCCTGCTGCTATTATAACATGAGAGCATGGTCCTAAGCGTACAATGTAGGTGCTTTTATTAAGAAGAATCATTTTAGAAGTGTCTGCAGTCCTGTACAAGTAATGCAAAGTTTATGAGCAAAAGTGTAGAACATTTCCTTTTTTTTAGGGTTTTCATATTAGTACACAGGAATACACCAATGCAAAGATTTAGGGTATGTCTCTGTTGTTTTTCTCTTTTCCTCACAATTTAGTGAATGAATGCAGACTTCCTTGGCTGCTTGGGATTGGGTAATGTATTATTCTTGTCAAAGAATTCCTTTTCTACTGCCAATAGTTCCAGGTTTCTTTTACTCTCTCATAGATAGATGAAAATGGTTCTTGGGTGCCTTGCTAATATATGGTGCATCTCAAGACTAGGAAGTATTCTGACACTATCCTCTGTATTGATAGACTGTTTCCGTGCCTTGTCTAAAGACCTTTTGTTCTGTCCACCAATAGATATTTGCTGCTTTACAACCATTGCCAAGGGGGGCCCGGACATCAGATTTAGCCTGGAGAGTCAGTGTCAGCACCAGTCCTGTTTGAAGCTAAAGTGAAGGTAACCAGCACAGGCATTGCTGGCAACTAGAACCTCAGTGAAGGAGGAAGCCCTGAAATGAATTGTGTACCCCTGCCACTGTCTTGGGCGAAAGACGGGGTCACAAATCAGAAAGGAGAAATCGTAGATCATGCCCAGCTGAGAGTCACAGACCAACCAGATTGGCAAGGAGGCTTTGCTTGAGGTGACCCCTTTTGAAACAAGGGTTGCTTCAGAGATCCTAGCATCAGGCCTCTGCACTTAAGGATTTTGAGGATTTGAGGATTAATAGCACTTAATCCTCAAATAATGCAGGAGATTCGAAACGCGTAGACCATTTCTTTGCTTAGGCCAATCTGAATATATTCAGTTGTGAAATTGTGGATTGAGTGCTAGTTGGCAGATGGCCTTGTAGTTTAAATAATGTTTTGTTGTGTATATAAGATTTAATAGTGTGCTCACTAGAAAAAAGGTTGTGCTAGGTTACCCCAGGGTGTAGATTTGTATCTGTATCTTTTGAATAATTCCTATATATAGACATCAAAAAATGAAAAGTGTTTCTGAATATAGTTGAAAAAGATGATGATTAAAATCGAACTGAAAAAGTAGTTTACAAGGGCAATTGTTTTGTTCATTGTGCCTTGAACTAATGTGTAAATAACTGTGCAGTGTTGGCAACTTGTTTTGTTTATTGGTATTGTGGTGCGGCCTCACTGCGCTTTAGCCAAACCCTTGCTGTTTTTTCCGTAGGCATGTCATTATGCATGATACTTTGTGCTTGAAAGATTGACAGATGTCCTATTCAGTTTCTGTAAGTTACTCATGCATTTGCATGCTCCTATGCAAAGCAGTATATAGAGCATACCGTCCATAATTCAACTGACATGCATGATTCCAAAACATAGAGCATCTTTCTTACTTACAAAGATGGGTAGAGGGAATCTGTGCATTTTTAGGTCAGGACTACTATTGCAGAAGGTAATGTTATATATAATATAGTGGTAGTATATAGTATAATGGTAGTTATATATTTAAACTAGGTAAATAGATAGTACATATTAAATAGTTAAATCTACTTATCTGTTCCCCTTGTTAGGCATCAATTTCTATTTAACTTCAAACTGTTACAATGCCATCAAAACATGAGACAAGAAAGAGACAGAAGTAAAGATGCTATCTCCTCACAACTGAAAAACAAAAGGAGCAAAGTGTGGAGAAAGAGAAAAGAGCTGCTAGTAAGAGAACAAAGACATTTCATAAAAAAAGTTTGTGCACATTTTGAACTACAAACAAATAATAACACAAATAAGAAACAAAGTTTGAGATCAACTAAGAAAGGAGAAGAAGTATACGACCATGATGTCACTGACCATGTCATAAATGATGTAATATGTGACATCATCAGAAGTGCATTGCGAGGGCGTGAGTAATATTTAGCTCAACTAACTATACCGTCCAAATTTCTCTAGTTTTGTTTGAGTGAAATGTCCAACTCACTATAACGTCCCTGAAAAGTGTTTTTTTCAGTGAATTTTTAAAGTTTTTCAAAAGCTAATTTCTAACTATAACTTCCCTGAAACCTATGTCTTTTTTATTGAATGTCAAAGGTTTTTTAAATGCTAATTTCTAACTATGCCTACAGAGGTAGGACATGTGCAGGAAGAGGAAGAAAGGACAGAAAGAAGCAAGAGAAATGCAGAAAGAGGCAACCGAAGTCCAGAAAGGGGTACAGAAAAAAGCAAGAGAGGTGCAGAAAAAAGCAAAAGAGAAGTGCAATATGAAACAACCGAGGTACAGAAGGAGGCAAGAGGGGTACATAAAGAGGCAAAAGAAGAGCAGAAACAAGCAAACAAGAGGCAGAAAGAGGCTGGAGGGGAACAGAAAGAGGCAAGAGAGATGCAGAAAGAAACAAAGGAAGTGCAAAAAGAAGGAACAGAGGTGCCGAAAAAGGCACAACAGGAGCAGAAAAAAAAGAAGTGGCCAAAGAAGCAACAGAGTTGCAGAAAGAGGCAAGAGGAGTACTAAAAGAAGCATGAGAAATGCTGAAAGATGCTAGAGAAATGCAGAAAGAAGCAAGAGAAACCATAAAAATGCAACAGACGTACGGAAAGGGAGAAGTGGGGTGGACAAAGAGGCAAGAAGTATACAGGAATAAACTAAGGAAGTGCATAAAATAGGAAAAAAGGTGCAGAAAGAGGCAAGAGGGGTGCATAAAGAGAGAAGAGGGATGCAGAAAGATTCAAGAGAAGTGCAGAAAGAAGCAACAGAGGTGCAGAACGAGGCAAGAGAAGTGCAGAAAGAAGCAACAAAGGTACAGAAAGAGGCATGAAAAGAACAGCAAGAAGCAATAGATGTGCAGAAAGAGGGAAGAGGGTTGTAGAAAGAGGAGGTGCGGAAAGAGGGAACAGGGGTGTATAAAGAGAGTGCCAAAAGAGGCAGGAGGGGCCCAGAAATTTCCAAGAGAGGTGCAGAAAGAAGCAAGAGCAGTGCAATAAGAAACCACAGAGGTGCAGAAGGAGACAAGAGGGGTACAGAAAGAGGCAAAAGAAGAACAGAAACAAGCCAAAGAGATGCAGAAAGAAGCTAGAGGGGAGCAGAAAGAGGCAGGAGAGGTGCAGAAAGAGCCAAGAGAGCTGCACAAAGAGGGAAAAAGGGTACAGAAAGAGGCAAGATGGGTATAGAATGAGGCAAGAGGGATGCAGAAACTGACAGGAGATGTGCACAAAGAGGCAAGAGGAGTAGAGAACAATCCAGGAGGGGTTCAGAAAGAAGGAAGAGACGTACAGAAAGAAGCAACAGAGGTGCTGAAAGAGGCATAAAGCGTGCAGAATGAGGAAAGAAACGTTCAGAGAGAAGCAACAGAGGTGCAGAAAGAGGCAAGAGATGTGCGGAAACAGGCAGGAGAGGTGCAGAATGAGAGTACGGGTTGCAGAAAGAGACAAAAGAGTAACAGAAAGAGGAAATAGGGGTACAGAAAGAGGCATGAGGGGGCAGAAAGAAGCAAGTGAGCTGCAGAAAGAAGCACCACAGGTGCAGAAAGATGCAAGAGGGGTGCAGAAACAAGCAAGAAAAGTACACAAAGAGGCAAGAGAATGGCTGAAAGAAGCAACAGAGGTATAGAAAGAAGCAAGAGAAGTGCAGAAAGAGGCAAGCAGTGTTTAGAAAGAAGCAAGAGAGATGCAGAAAATGAAAAGAGAACCGCAGAGAGAGGCAAGAGAAGGATGCAAAAAAGAGAAGAATGGTGCAGAAAGAAGCAAGAGATGTGCAGGAAGAGGAAAGAGGGGTGCAGATAGAGGCAAAAGGGGTGCAGAAAAAAGCAACGGGTGTAGAAAGAAGCAAGAGACATGTGGAAATAAACAAAAGAAGTGCAGAAAAAAGGAACAGGGATGCAGAGAGAGGCAAGAAAGGTGCCGAAAGAGGGAAAAGAGATACAGGGAGAGGCACAAGGGGTACAGAAAGAAGCAAAGGAAGTAAAGAAAGAAGGAAGAGAGGTACAGAAAGAATCAAGTGGGGCAGAGAAAGAGACAAGAGAATTCCAGAAAGAAGCAACAGAAATGCAGAAAGGGGGAAGAAGAGTGGAGAAAGAGGCAAGAGGGCTGCAGAAAGAAGCAAGAGAGGTGCAGAAAGAAACAAAAGAAGTGCAGAAAGAAGGAACAGAGGTGCAGAAAGAAGAAAAAGTGGTACAGAAAGAGGGAAGAGGGGTGAAGAAAGAGGTAAAGGGGCTACAGAAAGAAGCAGGAGACCTGCAGAAAGAAACAAAAAGTGCAGAAAGAAGGAACAGAGGTGCAGAGAGAGGCAAGAAAGGTACAGAAAGAGGTAAAAGGGGTATAGGAAGAGCCATGAGGGTGCAGGAAGAAGCTAGAGCAGTGCAGAAAAAAGCAACAGAGGTACAGAAAGAGGGCATGGGGTGCAGAAGGAGGCAAGAGAAGTACAGAAAAAGTACCGGATATGCAGAAAGAGGGAAGAGGGGAGGAGAAAGAGGCAAGAAGGAAGCAAGAGAGGTACAGAAAGAAACAAAAGAAGTGCATAAAGAAGGAACAGATGTGCAGAAAGAGGCAAGAGGACTGCAGAAAGAGAGATGAGGGGTGCAGAAAGAAGCACAAGGGGTACAGAAAGAGGCACGAGGGATACAGAAAGAAGTAAGAAAAGTACAGAAAGAAGCAACAGTGGTGCAGAACGAGGGAAGAGGGGTGGAGAAAGAGGCAACAGAAGTACAGAAAGAACCAACAGAGATGCAGAAAGGGGAAAAGGGTAGCAAAAGAGGCAAGAGGGGCACAGAAAGAAGCAAGAGAGGTGCAGAAAGAAACAAATGATATGAAGAAAGAACAGAGGTGCAGAAAGAGGCAACAGAGGTGCAGAAAGAGGGAAGAGTGGTTCAGAAAAAGGCCAAAGGTTTTCATAAATAAGGGACAAAGGTACAGAAGAAGCAAGAGAATTGCAGAAAGAAGCAACAGAGGTTCCGAAAGAGGGATGAGGGGTGAAGAGAAAGGCAAGAGAAGTATAGAAAGAAGCAACGGAGAAGTAAAAAGAGGAAACTGAGGTATAGAAAGTAGCAAGAGAGGTACAGAAAGAAGCAAGAGTGGTGCAAAAAGAGGGAAGAGTGGTACAGAAAAAGGAACAAGGAGGGCAGAAAGAAGCAAGAGATGTACAGAAAGAAACAAAAGAAGTGCAGAAAGAAGGAACAGAGGTGCAGAAAGAGGCAATTGGGGTGCAGCAAGAGAGAAGAGGGGTGGAGACGGAGGCAAGAGGGCAAAAAGAAGCAAGACAGCTGCGGAAAGAAATAAAAGAAGTGCAGAAAGAAGGAACACAGGAACAGAAATAGGCACGACGGGTGCAGAAAGAGGCAAAAGTGGTGCTGAAAGAAGTGAGATGTGCAGAAAGAAACAAAAGCAGTGCAGAAAGAAGGAACAGAGGTACAGAAAGAGGCAAGAGGGGTGCAGGAAGGAACAAAAAAAGTGCAGAAAGAAGCAACAGAGGTGCAGAAAGAGGCAAGAGGAGTGCAGAAAAAGGGATGAGGGGTGCAGAAAGAGGCACAAGGGGTGCAGTAAGAAGCAAGAGAGATGCAGAAAGAAAAAAGAGAAATGCATAAAATAGCAACAGAGATGCAGAAGGTGGAGTGGAGTGGACAAAGAGGCAAGCGGGATACAGATAAAAACAAGTGAGATGCAGAAAGAAACAAAAGAAGCGCAGAAAGAATGGTCAGAACAATATGATAATTTTCTTTTTTTCGAATATACTAAAAAAAATGTTTTTGTGTATAACGACCAATCATAATAAAAAGACACCAAAAGAATCTCTTGGTCATTTTTTCGTGATAAATAATGGGTAAGTTGGTTATACAAACATGGAATGTAGGAGGTCTATTGAACAGTGAGAAACAACGTCGGTTCGCAGAAATAATTGGCCTGAATCCGGTAGATATACTATGTCTCCAAGAGACACATGTGCTATGGGCTCGGAGATCATTATTGAAAGTAAGAGGTTATAATCTGTTAGCTGCATCAACGCAGTCATCAAATATAAGAGGAGTTGCAATCCTAGCTAAATCACACTTAGGTGGGCTGGTACGTCACCTCTCTGACCCTCATGAAAGATGGGCAATTGTAAAACTTGCCATAGGCATCCCTATTTGTACCATCTATGGCTCTAACCAAGATGACCCTACAACTTTCACATTTCTTGAATCAGAACTTGCACTTGGCCGGGCCCTCTAATTATGTGTGGGGATTTCAATATCTCTCCTAATCCTATGCTCAATAACATTAGTGTTACTCAACAGACCTATACAGGCCGGAAACCTAAAGCATATAAAGCAATTAGGAGACTGGTGAATAGCTTGGGATTAATTGATATATGGGAGGAAAAAAATCAGAATACCCATAATGCCGGATACACATATTTTTCGCATCCACACCAAAAGCACGTTTGTATAGATTATGTATTCACAACTAGAGATCTAGCCACGCGATCCTCTATCAGTAAATACCCCAAAATCAGACCATAACGCCCTGGCCTTCACAATGGAAATAGAAATGTCAACTAATAAAACTAGACAGTGGACTTTTGATCGCAAATTGCTCTCTAATAAGGACTATATTAACCATATTAGTAATTGGACAGAGGAATTTTTTAACATTAATCGCTTTAGCGCACAAGGAATGTGGTATGGGACTGCTATAAATCGGCACTTAGGGGGGAAACTATAAGCTTTCAAGCTAGGGCTAAAAAACAAGACACCATGAATTATAGCTTGAAACTCGCGGCCCTAGCAAAGGCAGAAGAAAGTCACACCTTGATCATCTCACAAAGGTTAGATGCAAAACAATCTATATATGAATTATCATTGTTAAAAGCGGAGCTGAATGCAAGCCTTAGTGAAAAAGCGGCCCAAACTTATAAAGCATCCAGGAAAGATGTATACGAGAGTGGGGAGAGAGTTGGTAGGCAACTGGCTCTGCGCACTAGACAAAAGAATGGATCTAGCTATATCAGTCAGATAACTGATAGTGGTAGAACCTATACAGATACTCCTGACATCATCCATCAATTTCAACAGTATTATCAAAAACTCTATACTGAAGAAACTAAATCCACTGATAATGAAATATTCTGTTTTCTTGATAATCTCCTTCACAACCATGAGGCATCAAAAATCTTAGATGATATTACTAGAGATGATTTAGAAAGTGAAATCACCCTACATGAAGTGGAAAATGCTCTGTTATCACTCTCATCGGGCAAAGCAGCTGGACCTGATAAAATACCAATAGACCTATATAAGATACTTAGTCGTCAAATATCTCCTCTGCTTCTTGATCTCTTTTTGGGAATACAATGGAATGGTGTATCACCACATTCCTGGAAAGAAATGAATATAATTGTCTTCCCTAAGAAAGGAAAACCCCCTGAGCAATTGACTTCATATCGCCCTATTTCTTTGATAAATTCGGACTCTAAATTATATGCCAAAGTGATGGCCACGAGACTCAGCAGGGTTATTGAACAACTGGTCTCCCCTTGGCAGCATGGCTTCGTTCCTGGTAAAGGCACTACCGATCATACATGTAGGGCCATTGCCCTCTTTGATGCCATGTCTGTCACAGGGGGTCGGATGTCAATGATCTTGCTGGATGCCGAAAAGGCTTTCGATCGTGTCTCGTGGAGCTTCCTTTGGGCAGTTATGGTACATAATAATTTCGGCCCTAAATTTAGTAAAGCCATTAAATCTATGTATATATCTCCCAGAGCCAAATTTCAGATGTTAGGAACTGAGTCAGGCTATATTAACATCACAAGGTCCACCAGACAAGGGTGCCCAACTCACCCCTATTATTTGCATTGTATATAAATCCATTCATTTTAAAAATTCTTGAGAGTCAATCCATCAACCCAATTATTTGTAATCAATATGCGACAAAAGTTCTGGCATATGCTGATGATATCGCGGTTATTACATCCTACCCGATTAAGGCTATGGAGGAAATAGTGTCCCTCAATTCTGAATATGGTATCCACTCAGGGTATTCTCTGAATCGGGGGAAGACAATTGTATTATGTACCGACAACATTATTTATATCAATCAGAGAAGAGCTGATAGAGCTACCTACTTAGGAATCACTATTAGCCCTGATGTTAAGGTAATAAATGTTCTTAATTATAACCCTCCTATTGAAGAAATCAAAAAAGATTTGGATCGGGTTAATGGTTTACACTTATCAATCAATGGAAGAGGCAATTTTGTTAAAATGAATGTGCTGCCTAGATGCTTATATCTGTTCTGTGCAATTCCCTTTGCAGTAGAATTCAAAACCTTAAAAACACTCGATTCTCTTATGAGTAAATTTTTATGGCAACAAGGAAAGATCAGGAGATCACATAAGCTATTATCATTACCGAGAGATAGAGGTGGGCTTGCCATTCCCAATATAAGTCTATATCATTGGGCAGCACTCTTTAAACAAATGTCACCCATGTTTAACTATAGTCCTGAGATAGCTATCGTGGACGTTAGTGTAACACCATCAATTTATGAGCTAGTTCTCGGAAGAGATGTAAATGGGCTGTTTATACAACAAATAGAAGCCAAAGATATTAGAAAGCTATGTAAATTTGAAATTGTAAGCAGTGCTTGGAAGGTTTGGGCTAGGATTGCTAAACATATGAAAATTATGAAATTTTATAAATACACTTCACTATGGCAACGGAGAACCACTCATTGTTTCTCCCATGATGTTATAGCTAGGAAATGGCAAAGACTTGGAATTTGCAGAATAAAGGATTTTCTGTTAAATAATTGTGAAACTAAGTTTATAGATTTAAAGAATAAATATCAATTATCTAATTGTGATTATATTAAATATGTACAAATTTATGCTTATCTCAAAGCAAAAGGATCAGCCATAAGTCTAACAAGAGTGGATGTTATAGAAGCTGTTAATAGACCAAATATAAAAATAGGATTACTGTATGACATTTTATTAACTCACATCCAAGATGATCTGGAGAAAACCGAAGCAAACTGGGCTAGAAAAATGAGTAATCCTAATGTCGATATCTATAAAGTGTTGGAACTAAGTGATTCTTTGTTTATGGCCAGTAATCTTAAAGCTCAGACGTATAAAATTGTATTCAACCTCTACAATACTCCTGCTAAACTATTCAACTGGGGTAAAAGGGAAAATGATTTATGTCCTAGATGCTCGCAGGGCCCAGGAACACTAATACATATGTTTAGTAACTGTCCGAAGCTCGATCATATTAAAATAGCGATTCGTGATTTTTGGCTGGTGATATTTGGGCGTAAACTCCCTGAATCCGATACTTTGTTTATGTTTGGTTATGACTCCTCGTTAGAACTCTCAAAACAAGAGGAAAAATTATAATTTATTGGAATGGCTGTCCTTAGAATTATTTTCTCATCCCGCTGGAAAGAACTTGAACCCCCTAGCTTCCACATGTGGTTAGCCCGATTCTTAGCAGTTTTCAGCTGTGAGACAGCTATCTATGCTACTAGGGGAATTAGAGCAAAGAAACGTGGTGATTTAATATGGCACCCAATAACAAATTAGAAAACTGGTGTTGTAACTATGAATTAATACAATGTTCTTGTTATATACGTTTTTTTGTTATATATGTTATGATTTACAATTGCATGTCGCTTCTTTTAATAGCCTGATTGATTCAGTATTGATGTATTAATTGTATTTGTATTATTTGTAATAATTTATTGTACTTTATCCTTTTTTGTTTATGCTGTCTGATCGAATCTGGTTGAATAATAAAAAAATAAAAAAAAGAATAGACAGAGGTACAGAAAGAGGCAATAGGGGTGCAGAAAGAGGAAAGAAGGGTACAGAAAGAAGCACGAGTGGTGCAGAAAGAAGCAAAGAGGTGAAGAAAGAAGAAAGAGTAGTACAGAACAAGCGAAAGAGGTTCAGAAAGAAGCAATAGGGGCACAAAAAGAGGGAAGAGTGGTACAGAAAGAGGCACAAGGGGTACAGAAAGAAGCAAGAGATTTACAGAAAGAAACAAAAGAAGTGCAGAAAGAAGGAACAGAGGTGCAGAAAGAGGCAACTGGGGTGAAGAAAGAGAGAAGCGGGTGGAGAAAGAGGCAAGAGGGCAGAAAGAAGCAAGTCAGATTCAGAAAGAAACAAAAGAAGTGCAAAAAAAGGAACAGAGGAACAGAAAGAGGCATGAGGGGTGTAGAAAGAGGCAACAGTGATGCTTAAAGAAGTGAGAGGTGCATAAAGAAACAAAAACAAAAGAAGTGCAGAAAGAAGGAACAGAGGTACAGAAAAAGGCAAGAGGGGTGCAGGAAGAAAAAAATAAGTGCAGAACGAAGCAACAGAGGTGCAGAAAGAGTCAAGAGGAGTGCAGAAAAAGGGATGAGGGTGCAGAAAGAGGCGCAATGGGTGCAGTAAGAAGCAAGAGAGATGCAGAAAAAAATTAAATGCATAAAATAGCAACAGAGATGTAGAAGGGAAAGTGGGGTGGACAAAGAGGCAAGCGGGATACAGAAAAAAGAAGAGAGGTACAGAAAGAAACAAAAGAAGTGCAGAAAGAAGGAACAGAGGCACAGAAAGAGGCAATGGGGGTGTAGGAAGAAACAAAAGAAGTGCAGAAAGAAGCAACAGAGTTGCAGAAAGAGGCAAGTGAAGTGCAGAAAAAGGGATGAGAGGTGCAGGAAGAGGCACCAGGTGTGCAGTAAGAAGAAAGAGAGATGCAGAAAGAAGAATGAGAAATGCATAAAAAAGAAACATAGATGCAGAAGGTTGACATGGGGTGGACAAAGAGGCAAGAGGGATACAGAAAGAAACAAGAGAGGTGCAGAATGAAACAAAATAAGTGCATAAATAAGGAACAAAGGTACAGTAAAAGGCAAGAGGTGTACAGAAATAGGGTAGAGGGGTGTGAAAGAGGCACGAGGGGTGCAGAAAGAAGCAAGAGAATTGCAGAAAGAAACAAAAGAAGTGCAGAAAGAAGGAACAGATGTGCAGAAAGAAGCAAGAGGAGTGCAAAAAGAGAGAAGAGGGGTACAGAAAGAAGAATGAACAGTGCAGAAAGAATCAAAAGAAGTGTATAAAGAAGGAACAAAGGTGCAGAAAAAGGCAAGAGGAGTACAGAAACAGGGTAGAGGGGTGTGAAAGAGGCACAAGGGGTACATAAAGAAGCAGGGGTGTGCAGAAAAAAGCAAGAGAGGTGCAGAAAGAAATAAAAGAAGTGCAGAAAGAAGGAACAGAGGTGCAGAAATAGGCAAGAGGGGTGCATAAAGAGGGAAGAAGGTGCAGAAAGAGGCACAAGGTTTGCAGACCGAAGGGACAGAGGTGCAGAAACATACAAGGGAAGTGAGAAAGAAACACAGGTGCATAGAGAGGGATGAGGTTTGACAACGTGGCATGAGAAGTACAGAAAGAAGCAACAGAGATGCAAAAAAGGATAACAGGGGTGGAGAAAGAAGCAAGAGAGGTGCAGAAAGAAAAAAAGAAGTGAAAAAGAAGAAACAGAGGTGCAGAAAGAGGCAAGAGGGGTGCAAAAAGGAGGAAGAGGGGTACAGAAAGACAGCAGAGGGGTTGTAAAGAAGCAAGAGGGCTACAGAAAGAAGCAACAGGTGTGCAGAAAGAAGCAGGAGAGTTGCCGAAAAAAACAAATGAAGTGCAGAAAGAGGGAACAGAGGTGCAGAAAGATGCTAGAGGGGCACAAAAAGAAGGAAGAGGGGTGCAGAAAGAAGCAAGACTGGTGCAGAAAGAAACAGAAAAAGGCGCAGAAAGAAGGAACAGAGGTGCAGAAAGAGGCAAGAGGGGTTCAGAAAGAGGGATGAGGGATGCAGAAAGAAGCACGAGTGGTACAGAAAGAAGCAAGACTGGTGCAGAAAGAAACAAAAGAAGTGCAGAAAGAAGGAACAGAGGTGCAAATAGAGGGTCGAGACGTGCAGAAAGAGGCACAAGAGGGTGCAGAAAGAAGCAACAAATGTGCTGAAATAAACAAAAGAAGTGCAGAAAGAATAAACAGAGATGCAGAAAGGGGCCACAGGAATGCACAAAGATGCAAGTGAGGTACAGAAAGTGGCAAAATAAGTCCAGAAGGTGGAAGAGATTTACAGAAAGAGGCTAGAGGAGAAGTGCAGAAACAGAAAGAAAGGTGCAGAAAGAAGCAACAGAAATGCAGAAAGAGACAAGAGATATGCAGAAAGAAGCCAGAGTGGTTAGCACACCAGTGGTACCATTTTAAAACCCACATTTAGCAATAAGTAACAGCTGACCACTGTAGGCTTGCAAAGGACCTTTCACCAGGCTGTAACACTTGTCTCAGCATTTTTGGTAACGTTTGAGCTAGAAACAAGGCTTTTTTTGTTTAAATCTGCAGATTATGCAGCAGATGATGGATTATGTGGCTAATGCAGAAAATGTCTAATTGTTCGAAAGTTGGTGCAGCCAAACAGTTTCATAATTCCAGTGGGCTTGCTCATACCTATGACTAGGTCCAGAAGTGTTCCTCGGTGATTCCTTCAGTCTCATTGAGTTCATAGTTTAGCTTCTATGGAAACAAGGAAGACTAAACCTGAGTTTACCACTCCACAACGCACACTAACATACTACATAATTACTCTCCATAACAAATAATCCCACTCTACATAATTCCTATACACTAAATACCACTAAATACCACATACTTCCTATCCACATAATTTCACTGCACAACATACCACACAATTCCACTACACACAACTTACATCCACTCAACTCCAAAAAACACACCAATAGCTCTAACTCCTGCAAATGTAAGACCTATTACATTAGAAATGCTTCTTTAACTGATAGTCATGTTTGCAGAGTGTTGGAGAAAGGGGGCTGGGCCTCAAACCAGCGCTCAGGAATTCCACTGCATAGGACTTACAGGAGGTACCAGATGGGCCTCTTAGCCCCCGAAGTTGCTCAGGAGTAAAGCAGACTTCATCCCCGAACTTGTAGTCTGCCAGGAGGCGTGTTTGAAGAGTGGTAGAGAAAGGTGGTGTGGTCTCCAAAAACCTCTTAGCAATACCACTGTTTGGGACTTACTGGAGGTAACAGGAGGGGTAGTTGGTCCTCAAGGACATCCTTGGGGGCCATGTACCCCTCCTATGACCTTAAGTCACTCGTATACTGCAGTACTCATAGCAGGTCACACCTCCTTTGCCCACCATTCTGCAAATGTGCTCCCTGGTGCTCTCTGGGAACAGGATGAAAGTCTCCTTCACTTCTGGGGTTCCTTATTGGCCAACTAGCCTACCTGATACCTCCAGTAATCCCCAGATAGTGGGACTGCTGAGTGGTGGACACAGGCCATGCCCCCTTTCTCTACCACTTTGCAAACTCACCTCCTGGCGTACTCTTGGTTGGGGGATGATGTCCCCTTGCCTCCTGAGGGTCCCTGGGGGCCAACTAGCCCTCCTGTTATCTCTAGTAAGCCCCACAAAGCTGGATTGCTGAGAGTGGTTCTGCAAACACGCCTCCGGGTGCACTGCTGCTTAGGGGGATGAAGTCCACTTCAGTCCTGAGGTCCTCAGGACACAAGAGGACCACATTGCCCCACGAGCAGTGCGCCAAGAGGCGTGTTTGCAGAGTGGTGTAGAAAGGGTCGTGCCCTCGGACCCCCTTTCAGCAATGGTGGGTTAGTTATCCCCCAGGATTCAAGGGGACCTAATCCTTTAAACCCAGAGCGCATCAGGAGCCACGTTTGTATAGGTGTGCAGTGAGGGGGTGAGTTGCTGTATTTCTTTTCTTTTTTATTTTAGAAGGGGGCTGTGTGGCCCCCTTCCATTAATCCTTTTTGCCCCAAGGACCCTGTCCTTCTGGGGCCTGCCCTGCGCAGACTTTATTTTTATAATTTTGGATGGGGGCCACTTGGTCCCCCTCCTAAGCCCAATTTTGTCCACGGGGATCCCATCCTTTGGGGCCCAGCTTAATCTGTTTTTTTTTTATCAAAACAAAAGAGGGGCTGAGTGGACCCTCTTCCCTGGGCCGCTATTAGCCCAAGGGACCCCATCCCCTATGGCAAGGATTCCTTGATGGGGTCCCCGGTGGAGCCCCAATGCCCCCGTGGTCCCTCCCAGCTCCCTGCCTCCTGTGGGAGCCGGCAATGCGTTTGGACAAGGGGACCTGATGACATGCAGCTCCCCTTGTCCAAAAGCAATTCTGCTCTGCTTCTTGAAAAGCAGTGTTTGCTAAATGGCTTAATTAAACAAAGTGCGGGAGACAATGCTTCATTTAAAAAAATAAAATTCCGGATTCGAGCACCCAGAGCAAATTCTGTCAATTTAAAACAAAAAAAAAGCCTTTTTTGGGGGGTGGGGGGCTCTGTGAGACCCTCTGAGCAGGCCTTGGGGTTCAGGGTATTTCTATCTTGCCCCTTTTTCCCTTTTTTTAATCCCGTTTTCTTGTGATTCGTTATTTTTTTCTTAACACAAATTTTATTGAGTATGGCAGATGAATTTCTGTCATTTAAATTTGAATATTATACATTTTTAAATTTTCCAATGACATAATGGTTACAACTGTATCAGATTATAAACATGCGTTGCTAACCTCATAGTTACGATGGTATACAGTTCAGTTTTCATGCTTCTAGTATATACATACTTTAATTATTGTCAGTCAGTCAGTCAAAAGGGCTTTATTTCGATAATCAAATCTTAAAAAACAGTACATACAATATAAAAAGATTCAAAACAGTACATTCTTTAAGATTTCCATAAAAAAGATAATATTTATAAATAAGCTAAAACAGACGCAATTAATAACTCAGATTAAATAATTAATTTAAGCCTTCTTGATCTGATCACCCAGGCCCAACTTAAAAATTTGGCAATGCCACACACAAATAAGGGCCTAGTGTTGTGTTTTAAAATTCTCAGGGCTACCATACAATGCATCGTACCCAAACCCTGCAAATAGGCTTTAGCCATTTAGTTCTAGGGCTTTATAAGCAGGACATTCGAAAAGTAAATGAGGAACCGACTCAGTCCTCTGGGGGCAAAAGGCACAAGAAAACTTTAATTATTAGGTATCAACCCATAATATTGTATTATGTGTCATATTACTTAATTCCCCAAACCCCACTCCCAACATATACCCACCCCTTAAACAAAGCTATCAACAATAAACACTATTGCTGCTGTGATCAATTTGCACCATACCAGGCGCATAGTAGTATGTGATAGTCACATATGATGACATAGGGAAATACAGGGGAATAAGGAGAGGAAGGATGAGGAGCGGGGTAAGGGAAGAGAAGGAGGGGGCAGAACAGGGACATCCCCACCAAGCAAAGGCCCTGCATGGGTAGGAATCAAATAGCTTCATCATACTCTTCTTGTGCACTCTGAGAGTGTTCTGACATCTCTTCTGTTTCTGCCTTAAACAGTTGTATTAGTTGTGCCCATTCCAGGAATATTGGATGTTTTCTCAACCCCTAATATAGGGGTGGGGGTAGGGTGAGGTCTAATTAATCTTGCTAACAATGTACCAGCTCTATCTGCTTCAGAATGTGTGTGAAGCGTGTATGCAATAAAGTCAATCATTCTCAAATGTAACAGCAGTTCCACACTTCTGATCCTGGCTGCCTGTAAAGGTACTGCCCCATCCTCACTCAATTCGGCTGCCACCTCTTTTGACTGTAATACCCCCTCCAGTTCCGTTATGTCCCTAAACGTCTCTGTCCTAATTCCTACCAAGGAGCCCATGGAAACTCCCCCTTTCATCATCTCAAAGGCCTCCCACTCAAAGGATCTGGTTGTGGCTGTACCCTCATTATCCGCAAAATATGTAGCTATATCTGTAGCTAATGTAGTTCGGTGTACTTGGTCTTCCAAGTGTAGAGGCTGCATTCGCCAATTCGGGATAGGTGCAGAAAAGCAGCCCCAACGTCGTAGTAATTCTGTGGGATTGTGATCAGACAGTGTCTTGCCCAGGTAAGTACATTGCGTTATGGTGGGGGACAAATCTGGAGCACAAAGGAAATGATCCAGTCAAGTATGTAGCTTGTGAGGGTGAGAATAAAAAGAATATTCTCGCATGTCAGCATGTTGGGATCTCCACACATCCAAGAGATTCCAAACCCGTGCCCAATGTGTTATTATAGCTGCTTGGGAGTGCGCAGCAGTATTTGATAAGGGAGAATGAGAGCGGTCTAGGCACACATCGAACATTGAAGTCCCTGCCCAACAACCATGGGTATTGTGACCAGTCCAAAAGTGCCAAGGAAACTAGTGTCAGGAAGGCGTCCTGATCTAGATTAGGATCATAAATAGACCCTAAAACAACCTGTGTGCTATCCAATGCCCCCCGGAGAAACACATAACGCCCCTGGTCATCTATCTTGCTCTCATTAAGGGAGAAAGGGATTCCTGACTGTATCCAAATTGCAGCCCCTCTTCAAAAGGCGGAATATGCTGTTGCATACAATTGACCTCTATCGTTGCAACTTCGTAGTTTTGCAGGGCACTAGGTTTGTCTCCTGAAAATATACTATTTGCTCTTTACGACAGTGTAATTGTGCAGCTATTCTATGCCGTTTGTGAGTTGTTCCCAATCCCCGGACATTCCAAGATATAATTGTATAGGATTTGGTGATTTACATAATTTAAATATAAACCCCCAGATCCCTACCCCCAACCCGGTACATCGGACTATGTGGCAAGAATACTACCAATACAACTTCATCTTAATACTGGGTCCAACGATCTAACTTCGCTCGACTAAACTGTGCAAGAAAAATCAACATGATTCACATCAAACTGTTGCTATTGCCTGTGGGGGAGATTGCAAATATCACTTCTACTTATTAAACAGTAAGCAATTCATGGAAACGCCCAGAACAGGCCTGGCCAGGAAACTTACTATTCAATCTCCTTCCTGTTGTTCAAATATTACATCTCCAAATTACATAATGCTGTAAATACTGATAATACCAGATCTTGAAGTCATTGTTACAGTCTACATGCCAAGTTCGTAGTGCGCAGACAAACTGGGCAGATATTATGTTCCAAATTACATACAAAGATATTACTCTAGAGGGTAATTACTTAGCTGCATGGACTCCGATGGGAACAGTGCCACACTTCCGTTCGAGTCAGAGTCTGAGTCTGATTTGGCCTCAACTGAGGGGCTTGTGCTGATAGGTGGACGCGTGGGGCGGAAGGCCGTGGCAGATTGCAGAGCCTCTTGTTGACCCTCCATCACTTGCTGTTGAGGCGGAGGACTGGAGCTCGTACTGTGATTTTTGCTACGTAGAGTCCATGCGTCTGGTGGGTAGAGTGTCAGGGAAGGTTCTGTCCAGCCAATCACAAGCACTGTCCGGTGTATCAAAAAACAAAGAGCGTTGATTATATATGATTTTCAATTTTGCAGGGAACAGTAAGGCAAATTTGAGGCCTACTGCACAGACCAGAGCCTTAACTTCCATAAATGAAAAAACTTTTACATTGCACAGCCAGCGTGTAGTCAGGGAATATCAAAATGTTCATGTTGTCTACTTGTAATGGGCCATTGCTGTGCGCTGCGTGCAACAGATGGTCATGGTCTCTATAGTTTAGAATTCTTGGCCAATATTGGGTGGGGTTTGCACCAAGTATTGGCCGATGTGCAGGAACTCGGTGAGCCCGTTCGACAGTAAAGTGTGCCGACAAACCAGTGGGGGCTTCAGTAGCTTTCAAACAGTTCTCTATATAGATCATCGGGTTAGATCCTTCTGATCCCTCCAGGAAGCCCACAATTTGAAGGTTATTATGTCGGGCCCGACCCTCTGCATCATCCGCACGAGCTTGGAGGCAATCAATCTGCTGGCGCATTTGACTTAATTGTTCTTAATGAGCCGTTACTTGTGGCATTATTAGTTCCAGAGATTGTTCAGTGGTCTACACTCTATATGCCAATTTTCTATGGTCGTCCTTGAGTAGGTTGAGCTCTACAGAAATCATGCCTAATTGGTTTTCGAGCACAGTTCTTGAATCCTGGATTTCTTTCAAGATCATATCTAATTTATTTCCTGGTGGACTGGACACAAAGCGCCCTCCTCCGCGTCACATGAACGACCGTAGGAATGTTCGAGGGTGGCCAGAGCGACACTGTCCACCCAAATCTGGAGGTTGTTCTCGGCTTACATCTTCCCATGGTTACCAGCGTGCCAAATGACTGAGTAGCTCTGGACTATACAAGGGCCTAAACTTATATCTCAAGAAGGCTATTGGCTGTTGCGAACAAGAACAATATTGAGCTGGTGTTCCAGAGAGCTTAGGCAGCTGTGGGTTGTTGTGAGATTTTGGCAATATTCAACTGGCATGGGAAGCAGTGGCGCACCGAATTGGAGACTGTCGCAGTGGCATAGGCCTGTTCGCAGTAACCATGAAGGAGGGAGGTGTCAGTACTTAAGTGTTCACTACAGAACCAGTGTGACCCTTTGCAGAGGCTTTATTATTGTACACAGAATTCACGGGTCTATTGACATGTCACAAAACCATGTGATAATCCTTTCACTAGGGATCTCTAGCTGCTGGTCACACTCTGATCAACACTCTCAAACCAGCTCACTCCTTAATCCGGTCAGGCCGAGCCTCCTCTAGATGCGATCAAGCGTCCCCCCAGTTGTAGCAGGAAAGCACTAACAAGACACAAAGTCTGGGATAGTATCCCCAACAATGAACCACTTCTGGTGGATTGAGTCTATGGTGGGACCCCCAACTCAAGCAGGGAGGGAGTCCCCTGAGGTGGCCGGTGGGAAACAATTTGGTAGTCACAGCATGTGGCCACCACCTCCGGGAAACAGCTTATCTCTCCTTGCTGAGTGTTAATCAATTGATCTCAACCTGTGTCTGATTGCTGCCCGCTAAAACTATCCCCGATGTAATGGCATACAAATGTGCTTAGTCATAGAAGAGGGGGGGGGGGCAGTGAAGTATTTGTTGCTTTTCAATATAGGTAGGACAGCCACATCTGCGCTAGTCAGCACCCACACAGCAGTCTACAATAAGAGGGCCCCACTGACCTGTAGTTGGAGGCCCAACCTGAAGGCACCCGAGTGTGTCTTGTGTCTCCTTGGGCAAATGGAGAAGTTTTGGCAAATATATATGAACAGTAATGAAATGTAAAATCATGACTCTTGTGGGGAGTTTTTCTTTCAGGGCATTAGAATGGATTATGTAGTGATCTTATCCACTTGCAATTCCCTTCTTACTGCATATTTTTACATTTTTTCACCTTACATATTCATGTATATACATATTTATATATTTTTCTGCTAGGGTGAGGCACCCTTTATTCCATTTTGGGACAAAATGACTTTTTAATTTTCTTTTTCTTTGTGACGGATGAGATGACAAGATTCTTTTGTTTGTGCCAAAGTCTTTTTCCTATGTTTAATTTTCCCTTCAACGTGTCTCACTGTATGCCATAAATCCAATGCCACAATATGTATTCCCAGTTTTGACAAAGACCTCCTGGTCCAAATGTGTCAGCTACCCAAATAAATTTTTCTTGGACTTACCTGGAGTACGGCACTTTTCTTGTGGAGCGGCGTGGCTGCGTCACCAAGGACCTTCAAGCAAGTTTGATGGCTTCTGCGCCTGTCTGTCCAGCATCGGCCTTGTTCCAGGGGCGGCTCTAGGCTCATGGTGGCCCTGGGCAGGGAGCGTAGGTAGGGGCCCCCGGAAAAGGTGGTCCGGGTGGAGCGGAGCACAGAGGCCAGTGAAGGGGGGGGGGGTCAGGGTTTTTGGAAGTGGAACAGAGCCGGAGGCCGCCAAATCCCTGCCAGGGGCCCCCACGCAAATATGTATCCATCCTCAGAGGATTATTATATTAAGGATATATACTGGTGTGGTGGCCCCTGGGGTTTGGTGGCCCTGTGCAGGTGCACAGCTTGCACATGCCTAAGGCCGCCCCTGCTTGTTCGGTGGATGAAATCTGATTAAAGCAGAATATTCTTCAAGCGGAGGTATCCGTTCTCTGATTCCCACTACGTGTATGAAACGTATCCAGATTGCAACATTCGACCTGCACTAACACCGCACGGTGCAACGGCCACATGAGATTTTCTGTAGGAAACGAGTGACGGCTCTTGGTATGCTGCAACAGTGTATCTGGAATCAAAGAAATCTCAAGCAAGGCTGAGGTCCTGCTCTGAATGTGACTCCAATCTACACATCGGAGGGCAGGCTTTGTGTCCCCGGTTCCATGAACCAGCACGTTTATTTATTTGTGAGATAATTACATTGACTTTCACAGTGAAAACAATCTGCCCAGAGAAAAAGTTTTCCTGATATTTGATTTATGTACCGCTTCTTAATAAGGAGGCATTGGTGACTGTGAAACTGTGAGAGGGATCGAGGGGATGGCAACCGTGTGCGAAGCGATTCACAAGCGGCTTGGTGTTGCCAAAGACCTTTTCAATGAGGAAGAGGAAGTCGGAGGGCAAAGGAGCAGCGCAGATACAGCAGGCACACACACAGACAGTACTTCACTGAAACAGACCTTGGGGGTCTATGAGAAGCTGCGGAAGAAGGAGATCAAAAGCAGCTGGAAGGTGATCTCTTTGGATAATTATATTGAAGTGGGGCGAGTACCGCAGGGGCTCCGCATACTAATCACACCCACTTACCAGGACCCACATACCAAACTATTGGAAGAGTGGTCAGCACTGATGGTCTCCACTTGCAAAGGAATGTTGAGTGTTTTATCTAAATACGCAGTCATGGAGCTGGAGCAGGTTATAATGGACCTCAAATCTCTGCAAGAAATTCTTGACAAACACCCTAAGCTAGAGGAGATACAGGCGTTCTATAAAGAGTTGGAGGGCAGACTCACCAAGTATGAGGATGAAATAAAAACAAAAAAGAAATGGAAATTCACCCGGGTCAAGAAGGACTACGCCTCAGGCTGAATACTCACTTTTGGAAGAAAGTATGATGGTGCTAGAAAAGAATTTGAACGCACATATGCTTTGAGGCAGCAGGAGGCAGCAACCTCAGAATCTAGCTCGGATGTCTCAGACCTAGATGAGAGGCAAGCAACATTTGGCAGTGGCATCGCTTTTTTCACCACACTGGAGGAATACCATTTTTTACGGCGAAGCCAGGGGCCAAGGAGCACCCCACCCAAAGAAAAAGAAAGGCGAAAGCAACTCAGAGGAAAAGCAGAGAGGCAGAGGAGTCAAAAGAAATCGAGAGACCTCGTGGGAGGGGAGTCGGGTTCAGCAAGAGGAACAAATAATGGGTGAGCCTTCTTTCACTGTTATCAATCTTTTCTCTCATAACCTCACTCCAGATGAATAGTCCCTCCTGGAACTAAGACTCTTTTTCTGCCCCACTATAGACTTTGACTACCCCCGCACCCGCATTGACATTTTCTTATTTGCGAGGAAACTGAAACTTCTTAAAATACACACTCTCAAAGGCTCAAGGGGTGTGCGAGATGGGCCAATGACTAGCAGTGATCCTGCCATATCAAACACACCAGCCAATCTCCTCTCTATTGGGGACATTGGGGGCTGGCCTCTCTGAGGGAACCTGAACAAGGGGACAGGGATTGGGCATCAGAGCAAGAACTTATGGAGGTGCTAGACCTGGAAACTGGCAGGAGAAGCCGCAGTAATTTTAAACCCAAATCCAGGTTCAACCCCAACACCCCACACTATATCATTGATTCTTTCCAGGAGGCGGTGGTACAGGACATGCTCAAACTCAAAAGTGGGAATAACAATGGGGCAATGACGAACTTAACAAAAGGCCAACAAGCAACACTTGAATACCTGTAGCAAGCCACCAGCTTTGTTATCAAGACTTCAGACGAATGCGAGAATGTCATGTTGTGGGATGTCAAAAGGTATATGGTCGAAGCCAAGATACAGCTTGATTTTACTGGCAGTTACATGAAAACTACAACTGGCCAATATCTTTCCACTATTGACAGTTTCCATAAAATGCTGTCCAAATGACACACCCTTGAGCTTTTGAGCAATGATGAATTATTGTTTTAACTGTTAAAAAACCTGTCTCTCCATGCTTTTACATGTTATCGAAAGTGCATAAACACCCCACAAATCCATCTATGAGGCCGATTATTTCTGCTAATGACAGCCGCCTAGAGAACACTTCAATCTTTCTAGATTATTTTTTATATTCCTATGTGTGTAGCCTGCCCTCTTACTGCTGTGGCAGTATGGATTTTATATTCTCTATCACGGGCATCCTGTGGCAATCAAGTTACATCATGGCCACTGTGGATGTCGTGTGTTTGTACCCCTGTATCATCCATGACCTAGGCATCACAGCTTGGAAACAATATTTTAGGGACAGGCCTATTGCCACGTATGATCACACCAATATGCTGCTTGAGATGCTGCATTTCTGTCTAGAAAATAACTATTTCTTACATGGCCAGCAGTGGTACAGGTAACTGTCCGGGACTGCCATGGGCAGTTGCTTTGCGACCAGCTACGCCTGTATGTTTATGGGATGGTGGGAGTGTGAATGTGTCTGGGCAAATAACTTTGCTGAATACACCAAGTATCTGGTCCTTTGGACCAGAAACATTGATGACATATTTCTGATTTGGGACGGTCCTCAGAATGCCCTTGACAAATTTGTTCTGGCTATCTTCAACAATGAGCTAAACTTAAAGTTTACAAGCACCACCTGTAAGAAAAGGTTAGACTTCCTTGATGTCAGTGTAGAGGTACTGAATCATACCATACAGACAAGCCTACACAGGAAAGGAACAGCTGGGAATAGAATCCTCCATGCCAAAAGCCATCACCCACCCAAGCTCAGGAATAGTATCCCCTATGGTGAACTCCTCCGAGCTAGGCCTAATTGCAGCACACCAGAAGCATACACTCAATAGGAAGGCATAATGGTGGAAAGATTCCTGCAGAAGTAGTACAAACAAAAAGTAGTGGATGAGGCTAGGAGAAGGGTGAGTGGAGTAGGGAGAGAAACCCTACTCAAACCCTGGAAAAGCAAGGAAACCGAACCAGTGATTAGACTGATCACAACTTACAACTCGGACTGTGCCAAGGTCCAGGAAATCATCAGGAGACATTGGCAGTTAGTCAAACTGGACCCCATTATTGGCAAATTGGTCACCCGAGCGCCAATATCACATACCCCAGAAGTAAATCACTGAGGGATACGTTAATCCACAGTTTATTGGAACCCAGTCAGAAACATAGCAGCACTTGCTTGAGGGAACTCCCAGAATTCCATAAATGTGGAAAGTGCAAGGCATGCTCCAATAGTACCAATGTTAAGACAGTACCATGTCCCAATGGCAAGCAACACAAAATTTGACACTGCAACACAGACTTTGTTGTCTATGTTCTGTTGTGTGTTTGCGGTTTGAGGTATGTTGTGAGCACGATCTTTCCAGTGAAAAAATGTGTCTTAGAGCACCTATGGGCCATTAAAAAAAAATTATTTACCATATCCCATGGCTAGACACTGCAACACTGTACATGGCTCCACCAAAACTGAGTACTTAAAAATCTCATATTTTGGAATTGACAGGATTCCCATGAAGAGTCGGGGTGGAGACAGGGAACAAGCACTAAGAAGACTTGAATCCAAATACATAATCGGCCTCAGCACCAAACACCCGGGAGATGTGAACCAGGACAAAGAGCTTCATGTTAATTTAGGATAATGCCATCTGTCCCTGGGTATCCTGTCTGTAACTGCTGTTCACTCCATTTTTAGGGCTATGGGTGCTTTTTCTTGCAGTGATTTTTAACATTCCACACTGCTAAAGCCCTCTCCTGTCTCCTCTAGTTGTTCTACATCTTCCTTTCTCTCTCTCTCTTACCTGATGCCACACACTACTAATGTCACTGGAGCACTTACTGTAGTGAAATGGAATGTAGAATCATGAATCTCTCTCTCTCTTTCACCTGATGCCACCTGATTTTCATGGTCACTTGACAAATGAACAGTCATGAAAAGTAAAATCATGACTCTTGCGGGGAGTTTTTCTTTCTGGGCCTTAGAAGGGATTATGTAGTGATTTAAACCACTTGCACTTGCAATTCCCTTCTTACAGCATATTTTCCATTTGTTCACCTTACATATACATGTGTATATATATATATATATATATATATATATATATATATATATATATATATATATATATATATATATATATATATATATATTACCTACTGGCGGTCGCCAGTAGGTAGTTATAGTTAGGATTTTTTTCAATGTTAAATCTCAAAATTCTATTTGGAATAACTTTGGCACCGGTTGACGAATCTGCCTGAATATTCCCTGAAAATGGCCTCGTTGAGCTCCGGTCCTTCCTTGAAAGTTTGGGGGGGATACGTCAAGCGGGGGCCGAGATAAAAGGGGGGTCCCAAAACGCGTTTTCCCCATGTTAATTTCCATAGGGCGGTCGATTTCACTTTTAACCCGAACGGCTGAATGGATTTCCACCAAACTTGGCAAAATTGTAGGGACTGGTAGCCCGATGTGCCTTTGCTATGTCTCAAGATATGTGCTCCAGTAGAATTTGAGTAATTTAGGTTACAAAAAATATATATATCTATAGCTGCGCACCGGTGCGCGCACCAGGGAGCGCTCCAGGCGCGACACGCGACTTGCGCGCAGAAAGCTGATTGGCTCTCGGGTGTCTGTAAACATTCGAAACAGTCCAGAGCGGCCGCCATCTTGTGTCTCGGTAAAATCGAGACATAAGAGGTGGCTAAAACAAAGGGGGAACTGACCATAAGGCGTCAGGGATAGACCCCTTTGACCCCCTAGGTTTGATGTGGGGGCTATAAAAGGGCCCCGCGGGGCATTTAAAATATTTTTTTTTTTTCGTTTTGCGCGGGGGAAGCGCCCGGTGCGCGCACCAGGTAGCGCACCGGAGAGCGTAAAATGAGGGAAAAAGATGACAGAGTTTTTAAAAAATGAAGTTTTTATTTAGAAATTGGAGGTAGTTCTGAAAAGAACTTTTTTTTTTCTTCTTTTTGTTGTTTTATATTTTTTTGTGTTTTTTGAACTTTTTGAACTTTTTTTGGCTTTTCTAAACAGTTTTATATTTTTTTTGTATTTTTTTAGGGGGAGAAACAAAAAAAGGGAATTGAAACTGGCTCAACTGCAGCAAAAAAACAAAAAACCCCAAAAATTACTTCTTTTTGGGGCACTTGTGATTATCACCTGCAAGGACGATGAGCTTAACGCTTTTTTCACCATAGGCGATAAGCTTGCCACATGCAGAACAAGTGATTTTAAAATCAGCAAATCTCGGCTGAATGCAAGGCATCACCTCGGATGTTTCTGGTTCTGATGAGGTGGGTTGCTTTCTTTGGGAGGGGGTCCTTGATGACTGGGGGAGGTTACTGGCCAGTTCCCTGAACTCTGCACGAGAGTAGTTGTTTGGGTGCTTTCTGGTCATGTGCCGAATCATGGTATAGTTACCAAAAGAATATTTTTTGTTTGGGTTGCCCCGTGAAAGTTCATCATTGCAGATGAGGCAAGTCACCTTGGGCGCATTCACCTTTTTTTGCCCCTCTGGGATTGAAAAAAACTGCCAGACAATGTGTGGTTTGGGTTTGTAAGGTGTATTTTCTTCTGGCAGCCATCTTCTTCTCCCCTCCTCCTCTTCCTCTTCCTCCTCCTCCTGTTCTTGACCACCAATATAATTTGGAGCTGGTCCTCTTGGTGGTTGTGGTGGTGGTGGTGGGGCAGATGCACCAGCTGATGCTACTACTGAAGCCATTATTTGGAGCAAAAAAGTAGAGAGAGCAACAAACAGGTCTTCCTCAGTCAAAGGACAAAGTCAGAATAAGGAAAAAAGGTGGGGTCTTTCATCATTTGGAAAAAAAAACTGTCCTGAACCAATGAGAAGTGTTATTTTCAGGTCACCAGACCAGGGGCTTCATCATTATGAAACTAAAACTGTTATGAACCAATGAAAAGTGTTATTTTCTGCTCACATGACCCGACGCGCTTACGCTACGCGCCCGGGGGCGCGCAGCGTAAGCGCGTCGGAAGTTTACGTTGTGCGATCGTATTCGCGCGGTTACGCGATACGTCACGATCATGTTTTCGTTTGCGATATTGGCGCTCACGGGACGCTCCCCGGAGCGCGCCAGGGGGCGCTTTTAAGAAATACGCTTTTCGGGGCGCACTCCGGGGCGCGCTCTGGGAGCGCTCCCCCCAAAAATTAAAAAAAAAAAAATGGGATAATTGTAGGGACAGGTAGCCCTATTCTGAAGTGGTTTGTAAAAAAATTAACTTTATAAAAATATGTATTGTGCTACATTGGGCTTAATATATGTTAGAGCCAAAATGTAGCCCAAATGTAGCCCAAAGTAGCCCAATGTAGCCCAAAGATGGCCACCAGAGACCAAAAATTGTAAATGTAGCCCAAATTTCAACTAGATGTAGCCCAACTATAGCCCAATGACAGAATGTACCAGAGTGTTAAAAAGAACAACTAGAGTGCTAACAGTCTTATTTATAAAGTGAAACTTATAGTTAGGAATTAGCATTAACAAAACCTATGAAATTCACTGAAAAAACCATAGGTTTCACACCAGTTATAGTTAGGAATTAGCATTTAAAAAACCTATGAAATTCACTGAAAAAACCATAGGTTTCACACCGGTTATAGTTAGGAATTAGCATTTAAAAAACCTATTAAATTCACTGAAAAAACCATAGGTTTCACACCAGTTATAGTTAGCTGGAAATTTTACTGATATAAAACCATTGCAATTCCCACGTTATAGTTAGTCGGACTCACTATAACTTGCGCGTGCAATGCACTGCTGATGACATCACATATTACATCACTCATGACATGGTGAGTGACATCACTCATGACATCACTGATGACACCATCCTTGTGACACAGTGACAGACCTCCTCTCAGTGTAAAGTAACCCTTGAGACACATATTCAAAAATAGAAACTGAAATTTTTAAAAAATGGACATACCTATATCAGTTACAACAAGCAATTCTGTACTTCCACTATCTATATACACATCCACTCATTCACCAACAGTTCTATATAGTCACTCATACATATACTCACTCATCATATGAAGAGATACACCTATACATCCTGTTACACACCGACATTCATCCAAAAGTTACTCACACACATATTCACACGTGCAAATAAACTATTGAACAACCATTTATTTGAATATAGAGTTATACACACACTTCCACCTTACTTCTATTGAAAATTACACATATTTATTCTCTTAAACAATCACTTATAGAAACACATACTTATTTAAACAGGAACTCTTACAATCTCTTACTCTCACATATACTCACTTATATACATCAATATTCATATATACTAGATTAAAACATATGTAGTTACTGATAAAGACACTAGTGAGACAGTCATTCACTCACTAACAAACACATATAGACACTCATCCACCCATACAGTCCTGTACATATGCTGTCTTCAAAACACATACAAACAAAGAGTCAGTCATTCATGCATCTATGTGCTAAGTAATACCCCCACCAAACCATATAGACACTCAAACTGATACTAATAAAAATATCAAATAACCCATATACATACGCATGTAGCTACTTATCAACACATGTAGCCACTTATACACAAAGTGAAACACTAATATATGTATTTAAATATTTAAACATAACTCACTAATATTTATTTTTCAGAAAGACACATATTCACTGGATGGTGTCATCAGTGATGTCATGAGTGATGTCACTCACCATGTCATGAGTGATGTAATATGTGATGTCATCAGCAGTGCATTGCACGCGCAAGTTATAGTGAGTCCGACTAACTATAACGTGGGAATTTCAATGGTTTTATATCAGTAAAATTTCCAGCTAACTATAACTGGTGTGAAACCTATGGTTTTTTCAGTGAATTTAATAGGTTTTTTAAATACTAATTCCTAACTATAACCGGTGTGAAACCTATGGTTTTTTCAGTGAATATATATATATATATATATATATATTATATATATATTCTCTCCACAAGTTGCCCTTGAAGGAATGGTCACATGGATCCATGGTGCTCGCGATTTGGAACACTGCTTGGAAGATGGGGGGCCTGAGCCACAAGGTCATTTGGCAGGCTGCTGGCAGGTTGCACTAACCTTTCCTGATGGGACAATATTTACACTGATGGAGTGAGCAACGCATTGCGTAAGTGAACGATGGATTCTGCCATGTAGGGACTACCAAGACCAGAATGCCCTGTGGTGACGCCCATTGGGCGGGACTTCCTTTTGAATAATAAAGCGTTCAAACACTCACCTGCTCTCTTCGTCTGTGGCCAGTGAACAAGGGCTATCAATGCTTGAAACGCGTATGGCTTACAAAGGAGATACAGCGTGCTGGCTGTATGCTGCTTGTGGCGTGCTGTGCAGAAACCCCTATCTGTGTATTCCTTCAAGGGCAACTTGTGGAGAGAATATATATATATATATATATATATATATTCACTGAAAAAACCATAGGTTATAGACCATATATAGTTAGGGATTAGCATTTACAAAACCTTATTTTACTCGCACAAAACCATTGAAATTCCCATATATAGTTAGTTGCACTAACTATATATCGCGCACCCGCAATCGACTGCTGATGATGTCACATATTACATCATTCATGACATGGTCAGTGACATCACTGATGACATAACCTATGGTTTTTTCAGTGAATTTTCAAGGTTTTGTAAATGCTAATTCCTAACTATATATGGTCTATAACCTATGGTTTTTTCTGTGAATTTCATTGGTTTTTTAAAAGCTAATATCTATAGCTGTAAAATATATTATTTATTAAGTGACGTATCACGTAGCCCGTGAGACGCCTCATGATGCATCGCATAACCGTGACGTATCGTCTCTGCAGCGCAAACCAAACCCAAAACGTAAGCGCGCCAGAACACGCTTAAAGATATATATATATTTTTTTAACCTTAATTAGACAAAATCCACACGTGCACATATCACAAACGTTCAAAAAACACAATATGTCGGACTCCCGTTACGCTGCCGGTTAGCTGCCCGGTTAACGTACCAGGAAGCACCTTTACCGCGAAAAATCACATTTTTTTTTTCACCCCCCAGGGAACTTTAATAGCCCCCTCATCAATCCTAGGGGTTCAGGAGGGGTCTGCCTTACCCCTTTCATTCATTTACACCTTTTTTCCACCTCTTGTCTCTCGATCCCACAGAGAGACAAGATGGCGGCCGCTCCAGACTGTTTACAATGATAACAGCCAATCAGCTTCTCCTCAGACTCCCGTTACACTGCCGGTTAGCTGCCCGGTTCGCGTACCAAGACGCGTCTCTACGGCGAAAAAATCGGATTTTTTTTTTTTGGGCCCAGCGTGGCTCTATAATATCCCCTCATCAATCCTAGGGGGTCAGAAGGGGTCTACCTTGCCCCTTTCCTTCATTTCCCCCTTTGTTTTGGCCTCCTCTTGTCTCTCGATCCTACCGAGAGACAAGATGGCGGCCGCTCCGAACTGTTTACAATGTTGACAGCCAATCAGCTACTCGTCAGACTCCCGTTACACTGCCGGTTAGCTTCCCGGTTAGCTGCCCGGTTCGCGTACCAAGACGCGTCTCTACGGCGAAAAAAACGGATTTTTTTTTTTTTTTTGGGCCCAGCGTGGCTCTATAATATCCCCTCATCAATCCTAGGGGGTCAGAAGGGGTCTACCTTGCCCCCTTTCCTTCATTTCCCCCTTTGTTTTGGCCTCCTCTTGTCTCTCGATCCTACCGAGAGACAAGATGGCGGCCGCACCGGACTGTTTAGAATGTTGACAGACACCGGAGAGCCAATCAGCTTCGCATCGCAAAGTTCCGATAAGCGAAAAGTACGCGAACCGGATCGCTGCCCGGAGCGCTGTTACAGATATATATCTTGATTTAAACGTTAATTTCTCAAAATCCACTGAAGCACATATATTGAGACCTAGCAAAGGCACATCGGGCTAACAGTCCCTACAATTTTGCCAAGTTTCGTGCAAATCCATTCAGCCGTTCGAGCTAAAAGTGAGGCCAACCGCCCTATGGAAATTAACATGGAAAAAACGCGTTTTGGGACCCCCCTTTTTTCTCAGCCCCCCCTTGACGAAACCCCCCCACATTTCTAGGAGCTGCTCGGAAACAAAATGTGCCATTTTCCTGAAAATTTCAGCCGATTCCGTCCACAAACGCCAAAGTTATTAGACATAGAATTTTCAGAAATCCCATAGAGAAAAAATCCTAACTATATATACCTACTGGCGACCGCCAGTAGGTAATATATATATATATATATATATATATATATATATATATATATATATATATATATATATATATATATATATACAATTATATATATTTATATACATTTTCTGTTAGGGTGAGGCACCCTTTATTCAAGTTTGGGACAAAACAATGTTTTAATTTTCTGACTTGCATAGTCTATTTTTTCTTTGTGACTGATTGTTTTGTTTATCCCGAAAGTCTTTTTCCTATGTTTAATTTTCCCTCCACTGTGTCTCTCTGTATGCCAAAAATATAATGCCTCAATGACACACGTCAGCTATCCCCCAAACAATTTCTTCTTGGACTTACTTGGAGTCAGGTCAGCAAGGACCTTCAAGAATATATATATATATATATATATATATATATATATTATATATATATATATATATATATATATATATATGATTGTTGTTGTTGTGCATCATTTAATATATGCTTTTGCATACACCAATTGTTATATGTATTTGTAGACGTTTGTTTTCACTATTGGTATTTTACTGTTATCCAAAATTAAGAACGAGCGATATGTTAGCTAAAAAGTTATCATTGAGTAACTATAGTATATCTTCCATGTCCATGCTAAAGAAATCACAGGTGATAATCATTATTTGTTTTCACTAGCACTTTAAAAGGGCTGTCCTTTTGACAAAGCGTTGTCATGTGAACAAGGCTCCGTTGAGCCGAAACGTCTTTGACAGCAACTCTGCAATAAAGAATACAAGAGCCCATTTGGTCCGTGTCCGAGTTTCTTTGTTGGCTGGCGAGATTTTGGTGCAGTGCATACGAAAGCGGAATACCTGATATATATATATATATATATATATATATATATATATATATATATATATATATATATATATATATATATATATATATATATATATATATATATATATTTCAAAGAAGAGGAAGGGTTAAGGCAAAACAAGGCAGCACCAGCTTGACTTGAGAGTTATGGCGATGGTGCTTGTGACTCCAAGGAACACAACCACGTCTGTTCCTTCAAAGGCAACGCCCAAAAATTACAATGAACAATATGGAATCAGCACCCATCTAAGAAATGTTAGTTGGCAGTCTCTGTTGTTCTCAATATATATAAAAGTGCAAGATCTTGTAATAAATAAACACGGACTGTTGCAGAGTTTCTGATTCAAATTCTTTATTGTGGTAATCCAAGACAGGCAAAAATCCAAGAACATATGTGGATTTCCCTTCTTAGCCAACGCGTTTCGTCTCAAACACTGAGACTTCTTCAGGGCTCAAAGATCAGTACTAGTTCAAAAATCAATACAGCAAACTGATATTCCTTGGGAATGGCAGATTAAGGATTCCTGTTTACATCGTACTTTGTCTTGTTATGCAGAGATAGGCATGGCAGCCAAAGGAGAATCACGTGTCACAGGTCGACCAGCATCTAATTAATTTTGCATAAAGTTTAGAATGCTCTCTCCCAATCATTGGCTGCCAAGTAAGTCCATTCAGGTGAGGAATACCTTTGACAGGGCACCTTTCCTCTTGTTGATCACCTCACTGCTGGCAATTCTTCTTCACTGTCACTCAGGCTAGATCCATTAGCACCATCTGGTATGGTGCACAGTACAAGCACTTTAGTCAGGTAGTGTCTTCCTCTCTTTTTTCATTCTGAGCCATCTACCTCAAGGTACAACTTGAATTACTATAGGACCAGGCCCTTCGCCAGGGTCTGAATCTGGCGTCATCAAAGCTACTGGATGGAACCCTTCTCTACTGACAACAGTTCACTCTTGCAGACCCCCCAAGTCCTACAAGTGCTGCCCCAGCCGATTTCTGATCCACAACAGCTTGACTAACCTACTCCCTTCGTCTCACTTTAACCTCCTGCACATCAGGAACAAGTGCTGTTATATCATCAAGGGTACACAGGACTTTGCAAGTATGTGTGGCATGTACCCAGTTATGGAGACCTCCTCCTTTTTAGCAGTTGTGGTAAGCAGTATTACCTGGTATGGCCCATGCCACTGAGGCTCCAAGCACAACTTGTGCATGTGCTAGTTCATCATAACCCAGTCACCGTGACTGAGACGACAATGTACCTGTTGAAGCTGGACTGTAGCCTCTATGAACTAGTGAGACACTGAATGCATCACGTCAGCCAATCCTTTATAGTATTCAAGAATCATGTCATCTGTAATATTCACTAATGCATTTGCAGGCAAAGCTGGATGTCTCATGGCCCCTCCCATTATTAGTTCATGGGTGACAATCATGTTCTCCTGTCTGTAGTTCTGCGCAGACTCATCACCACAAGAAGAAATGCAACGGGGCATTTTAGAGTTGTTGATGCACACAAATTCACCAGTTTGGATTTTATTATGCCATTTACGTGTTCCACCATTCCTGAAACCTTGCCAAAATGAGCTCCTAGGTGTGACTCCAGAGAAGTCAGGAAACCGAAACGTGGTACTAAGTCCATCACTTTGAGATTGTCCTTTCTCCTATTTTGGTAAGCTTTAACTCACCATGAGAAGATGCACACAATCATCAGGACTTAGCTCAACCCATTACATATGGGTATCTTAATAAAGTCCATTTGAATCCTGTAAAAGTGCCTCCTGATTTCGTTAGGTGACTCATGGTGCCTGGTGTTCTTCTATTCTGTATTTTGCTGTTGGCATACAACACATCTGTGACACACGCTCTCAGTCATCAATCTGAATTGTGAATTCAACCACGTTTGCCTAAAGAGCTGCAACATTATGTTTCTTCCTTCATGTGCTGGGCCATGGTAGTGTCTTTCCATGGGTGGCAACAACCTGCCTGGCTACACAGGTCTTCCATCCATTAAAACCCATATGTCATCCTCATCTCTTTTGACACAACCTGATTCGACCCACCCATGCTGTTCTGCTTCTGGCACTTCTTCCTTTAATCTCTTAACTTCCTCCCAAGTATAAACAATAAATAATAATAGACTGCAATCTGTGACATCTAAGCTTTCATTGATATGTTCCCCATTAAAGGTGCAAGACTTTAGAGCACAGTAAAGAGCTGCTTTATTGGCATATCTGTTGCCCGCAGCGACGTAATCAGGGCCTTGTCTATGAGCGCCAGAGTTCACCTCTGCAATTTGAGCTGGTAATTGTAAGGACTGTAACATGTTCCTTGACACTCTCCCCATTGCACACTGGTGACCCAGAAAAGGTCATGAATTTGCATTGGGACCATAACCGCCCAAAGTCATGAATGACACCAAAACTGTACTGACTATCAGTGAAAAGTGTCATTCTCAGCTAGTCTGAAACACAGCATGCTCAAGGAAGAGCAATTAACTCAGCCACTTGGGCTGAAAATACTCCTTGAAACCAGGAGGCTTTAACCAAACCCGCAACAGCACAGACTTTGTGGGAAGCTTTGAAATTTCCATCTTGGTCATGTAAACAGTTGCAATCAATAAACAACATATGGTTTGATTTGGGTAGTAGCACATCATGTATGTCAGGTTTCAGCTTTGTGCATAGTTCAGAGACATCAAGGCAGTCATGTTCTACCTCATCTTCCACCACCTCACTTCCAGGAAGGGGAAATAAAGTAGCAGGGTTAAGTATAGTGCAATATTAAGGGTCAAATTCTCTGTGCAAAATATGGCTTGTTCATACTTGGTAAGCTGACTATTTGTAAGGTGCTGTGTTTGCAGACAAGATAACAACACCTCAAATTAGTGGGGTACAAAAGTTTTGAGAAGGTGGCCCATATCTATGCTCTCCACTGCTCTATGCTCACACTAGATGAAGCAACAACTTTATGGCATCCAGGTAGAGCAGCAGCTATATGGTCAAGTGTTGCAGAAAAATATGCCACAGGACTTTAGGCATTTCCCTGAATTTGGGTAAGAACTGAAAGAGTGCGGCCGTCAGTTTCACTGCAAAACATTACAAAACAATTATTAGAATAAGGCATTCCCTGGGCTGGAGCACAGCAAATACATTCTCCCAGCTCTGAGAAGGCGCACAGTCTGCTGTCACCTCATGGTACCGGATCTGAAACGTCTTTGTGTATCAGCCTCTGAAGAGACTTGGTCATCAGGGAAAAGTTAGGAATCTACTGTCGACTGGAACCGCCCATTCCTAAGAACATTGGCACTTCTTTCTGGGTAGTAGGCAGAAATATTTTCAGAATCCTTGAAATCCTTTATTGAGAAACCTTCCTTGCTCTCATTTCAATGTAATGTCCTAGATTCAGGACTTCATTTTTGTAGAATTGCAACTTCATCTAGGACGTTCTATGTCCATTTTCAGCTAAGTGATTTAGCAAGGCAATAATGTCTCATTTGCAAGCCTCATGGGTATTTGACACCACCAATAGGTTGCTGAAGGAGTAGAATTGGGTGGTTGGGCAGCACCAAAGATTCTAAAGGCCAAGTGAACAACCATTTTTTGCGTTCCCAAACGGGAATTCGGCCCCTTTGCGACAGCAAAGAAAGTCTTCCCCATGTGCAAACCCTATTTTGTGAGTGGGTAACCTATTACCAACTCGCAAATTAGGGTTTGCAACTCACTATTAGGAAGGGGCATGCGAAGGGACCACTGCCTATTCTTAAAAGATAACACAGAAAAAGAGACCACTGCCTACTCTTAAAAGATGAAACAGAAACATATATTTTTTCTTTTTTAAATGCATCCTGTTTTCCTTTAAGGAAAACGGGCTGCATTTTAAAATAAAACTACTTTATTTTAAAAAGCAGTCACAGACCACCATCCCTGGGAGTGATAGCCATTCCTAATGGGGTCACAAATTGCACATGCCTCATGAATATTAATGAGGTAGTCAATTTGCAACACCATCAGGAATTGCAAACAGTGTCTGAGACATTTTGCGAGTCGCAAAACAACGCAATTTGCGACTCGCAAAATGCAAGGGTCGTACATCTGGCCCTGTGTTCTTCCTAAGGATATAATTGAAGATCAGGGAGCTGTCAATATTCCCTTGTGGGACTCGGCACATTGCCAAGACATGGCTGCTAAACCAGAAAACGAAAAGGAACTGGCTATCGTCATGTAATGGTATAGAAAAGAAGGTATGGCATAAATCAGTTAGAGCAAAAAAAGAGAGGTCCCATAACCAAAGGAAAAGGACACCTCAAAAGGTCTCTGTCAATAGAGACCCCACAGATAAGAGCAGCTCTAATATTATTATGCCCAGAAGTGCTGATATACCTGTTTGCACTGGTCAGTCCTCCTCAAGAGTAGGGTCCGCTATTCCTTCAAGGGTCAGGAATCTAGAGAGAAGGGAGTCTCCCAATTAGTGATCTGCCTCCAGAATCCACCCCCATGTAGTGGTGTTAGAGAGCGTCCCTTCCCTCTCCCAAGGCGCTATTGAAGACTATGGGGAGCTAATAAATAAATTAACTCACTGGTTTACACATAACACTACCATGGGTGCCTGTGTGGCTATAAATATACTCATGGCCCGTAAGGTGAGTTGGATTGGGAGCTCGCGTAAAATGAGTTTGGGTGACTGTGTCATTGTAAACTTTGATAACCCTCACATTGTGGGTAGGCTTTTAAACAGAGACACCTGCCTTGCTCCCTCTTCAGGATCTGTCATCAGGGTTTTACCACTGTTTTTTATGATAAACCAGTCTCGTATCACAATATTCCTGTGGCAGCCTCACATGGTGGGTTGTCAAATAGAACAGTTCCAAGACAACAGCATACTTTTCTGGCTCACCCATCTGCTGAAACTGATGGTCACACTAGTGCCAGCACCTCTCTGGATCTAACTAACAGATTCTTTGTTTAATACGGAATGGAGGATTGCGACTGACTAAGGATTCCCATGTCCTCTGACAATGAGCCTGTCATATTTACCCAGACCCCAGTAGAGGTAGTTGAAAGGTGCTTAGGTGTGGTTCCCAATAATCTTTTATCCTGGAACATTGCAGGGATGGCAAATAAGCTTCAAGATCCAATGTGGGTGCGATTTGTGAAGCAATTCTCGGTATTCTGCCTTCAGTAAACATGGTTGGTGGACTGTGGTTTATTTTTTGAAGGCTATAAGGCTTTTTTTGTCCCAGCTACTCCCTCTGTGAGTGGAAGGCCTAAGGGTGGTTTTGCCGTCTATATATCTGTGGCTGTCGATTTTAAGATTCAGGTTGTGTCAACCACAAATCCAGGAATACTGGCATTGACCGCCAAAAAGGGGGAGACTAGTTAAAGCTTAATTAACTTTTACAATTCTGTGGCCTGCCCTTATGGTCTGTGCAGCATTACCACCCTGGGAGGATTTATGAAACAATCCTTTGGCTCCATCTTGCATAACCTTATGATTTCTGGTTATTTTATTATACATCCCTGTGGAAACCCAATGCTATATGTATCTCTGAACTGGGGTTTCACTTCGAGCACCATGCTCAGGGGGCACTGTTGAACAACTTGATAAATGAATTGGACATTGTTGCGTGTTTATCTAGGTTCCTGATCGATACTGTGACCTTATGCCCCTATTCGGCTATAAAGCCATTTATTCCCTATATTGGCATAACCGTTCAAGTGCGATTTTCTGAAAAGTCATCTCTGGCCTCACACGAACAGAGCCGCATTCCAGCATAGTTCCCTCTGCCACTTCCTCTGCGACCAATTAGTGCAATGACAGAGCAGTAGTCACTATCTGATATTCCTAGATAACACTCCGAGTTCTTCAACAAGATAAAAACTCAGCAAACCTGGAAATCCCCGCTTGCTATGTTTTGATTAGTAATAGAACTCTAATGAGCAACTGATAACTATCACTTCCTAGTGACATCTTTAATTGACGTCTTATGTCCAGCAAACTTGCGTCAAACCCGGCACCTGTCAGGTATAAATATTACCAACGTTGCCTTAAGCAATTGCCTGTTGTACGAGCTACTGAAGCCAGCTGCCTGCACGACCCCGTGTTGGTAAATCTAGCACTCTGTCGCTGCAGCCTGCTATCCTGTGGTGGTGAAGCTGCTGATACCATTATCGCCGCTAAAGCGCGACCTATGGTGCAGTACGCTTAAGGAGCTGAACAGCCGTCCCTCTGCGAAGACATCCAGCAGATTCCAGCTGCCCGCGGACGCTGTCCCCCCTCCTTCCTCGACGCGCTGAAGAGCAGCCGCTGCCTTTCTCGTGCAGAGAAATCCAGCTACAGCGTTTCCGGTTTACCCTCGCGGGTGACTGGGATATCGAGAGAGACCCCTGAAGGAGATACCAATCCTCCATCATTCTATTCAGAGGTATGGTGTTGACTAAACCCTTAGACGAGAATTCTTGAAACAAACCTTGGCAAAACCAACTTAACTTAAAGCTACTTACTTACTCCCCTTTCACGTGTTAGGCTTAGGTCAGGCACACTGGGGTAAGCTTAGTTAGAAGCACCAGTTGAGTATGTTAGCCTAATGTATATATGACTGTATATATGTTTTATTACTTTTAAACCATTGTATGGCTAAGAAACCATATCAATGCTTTTACAGTTCTATTTCGCAATACTTATCTTACTGTACGTACTTTTTATAATAACAATTATTGCAATTGTGGCAATACATTTCTCTTGTACGAGAAGAAAGACTGTTCAATAAATGTTAACCCTTTATTGACAAACGCCCGTCTCTCTATTCTCTACATACCGTGAAAGTAAACTGCACTAGACTGACTGAGTGAAATCTATGTCTATTGTTTCACACGACCCTAGAGATTGACTCTTGATCTGAGGAGCAAAGTTGTCATGTTGCACGGTTGTTGGAAAACTGAATCCCTTCTTGTCTGTGCCAAGGAAGCTGATCACTTCCTATGCAGAGAAGAAAGTTTCCAGTGACCTCTGAGCTAGTTGGTAACACAACCCAATTAAGTTTAGCATAGTCAGTGGAGGCCTGGAATATCCGCAGTTCCACGTCGATACTACTGTTTGTTATTCCAATGCGCAGGGCCTAGTGGGAAACTAGGAACTACACTACATGGCGCCCAACGTTTGGTAAGGCGATAAACTAACGCAAGACTTGTAGAGTAACTCAGTCGTGCATATTTCACACAGACCCCTTTCTCCCGTAAATACTCCAATAGACGTCTGGAGTGGGTGAAAGGTTAAAATCCGCCCGACCTTAGTAGGAAGAGATTCCTATGTAAAGCTCTGGTTTATTCAACGTTGAAGGATACAGTGTTCCAAAATATTGTGCATCTAATCTTTGTCTCCTTGGAGACCTACTCTGCAAAGCCTGCATTTTTTTTTTTTAAATGACAGACAGTGAAGAAGAAAGGGAAGCAGTTAGACTGGCATCCCTACTAATAGAGGAAGACACGAGTCTCCTAGAAACAGACCCGGATGCTATTATCATCCCGGTCCACTTAAGAAGATCTATAACTTTAAAACTTATAGAAACGGACTGACACCTCAAGGTGGTACAGTAATTTTTGTGATAGAGGCTCACGAGTATCGGCAGACAGAGGTATTCTATTCATGGATAAACTTTCCAGCGGTAAACGCTATAACAAAAGAGTTTCACTATTACAAAATAGAGGAACCTCCGGGAGAGTACGCTCCTTTCGAGGAGATTGAAATCCCACTTAAATTTCAAGAGCACCTGCTCTGGTTTAATGGCGCCCTAAAACACAATGATCACATTACCAGGCTCGGTCCACTAGGTAGACCAGGAGCCACGTGGCCGGTTCTAGCCAGCTACACACCACATCCTGACATTGTAAGAATGTCTAAGGAAGAGCTGTTAGTACAGCTAAACACATTAATAAAAATACATAGGCAATTAGTCCAATATGTAATGCGGACTGCAACAGTCCAGCCAGCTGTTAATACACCACAGCTGACCCCTCATCAGAGGAACACAAATAAAATTACACCACAGAACATAGTCATGTCTTGGTAAAACACCCGTAAAACGGGAACAAATTCCTTTCTGGTTAGCCCAGAAAATCACTCAAATAGAGGCAGTATTTCCTGATACTACCCCTATTGAGAAACACAGAATCTTGACCATCTGCCTTCCTATGGGAATCGCACCACACGTGGAGGACTGTGACACTTTGGGTACAGTCTTTGCTTCCATTTACACAAAAACACACGGCGTTCCGTCTATGGCGGTAATACCAGAAGTGCTAAAACAGATTCAAAATGAATTCGGTCCAGAGCCCGCTTTAAATCTAGGTATGAAATTACTGAAAGACTTCAAGCAGGTCACGGCTATATTATTAGCCAACGTAAAGGGAGAAGCAGCATCTGTGGCGATCCGCCAGAAGTTGAGGGAAACAGATATAAAAGATCCTGTTGAGCTTGCCAAAATCATAGAAAAGTGCTATGAAGAATTAGGTAGAGACAGCTTGGGTGGAAAACCAGTTAAGCCCCAACTGCTCGAAAATCCTGAAAAATTATTTATTAAAAATAATTCAAATACTCCTAAAAAGAGCTGGGATGGAAATAAACAATCCACTCCCAAGGAAAAAGTTTTCCAGTCCAGAGGAAGGTCTCGTCGACGGAGGGAAAGAACTCCGACTCGAGAACGCCAGTCTCCCCAGAGGGAGCCCTCTGAGAAAAGATATAACCTTAGAAATAGGGATAATCTAAAAAAAACTGATAGATATCAAAGTATTGATACACGTCCCTCTCGATCTCTTCCACAGAATTCGGAAAGAAGAGGACGGTCAGACCCAGGAGAGCACACCAAGTCCAAAGACAAGGAACCTGCTCAAAATAAGAAATCTCAATTTCAGAAAAAGAAGGTAGCCAGTATTAGAGTAATCAACCATGCCGAGAATACTGAGGACACAGTTGAAAAACGGGGAGTGGGCATTGACAATGTTGGACAGTGCAGCAGAAATCAGTATAGCGTGCAAGATCTTGATGAGTCATCTGGAGACAGTGGACAGGAATGAATACATTCAGGTTGAAACTGCCAACGCCAGACTTAGCGAGCCCCATAAAATACGACGACGACTTGGATACTCACTTGAAAAGAGTGAACACCATTATACTTGGGTTCGCAGCAGAGGGTTACAAATTCAACTTTAAAAAGTCCCGAATTGCCCATCTGACAGTACTATTTTTAGGGTACGAATTATCAAGTGAAGGGAAAAGCCTAGCGGACAACTTCTTAGAGAAGTGCGCTGTACTCCAAGCTCCAAAAACGCTGAAGAATTTACAATCCATTCTAGGTTTTCTGAATTTCGGAAGAACTTACATACTAAATTACGCAGAGAGGGTTAAACCTCTCTACGAACTAATTAAACCTGATTTTAAACAAATCAATTGGACTCAAAAACACACAGAAATTTTGAGATCACTGCAAACAGACATGTTAGCAAAAACTAAATTAGATACACGTGACAACACACGTGATCTTGTAATCCGAGTCATCCCAGGAAGATGCGGATTCACATACCTAACCTCTAATGAGGGAGAAAAGGTACCAATTTCTATTAAATCTCACTTGTACACACAAGCAGAAAAAACATTCAGTCACACAGAAAGAACTGTGAAAGCAGTGCAAATCGCATTAGCAAGTGAACGAGAACTAGCACACGGCAAACGGATTAATATCCTTACAGCGGAATCCGCCTTCGAGGCGCTATTCAGCCCAGTAAACCTGCCTACAGTGTCACTGGATCCGAAATGGATACAGTGCATAGATTCTCTAGGAGCGGAAGACGTGAAATACTATTTCGCCCCGCAATTTGAAGAACTGAATGATTTAGAATATGAAGAAGAATATCCTCTGCCAATCGAAATTCTGCCTCTCCCACAATACGCCTGTATAATCTATACAGATAGCTTTGTACAGCATTTCAACGTAGAGAGCAAATCCTACAATGCAACGTGTGCGATCATTAAAGGTCGTTGGCTGTGCGGTAAATTCAGACCGAAAGTAACAAAAACTGAATCTGTAAGAAACTGTTCGGTTCAGAGAACTGAAATCAGATCTTTAAAGATGGCGCTCGAAAATGCAGAACGTGAATTCCCGACACTTATAGTGTGCGATTCTCATTTTTGCGTCAACTCTTACAACAATAAACTGCAGAGTTGGATCGAAAACGACTACAAAGATGACACAGGTGCCACAATAAAGCATAAATTGCTCTGGAACGAGGTAGCTCTTTTACACAAAGAACTACAAAAGACTCACGTGATTCACGCACAGAGTCTTCAACGTGATGGCGTTCACGTTGCAGGGAATTCATTGGCTAATACAGCCAAAGCGGAAGCAACTAAACCGGCTTCCGTAGCCACAAAAAAGCGTACAGATAAGTACATAGACGGGGAAACCATGCTGGCAGTAAAAACGACCGTAAAAGGCGACTGTGCAGCACTGCCCGTAAACTATCCACTCAATTATGCATACATAATCGATGCAAACTCCGTTCCTTTTGCTCGAATCCCTGGAGTGGGGGACAGAGTAATTCCAAACAGGAGCAGGAGGGGCTTCCTCTTACTGGAAGCACACATGGGGTTGGGTCTGAAACACCAAACAATCAAAGCCTCTCTGAAAGAATTACAATCAGAGTACTGGTGGCCAGGAATGAGTATAGATATTCAATGTTTTGCTCAAAATTTTGAAAACTGCAACCGAGATCGCAGAAATGAACAGGCCAGTGTAGTTTCAGGATCCCTTCTAGACAGCATAAGGCGGTCTATCTGCGCAATCAAAGAAGAGAAGCGCGTCCCAGTGTACACAGTTAAGACGAAAAGCACTTAAAAAAATGAGGCCCCCAGCGCTCGGCTGACGCTAGAACGGTTATAAAAGATTTGCGAGTCCATATCGGCATATACGCAATTACCACGTTCCATTCTGACCAGGGTCCTGCTTTCAGCTCTCGAGCCTATAAGGAGGCCATGGCTAGCATGGGAATTGGGTTGCGGTATTCTTGTCCATCATACCCCGGAAGGGAAAAGTGTGGTAGAAAGAAAATACCGGGACATAAAGCAATCTATAACAGCGAAGGTATTAGGTTCAGGCGCTGGGTGGGTCAAACATTTAATAAGTGTCCAGACTAGTCTTAACAACATGCCAAGAAATTCTCTAAAAGGTTTCAGCCCATACGAACTATTGTTCGGAATTAGAATGCGAGTTCAGGACCTCGATAGTCAGATGTCAGTGGTACAAGAAGAAACAACGCACTTTGATGTAAAAGATCGTTTGGCTGTTTTACAGGAACTGAATGAAACAAGAAAATCATTAAGCAACATAAAGTTAAAGCAACAGCCAAGTACCACTGACGAGGCACCACCTGCAACAGCCCCAGCAAGGCCTGTCTGGATTCCAAAGATTGGGGATCTAGTCAGAGAAAAGATCGCGGTTAAGAAGGAATTTGGGCCTTCTTACAGAAAAGCAGTACCTGTCTTAGCAGTCACCGGAACAAGATCAGTTGTGCTACCGCCCCTTGCTGGTAAAAAGGAGAACAGAGTTGTGTCTATCGATCTGGTAAAACCACAAGCATGTGGCCTATAATCAACAGTAGGCCCAGTGGACTCCCAAGAAACAACAGAATACCCAAACTTGCAACAATCCAAGAGGTTCAAACTGAAAGACTAATCACATTCGATCAGCCTGCAGTGCACAATGAAGGACTATGCAATAATGCCATGGAACTCGTGCCTCTTGAAACACAGATTGAAACAGTTTGTCAAGAAACAACACCAGTCTACAATGATGTGGCATCAGAAAGTGCTACCGAAAGACAGATTGAAAGAACAATTCCATCAATTGACAGAACTGCCTCTGATTATTTCATCAACTTCGACAACTTCTCTGAAGATTTAAATGACCCCGAAGTAATGCCAGAAACAAAAAAGTCTTTTAAAGAGAAAGCAACGGAACTCTTTCATCAACTGAAGGAAATCTACCTAATTTCCCCTTGGCTAGAGTTCTGGTTCGGTCTAGGTGTATTTTTCCTCTTGCTTTGGCTCATCATGGTACTGTGTTTGGGAAAATTCATTGAAGGAAAATATATTACAATGGACACAGCAAGTCAGAACATCAACCTAGTCCTGAAACCACACAGATCATCCCACGTGAAGAAAAGAGAACTGTCAACAGTAAATGTCACAGCAATTCCAATACCGGGTGGGGTACTATGGGAGAAAACAGACTATGAGATCTATGGTCCGGTCGAAATCCTGAAGTATCCTCATCAACTAAAGGTTTCCTTAAGTGACTTTGTGACACCAAGTACATTCTCTGATGATTGGGACTTTAACAGTATTAATGACATGATGTCTGATTTAGTAATGTCAGCTAGATTCACAGATCATGATTATTTACAAGGTTCATCTAGTTATGAGCAGTTATTCTGTTACACCCACTATGGGGATCATTACTTGCATAAATCTGCACAGCCTAGAAATGTTTTTATGTATAATCAATGGGAACATTGTGCTACACCACCTAAAAGCAGTTCTAAAGCATTTTTTGAGAAATTCAAATACTTCTCAGGGTTTAACACCAGTGATGCAGAAACGTTTTATTACAAACTGTTAGATAAAACAGGAATGAAAACAATGCTGACAAATTCTAAATTGATATATTCAGAAGCATTTTATGACAAAATGATGACATTTGGTTTTGATTATTGGAAAAATAATATTGAAACGAAAACAATTTGGGGTACAAAAGATTGGCAGGTGCAAGGCATAGAAGCACTGTTTAGAACCTGCATGATACCTGAACAAATGTTATTTTTAAATGACACAATACACCAAACATCTTGTCTTGGCCTAGCTAAGATCAAAGACCTTAAAACACTGTCTATACCAAAGCCAATACCTGAAAATGCAACCACAGATATTGAGTTAGACGTGTCACAAATTTTACATTTCAACAGAACACATCCTGATTGGAAAAAGTGGTTAATCTGGCCTACAGACACAAATAGCTGTCAAGAAAGGTTCCTGAATAAAACACAGGGGTTAAAAATGACCAGATTAGACCCGAGATATTCCCAGAGACAACATCCAGGGATTATAACAACATACAGTGTAGGGAAACTCTGCCTTGAATGGCTAACTTCGTCCACACTGGCTGAAATTAAGCAACACTTGTCTTTACTAAAAGATGGTGCTAATTTGCGCGATTTCATTCTTGGACCACGCAAACAGCGTCAAAAGCGTTTCATAGCGACCAGTATCTATGCTGCTTACAACGAGGCTTGGAAAGTAAAGCAAATTGAAACTGCTGAAAAAATACGAGAAATTGATCGTATTAATTTGGAGAAATCACTTTCTGTAGTAGACAATGGGTTAATGACTCTGTCTTCCAGAATATATTCGTTGGACAATACTGTATCCTCTGCCTTTGATGTGATAGACAGAGATTTGCTTATGTTACAACATGGCCAATCTCAATTACGCTCTATTATAGAATTGGTCTGGACGCTGCAAAATCTTCGTTCAGGCTATGTGCCTTGGCGTTTAATCAACACGACGTCATTATTTTCCAGTTTTAACCTTACTGATAAACAGATCAGTTTGGCACAGAAAGGAGCAGACTATACAATCCTGAGCATCGAAAAACTCGAGAGATTACCATTGACAATGTCAGAGAGTCCTGTCATTGAATGGACAATACACGGAATTATCACAATTCCGATAACAACTTTCCGATTTAAAAAGTGCCTTGAGTACATACCTGCTGGCCAGTATGAACAATTGGGTAAGGGATATGTAAAATCCGAATGGAAATTACCATACACTCATTCTTGCTATAGTGACAGTGACAAAAATGTATTTCTTAGTGGTGAAAATTGTAAACATTCACTAAGCGGTATACTTTTGTGTCAGGGTATTAATTTACACGGAGCATGTGATGGAAACTCAAACAACCTTTCATGCCACCAGCTAGTCACACCTGCAACTCAGATAGAGCCCTTCTTTATGCAACTCGCAAACGGGAGTTACATTCTTAGAACGGATCACAGATGTTGTGGCCTGACGCCAGGGAAAAGTTATCTAGTACAAGTTACGTCCATGGTCAAATGTTGTATGCAAGCATTGTTCCCGAGCGGGCCTCCAGACATAGTGACTCCCCTCTGGCCTCGTCTGAATCTCTATTCTATACGAATTGATACATTAAGCAAAATGAAATCTGTACTTTTACAGACAACAGTGCCTATAACGTCATCTAAAGAGACGTATGATCTTCTAGTCGCAAGGACGGCTACTGAGGTTCATGACCTTTTATCAACAAATTGCCCCGTGCATTTCGTAGAAATGTTCAGCCAACTCCTTAACATGTCTAGTGCTACAAGCATCCCAGGCATATTTAAGACAGTCTTTACGGGACTGCTAACACCCTTCCAGGCAATTTTGGGAATCTTTCCTAATTTTGTGCACTCCATTTTTGGCGGCATACCATTATTTTTGGGACTCGTCGCAGGGATTCTATTTTTGACCCTCCTGCTACGTTATGGCAAGCCTCGGCTCAGACATAGCTCCCATGGGAATGGAAGAGACAATCCTAGCAATGCGCTACCGGGACAGGATAACTAACGTCCTCGGATTGGCCAGGCTGAGAGATCTAAACATGACCTGGTTCCTTTCATTCAGACCGATATGGCAAAATTGCATTTTACCTGTGCTACGGTGTATGCTTTGCGGCGATGAATGCGTGTTGGACATCTGTCTTTCACTTCCATCAGCAGTACCAATGGACGTCGATACTTTGCTCAGTCCAATAACGGCTCACGCATTGTGTTGTCCCCAGCGGCTACCAATCCTGATGACGGCATTTGTGGAGACTCCTGTACTACAGCCAAGTGGTAACAGTGGAGCGAGTGACAAAAGCAACACCATCCAGGTACAACGTTCTGTGAGCATTGCTGGTCCTGCCTTCGATGACAGCAATCATTCTCACACCTGCCAAGTTACAGCGCTATCTAATTTGGTTGAACTATCACCTGAATTTGTAGACCAATTCTTTGAGAGCCTGTCTGATACGATGTTCTCACCCGTACAGAAACAATAACTTTTGAGAAGCTTTCCGACACACAGCGTTCCCATGAACTCTGAATTCGGCCTTCAGTTTTGATCAACAAAAACTGCCAAGAGCTTTGGAAATCTATTTTTTTTTAATTGGACAATTTTTTCTAATATTGACCTTTTTTGGCACGAACAATTCTTTGCTTAACGTAAAAACTATTCTTAGAGAACAGAAGCTTCACACTTCTATTTCTAAACACATCTAGAGACATAACAACATTACACCAGCCTCTAGCACACATGTTATTACAATGCATTTTTATGTGATGATTTATCTCGCTTTTCTTCTGTCAGAGATACTTCATGTGTAATTCCTTTTGCATAATCGTTCATTGATTTCATATGCAATAATTTTTTGAATGATTACTATGCTTTAAAAAACGTACAGTACCTAAATTCATGTATTACAAGTACGCCTATTTCGAATGCATTTATGTATTTTGGGGTGGGCAATGTTACACATGCATCTACTTGCTTTAGTTTTAGTAATTTTGATGGACATTAACCCGTGGAGTGGGTGTTGCGTGTTTATCTAGGTTCCTGATCGATACTGTGACCTTATGCCCCTATTCGGCTATAAAGCCATTTATTCCCTATATTGGCATAACCGTTCAAGTGCGATTTTCTGAAAAGTCATCTCTGGCCTCACACGAACAGAGCCGCATTCCAGCATAGTTCCCTCTGCCACTTCCTTTGCGACCAATTAGTGCAATGACAGAGCAGTAGTCACTATCTGATATTCCTAGATAACACTCCGAGTTCTTCAACAAGATAAAAACTCAGCAAACCTGGAAATCCCCGCTTGCTATGTTTTGATTAGTAATAGAACTCTAATGAGCAACTGATAACTATCACTTCCTAGTGACATCTTTAATTGACGTCTTATGTCCAGCAAACTTGCGTCAAACCCGGCACCTGTCAGGTATAAATATTACCAACGTTGCCTTAAGCAATTGCCTGTTGTACGAGCTACTGAAGCCAGCTGCCTGCACGACCCCGTGTTGGTAAATCTAGCACTCTGTCGCTGCAGCCTGCTATCCTGTGGTGGTGAAGCTGCTGATACCATTATCGCCGCTAAAGCGCGACCTATGGTGCAGTACGCTTAAGGAGCTGAACAGCCGTCCCTCTGCGAAGACATCCAGCAGATTCCTGCTGCCCGCGGACGCTGTCCCCCCTCCTTCCTCGACGCGCTGAAGAGCAGCCGCTGCCTTTCTCGTGCAGAGAAATCCAGCTACAGCGTTTCCGGTTTACCCTCGCGGGTGACTGGGATATCGAGAGAGACCTCTGAAGGAGATACCAATCCTCCATCATTCTATTCAGAGGTATGGTGTTGACTAAACCCTTAGACGAGAATTCTTGAAACAAACCTTGGCAAAACCAACTTAACTTAAAGCTACTTACTTACTCCCCTTTCACGTGTTAGGCTTAGGTCAGGCACACTGGGGTAGGCTTAGTTAGAAGCACCAGTTGAGTATGTTAGCCTAATGTATATATGACTGTATATATGTTTTATTACTTTTAAACCATTGTATGGCTAAGAAACCATATCAATGCTTTTACAGTTCTATTTCGCAATACTTATCTTACTGTACGTACTTTTTATAATAACAATTATTGCAATTGTGGCAATACATTTCTCTTGTACGAGAAGAAAGACTGTTCAATAAATGTTAACCCTTTATTGACAAACGCCCGTCTCTCTATTCTCTACATACCGTGAAAGTAAACTGCACTAGACTGACTGAGTGAAATCTATGTCTATTGTTTCACACGACCCTAGAGATTGACTCTTGATCTGAGGAGCAAAGTTGTCATGTTGCACGGTTGTTGGAAAACTGAATCCCTTCTTGTCTGTGCCAAGGAAGCTGATCACTTCCTATGCAGAGAAGAAAGTTTCCAGTGACCTCTGAGCTAGTTGGTAACACAACCCAATTAAGTTTAGCATAGTCAGTGGAGGCCTGGAATATCCGCAGTTCCACGTCGATACTACTGTTTATGTTATTCCAATGCACAGGGCCTAGTGGGAAACTAGGAACTACACTACAACATGTTGGGATTGATGTCTTTATCTGCCCTGCAAACTATATTTTCTGTGCCAACTTTTAAAGGGCATGATAGGGGATCATTTATAGATTTTATTTTAATTTTTCTCGTCCCTACAATCTTTATTTCATGGTTTTAATATCATTGAGAGTGAACACAATGATCATAACCCATCATGTGTTCACATGGCGGGTCCATTATCTGCACAAATTGGTGATGCTTCAACTAGGGGTTTACTGAGAACGACTGATGGTAAGCGACGACTTAAATGGTTGCAGATTTCTCCAGATAAATTGTACAGTAACGTAAACGCATCCTGTGCCTACGAGTTAGCACTATGTATTACCGAAGGCTCTTCCCCCAAGGAGATTATCGGCGCATATGAATCACTAGTGTATAAAGTTGGTGAAATCCTAAGTGCACCGGCTGGCAGAAAGATGGTTTGACTCTCAATGCTCCAAGGCAGCGAAAAAGCTGAGGGAAGCTTTGTCAGCCAAACCAAGAACACAAGCAGTATTATGCGTCTGCCGCATAGAATACAAGTCTGCCCTGGCTGGACGGAAGGGTGCCCTGAAGGAGGAGGCATGGACGGAGCTGATTAACAGTTCCAGGTTCTCAAACATTGTGAATCACCCTCTTTTTTGTCACGAAGTGGAAGGGGCCTTAGACTCACATATTTCCCAGGAGGATTGGGTGTGTCACTTTAAATCTATGTTCGACAGCCCTACGGAGCATAACTGCCCAGTGGTTCGAGATACAAACACCCCTGTAATATCTTTTGAAAAGGGAGAGGTTATGGCTGGTATTGCAGGGCTATCCATTATTAAAGCGCCGGGCCCAGACAGTATCCCACCAGACCTATTTAAATCTGATCCTCCGTTCTGGGCCCCGGTATTGGAAGCTGTGTTTAATGCAGTAGTTCAGAATGGCTGTCCTCAGTCTTGGACCTTTCCACCATAGTCCCTTTTTTCAAAAAGGGTGATAGAAGTAGCGCCCAGTGCTATAGGCCTATCTCCCTTATTGACTCAGTGGTCAAGGTTGTAGGATGTATCCTCTTGCAGAGGTTATCCACTTGGGTGGAGGAGCATGAGATTCTCTCGGACGTCCAGTTTGGATTCCGGACAGGTCGTTCGACCATTGCTCAGTGTCTCAATTTATCCATGTTACTGAGCAAATATACTGTTGCCCGCCCAGGTACTATTCACCTTGGATTCATGGACTTGTCTTCCGCATTTGATTGCATTAACAATGAGAAATTGTAGCAGTCCATGAGGGCGATGGGGGTGGATAACAGCATTGTTAATTTTCTAGAGGACCTCCATAAATCAACCTAGGCTAACGTTAGGTTCTCTCAGGACCTTCGGGTCACCTGAACTTTGAAATCAAGAGGGGAGTACCTCAGGGATGCATTTTGGCCCCTTTTATGTTTAACCTTTATATTAATGATTTGGATACCGCACTAGAAGCAACAGGGGTTGATTGCCCATGTGTAAGGCAGCGTGGTATTCCTGTCTTGCTATATGCAAACAATGGTGTCCTTATTTCCAGGACTGCAGTAGGTTTGTAATCTCTTTTAACTGAGTTCTCTAGATTCATGACTGACAGGGACCTGGCAATAACAAATTCAAAGTCTTACATAATGCAGGTGGGGCAACAACCTAAAAAAAGCTTCAAGTTCAGTGTTGGTACTGCTAAGATCCCCCGCATTAAGGTATTCTCCTATTTAGGGGTTCTCTTTGACGACCAACTAAAATGGGGCTCTTTAATTCTGTGGAAAAAGGGGGATCTGGTCTGGGTGAATGCTGCAATTTTTAATTTTGCCACCAAAATAGGGAAGAAAGCTATAGGACCCATGTTGAAAGTTTACCAAGCCAAAAGCATGCTATAGCAACCTACAGCAGTGAAATCTGGGGACATACTGCTGCAGATTCCCTTCAAGTGGCTGAAAATAACTTTTTAGATAATGCACTTCGGATTCCTTGGCTAAAATATATTAAAAGTAGTCTGGAAAGGGTAGGCTGTGCTGACTTATTTTTAAGCCCTAAATCCATTGTTAAGAAGGACGTGGAAGCAATCAAGGTAGCCTTCTTAACTTTAAGGAAATTGGACAGGGAGGTGCAGGAGATGCTGAAACCAATTGTTCGCATGTTTTTAATGCTTAAAACAACCCCGACCTCGGAACATTATCTTATGGGGCTTCTATCAACACATGAGAGGTTTTTATTAACTAGGTTCAGGAGGAACATTTTTCACCTCTTATTAGCTAGGCCTAAAGGATATAGTAGAGGTCAGGTGCTAGCTCCCTGTGGCTGCGACGGACAGTCTCTGCAGGATTTGCTACACTTTTTTTTTGTGTGAATTGTATGAAACCCCTTCGAGGCATTTTCTGGTTCCTATTTTTAAAAGAATGAATTTTAGACAGGCCTGTCCTGCTCTCATGTATCTGCAAATGTTGAAAGAGGACTGCATTAGTTTTATAGTAGGGTTTTTTTGGGGGGAAAACAGACTTTATTGACAGACTGCACATATTTCGCTGGGCTCTGCACACCAGAGGCATCTGTAGATTAGAAACATGACATCAACTGAAATGCAATCGACTTTTCTTTTACGAGCAAGCACAAGCTAGTATCGAACAGAGCAGCACTTAACAAGCTACGGCTCCCCCCTCCCAACAGCCCCCTCCCCCCAAATCCCCCCAACCCTACTCCCAGCCACCAGAGCCGCTCAAGATCCGCCACATATCACCCACGCACAACACAACATGCACTGAATAGATAGCTGCATATGCACACCCGCCTCGCAGTCTCCCACACCCCATTCCCCTGTACCTTTCGACCCCGGCATCAAACCCCAGGGAGGTCATCCAGCTCCACTGGAGACTCAAGCCACAGGCCCCTATAACCAGCCCTGCATTTCCAAATTTTATAATGTTTCCACAGGAACCCTCTGGCCACAAACATCGGCTGCTCCAGCCCCATACAAAAATCCAACCCCTTTTTCCACACAGCCACAGACGGGGCCCGTGGATCTTTCCACGCTCTGGCAACATCTCTCTTGGCCAACGTGAGGTCTAGTTGCACCAAGTGCCTCTTATAAACGTTGCCACCCACCCCATCCATCACATGCACCAAGGCAAACTGTGGCGTATGTGGGAGCTCCGACCCCAATACTTCGGATAGACAGGCCAAGACCCCCCTCCAGAACCGGTCTAGGTATCCTCAACTCCAGACTGTATGCAAGAACATCCCTTCCTCACTGCCACAGTGGAGGCATTCCGGTGATGCAATCATTCCCGCCCGCCACAGCTGAACCCTGGTGAGATAAACTCTGTGTAAGTATTTAAATTGGATGAGACGGAGGCGCATTGCTATGGCTGCACCCCTGGGGGCAGCCAAAGCCTCTTTCCAATCCTCCTCCTCAAATTCACCCACATCCTCCTCCAATGTCTCCCGGAGCTTCTGCAGCATGGGGGAACAGTGTGTGACTGTTGACTGGTATATGTGTGATATCTTTTTTATCTCCAAATCCCCCATAAATACCTTAGCTTCTAGGGGGCTAAACTCAGGGAGGGACTCCAAACCCTCTAGGCTGGGGGACCGTGCATGACGGAATTGGAGGTATCTAAAAAACTGGGAGCGGGGCACATCAAATTCCTTACAAAGATCCTGATAGGACTTAAGGGTCGTACCCCTCAGTACTATAGTAGGGTTTTTAGTGAAATCTTGGGCCTGTATGGACGTGTAGATAAAATGGATGTTTTATGTATGGCTTAATAGGTCTAGTTTTTGCTACAGACATATTTAACAGGGTGCTATCTCTTTTGGGCACATTGCACTTTATGGTTCTGAACATCTTGGGTGGCTGGGTACCGGGTTTTTAACTATGAAGTGTGTAGAGGGTCGGATTTTTCTTATCTGTTTTTACTGTGTCTTAATTATGTGCCAGTGTATTTTTGCATTTGTATCTGTGTAACTTTTATTTTTTCTGCAAAACCGGATAAACTTTAATTGAATTGAACTGAATTGACACCTCAATAGACTAAAAAGTCAAACTATTTCCCTTATGAGACAATAATACAGACTACTAGATGCACAAAAACTAGTCAAACAATCAGACACCAGTTCTGGCCAGCACACTGATGTCATCAACAGTCAAATATAATGTGTTACCACAGAAGTATTGGATTATAAAGCGCTTTAATATCAGACATGCAAATACATATAGTTCTACAAGACCATTAGGTTACATAGCATAACTCATCTTCATATCAGTTGGTTGATGTAACAATGTTATCTAACACAATTTAAAACATAGGCAGCAAATGACAGTGCAGACACTTAAAAATACTTGTTTTTAAAAATCATAAACGTTGGTCGTTTTTGTAAATAAAACACACAAATAAATTGAACCATAACAAGGGAGAAACACATGAGCCAACCAAATATGTCTTTTCTTGCAACTAATCTGTTTGAATCATTGGTTAGGACACGTGATTTTTCATTTTCTCTAATGCATCCCAAAGTTCATAATATTTAGTTTGTAGTATACGTCGATGTGTTTCGGGTGATGACAGAAGGTATGACCACCTTCCTCAGGAAAAAACGATATCTCCCACTTTTCCATACATAAACACAAATTAAAAACCTGCATAGAAAAAATACACAATTGCTACAATAATAGTGAGGTTAGTTCCAATAATCAATTAGAGTTTTCCTACCCAACCAGAAACCAGAAAAAGGAAAAAGCATGTGTCATAACCAATAATTCAAACTGATTAGTAGCAAGAAAAGTCATATGTGGTTGTCTCATGTTTCTTCCTTCTTATGGTTCAATTTATTTGTCTGTGTGTGTTTTTGCAAAAACAAACAACTTGATTTTTAGAAACAAGTATTTTTCAGTATCTGCACCGAAATCTGTCTACTATGTTTTTAATTAGCATTGCTAAATCTACTAACTGATATGAAGAGGAGTTATGCTATGTAACCTTATAGTCTAGTAGAACTATATGTATTTTCATATGTGATATTAAAGCTCTTCGTAATCAGAAACATCTGTGGTACCACGTTATATTTAACTAGTGACAACATCAGTGTGCTGGCTGGAAGAGGTGCATGATTGTGAGACTGCTTCTTGTGTACCTGGTAGTGTGTAATATCAAGTTGGGTGGAGCAGTGGACTAATGCATCCACTATGGGGGCCTGTGTTTGACCTCATTGTCACAGGTTCTGATCCTGGCGGGTCCACTCAGCATTTCATCAATCTGAGGTTGATGAAATGAGTGCCATTGTGTCGGGTAACAATTTACATCTGTCATTCAGCGCCTTGAGACCTTGGGTGATACGTGCGCTTTACAAATACACATGTTATGTTATGTTAAGTCTCCAAAGGGAGATTGTTTGACTTTAGGGCACAAATCGATGACAGAGAACTATTCTGTCTCCTATGGATTCTGAAACAGGAGCACAGCTGGATTCTCTACCACAAGGAATTAAGTTAACCTTTCCCAGGACTTGAGCAATGCAGTACTTCCCAATGGGTTTCTGTAAACCCATGATAGGTGACTTTCATGGACTCCCCAAACTCTTCCTCAAGATGCCTTGCTCAATCATTGAGTCAATCACAGAGGTAATTCCAGCAATGGTTTCAAAATATATTACTGAATTGTTGGAAATTCAGCATGTGGCATTACATTAATCCAGACTGGGTCTATACCTTTGGTAAATCCGATATCTTTACCTAAGAAGTCCCAGACTTCAGGTAACATTGCGCTTCTTCATTCTAAAGGTAAACTATCTTTAGTCAGTGATGGTTGCATTCCAATGTCTGATCTTTGCCGAGCAAGTTTGAAAACAATGTCCTCATCATGAGTGTGGAACTCGATCCCATTTAGAGTGCATTAAATAGAAAAAATCAGTTTACATAGAAGGTCTTGTCCAAGTAGATTGACAAGACAAGCATCACACACTACAAATCGGTGATGATCCTTGAAAGACCCTATTTTGGAAGGTATAGCTCCTGAAACTGTGGGCATAATCAGTTGTTTATTTCAAACTCCTACAAATTGGATTCTTTGTCCCAAGAGGGGTAGATTAGGAAGGTCTGCTTTTCTTACAAGGAATCAGACAAATTCATCTCACCATCCACTTATGGACCATTCTGGTTTATCTCCAAGGTTGCACCAAGTACACAATCCTCCTCCCCTCTCAGGCCCCGTCATTGCAACAGGTCTCAGTTGAAATCATCTGCTTGGTCATGGGATACCGTTGGGACATGATATGATTTACAATAGGGTTTGTGTTTACATTGGGGACTGAATTTGCATTGTATCTTAGGACACTTGCAACATTGGCATTTTGCTGTGTCATTCAGGATTTTGGAACTTGCATCACTGGAGCCTCTCTCTGTCCTTGCTGTGTCCGAACCATGTTATTCCCTTGGGAATGTACAAATGAACCATTCTAAACTTGATTTCCATTTACCATTACCAACAGTAAATCGATATTCACATTTCCAATGTACCAAACTGCCGCAGGCATTTCAACTGAGCCACACACCTCCCCACCTCCAGTACCTTGAGACCCTCATGAGTAGTTGCACTTTACCAGCCCTGATTGATTGTTTGATGGCAGGGATTCGTTTTCTTCAATGTTGGCACGTCAACATGGTTTGTGGGTCCATCTGGACACTTCGTCCTCTACCCTGCTGAGTAAACCCTTGCTGCTGAAATCCATTTACAGCTCACATTATAGGGAGGCCCTGCTGATCCCCTCGGTGCATAGGAACAGCGTTTGTGATAAACAATCTCTCTGTGCGGCTTTCATAAGGCAATCATGAGCTTTCAACGTTTTGTGTTCCATCGCCAATTCATTGCCATAGTACCTGCCGTAGGGCAGCATTTCTTCAATGGGCTTACTATGCAGACACATCGAATGCTGCTGAATCAGGGAACTAGCTTCAGATCTCAACCCATGTACAGATCTCTACACAAAATATCCATATCCTTAGCCTCAATCATCTCTGTCCAAGATAAATGAGACTCATGGGACAAGTGTTTGTTTGATACATAATGATAGTCTTGACACGATATTTATGTATCACACTATTTTTTATGCTATATATTGCCCAAACACTGTGAGCAGCTGCTTGCACTCGCTATTCATGTTATTATTATTATTATATAGCGCCAGAATCGACCCCCGAAGGGGTATCTCCGCGCTTGCCTTGGGAACCTGTCCTGGGTTTTCCCTGTGAGATAGCCCCTACAGGGCATCCCCAAGGTGAAAGCCAGGCATCCCACCGCGGGGGGGGGGGCGTTGTGGAGATTAAGCAAGCTTAATGCCCAGAGTTGCAGAGTGTGAACCCATGGTTAGGTCAGGCACCGAAGCGAGAATTATCGAGTCCGTGGACATTTGAGCTCAACACCCTGCCGTGTCGGGAATTGAACCCTGGTCCCGGGTCTGACCTCTGCTTCAGGGTCTGCCTGCTCTAACCAGTGAGCCACACTTCTCCACATGTTGTTGCATTTACTGCTATTTCTTAGTGCTAAATGAATTCTTGCTCCCACGTTGGACTCAACGGTGCATTTTGCACTAAGAAAATAGCACTAAACACAGAATAACTCTTCTCGGGTAATTCAGCATAATCCTGTCGAATTTTGGAGTAATTCCATGTGATTATGCTATATGGAATTATGCAAGTTTCACCCACCCCCAGTTTCTTCGCCTGACGTAATGGAGAAGGAGTATTTCAGATGTAAGTCATGGAAAAATGCAGGCTTTCAGGTTAAATATTTTAGTGATTATTAAAACCAATATTTTAGTGGTTATTAAAGTGGCTCGAGTGTACATATCCTCCTATACGGTCAGGAGGATATGTACACTCGGGCCACTTTCAGAACTGCTGTTGACTTTCTTACAGTAAATTTTGTATCAATTATTATTCGAATTTTTCTCTTCTACAGATATTGGATTTCTTAGCCTATTCTCTTCCCTCTATTCATTCTCTGCATACTTTGTCTATTTATCCAAGGTCTGACTGGCCTAAAGCGTTATCTGGGTTTGTTTCATAGTCTGGTAGACCGTTTTTTTTTACCGATTTCCTGATTCTCTGATATTATCACAAACATTGCATGCAGTCTCCTATACCTTGCAAAACATCTATACAGCATTTCTTTACAAGATCAAAACTGTTTATTTTGCAAGTCTTAACCACATTTTTAGCTGCTTGATTTTTTAAGGGAGACCACTTTTATTTTGGTGCACATGGCTAATATCTTTTCTAGAGATTTCCTATAGTTCCCAATTCGAACCTGTATTTTTTGAATTAAGAGTTGACGGTAACAAGGTGAGGTAATACAGCACCCAGTGTTAAAGACACCAGGCAGCATTATCATCAGCCGCGGTCCGTGCGGGTAACAGCGGTGGGGCGGTGGGTCCGGGTAAGTGGGATTTCTTGGGACGATGCATTGGGAAAATTATTTATTTATTTGATATTCCCTTGCATCGTCCCTCGAAATCCCCCCTTACAAGGCCCCACCGCTGTTACCTGCATGGACCGCGGCTGATTATCATACATCTTCCAAGTGATTCTGAGGTATCACATCTGGATAGGGGAACAATGTGGAGAAGCTATATGACTGCACTATTTTTGCATGTTGCCCCAAATTCAAGCCCCCGTTCACAGGTAGATATGTGTCACAAAATCATAGGATGCTTATTATTCTGTTTCGTATGAAAACTGGAGTATTTAGTTGTAAATAGGAGATCAAACAATTTGGAATTGGACTCTTAAAAATTCCTTTCTCATTCCATATGTCTTCCTATTCAATGTTTCTTTGAAGACACCCTTTTCCTTTACTTCTCTGATCCTGTATTCAATGCCTTGTATTATATTCATGATACCTCACTTCTCATCTCTCAGCTCTCATTATCACACACATTCTTCACCTCCCTGTCTTATAGTATTCTGCAATTCTGATGGATTATCCAGCTCCTCTTGACAATTCCTTCTAACTACTTGCATTAACAGAAGTAATAGAAATGGGTCCAAAGCATCAATATCAACTGCCCATTTAAGACATTCAGGGCCATATTTCCGAGAAAATGTTGCAGCACGGAGATGCGCCAAATTTGGCAGCGCCGCGCTCTGACATTTTCCAAACGCAGGGATGTGTCATATTCAAAAGAATACGGTGCACCCCTGTGTTTGCCCGAGCACTGGCTCTAAAATTAGATTCTCATCACCAACGCAGGCCCCCTTGCACAAAAGAGCAAGAGTGCTTGCATTGTAGGGAATGATTGTGTATGTGCACAAAGGTGTCCCTTTTTGCACATAAACAATTACTAATGGTGATTTGTTATTTACATGTGCGCTGCAGAATTCAGCACACATAGAGGTAGAAAATCGTCATTATTTAAAGATTATTTATGTGCAGAAAGGGGCGGCCTCCTACAAATAAACAATCATTTATGGCATTTTGAATATTCTGTGTGTGCTGAAAAATGCAGCACACATAGATAAAGCAAAAACAAGGAGAAATTAAAGTATTTCTCCTTGTTTCGCCATTCTAACGCTTGCTCTTAAGTGGTGTTTGTATTTGGCGTTGCCCTCAGATTTACACCACCTTGTAAATCTGGGGCAGCGTCGAAAGCAATGGGTGTTGTGGTGGAACACCCACAGCAACACCCATTGCACGCCCTTTTCACAGTAAGTGATGCGTATAAAGGGGCCTTATTTACAAGGCAGCATTAAGCCACAAAAAGTGCCATAGCACCACTTTATAAATCTGAGAGCGTTGCTAAAAGTGATGTTCTGGTGGCAACATCCCCTTTTAAATATGCCCCTCAGTTCTGTTAATTGTCCTTGATGAACGATACACCTTGCATGAAATCTATCAAAAGTATAATGCCCAGGTTTACAGATAACTAATGTGATACATGCAATATGCATTACATTAGTTATCTGTAAACCAGTGTGTGCAGTGTGTTAAAGGGAGATAGGAGAACAGCACCGTATCCAAGGGATTAACCGGCAAATTAAAATAACTCCCACATTGAACCACCAAAGCCCCTGTGGCACAACGCAAGTCCCTTCCATCCAAGCATCCATACATTCATCTTTTTATACTTCCATCCACCCGCTGATAATCACCATTATACCTTTGCACTCTATCGTACTTTCAGTCTTTCATCGAATATTCCGTATGTCACCATTCCATCCATCTGTCCACACATCCATATCCAAATCTATTCATTTATCTTCAAACCTATCCACCAAACATATCCCTCCTTTCACTCAGTTATCCAACCTTTCACTTATACATCCTCCTTTCACTTATACATCCTCCTTTCACTCATCCATCCCTCTTCATCCATCCATCCATCCATCCATCCATCCATCCATCCATCCATCCATCCATCCATCCATCCATTCTTTCACTCATCCATCCATCTTTTCACTCATCCATCCACTCATTCACTCAGCCATCCATCCTTTCACTCATCCATACACCCATTGTCTGATCCATCCTTTTGTTCACTCATCCATCCACCCACACACCCTTCACTCATTCATCCATCCTTCTAGTCACCTTCCACTCATCCATCCCTCCAACCTTTTATTCAGCCATCTAAACACCCTTACTTTCACTCATCAGATCATTCTTTTCCTCATCCATCCTTCCACTCATCCATTCACATATCCATTCAGCCATCCCTCCTTTTACTCATACATCCTTCCACCCTTTCACTTAAGCCTTCTATCCATCCATCCATCCATTCATTTATCCATTTACCCTTTACACTTATCAATACATCCTTTCGCTCACTAATCCAGCCATCCTTTATTCATCATCCATCCATTCACCCTTTCACTCATCTATCCATTCATTGACCCTTTAGCTCATCCATTCATAATTCCTGACTTTCAGTCATCCAACCTTACATCCATCCTTTCACTCATCCATCCATGCTTTTATCTATTAACCTTTTCCCTCACCTATTGATCCACCATTTCCTCACTCATCCATCCATCCATTTACCCTTCCTCTCATCCATCTATTCTTTCACTCATTCATCCATCTGCACTTTTTCTCATTCAACTGTCCACCTTTCATCCAGCCATCCATCTATACTCATTCATCCATTCTTTCGCTCATCCAACCTTACATCCACCCTTCCACTCATTCATCAATAAATACATACATCCTTTCACTTATCCATCCATCAACCCTTGTAACCCAAACATCCATCCTTTCAATCCATCCATCCATTCATTCATCCACCCATCCATCACCCATTTACAATTTCACACATCATCCATCCAGTCCCTCACTCTTCAATCCATCCTGTCTCTCATCCTCCATCCATCCACCTATTTATCCATTCATTCATCAGTCCTTCCTCCCTTCCTCCCTTTCACTCATCCATCATTATATCCACCAATTGACTCACATATCATTCCTCTCATCCATCCTTCCTTTCACTAACTCACCTTCTTGCGTTAATTATGAGCCTTTGGCTGCTGATTTGAAGACAAAAGAGGCCCATCAAAAACCCCACCCCCACTCTAGCTGTTACAATGGGGGTGGGTGGGGGGTTGACGACACCTCTGACCGTACATACTAAGATGTGCAATTGTTCTGCTTCCTTTCTGCACTTGCACACTGTGGCTGCCATGCTACAATGCAAATACCCTTGCGCCATAGTGCAAGCGTATCTGTGGTGTGGGTCGCATAGGCTTTGTGCCGGAAGGTTTTTCTTTCAGTACAAAAAATATGCTTTTAGGCATTTCCCACGTTGTAGGTGCACTATACAATGCAGCATACATGCAAAGTGAGAAAAAAATGGAAAATATAACATTTCTCCTTGTTGCTGATGCCTTCCAGAAGCGGTACTAAAGGGGGTGGCGATGGACGGAGCATCTGAATCAATCAAACACTCACACCCAGTCAAAAGATCTGGGTTTAATCCATCACCGTTCTTTAGCCCACTCTGCCACCCCAGTTCAGACATGGCTATATGCAAATCAGTCTGACCCTGTGCCTCATGGGAACAGTCCAGCCCGAACTGCCATGTCTGAACTGGGGTGGCAGAGTGGGCTAAAGAATTAATTATTCCATCTGCACACTCCAGACTCGATAATTCCGGACCAGGAAATACCAACTTGACGTTGCTGCAGTTGGAACAGTGGGCAGGAACATAATCCCACCCTCTCCAAGCAGCCCTACTGGTGCCACTTTCCATCAGCTCAAAGCAGGCATAATATATATTAGTATTTTCCCTTGAAATCTGGAAGAACTGCCCGGCAAAAGTCACATTATACCAGTCTGAATATGTATTCCCCATCCCTGGGGAAAAAACGAAGTAGCCAGAATTTGGTGTGTTGATACCAGCTGGAATCAAAGATTCGGACTCCCCTGTATCCATGCCAACTCGTAATGTGGGCTTTAATTTCCTTTTAGTACTACAGTGATACAAAGATTGCAGCCATAAAAGAGAATCAGAAAAATAATATATCTAAAACACTAATAAACATTCCAAACTGCTACATCAAGCAAGTTATCTCTTTTAAAATATGTTCAGAGCTTTTAAAACGTAAATGGATTTTGTAAGACTCGAAGACCGTCTCTTCATTACATATAAATTAATTTGATACAGGCAGGCTGCATATAAAATGAGAATTAAATCAGACTGTCGGCCTGAAAGACATATCTTGTGCTGTCTTGAATACATCAAAACAGAATCGATTAATTGTAAATGTTTTGCACAATCTTTATACTTTATAGGTCAACAGTTTTCAACATAGGTTACAACAAGCAATGCGTGCTGCCTTCCAACTGTGCTTTATTTCTAGACTTGTGGTTTTTTTTATAAATGAAGTGTTTCTAGACAAATAACAAACTTTATAGCAGGCATTTAGCGTTAGTGTCATTTATTTCGCGAATTGCAGTAACGGTGTGCACATTCAGTATATATCTCAACGAGTATTGTCAAAAGCAAGATCTGAGCAATACTTCAAGAAAATGAAACATTTTAAATAATCAAGTTCTCATTCGAAAAGCTATGCGTGAGCACTATTAAGTATACTGAATATGTATAATAATTAATATACTGAATATAAAACAAATCATAAATATAGTTGCAAATGTGCGTGATAAATACTCTTGGTCATTTAAACCAGTAAAATTAGCTAAATAAACCTCAGTACTTAATTTGTAAAATAATAAATCCCAGGCCCCTCATCAAGCGGCCACTGCATGCTCCCTCCATTGCTACTGCTAGTGCAGTCAATGACAATACTAACCAACTACAAACCATCACATTCTTCTTATTGTGACAATTCAGAATATTTCAAGCCCCCAAAGCTATAAGAGTGGGTTGCGCATAGGTTTTAGTCATTCTTAATGCATATTGAATTAATAAACAACTGTTGTGTGCTCCTCTCTAAATAACACAAATAGTGCCACCACGTGGCAGGTTGTCATAAGTGCCATTGTTGACAATTAAGTGTTGGTGCCGAGCACTGGAAATCACTGGCTCAAATTGAGCAATGAATAACCTACATTCTATTTTGTAAGGTGAATGTTTTCAAATATCCACAATTCAGAAAAGATTAACTCTAATGCAGAACATTCTTGTTACAAGTGGGTTAAGTAAAAACATTTTGAAAAAATTGACTGACAAAAAGCAAAACCTAAAAAATGTACTTTACTGAGAATCCACTACACCAGCAGGGCCGGACTGGGAACAGAAACCGGCCCTGGCACACTGCTCAGCCAGCCCCCCCTGGGGTGAGGGGGAGTGCTGCAAAGCAGTGTGCGAGGGCCGGTTTCGGCCGATTTTGTTACTGGGGGCCGATATTGCCAACCCCCGGTAACAAAAAAACAGCCCCCCAGGGGTCCAAAATCGGCCCCACCCTAGCGGCCCACCGGGGAAACGCCCGGTGCCCGCTATGGCCAGTCCGGCCCTGTACACCAGTGTGCCTTTGCATAGTTGCCACTGCCTTAGAGTTACCACTTCTTAGAATACTACTAATGTGAATGAAGTAGGAACAAGCAGTGCAATCGTTAATTTGGGCAAGGGGGGTGGGCGGGCAACACATGCACACATTGTCACTCACTATCTCAAACCCAGGCACAAAAAAACGTGCACACACACTCACACCCACTCACAACACTCACTCACAACAAATTCATACATTTATACATACACGCACGTACCAAACATTCAAAAACATAAAACTTACTTGCCCTGTAGCTCCAAGACAGAGAAGCCTCACAGGTCCCATGGGAGTTGGGTCTGATGCCTTTCCTCGTTGGCAGACCTAAGAAAGGACCCTAACCTAAGGGAAGGCAGCAGCAGTCCCTTACTCATCACAGAGTGGGATGGGGGTCAATGAGACTGCTGAACCCGCATCCTGTGATGAGGTGTCACTAATTAACACTCAGCCCTGGGAACTTCAGGGCTGAAAGCTTGAGGCGCCCAGGTTCGGAGGCTATCGGTGACGCTCCCCCTCATCATGAAGGTGAAGGCTTTGAGCACTTTACCAGGATGAGAGGGGTCATGCCGATCCAGCGGGTTAACAGCCTTTTATACTCAAACACCATATACTCACTTAGGCCTATAAACACACATGCATACAGACTACTAATTACCGCTGGAGGGTCACTTTTTATAAAGGATTTTTTATAAGATTAGTAACCTGTAAAAAGAAAGAAATTCTAACTAATTTTTCACTGATCAAAAAGTTATTTCCTCTGGTCAATTGACCTATTTGTTGGAACTAGTTGATGGTGAAATGTCATTTAAACTTTATATTTCTTACCCTATTTGAAATAACCACAGACTCGGGAGAACATTTGAAATGTTTATCTAGTTAGTTAATATGAGCCAAAAACAAATTACAGTACGAACTCCGTTTTCTCCAAAGAAGGAACTCTATTAGTAACTCCCGGATGTTTGGCGGTCCCGCTTTAGTGTGTGCTTGAATCTTGATAGCTTTGGGTGTCTTGCTAAATAAACCCACAATCGGTACGGGTAATATCTTATTTAGTATTGTTGTAAGCCAGCTAGGAAGTGTTGCGATACTGGGACGGATACATTTGAATCTATTGAAGCATCATAAATATTTGGTAAGAGAGAGGTATCGAGTAAGTACCATGGTTGGCATTTAAGATGATATTTGAGGACATCTCTGTCTTTATCACCATAGTCTGACCCTGACCAAATGCCGTTATTAACATCAATTGGTGGGCATTTGAGGGCGCAAAAGTCAGTATTCAGAGGTGGGTGGCTGTAATTTTAGATTCTCCCCACATTGTAGTCGAGTCTAGGTCTGACATACGCCTTGACGTTTTTATCAACAGGTTTAATGAAGAACCTATAGCCTGCAGAATATATTCCCCAAAAAGTATTTGAAGGTAAATTGATGTATCATTATCAGATTTTTACTAATATTTAGACAGTTATAGATCATGAGAAGAATTAATATTCCCGTTTAAATAATTTTTGCAGATTAGGAAGAATAAACCTATGGGGATGATCTATGCTCAGTCGCTATCCAGTTGCGAATTGTAAACAGAACATTGTGTAATAGAGATGTATTTTTTTCTCTAAGGCGAGGTCTGTTTTAAAAAATATAGGATAATATTGGAGACTAAAAGCTGAAAGTGCCCGATAGAAGGGCCTAGGGCAAGACAATGGGTTTTGTACTAAATAGAGGGTGTCACCAACAACATGTATTAGTAATAACATTTTAAATTGTCTTTTTTAGAAAACTGTCCTGAAGAAGGGGAAAATCCTTGACAAACACCGAAACGCAGCGTTGACTTCTGTTTTCTTCAACCATGAATTGTAAATGTGACTGTTTAATATGAAATGTTTTAATGTATGATTTGTTTATAAAATTTTGTGCAATAAATTGTCATATTTATTTTTATTGATTGTTACCTTTTGCATTCTTTCTTGCTTGTTGTTTGGTTGACCCTTCTAATATATAGAACTGCACATGTATAATGTAATTTTAAGTAGATGATAGACTTCCTTTTGTTTGCCCAGAACTTACGTATTTTAGATACAATCTATTAGGGACGTCCTTGTGTTTGTCAACTGTTCACTATTATAAACAGTAGGAGAGCAGCATCAGGATTGGTTGTAGAGGGGGGCCTATACTCCCATGGTCTGGGCTCAGGCAGCAACACGGTGGCAGGAGAATTGCAGACATGACCAGTCACCGTCTGGCTTTGTTTTTAAGCCACAGAGTAAATGGCCATTTGTCTGCGACAGTCTCTCTCTCTCTCTCTCTCTCTCTCTCTCCCTCTCTCTCTCTCTGCCAGCGTGCTCCCTTCCTTCACACTGCACAGCTGGCATCACTGTGCGAGTGAGTGAAATGGAGAACACTGCCACCGAGAGAGCTGACTGTTTATCACTGTGTGTGCTGGGCAGGACCAATTAACCGTTTAGCATGTCCAGACTATAAAATAAAATTATTAATGCATTTTTAAATTGAAAGGCATTTTTTTCAAGAATGTTCTCCATGAGTTGATGATTTTTTGACTTTTGGGAAACTTTTGCAATTTTTCAGACATGTTTTTCTTTATAAACATGCCTAAATTAGTACAGCTTATGCACTCCACGTACAATTTATAGGAGTATTTGGCAACATCTGAACCAGATACCATTGTTTGTTTTCCTGGGCCAGCCAGCCATTCTGCTTCCTAAGTTAATCTTACTCAGCTGCTGATCCTAGTGCAAATAGTATATAATCTTTTGAACACACCATTTTCCTTTGGGCCCGATTTCAACTTTGGCATGGTTGTGCAGGCTCCATGCCGCGCATGGACCGCCCGCCTTATTATGAATTGAACTCATGTAAGGCAAACGGTCCTTTTCCCTTCCTATGGCAGTGCCTGGAAAACAGGCACTGCCAAGGGAATGGCAAAAAATGTCCAGTACGGCATGGGTGGTGACTAGGGGTGGACGAAATTTGCGTAGTCGTGCTACGCAAAGCTCCACAAAATGGTAAAAAATCTCCGTGAGTGCGCAGAGTTCCGCAAACACACGGAATTGCTTTTTCCGCCCATTCACGATACTTTTTTCTGTTCGCGAACGCTGTTTGCATGCTCAGGCGGAAATATCTCGGGAACATGCATTTTGATAGCGCGTACAAGCAAAAAATTCAGCGAAGCCGCAGATCGCAGAATTTTTGGCAATTCCGCTATCTCTACAGAACGGCAAATTACACAAATTCCGCAAATTCAACGAGTGGAACGGAATTTACCACCCAGGCCTAGTGGTAACGTCTATGCCATGCTGGAACTTTGGAAGAATACAGGCAGGGAGGCTCATGTTGGGCCCCCTGAATGTATCCCCATGGCATGAGGCATTGGAGCCCCCTTTATTCCTGCACCGCCAGTCTTTTCATGGCAAGGCTCCCATCATGAAATGCTGGCGGTGCAGGAACTTGTAAAATGCTTATCAGGACTGGCACAGTTCCGCTGAGCATTTTCAATAGTGGCAAAGCTCTGCCACCGCCAGGGAACAGTCATTGGCTTACCGCCGGTATGCTGAAAGTCATAATCCAGTGGGTGGTGGACCGCCACTGCTGCGCCACCGTGAGTGCGGCTATCAGAGGACCACCGCACTCATAATCAGGCCCATTCTTTCTTGACTTCTAGTGACAGCATTTTTGTTTATTTGGCTTTATTCATGAGAGACAGTTTTCTCAACTTTATATGTTCTCCGCATGTACAGATTCTTTTGCGAGGTTTTCTGCATCTCAATTAGACATGGCTATGCATGGCATACAGGCTGGTGCTCTAGCGCAGTAGACAGTTTTATTTGTTTCGGAAGGCATTTTGTTAAATGCGGTGCTATCACACAGTACAAAAGAGTTCCATTATTTCCACACAATGTTTATTTTGACGTAGCAGCATGTCTTTTCTCTCAATGCAAATATAACAAATAAGCACTTGTTTAGATTTTGCACACCCTACTGGGAAGACAAGGCAAAGACCTGAGCCCCCGCTTCTTAAAGCCTGATTGTACAAATTAATTTTCATTGAAAAATTAGCGCTCACAATTAGTTATGCTTTTTAACCAAATACCTTTATAACATTTGTTTGAAAATGCATTATTTTGTCTTTATCAAATCCCCAACTGGCAATAGGACTTGCTTGTTGGGTTCACTCGATTTGCAGCCAAATTAATGCCTCACCACTTTTAAAAGTCACTATCCGCCACTGCCTATTTTTAGGATTAGAACTAAAGAAAGGGGCAATGTAAGGATCACTGTACGGGGCAGGAATAGGATTTGGATTATGTTTGGGGATTGGGGTCATAGAAGGTTTATTTACCCTTATGTTAGGAATGAGTCTAAGAGGTATTATTAGGTCTAGAGACAGGGTAAAACTTTAGTTTACAGTATGGGATTGGGTCAGTTTTAGGTTTAGAGTTGGATTTAGTGGCTGGTGTGGCTTACTACATGGACAATATGGCCACGTCTCTTTGAAGCTCCAGAGTGCGATGGTGGCTTCCCGACTCTTTTACACTTCTCAACATCCAAAATGGATGTGTAATGTGTAGCAATTGCTGCACTTGTGTTTTCCACAGTTTGGCAGGTCACTTTTGTTAATTTCAGGGTGGCTTGCTACCTCTCCTCAGAAGTGGCTGAAATTTTGATTGCGGGATGACTTGTTGTGTCTTCTTGTATTCTCCTTCTTTTTATGCCATTTTTCAACCTTGTGCCTACAAAAACGTATCTTAACTGAACATTAATGGAGATACCTGTGGGTCTCCGTGTTTCATCTGGGTTACCTCCTAGGACTTGTTTGCTATGATGTGAGCATATGATGTAAGCATACACTTTGAGTCATTCCTGCTGTCTGAATTATTTTCAGGTTTGTCTTGGCGCTGATATCATTTGTTCTTCACTAACTGTGATTCCATCTTTGCTTGCAGTAACTCTAGTATATGGGCAGGTCAAAAGTCCTAAAATACTCATTTAGACCTCATCAGGTAACTTGTGAAGGTGCTTGCCTGTGCCATTATTATCTACTGCAATTGGGAACTTCACTTAAAAATACGCAGACCAGTTCAGCCTCTTCTTCTATCTTAACTGCCACTCCTTGTCAACCTTCTACTGGTAAGGCATCAGTTAAGAGGTTCGAAAAAGACCCTCCTTCTCCTACAAAGTCTTTACCTGTGGTTTCTTTGGATCTTTTGTTGGAAGAGACCAGGGGTCTGCGCCCCTTTATGGAGGACACTAAGGCCATATTATAGACTCTCAGTGATGGATGGTCACTCATGGAAAAACAAATTGTCTACTGCGGAGCAGCACATTTATAACTTTAGTTCCACTTCTCTCACTGTGAATTCACTTCAGGCACAGGTTTCCTCCTTACAGAAACAGGTCATAGATCTTCAAAACTGAAGCCGGAGGAATAACCTGTGCATTTATGGATTCCTGAGGGCACACAAGGGACGGACTCCATCTCTTTCTTTAAAACCTTTCTGCCTCAGCTTTTGCATTTACCAAACGTTTCGCCACTTGACATTCAGAGGGCTCACAGGCTGGGTCGCCCTCCTTCGGTTACTTCACATTCTAAGAGACCCAGAGCTGTCATCCTGTATTTTATGGCATAAACGGAATGAATGCAGGCTATCTCTGCTGCCAGGCATCTCAAAAGGATTTCCTGGTCAGGTTACAATATATTTTTCTCGCAAGATTACACCAAGAACACAGCAGAGAGACGAAGAGACTTTCTGAGTATCAGACCTGCGCTCCATTCAATAGGAGTTCATTTGGACTTCTTCATCCCTGTTCTTTAAAGTCACGTACAAATATAAAACAACGGTCCATAAGGACCCATCTTGTTTGAGGGATTTACTTACTACTTGAGCATACACTATGGGTGTTGCTCCTTTAACTTCTTTAATATGATAATGTTTTGTTGCTAAGTTTCCATGCTAACTTTTCATAACTAAGGGATTGCATTGTATTGTTTTGCTTCTTACCTATTTTTTATATTTTTCATGGGTATGCAATATCTTATGATGTTATTTCTTTGCTTAACATAATCCATTGTTCTGTTCTCTTACAGGCATTTTTTCTCTGTTATGGTTGTCTTCGTTTTCCGTTATATGTTGCACTGTCTCTCATGGGCCATGTGTCCATGTGTCCCCCTGCGGATTGGACAAGATGTCTCCTCCATGCGGTCCCCCCGTGCTCATCAAAGTATCTCTAGGTATGTTCCCCTTTTTTGTGGTTTGTTTGACCTATTTCCTCTACTCTAGTGCTAGATAAACTCTATATTCTTTTCTTTGTTGCCTTTTTACTCTCCTCCCAGTCTCTCTTTTCTCTTACTTATTTTGATTTTCTTACTTTTTCTAACCTTTCCTATGCAGATATTTTCCACACCACACATAGGGCTCTGTTGTAACCTCTCTCAAATTTTGTCTGATTGTTATATTCAATTTGTTCTATCTCAATAATTTTGACAATGGTGTCCTGGAATGTTAGAGGTTTGAACTCCCCAATTAAAAAACAACAGGTTCTCACTCATTTGTCGAAGCTTAATGTGCACATAGCTTTCCTGCAGGAATCACACGTTTCTGACACTGAATCTATGAAAATGTGGAAGGGGTGGGTTGTGAAGTTTGGTTTTCACCTGGCACTGAGAAAATGCATGGAGCTGTAATATTGTGTCACAAGTCCTCAAATGTTCGTTTTGTATCTAAGAAAATAGATGAGCGGGGAAGGTGGTTATTGCTTAAATTGAGTATTGATAAGATTCCAAATGTTGTTTTCAACATAGATGGTCCTAATACTTCTGATTGGTAATTTTTGTCCTTGATTTCACAGATGCTCCTGCAATACCCCTTTGTGAAAAGTTCTAGCTGGGGACTATAATTTACCCACTGACACTATTCTTGAAAGACACTCCTTATCCAATTGCATAGCACACAAAGTGCAAACAACGTTGTACAAGCTCTTCAAAGGCATCATCTTATGGATGCTTGGTGACTATTCAACCCCACTTTACGGGAGTATATGTTTTCTTCCCCAGTCCATCATACACAATCCTGGTATTGACTATGTTTTGATCTCACACTATCTCACTTAATCCTTACATTCAGCGGATATTGATTCCATTTCGATCTCTGATCATGTTCCGGTATCTGAGCATTTACTCATCTTACCCAAACACACCTCCTAAGCATTAGAGATTTAAAAATGCTCTACTATTGGATACCACTTTTACCTCCTCTTTCACAATCTTCGGCCAACATTTTTTTCTATTTAATCAGATGGGGAACATTTCCTTTCACATTGTCTGGGATGCATTTAAAGCCTCAGCCCAAAATGTCATAATTAATTTCATTTCCAATCAAAGTAAGCCATCTCACTCACAGTCCAGAGCATTCTTCTTACACTTCTCATTCACAACAGCCTTTAAATCAATTCATTAAAGCCAAACTCCAGTTTTCCTAGGTTTCTACCGACAGTGCTTCTTCTTATCTTCTCAAATCTAATGCTAAATACTATGGAGACCAAAGTAAGTGGAAAGTTGATGACCAATTAGATTAAAATTAAACAAAACAAACTACTCATTGAATCAATTATCTGAGATATGGGTTCTACTCATCACAAAGTCCCGGACATTCTGGCACAATTCCAGCAATTATAAACTAATCTTTACACAACGCAATGTCTCCCCTCGGACCTTGACATTTTAAGGTGCCTGTCCTCTGTGTCCAAACCAGCTTCCTCCCAAGTCGATTTTTCATCTCCAGAGACAGATATTACTCAAACAGAACCTCAACTTGAACTGCTCTCCCTTACAATAGGACAAGGCTCCAGGGCCTGATGGCATTACGGCTGAGTTCTATGTACACCTTTCCAAATTGCTTCCTCCCAAACTTTGTATGTTAATTCAGCCACCTCATCATGATTTTTTCCAGATGCGCTCATCTGCTTTATTCTGAAAAAATTGGTACGCTATAGAGCGGCCCCAGTAACTAAGGAAAAACTAAGATTAAAAATGAAGAAACATATAAGGGAACATATGAATCTACAAAGAGTCTAGCATGAGGGAATGTTATTTAATCATATTACCACATCAAAAAACATTTGACAAATTTATGAAACCTTCAATCATCATAGTTTAATCAAGAGGTGCCCAAAGGACAGAGAAAAGAAGGGGGGGGGGGGGAATTTGATGGGAGGATCGTGGTCATATAGGAAAAAATGGAAACGGTAGTGAAATCAATAAATCATTTCGCTATTAGAGTTCAGCCAATAATTACAAGCCAAAGCTACATGAATTCATATATACATTTATACACCACTATGCCCTATTCATGGAACACAGCAAGAAATCTCTGTTGATACAAGGGCTAGTTGACGGGAAAGAAATGTCGACGTTTTGACCCCGTAGAGACAACGCAGGTTTGTAGACACCTTACAATAGAGTCTTCATCAGGACAGAGGTGTGTGCAGGTGGGCACCCAATGCGGGAAGTATAAAAATAAAATCGGTGCTGTGTAATCAAAAGAATGAAATTACAGAGAGACCTGTTGCCTAAACAAATATTTACCAAAAGTCCTTCTACTAGGACACCGTATGGAAGCAGGGCCAGGTGGCTCCTAAGGCGTAGAGAGCGACATCAACCCCTATAGGGAGATACAGATGCAGTAAGAGCGCCATTGCAGCTCATAGTCAAGGATTTATTAATAAAAAGCCAAATTAATCACTTACTAAAGTGTGTAGGACAAGCAGCTTGTCCCTTAGTATAAATCAAATACAACTTCAAATTTCTTAAAAAACTTTTGTTGCCGCTTAAACATGGAAGTCAATCCAAAAGGATCTAGGAGAACAAAGGGGAAAGGAAAACACAGAGGAGGGAATTAATGAGTCTGTTTGATAAAAACACCCGAACATTAAATACAAAATCACACGTCATTCCAAATACCTCTTCTAAGTCACGTTGTGTGAATCCAGTCAGTGGATAAGCTGTAAAAACACAGAAATATCGTCATCAAAAGACGATCTCCAAAACCCAAATTACAGTGTATCATAGAATCAGGAGATGGAGGGTGTGCGTGGATGGGACAGGTCAATAGACTCACCAGACTTCAAAATTCAAGAATCCAAGAACGTAAGCGGTGCGCCAATCTGTGGAGACAACAACATAAGTACGAGCGTCAGGCCAAAGAATCTTAATAAAAGCCTCGTCTAGAGTCGAGCAATTCTTATTATATAAAAGGGCCACATGGGGGAGCCGCGCAACTGCTTACCGCTACTCACCAGCAAAGCAGGGGAGAGTCGGCAAACTAAAGGACTTTATATATTGAAAAAACCGCAATGTGTCGTCATGTTTGTGGAACGCCGGCGCTGAAGCTACATGCTGGTTGAAGCGCGTCATGGCCATAGCGCGATGGAAAGTGAGGAAAGACACATTCCTTCTTTATCACTCAAAGAAAAGCCTACACTATGTGTTCTAAGAACTGGCAATGATAGTGATAAATGAGTGGAAGGAAGTTATAGCTAGAACAGGTACTAAACGATGATTCACAGAAAGAATACCTTTTTATGTCTCAAATATAGACATGTGTGAGATAGACACTCTATAACATCCCAATGTACAAAAAAATATTTTATATACTTATTTTGATTAGTTTATTTAGATTATTTTTACTTTTTTTTATTCATACAGAATTCATATATAGATAAATAGAACAATGACATAATAGTGCATTTGAAGAACAAAGAATACATAAAATGTGAATAAATTCATACACCATCAAAAGATATGTGTAATTCATGCGATAGACGAAGACGTTGACTTATGCAGTGCGGCAGATGTCTTACAACGCGCGTTTCGGCATACATGCCTTCATCAGGTAGCCGTCCACTATTCACAGTAGCGATGAAAAACTCAGATACACTGTGGTTTCTACTCAGGTAACAATTCAAGATAAATGTAATAGAGCTCTATGGAGATGCATGAAGAAATTATTCGTAAGATCGATATCAAATTGACTCTGCTTCTATTCGTTTTTAAAGAACAAGCAGCAGGCCCATATGTGTCCGCGGTAAAGATGAAAATATAAGGCACTCTTCTGGTGAGAGCTTTAATTGGATGGAGGAGCCAGATTTCGAAGTGTATCAAGAGGAGAGAAAACGGGAGATTGTAAAAGGTCGAACTTCATGGTCTAAATCGTAGACGTTTCTAACGTGACCGATTAATGATGGCCACCAAATATTGTATGTTGCAGATGGAGGCTGCCGCGATGGTCTGCTTGGGTGATGTTTAGGTGATGTTTCCCTTCGATGTTTCAAAGAACGAGACGGACGACCTTCCGTGCGCGAAATGCTGGCTCCAAGAGGGCTCTGCAGAAAATGGGTAGATATATGATAGTGATAAATTCTAGCAATATAACAAGTATTGCATGGTCATTACGAGTTAAACAGTTTTGCAGACAACCTTTATATGCTTTCAGGGAGGTTAGCTAGAACATGAATATACATAGAGCAATGATGCATTTGTTCTGCGAGGACAGAGTGTAGTTGGTTCCTCATCATTTACGGTGCACAGTTATCTCACTTAAATTGTAACACAAAGTAAAACATAGTAAAAGACACTGTAAAAAACACAGTCATGTTGGACCAATGAGTGCTTACATCTTCATTACTGACTTTTTAAACCCTCACCACTCATCAGTTAAATTTAATTTGCACAACACGACTGAATCTCACTATCCTGCTCCGCAGTAGATCTGGCGTTGTAGCACACCAAAGAGGCACTCGGTCTCTTTGGTGGGGCCCGATGATGAAACATGTCATCACCAGGTGGTGAGTGAGGGCTTTCCTTAACATCCTGAGTGAGGCCGTCAACCCCTTTCTTAGCTGCTCCTGACTGTGGTCTGGTATAACCATTTGACACTCTTTTCTTGTTTACTGCTTACATCTTCAGACATAAACAGTGTGAGGCTTTTTGCATAATATCAACATACAAAAGAGATGGTGTTTACTCAGATCAATGAGACGCGGTAAACGCACCTAATATAGTTTATACAGCGAGAGCTAGGGTGGCCAAAGGAGATTGATATGGAGTGTTGGTGTGGTCACTCTATTGCTAAACAGGCTAATTGTGCATAGCTTGAATCAAGTTCATTTAGGCCTGTATTTATCGAATCAAAACTTGTCATCCATTTGGCCTAACGCACATTCAGAATGGGTCCTATGTTCCCACCCCGGGGCCCCAGGTGGCTTTCTCAAGTACAATCCATTGGAGTTGCTCAGCTGAGTGTCCTGAGACGTTTACCGCATCTCATTGATCTGAGTAAACACCATCTCTTCAACTTCTCACCAAAAAATATAAAGCCAGAAAACAGGAACGTGCAGGATGGTTTAACAAAAACTGTACTGATGCCCTGCATGCTTTAAAGCTTGCATTGGGCATAAAACCCCGTAATAAGGAGAATATTTAGGTGCTACCTCTTAATTATAAACACATCACTGGGGCCCGTAAAAAAGAATTACAACACGAGGCATGGGACAACTTTAGTTTGGCGGCAGCAACCAAAAATAGTAAGCTATTTTGGGAGACGGTCAACTGTCCCTTTTTAAAAGACGAGAGCCGACCGGAATTAACTTCATATATAAATAGCGACAATTGGATCGAACATTTTACATCAATTTTTAACCCAGATAACGCTGACACAAATCCAATAACTATTTTTACCTGGCCTATTCTACCTTTAATGATAAAAATTGACAAAGTCCATGAAGGACTCTTCAACAGTAAAAGGGGGAAGGAACCAGGGCCTGATGGCGTGCCCATTGACCTATATAAAAGCCAGGAGGACCTATGGGCACCTATTTTAACTGTAATTTTTTACGCAGCAGTTGATGGCCAAATCCCCACCACATGGGGTCAATCATTAATTATCCCCTTTTTAAAAAAGGTTCCAAATCTGTGCCCAGCAACTATCGTCCGATATCGTTGCTGGACTCGTCACTCAAAGTAATGAGTAGGGTCATGCTGAAAAGATTAGAAACATGGGCTGAGGACAATAAAATTCTTTCACCAGCCCAATATGGGTTTAGAAAAGGCATTGGCACACTGGAACAGTGCGTTAATTTGGACCTTCTTATAAACAAATACACCATGGCAAAAGGGGGTACATTATTTTTATGTTTTGCAGACCTATGTAGCGCTTTCAATCTGGTGGATCACTCTATATTGTGGCAGATACTCTGGACACCGGCGCTCCCAAGGAAATTGTTTACTTTTTAGCAAGGGTGTAAGAGAAGTTGTCCAGCAAAGTGCGCTATGGTCCCGCAGGAGAATGTACCCCCCCTGTTTAGCGTGAAAAGGGGCATCCGCCTGGGATGTGTACTTGCGCCATTTTTGTTTTCATTGTTTATTAATCATGTGGACAGTACACTAAAACAAATCCCAGCTGATGCACCCTCTATCGAGGGTAAGGCTGTCCCTATTTTACTATATTTTGAATTTTGAATTTAAAAAACATTTATTAAGCGCGCTTTTACCAAGCGGTTTCATGGCGCTTTTCAGATTGCGAACAACGACAGTGGCGAAGGGAGATTAGGCAGCAAAAGCTCGGGAGAAAAGCAAGGCTTTAAGACTTTTCCGGAACTCTAATTAGGAAGGTGAAGTGCGAAGTCCCACAGGGAGGGAGTTCCAGAAAGCTGGGGTGAGGACCGCAAATTTTGTTCCACCAGCCTTCTTCTTTTTGAATCGTGGAGTGGTCAGGAGTGCCATGTGGGTGGAGCGGAGTTCTCTACCCGGCATGTAGGGCTTGATGGCAGAGCATATAAACTCCGGAGCGGTGCCCATTTTGGCCTGGAAAGTGAGGCAACCAAGTTTGAATAGGGCACGCTCTTTCACAGGCAACCAGTGTAGTGCCTGCAGTAGAGGGGTGGCACGATAAAATTTGGGCAGGCCATGAATCAGGCGAGAAGCCTGGTTCTGCACTAGTTGCAGACGGTGAATAGCATAGGCCGGCGCGCCATTATAGATTATGTTGCCATAATCAAGGCATGAGAGCACCATTGCCATCACGATGATTTTTAGAGCCGGGAGGGAAAAGAAGCGGGAAATCTTTCTGATTGTCCTGAGGGAAAAGAAACAAGAGGACACAACAGAACTAACCTGAGAGTGAACAGAAAGTTGGGGGTTAAGAAGGATACCGAGAGTTTTGACTTTAGGAACTGGGAGTGGGGGAACACCAAGTGAAGGGGGCCAATGGGACGGAGACCAGGGGCTGCAACCACCTCCGGTCAAGACCAGCTCCGTCTTGTCCGGATTGAGTTTGAGGTGGTTGCAGTTCATCCAGTCCTGAATGAACAACATGACAGTTTGGACATTCTGGGCGGATGAGGGAGAATGGGAAAGGTTAAAGATTAGCTGGAGGTCATCGGCGTAATTAAACACCGTGACCTCGAGCTGCTGCAACATAAAAATGAGGGGGTAGATGTATAAATTAAACAAAAGAGGGGAGAGTGAAGAGCCCTGGGGAACACCACACACTACCTTGCGGGAGGCGGCAGTGAAACCAGCAAGGAGGACCGCCTGAGCCCTCTCGCTCAGGAAGGACTCGAGCCACGCGAAGGCCAGGCCCTCTAAGCCCGCCGCCCTGACATGGGTGAGGAGGATGGAGTGGTCCACCGTGTCAAAAGCGGCGGACAGATCTAAAAGGATGAGGGCTTGCGGGAGGTTGGTGTCAATGCCTACACGTAGCCCGTCCATCACTGAGATCACCACCTTCTCCGTAGAGTGGAGGGGCCGAAAGCCCGCCTGGCAAGGGGAGAGGCAGTGATTAGTCTCCACGTGGGTGCTCAGGGTGCTGGTCACATGGGTTTCTAAAACCATACCCAAATAAGGCAGGAGAGAGATGGGGCGATAGTTGGAAGGGGATGATGGGTCGGCGCCGGCCTTTTTTAAGATAGGGATGATGACCGCGGATTTATGGGGGGTAGGGACAACCCCATTGTTGAGTGAATCGTTGAGGAGTGTGAGGGACGGGCTAGGGCAAGCTAGGAAAATTTCTCTAAGGATATGAGCAGGGGCAAAGTCCAGGGGGGAGCCCGACTTCACCCTTTGAAGCAGAGGGAAGAGTGTGGCTTTGGTCAGGAGGGGGATGGTAGTTAATTTAGGGATGGTGGGAGGGGGGGAGGGGTTGATGAATGTGGAGGATGGAGGAGGAATGTTGATTTTAATCTTTGCGACCTTTTCAACGAAGAAATTGTTGAGCGAATCGCAGAGGGATTGGGAGGGGGGAATCGTAGCCGTAGCTCTATCAGATGAGGCCAACTCATGCACAGTGGCAAAGATTTCATTTGATTGAGACTCCGCTGCCAGTATCCTATTAGAGTAGAATGTAGTTTTGGCGTCAAGAATGCCTTGTTTGTATATCTTAAGAACAGATAAATAGGTGGCTTTTAGATCAGGGCAATACGCTCTTCTCCATGCTCGCTCGGCTCTCCGTGCGGCCAGTTTCTTCTCCTTAAGGTCTAAGGTGAACCAGCGGTTAGCAGCGTGGGCTCGCTTGACCGTGATTCGCCTCAAGGGGGCGAATTTGTCGCCCGCTTGGGTCAGCCAGTTATTAATGGTAGCCAGCTGAGCAGGAGCTGCAAGGCCGGAAAGATCAGGGCTGGATTTGGCCAGAGACGAGCAGAGGGATGGCATGTTGGCTTTGCCCCATTTCCTAACCCAGGTGTTCTTAGGGAGCGGGGGCTTAGTCTCTGGGGCTAGGGCAAGGGAAAATGAAATTAAAGAGTGGTCAGACCAGGAACAAGGGGAAATGAAGGGGGGTGTGGTGGAGATATTCAGGGTCCAGACCTGGCCCAGCGTGTGGCCCTGTATGTGGGTGGGGCTGTGAATGTGAGGTGTAAAGTTAAGGCTAGTCATGAGATCGGGGAACTCCTTAGAGAGGGAGCTTTCAGCAGGGTCATTCGGCCAGAAGTTAAGGTCGCCTAGGACTAACACTGACGAGTTGTTTATTACCAGTGTGGCCAGGAGATCTTGGAGGCTGGAAACAAAAGAAGGGGTGGAGTGAGGGGGGCGGTAAATAAGAACAGAGGTCAGGGGAGCCTGATGGGAGCTCGACCGGGTTACCAGGCAGTCTACTTCAGGAATGGGAGGGAAGAGGAGGATCTGGAAATGAAGGTCAGTACGAGCTATCAAGGCCACTCCGCCGCCTCTTCTGCCCTCTGGTCGGTCCGCTCGAATGGCAGAGTATGAGGGGGGCAGTGCAGCTAGAATGTTAGGCAGGGAGTCGACCTTGAACCAGGTCTCTGTTAAAAACAGGAGATCCGGTTCGTGTGTATCGATGTAATCGAATAGCTCGTACTGATGATTGACCGCCGACCTTGTGTTCAGGAGCGTGGCCGCGGTATTAAATACCGGTGTGTAGAGGGTAGGAGGGGGGGAGGGAATAGGCGGGAGGGTGGTGGGCGAGGAGATCAGCCGTGATATAATAGCGGGAGGGGTGCGGGAGGGGAGGGAGAGTAGACCAAGATAGGTCAGGAGGTCGGTGACAGAGGGTCCAATTGAGCCAGGGTTCCAGTATGAACAGAGATGGGAAGATGAATATGTGAGTAAAGGGACATAATGAGGTGCCCCTTGCCCCGGCCTGCCGCGGACGGGCGCAGACGGGCTTGACTCTGGCGTGACTCCGGCGCGCCTACGTCGCGCCCGCTGCGCTCGTCCGCTGCGCTGACACATGTGGGCCATTTAAATGGAGGAGTAGCGTGGGGGGAGTGGCGTGGGTGGGGTTAGGCCATCCAGCCCAAGCCAAGATGGCGGCCGCGGCCGCTGTAAGCCCGCAATGTCAATCAGCTCACAGACAGCCACGCACAGCCCCTAGGATCCAAGGTAAAGGTTAATAACCTGTTGATTTTCAGGGCAGGTTAGTGCACAATTAAAATAAATGAACAATTCCAGCATTAGCAGAAGCGTGTCACCGCTCGCAATCAGCGTGACAAAATGCGCTAGTTTAAAACGAGAGAGCAACCATCCAGCTCCTGCCAGCGAGCCCACTGCCACCGGGCTGCTCGCAATCACTGGGGAGGCGTCAGAGACACTCCTAAATGAAGGAGTAGCGTGGGGGAGTGGCGTGGGTGGGGTTAGGCGATCCAGCCCAAGCCAAGATGGCGGCCGCGGCCGCTGTAAGCCCGCGATGTCAATCAGCTCACAGACAGCCACGCACAGCCCCTAGGATCCAAGGTAAAGGTTAATAACCTGTTGATTTTCAGGGCAGGTTAGTGCACAATTAAAATAAATGAACAATTCCAGCATTAGCAGAAGCGTGTCACCGCTCGCAATCAGCGTGACAAAATGCACTAGTTTAAAACGAGAGAGCAACCATCCAGCTCCTGCCAGCGAGCCCACTGCCACCGGGCTGCTCGCAATCGCTGGGGAGGCGTCAGAGACACTCCTAAATGGAGGAGTAGCGTGGGGGGAGTGGTGTGGGTGGGGTTAGGCGATCCAGCCCAAGCCAAGATGGCGGCCTTTGCCGCTGTAAGACCGCGATGTCAATCAGCTCACAGACAGCCACGCACAGCCCCTAGGATCCAAGGTAAAGGTTAATAACGTGTTGATTTTCAGGGCAGGTTAGTGCACAATTAAAATAAATGAACAATTCCAGCATTAGCAGAAGCGTGTCACCGCTCGCAATCAGCGTGACAAAATGCGCTAGTTTAAAACGAGAGAGCAACCATCCAGCTCCTGCCAGCGAGCCCACTGCCACCAGGCTGCTCGCAATCGCTGGGGAGGCGTCAGAGACACTCCTAAATGGAGGAGCAGCGTGGGGGGGAGTGGCGTGGGTGGGGTTAGGTGATCCAGCCCAAGCCAAGATGGCGGACACGGCCGCTGTAAGCCCGCTGTAAGCCCGCGATGTCAATCAGCTCACAGACAGCCACGCACAGCCCCTAGGATCCAAGGTAAAGGTTAATACCCTGTTGATTTTCGGGGCAGGTTAGTGCACAATTAAAATAAATTAACAATTCCAGCATTAGCAGAAGCGTGTCACCGCTCGCAATCAGTGTGACAAAATGCGCTAGTTTAAAACGAGAGAGCAACCATCCAGCTCCTGCCAGCGAGCCCACTGCCACCGGGCTGCTAGCAGACAATGCGGTTTTAATTTCACGTACTTCGATTGGCCTTCAACGTCTTATAGATATTTTTACCCTTTTCATCAAAGACAGGAAACTCTTAATTAATAAAACAAAGACTTTTGTTATGTCATGTGGGAAATCTATGAATAAACCGGGAATTGCCTTTTTTTTAGAAGGAATAAAAATGCAATTTGTTAAATCCTTCTGTTACCTTGGGGTAACTTTTGTGGGAAACGGGAAGTGGTCACAAGAATATGCTAATATCCGCCTTAAAATGAGCAGGAACGTGATTTGCATTTTCCATTTTTCCGCAAAAGTTGGTGCATGAAGAATCAAAGACATGGTAACTATATACAATGCCAAATGTGTTTCATCTGCGCTTTATGGTGCCGGAATTTGGGGCCACCATTCTGAACAATCTTTACATCAGGAAGAAAACACATTTATCAAACGCCTGCTGTGCGTCCCACCTTCGGCCTCAACAGTAATAATACACTAGTAAGTGGGTTTAATACATATTTCATATCTGGCCGGACTTCGTCCCCTTTTATTATTGCGCTCCATTTGGGCTAAAGCTGAAACAGCATTTACTCAAAGTATAATAAGAGATTGTATTAAACTCAACCACAATCTTCGCATTCCGTGGCTAAGATATATTCGTCACTGGTACAGCCTCTTATTCAAACGTGATATCTTTATTGATCCTGAATTTGCAGCCTCCATTTAAAAAAAAAGATCTTAAGGAAGCGTTTTTAGCCCATAAAAATGAGAATAGGGGAAACTTAACCAGGTCTCAGCCCACCGTTGTATTTTATAAAGAACTTAACCTTACAATTGGCTTTCAGGCATATTTGAATGAAGTAACCATGCCTTCCCACCGATTCGTCTTAACACGTTTGCGGTTAGGGATTGCGCATCATTTAGTGGCTTTCCCGGGACTGAAGAGAAGCACGAGCTTAGCATGCCCATGCGACAATACAGCTATACAAAGTTCCTGACACTTTTTACTGTTCTGTAAATTTTACCATTTTTTAAGGAAATGTTCGATCCACCAAAAATGCTATCAGGTTGTTATCCCTGCTTGAAAGCCCCTATGTCTGCTTTTTTACTGCGTCGTATATTTTAAAATGTATCGCTGCTAGGAAATCAATTATACTGTAAAGATATATACTTGGGAAGTCCTTGTTTTAATGAACATGCATTTTATTTTGTACCGAATGTAATTAAGGATATAGACGGTGATTAGTGGCATTTTTTGGAACATTTATATATAAGATCAATAGTCGCAAATGAAATTACGCACTGATTGCACTATTCACCTTATACTTGACATTTTAGCGTATTTTGCACATGTTTTAATTACTCAATAACCACTATGCTGTTACTGTTAATTTGATTAACTAAATGTACTTTTCTGCCACACCAAAAACTTTGATAAAGAAGAATCATATGTACAAATGTACTGACCAAGCATATTGCATGCTATAAGCACTAGCCACTTTTTGTATATATTGTACCGCAACTGCACTTCGTTAATTCAATTGTTTTGGCTTCATTGCTCAGCCCATTATGCAGTTTGTAATAGAAAATGTAATTTATGTTTTATGTATGCTTATATGGATGTTTTTATACTCCGAATAAAGCTTTGAATTGATTGACTCATGCAATTTCCTTATAGCAGTAATCACATTGAATCATTTCACATGATTAGATTATTTTTTATCTTTTGAAAATTATATACATCAAAAAGAATGTAGGTACAAAAAGACTTCAATTGAATTGATGTGATATGTGTTGGATTAGAAGTCTTTTGGGTACGGTGCTTGCTATGCCACTGTATTAAAGCTAGCTTGGCTGATGGGGGGGGGGGTGATACCCTGAAAATGGTCCCAGGATGCTTGTTTTCCAGTCCAGGGATGACCTAGACGGGCAGGTTGGACCGTACTGTTCCCATGGGAAGTAGGGACAAGACTATTTTACACGTAGCTGGGTTGAAACTGGGGTGCCATGGTAAGCAAATAAATGATGGATGCAACCCAGATCTGTGACAAGGGGTGAATGTTTGACAGTGTTCAGCATTACGTTCATCATCTTTTTGCGTTACCAAAAAGGTTTTTTTGCCAGGGTAAAGTAGCATTTTAAAATTGTATACTCAAGCTGCAATGACAGACAAAGACATACTTGAAACGTCAGCTTAAGTGGGTGGCACAATAAATGCTGCAGGCCCACTGGTATAATAGTAATTTACATGGTTTGGGTACATGTTGTACCACTTTACTAGGGATATGCAAGTAAATTAAATGTGCTAATTGGATGTAAACTACTTTTCTATTTTTAAAGAAGAGAGCAAAAGCACTTTTACACTAGCTAGCAGTTGTAAAGTACACAGAGTAATTAAAAACAACAAATATCCACCACCCAAGCCTTCTTATAGCTTTGGGGGCTTGGAACAGTCCGAAATGTCACACTTGTAGCAGTGTGATAATTAGTAGTTTTGCAGGTACGGTCATTGGAGGCACCGGCAGGGGCAATGGGTGGTTCAAGATGAAGTGGGCCCTGGCACTTATTTGTTTTATGAATTAAGCAGTGGACTTGACACACTTTTGATGACTTTTCGGACCACAGATGTATGTTACATAGAAATCAGTCCTAAATGTGTGGCAAGCATGAATACACCAACTCATTGGAAAAGTTACGTGCAAGGATTAAGGCCTAGAAAATGAATAGTTTGAACAATTATAATAGCTAGCAGAGTGTCTGAGATCACTGTATTATTTAGAAGCAGGTTTGCATTAGTGATGCTATCGCAAAATAACATAAAACATTGGAGAGTAAAATCTCCATTCTGTTGTCCGGAGAGTTACTTGCATTGTGCATCCTATAAGGCAATCTCAACCCAGCACGGAGCATATATGGGAGAACACATTTTTATATATTTGCTTGCCTTTTGTGTGTACCTCTGACTGATGCATTGATCGTTCAGTGTTACAGTTAAGAGGTACTGCACAGGCATTCCATTTTCCCCCTCTGTTATATCCTCAGTATTACATTTACATATAATCAGCCTAGGGACTCCTAGCTGCTCAGCCAAAGTGAGAGATGGTAACGGAATGTTGGTGGGACTGTGATGAATGCAATGCCTGGGTGCCTGTGTGGATGAGTGTTGACATTTGGAGATGGGCTGAGCAGCAAGGCAGGCTGCTCCTGGTTGGGCTGGTACATGGCTAGTACCTGACTAGAGCTGGCTGGACAGAGATTGATACTACCCTGACTTGGAACCAATAAAGAAGACTTGAAATATACAACATGACTACGAGTGTCTCTATGTGCAGAGCACAACACTCTCCATAGAGAATTATTGAGCAGAAAGGAAGAAAAGTAGAAAAAGATATAAGAATTTGGGAGGGGCAGACATTAAGACAAGTTGTTTGGGATAAATGATGGAGATCTGCTATCTATTTGTAGGACTAGAGGCTTTTGAGAGTTATGCAGGATAAAGACATGGCTTTGCATAATGCAGTAAGGTAAAATAATCATTCAGCTGATGCAATAACTATAAGGCTGATGATCATATAGAAATAGGAAGTAGATAGATTTAGTAAATGATAGATAGTAGGGATGTGCAATACTAAAAGCAATTGATTTTTCTAATGTTCATCTATTTTTTTTATTAAGGTAGCTGAGATTACTACAATGTTTCCAGAATACAATTATACACTAATTTGTGGCCTGATTGTATATAATACATATCATATTGTATTATAAAACAAAAACAGCAGCACATGTCTACTGCTTTTGTGAGTCAGGGTGGGGGTCAGCAAATCTACAAATAGCCCCTGCAGATAAGAGTTTCTCTGGCAGGGTTGTTTGGCAAATAACACTCTGAATCATATTGTATTATAAAACAAAAACAGCAGCACATGTCTACTGCTTTTGTGAGTCAGGGTGGGGGTCAGCAAATCTACAAATAGCCCCTGCAGATAAGAGTTTCTCTGGCAGGGTTGTTTGGCAAATAACACTCTGAATCTAGATCAGCCTGACTCATAAAAGAGAAGAGTAAGATACACCTGCCTGTTTTCCTGTATTCTGAAAAAGCTGCAATAATCAAGATCCACTTGGAGATAAGGAAACATTTTCGAGTGGGTTCTTTAGTTTGGGAAGTTCACAAACATGGTGACTTTTTGCGTAGCATGAACTTTAGGGCCCCTGAAATAAGTGACACACACAACATTTAGCCTGATGCATCTGGTGGTGCTGTATGATCTTCCTCAGTGATATGAGAGGTGTCCCAATGAGGTTTGCTAAATGCTTAACATATAGTAACAATTAACCCTTATGATGAGTACTGTGTTTGAGTGTCTGTGAGCAACGATTTGAAAGGCATAGCTGGCTAAGGTAGAGGCAGTAGATATTCCAGAAAAAATGCCCTGCCGTTATTGCCAATTTGAAAGCTTGGTGATTCACCCTAAATAGGTGTAAACTAGTACTGGTGGTTGAAGCGTACCCAGTATAACTACAATGGTATTTTATTCCTAAAATGAAGTAGAAGCTCCCGATGCAGCAGGGCTATTCATAAGCTGTGTCAAGACTGACTCTGCATCTCAATGTGATCTAGTGTGTATATTGAAGTACTTTCCATACACTTTAAACAGTAATGTTGTTTCATGCAAAACTCCCACATGCATTGCAAAGGTTAAGCTTGCAGCTACTTAGAATGTCAGGACAAACTTGGCCAGTGTTAGCTACATATGCATCACACCTAAAACAAGACCACCTCTCTATCTATAGCTGACACTAGAGATATGCTTAGTGAGATTTTAAATATATAAAAACAATTGAGATAGTATGTATCACAACATTAAGGTACTGAGATGGTTGGGGCTGTGCAAACATCTACACAAATACAAGCTAAGGATATTATTCCATAGAGGATCAATATTATAATGGAGTGTTGCCTGACCAAACAGAACAAAATGCCGTTTTGGTTAGCATGAAACAACCTACATGTTAGATTCTGAGTATCCTCCTTCTACTCCACAATATAAGCAACAAATACAAACGTTGTTCACTATTTATAGGTATAGTACCAAATATACAGTACTGTCAGTCATGGGGAAATGTGTTTGCTACCAAATACATGACTACACATAGCATGCCTTCATTTGTGGTATTGCCAGTAGTATTGAAACACATATGTAAAGAGAACAGAGCTTCATCTACAATAGATTTAGGAATGAAGCTTAAATGTAACATACAACAAGTACCTAATATTCATCTCAGTAATATTGAACAAAAGTGATACAACACTATTGACCATTCACCAATGATATGCTGCAACACCACAATTTCAGGTGAAGTTAACAAAAAATACTATCACTAGTATATGTCTCCACAGTATCGATACCTTAGGCAAGAGACTACAGAGAACCAAATTAAAAACAACTGCAAAGTAGGACAGTGAATACAAATATTCCAAAGCAAAGAAAGCCAGATGCACTACCAGTCCGAGGGGAGAGTATGAAATTCTGGGGTGGATCTAAAAAGAAACCACCATTTTATTGCAAAGATGAAGAAAAGTGAGGATATATTCTGAGATAGAAGAGAAATAAGTAATCCAGAAGGCTATCATTCATCCTCTGATAAGTGCTATTCTTAGCGTTCCTACTATCTTGGAGATAAGAAGCCAGAGTCCAATAAAGGCACCTACTCTTCGCCACAACATGATAATGGATTCATTTAGCAGAAGGGAAAAGGATACGGTCGAGGTCCAGTAACTTTTAAATCACCTTTTCAGAAGGAAAGGCTAGCTGTAGCAAGGAAACAAGATGTCACACAGAAAACGAGTTATATTGGAGAATGGGACATATGCAGTGGCACTATTAGAGCATCAGAAATCACTTTAGCCTTTCAGAAACACAAACTCCACATGTTTATGTAGGAGACTTGTAATTATGTATAAATATTAACACCTGTCTTGCATCTTCATGAATCAGATTTAATCCACCAACTTTGAATACAAAATAAAGGGGACAGTGAATGAACAATATCATTGATGTTCTGAACTCACTTAATTGAGTCCTATGACATAATACATAATACTGATAGTAAAAAAAGATTGACCCGTACTAGTTATAACTGAGGCACCATTAGGGGAGAACGTTTTGATGGGAGCATTTCCTTGCTAGTGCCCCAGTCACTCAAATACAGGTATACCACAAAATAGGCAATACAATTGGATCTTTCACTATTTATAAACCAAGCAGTTTGGATTAAAGTTGCAATGCCCCTCAAAATTCATTTGAGAGGTGAACCACGGTTTTCAAAATTAATAGTTAAAAAAAGCAGAAAAAGTTTGTAAATGAATCATAGATAAATTGCAGTATCAAGGAAATAGTAGTCCCATGCCCATCAACAATGAACTCTCTTATTTACCTGATTTTTATGTCAGATATGTCTATGAGAATTGATTTAGATTATTAGAGTGTAAATTCACATTGCAAAACATATACAATATAAAATTATCATAGCTCAGGATTAATGATGCAGCTAATATGAAAAAAATCTAAACCTATTCTAGAGCCAGCAACCAGATTTTTCACACAAGGTTTAGCACCAGGATCATTTTATCGAAACACCTTTACCCTTGGAGGAGTTCAATTTAGCTTTGCCTCTGCAAGAGTCATTGAAATATTACAATCTGATCTAAGTGCAGTTTCCTGTGTCAATGATATATACATGTGTAAAAAAACATTTAGGAAATTCAACTGCTGAGTGGACCATTGAATATACAAGAATAATATGTGAACAACCAAATATAGTGAGGTATCAAAAATATATATGTATTTATATGGATATTATTATTTTAGAATGTTTATATTTCTTTTTTAGACAAAAAATGAAACCATTATATCATAAAAAACAGTTACTCAATGTGTGTAGTAAAATCATACTCTGTTTAACACAATTGTTGGACCCTAGTCACTACTTTTAGGTATGCAGGCAAGCTAACACACTCATACTCTACCACTTTCTGCAAGGATATTTTATAAAGACAATGTATACAATTGATGAATAAGTATTGGCAACACATGAAAAGAACAACAATGGAGTAACTATAGTTCAAAATGACATCATAACGGTTTCATGAAGGAAAAGTATACATGTTAATCATGCCTGAAGAATTTCGTGTCTATGACATATACATAACAGATGATTTGGAAGAACATTTGCTACATGCATATAATATACTTACCATGCTAGCAAAGGTAGGCTATAAATTGAATTTCAGGAAATCCAAAGTATCCTTTTTTTGACATGTAATATTTCTACAATATTAATTGTCCATGAAGAAATACGACTCACACCTAAGTTCTTGGAGAAATGTGAGACACTTGAGCCCCCCCGCCCCCACTGAACTCAGGGAATTACAAGCCTTAGTGGTTTTCCACATTTCTGGCGATCATATTCGCCCCCAATTATGCTGAGACTGTGAGAATCCCATATCAGCTTTTTGCGCCTATATTTTCTAAAAAATATTGGCAGCAGAAACATACACAAAGAGTCATGATTACATTGGCACATTTTCAAACCCAAGATAACACACTCAATTTGGTGCTTAGAGTAGTAGTAGTACCTAGTAAATCAGGATATCAGAATATCCACATTCTGTGTAAAATAAAGGACAAGCAAAACTGATTACATATGTCATTTATAAGGATCAGTGAATGTGGTACAGAGTGCAATTATCAAAGAATGAGCGACAGTCCCAGGAAAGAAGCTAATCATAGGAACACAGATATGCCAGTCAGCCCATCACTCAGGTACACTTTTGAGTATGACCCTACATTAAAGACACAAGACTTCATGCAATATTGGCAGACATTTTTCTGTTTAAGAATTCACACTGTTTTCTGTTTTTTCTTGATTGACTAACCAATGTTAAAATGTTTTAAACAGATAAGATCGTTTGGTTACATGTTCTGTGTTTTATGTCTTGTATGTGAGTGAGTTGTCTTTGATGTTGCCTATCATTGGTGTTTTGACCCTGAGTCATAGAGTGTTGTTGTTTGGTTAAATATTTTTTGGTCTTGTAATGTAATGTCCAAAAATGTTGAACTATGATATATGATACATGTAAAAAACAAAATGATTTTTGCATAAAATAAAAAAATATTTTTCAATAATTTTTGAGGAGGTTGACATTAATTCGGTTGTTGTCACCTTGATGATTTGTTTCTCAGAATAAGAATCAGTACAGGCAAGGTTTTAGTTGGATTTTGATAAGCTCCAACAAGAGGTCGGAGCCTTTCATAGTGAAACATTTCACCATCCAATTAAACAATTCTAACAATGTTGTTAAGACCATTCCCGGACATCCTGTGTTGATTTCAATGAAACTCAGATCCAAGAGGTGTTATGCACTGGCACAGGGACTCACTTCGGCCGGTGGCCCCATTGATGGACTTCAAAACTACTCAGAGCAGAGATTCTCTACCTGTCAGAATCAAGGTGTGCTATACATCACTGATACGTAAACACCTAAGAAGCTGGCCTAATGACAAAGAAATATACCAAAGTTGAGATATCAAAAATATCAAAATGTATTAATGATAAATTCACATTATTAATTGAACATTTAAAAAGATAGTTCACATCCATCCCACACTCACTCAGCCATTCAGACAACCAAAAACATACACCCACATACTCATACGTCCTAGAACTTAGGATTCCAACCATACAGAAAGTACCAAACAGCAGTACAGTAACAAATGGCCCAAAAACTGTGATCTGGCATTAAAATTAGTTACAATGATTGAAATGTATCCTGATCATAAAGCAGAGCAGTGGCAGAGTAAATTAAACATATATACATGTGAAGAAAACAATACATGCAAAAATCCACGAAATTCAGATCGACAATGTTGATCAAGCTGAGAAATTATTCATAAGCATTTAATTGTCCACAGAAATGTTTTAAAGCTGACGCGCATTTCGGTGTTAGACCCAGATGCAGGTCTCACCTTCCTCATGCCCAGGAGGCCCCCTCTGTGATAGTGGTTTTTATTGTCCCAGTGATGGGCCGTACACAAGCGCCATACCCAAGGAACAGTCCTGGCTGTGGGACATCAATAGACCCATCAACAGTTCATAATCCAGGAAGCATGTGACGTGGTAGACATGTACCAATAAACAAAGTGGACAAGTCCTTTTACAGGTTTGAGTTTGTGGTTCTTTGTCCAAACTTTCACAAAAAAGGAGCGCAAAACAACAACAGTTGTTCCTTCATCATCGGGCCCAGCTGGATCACCTAATGCAATCCAGCTGTGCTTCGATGCCTGAGTTACAGCGGAGCTGGTTGTGAATGTGATGACAGTGAAGTGCTATGTACAATGTGATTATATGATAAAAAATGTCTCTGGGAATAACCCTTATAAAAGTTTTAATTAAGGGATCGTAGGACATGGGTAAAAAAATCATCAGGATCTGTTTGAGGTATTGTATGTACCTCTGTATCCCCTTTGGTTTAAGATCTACTAGTTTCAGCCTTCTGGATGTTAATGAGGCTTTCGTCAGGACCAAAGTGAGTGTGTGGCAAATAACAATGCCACAGTGGTGTAAATATCAGCACACACCCTACACTGTGCTGTATGAGTTGTGGGACCTTGTAACTTACTGTATTCCGATGTGGGAAACGGGGACCTGGTCTTTGTTGTGCAAACCCACTCATAGTATTCATAAAATACGAATGATAAGCGTTTGTGTCAGTCGGCCATCCCTCGGGAATTACCATGGAAGAATTAAAAGTGCAATAGTTTATCATACAATTTAGTTGATCTGCAGGGTTGTTGGTATTTGTCTTTCATTGTTCATAAAGTAGTTTAAAGAAAGAGGGGTAACCCTGTGTCCCTCAGATGATCCTGGGTAATTAATGGTTTAGGAAAAAATGGTTCTGTTGGGTAAAACAAAATGATTTAACCATGCGAATAATGCAATCCAAGACTGACACTCTCCGAAAGACACAGCTCTAGAAGTAGATACTTATTAAATAAATCATGAAATCATGGGATTGTACTAACTACTAGGTTTTTATAACAGAATTAGTTCATTCAGTATTCAAATACATAATACAAAGACCGTCGGAATCAATATTAAAGTGCAATTCAGTGACATCTGTGAAGAAGTGCTCAATTGGTGATGAATATATACAGTGCAAATAATTTCCTATATACAGATATATACACAACTGTTTTTACGATGACCAGACACCGATTCAGAGCCAAAGATTACTATTTTTCTTAATGGAATCCTGGTGGTACTGGACCTATGGATAGCGTCGACGTTTCGACCCTGATGTGCCCCAATTGGTGGTCACGGCGGGTTTTTCTCAAGACAGAAGCATATTGACAGTCTGAAAATAGATAATGAGCTGTGTATCAGAAAAGCTGTGTGGGGACCAGTGTGTCGCCCTAATGCACGGAGAGAAAAGATACTCACTTAATGAAGGCCGAGCAAATTCAGCCTAAAACTGCAGGGCACAATGGCCAGGAAATCTGTGGAGGAGGAGTACCTGGAAGAGAAACTTGCATATTAACTGCAACTGTAAAAGCAAGACTGGTTATAGATTCCTAGCCTCACTAGGGAGTGTTTGCAAATGGGAAGTGCAGTAACATTCAAGCCAGAACTTGCTTAGAATGTGCAGTATGTGCAACTACTTCCACTGTGAGAAATCATCTGAACAAAGTTAGCAGGCGCATGTATTTACATGTTGGATAGGGTACTCTAAAGTGGGACTCAATAGTGCCTAATGAGTGCACGGGGTGATCGGCGTCTGTCCGAGTGTGGCTGCTTGCTTTGCGAGCTTGGTCTCGTAACAGTGGGTTGAAGGGCCGGGTGCCGAAATGGCAGTGAATGACGGGAAAGGCCTCCGTGAGCCTAAAGGGAAGACGGGGGTCTTAGTACCTTCCATTTATCTCCGATTGTGGAAGAAGCCCGTGCGGACTTGTGTTACGGCAACTAAAATAGCGCAGTGATGCCAGGTTAAAGGTTCCCCATTTAAAACAATAGCCGGTAAGAATAGCGCGGTGGTGCCAGGTTAAAGGATCCCCGTTTCTAGCGATTACCCGTAATAAGTGTGAGGGAGTAGGCGGTGAATTACAGCAATTCTAATATTAGCCCATGAGACTAGCGGGGAGGTGCCAGGTTAAAGGTTCCCCATTCCGTGCGCTTACCCCTAATTGTAGTGAATCCTGTTTGGGAGTGGACGGTGGTGCATAGTCCCATCCGTTTTGTCGGTAGTTGTAGAATCTCCCGATTCGTCAGTGCTAAGCTGGTTAAATAAAGAGATGCTGCCGCGGGGATGCGTGCACGTCAAGGAAAAGCAGTGATGGCCAAGCAACGACGTAGCTTGGTGTACTGTAACACGCAGCGCACGTGAGATGACGTGAGCCTCATCATATTGAAGTGGATGCGCAGAACAGCTGCGGAGTGATATCAGCCGGCAATGTCGAAATGTGTGTTGTTCTTTCAAGAGTTGTGTGGCATATGAATGACCAATATGAGTTAGGAAGGGTTACAAAAATACAATGAATATGCCCCTCATGTAGTTCACAGGTGAGGTGGATGGCATGATTCAAAAACGGTTGGATTGGTATTTTAACTAATACATACTGTTTAGACCACAATAAAATAACACCTGTGAACTACACGAGGGGCATATTCATACATCGTATATAAATCCTCTGTGTCAAAGACAGTCTAATATTGTAAATCAGAAAACAAATAATTCACAGCAATTACATCCCAATCATCTGAATGCAATAATGGTGTAACAACATCACCCAAGGAAAGACGGAAAACATATGGTATCTGTAGGGTCTCTGTTGGACCATTTACATCAAAAGGCACTTGATCTCAAACAATGTTATCAGCAATTGGGGCTGCTGAATTGTTCAAAAGGGCTTGTTCTCTTTTCATTTTATGCGAGGAAGGATATGGGGCCAATACTCGATCCACTAGTTCCACTGCAGAGTGTTCAGGTAGGTAGTGGCCTTTAACCAAAAGGAAAAACACAGTCACTATTCCAATCCACACGAAGAGCAACACCATCCAAAAAACGCTCCAGATGTAAGTCCAAGGTGGTACCAGATAAGTTTGCTTTAAACTAATGCAATGAAAACATAAATCGGGGTAGATGGCAGTGAGATAACAGAAGAATTCGAAGAAGTGTCCGAAGAAAAATGTCATTATGGATATATTAACCCCTAGATAACAATCGCAACAATGTGAGCAGTTCACGATTTGAAGTCGTATCTGTTACTGCCACTGGGGATTCAACAGGTGGTGATGCATAAGTAAGGTCCAGGGTAGAATGTGTTGAAGGTAATACTGATAGCGGATCCACTAAAAACTCGGTCTCCCCTTCTGGTAGCCTGGGAGAATCAGTACTAACAGAGTTCATAAGCTCTAGCAAAACATCCAGACGATTGAATATCAGCCATATGGTGTAACTTGGCATATTCAATTGAAATAAAGTGGTTGTCTTTAGAACCAGGTAGTGGAGGTAAAATTACAGTTCTGGTGCCATAAAGGCCAAGGACCGGGACCAGGGCATGGTAAAAAGGACCAAATTATTTCTTGGTCATTACTTTCTCCAAGACCAGATCCCAAACGTTCGGTAGCCAGCCAACAACATGAATCAGCGCAGCTGCATCCGTAGGTGAGGGCAAATGGGTTTTCACCAGAGCTTTTCATGTTTTTTGTAGGTCCTGCAACATAGCACAGTGGTTATCTACGTCAAATGTTGTGGCAGCCACAACGTCTAGACCGTCAAGGTCTGGCTCAAACATCTTAGTGTAAAAGAGCATTTCGTACAGGGTCTGCCCACCCAGAGATCTTGAGATTATTGAAAGCACGTTTAACCCCATAGAGGTTAGTTAACCAGCCACAGCCTATACCTAATACCCTTGCTGTTAAAGATTGCTAAAAGTCATGGTTTATCCGCGCCACAACAGAGTTGCCTTCGGGCCTACATGAAAATGAGGAAGGCACCTGCACCCCATAGACTTCATTGAATCATGTAATCCTCGTCTCCCGTATTTATCTCTTAGTTAATTTCTTTTTTCTTTTCCATCGTCTAACTGAAATGCCTTATCCTATGTTAGTTCAATTCACTATGTAATTTTGACTTGTGTTTACCTATCTGTAAAGCGCTCTGATACTCTTGGGTCCAGTAGCGCTATATAAAACTTTTAAAATAAATAAATAAATAAGCCTTGGAGGCAAAAGCCGGACCTAGGACTGAATGGAAGGTGTCACAGGCATAAGTCCCTACAAAGACATGCAAATCTTTTATAAAAGTATAAGCGTCAGCAGAGTGTTGTGGACAAACCCAGAGGAACCTAGTGCATGAATCCACTGCAACCAAAATATATTTGAAAGCATTATCGGATGTTAGGGGACCACACTAATCAAATGCAATGCACCCAAAAGGATGATTAGAAATTAATAGTTGAGTGTGTGGTGGGCGGGAGACAGTAGAACTATTGATTTGTTGACAAATGTCACATGAAAGTACATATTTGCGAGTCTGTTGGTATAAACTGCACCACCAACAGCATTTATGTAAAATAGAAACTGTAGCCGACACTCCTGAATGAGCATAAGCCATATCTTCATGGGCGGCCACTATAAGTGAAAGTCTGCGTTCTTCATTGGGAATCAAGCGATCACTATCTGTAGGTATAGTTACAAAGGGTACTTTGTCGGTAGTCATCTGATAAGTATAACATGAAGGAAAACCCTGTGGAAATGGTGTACCCTGCCTCGTCGTGGTTGTAACTGCCATAATATCATCATCAATTTTAGTCATGGACCTCGAAAATACTTGCCGCTACTGTAACTGTGGCTACTGCAGATGTGGCTGCTTCATCAGCCATTGAAGTATCAACAGCTTGCGATCCCATACGCTGATGTCCTAGCGTCTGAATAAAATGTGTAAGTGGCAAACAATATTTAAGCACCGCCACTCAGGCCCAAAGCTTTTTATGCTTAATTGCGCTACCTTTAGAATCACGTAAATCATTTGCTCCCAAAAAAACAAATTGTCATTAAAAGAATGTAAACAGTAAAATGAGTCGCACACAATAGATGTAGGCAAATCAAGATCAGCAAATTCCAGAGCTAAAAGTAAAGCTTGTAGCTCGGCCAATTGTGCAGTGCAACCTCCAAGCATCAGAGAATGAACCAATGAAGACTAAAATTCACCATTCACAATTGTACATGCTACAAGTTTAGAGGCTGCAGAATAAGCTTGTTTGAAACCAATGGCCGGCTGTGCTTAACCATCAGTGTAAATGATACATTTATACTGATTAAGTCGAAGAACCAAAGATAGAAGAGGATGAACAAGTTCATACTAAAGAAATTCTTGTGTTTTCAAAGAAGGATCAAAAACAAAATTGACATCAGCCAATGTCAAGGAAGTAGCCCATTGTATCCATCGTGGATGCAGAGCTTTAGAAGTTGGAGTGCTTGCCTTTGTGACTGTGTCTAAGGCAGGCAACAGTGAAACAACAAAAATGCGTTCACCTTGAGCCAGAGGATGTTCCTTCAGAATCGCCATCTGTACAGCCGTTAATATTTTTTCAGTGGAAGAAAAACGTAACTCTGACAGTGTATATAGTGCAATTTGCTTATGCGATGGGAATCGTGTCCCCTCATTAAAAGTAACTTAAGTGAAACCGATTGCTCCTGGTACAATCCGTACGGCAAAGTTGGTAGTATTTACTCTAGTTTGTAAGTATTGTGTTGCAAGCAAATTAGACTGCAAAGACCGGAGTACAGCGATGTGTTCCATGAGGCAACCTCTCAATTGTCTTAATTTTAAAGCGATCATGTAAATCATATCTATGTTCAGAAGCGTCAGGTAGTGGCAAACCAGCACAAGACTTAGGCTTCTGTTGCTGCTTAATTTTGTTACATGCCTTCTTTAGAAAGACGCAATGCCACTCCTTGTCAGTAGGGTGTTTAACCTGAAATTGGGTATATGGTCTGACTCCCAAATTATTGCATCCCATTAATGTATAAACATGAGCAATATTAATCGGCAACTGACACTCCTGATCAATGTCTGCCACCGCAGCTAGGCATTAGTGAATTTGTAAGCAAACTGCTTCACCTTTAATGTTAGAAACAATCATGTCAGAGACTAGCGAAAAATACCCACTAATTTCATCCCCAAATCCAGGGCAGGACTTGCCCGTGTTCATCCAGTAACCATTTCATAATATTCAGTAGAACGCTCATGGAGGGGGTGCCAAAACAAAATATATACACTGAGGTAAACCCCGTCCCCCTGGTGTTGATGTTCACTAAAGGGGGAATCAGACCACTAGGTAAACACATAGTAAAAATCCTGTCCTTCTTCACAGGACCAGTGTGTAGGAAAACAGCATCAAGATGTTCAATCTTCTGAGCTATCCAAAATGGAAGGTCCTCATGATTCTGAAGTTGTTTGCCCATCACTAAAATAATCATAACAGGGCTAATCACAAGGCCTTAGGACTGTCTTGTTACTGGGGGTGCAGCTCCAGATGGAGCTACCAAAAAGGCTAGAGAAATAAATAGGATCACCAGTCTATAAGGATGAACTACTTGAGTATATAGTAAATGGACTTCTGCTACATTAACATTGAGATAATTAGGATGTAGCGTAAAACCAGCTAACACTGGCCAGGTAGCCCCATCAATGCTTAAGGGGGCCATGTGAACAAATGGGATGGAGTGGGGAAGGGTGCCACTAAACCAAATCTGGTGCTTCCAGGACATAAGAGGAACTTCAAACACCACATAAGGACGATATATTGCTGGCGCTGCTGCTACTGTATATGCATGAAAGAAATTATTATTCTCATACTTTGCTGGAATTGTTATCCGGGAATAAAAGACCTTGACGCGGTATGCAGGATCCACCTCAACAACAAAAACAATCAGAGATCCGGCATTGGGGACCCCACGTTGTGTCAAGTGATGTGTAACCGCCGCAGGGCAAATGTGCCGGAATCACCATTGGTTGTGCCATTATATAATTATCACAAAATCAGGACTAAACTGTAGCACAAAACGGGTCAAAACCTTTTAGAATTCAAGCTTAAGAAACTTACATCAATAGGTAAACCCTACCAACTGAGGCAAAGCCCGCCCACCACGGATGTCTCTGGAAACCAATGAGAGGATATCATAGATAAGCCAAAGCGCTACTCAGGGTACGTACAAAAATGTACCAGACCAAACGTTGGTGGCACCACGTTGCAGGGATTCTGCAAAATCACAGAACTATGTGTGGGATTATGTGACTTTAGTATGCAGGGACTGAGTTAGCCTACCACCTTAGTACCCATGAGCCGGGGACGGACTAGCTATAGTGTCTCACTTGTCCTTCTACTCACTCACAGAGGAACAAGTGGTTAGAAACCCCAGTCCACAACACTCCCCACTCTCAGGAATCGCGGTTGCAAGACACACCCTTTCGCTCACACTCTTGTACTCATCAGCAATAAGATCTGACAGAGAAACAAACAAGTTTAAAATACTTATTTTAACTAATGTGCCCTAGTATGCAGTATTCGTGCCACAATCAGTAGAAAATGCATAACACAAATACGGTCAGTATAGCAAGTATCCCGTAAATCATAAAAAGAGCTGTCACAATGAATGACTAAATAGCCTAACCTCCCTCCCCTTGTATAGAAGCAAGATGATTATATATTAGAAGATCTTTGGGTGTTATCAGCAGACCGCGTACCTCAGTATATAGATGGTCTGATGTATCGCAGGTGTTTTCATGCTCTTCTCCCTGGAATGGTCCCTCTCCAAGTGTGTGCCACCTATTTGTATACCCTCGTATGACCAAAGTACGTGTTCCCTAAAAACAGCTGCATCTGCATGTTTTGTCTAGGTGCTAAGGCCTGACCAGAACAGAATAAGAAGGAGCATTGGTGTTCAACCTTGTTCACAATGTTCAGAACAAAACCCCAGGAATGAGCAAAGTGTAAAAACAACAGTACGTTCTGTGTGAATGTTTCAGTGTGGCAAAAGCAAAATAAACTTGTATAGTAACGTGTTCAGAGCACCAGACAGTCAGCAACGTGCTCATGCTAACATATGGAATACGACAATGCCCTTCCGGACCATGTGACAGAAGCAGCGTGGTGTTACTGTTGAAGAAAAGCCTATGTATGTAGAGAAGGATCATACTGAAACGTTATATCCACTGCACTTAAGGAAGAGGCCCTCTGCTCCTTCCTCAAATGTAGGGTATGAGCATTGAGAATGCTTGCCTTGGTGGCTGCCCTTAGTGCCAGTATGGGAGAAACAACAATAATATGTTTTCCCTGCAACAAAGGGCGCCCCTTCAAAATAGCTGTTTGTACAGCTGCAAGGATTTTCTGAATGGAAGAAAAACATGCTTCAGTTAATTAAGTAGGCAATAGGAGCTGTCTTCTCTTCATTGTAGGTCACACAGGTATAACCATAGTAACTGGGTACAACTCTGATAAGTAACTTGGTCTTATTGTCCCTAGCCTGTAAATATTTAGTTTCAAACATGTCTGCTTGTAGAGCGTGCAAGATATCAGTGTGCGCGTTTGTCCCTATTTGGCTAAGAACGTAGAAGACATCAGGTTATACAAGGGCTTCGCTCACTCAGCATAGCGAGACAAGTAAGTGCATCCAAAGTTAAGAAACCTCAACAGGGATTGCACCTTTTTCAGTGTATTGATAGGCTGAAAGGTAGCAAACTTCTGAAGTAAGTCCACAGCTAGACCCTGGCCCTTGCTTGATAACTCGTATTCTCAGAAGGCCACCATCAGGAAGGCAATCTTTGATTTCTCAAAATTCTCTTGGTTACCATGTGATGTTAATATGGTCATGACAGTCTCCACCCTAGTTAGGTGCAGATCTAAATTGTTATAAAAAAGATAGCTATAATAAACATATGACTAATCCTCTGAATCTGATTGTAGGATCTGCATGATGCATGGAGGACTGTTCCTATAGGCTAGTGTTGAAATGAAAGTGCACCCCATTGAAACTGAAGGCAGTTAGATAATCACTCGCAGGCACTATATTTTAACAAAACAAAACATTGGAAATATCCAGGGTTGTTTTGTATTTTTCTGCACCAGATTGGTAATTAAACCTATGCTATGCACATTTTGCACCCTGTTCATGTATTCAAGTTTAAATTACGATAGTCTATAAATATTCTATAGGAGCCATCTGGTATGGAGAAGGGAAAAGCGGCATGTTCTTTAGTGGCTGACAAGACACTGTTATGCCATGGTATTGCAACTGATTTAATATTGCTTTTATACCATGTTTTGCTTCTGGAGTTAAAGGGTATTGGGCCAGTGCTTGAGGCTTGCTGCATAAGCGAATATCATACAGACTTGAGTGTTTGTCACACCCAGCTTGATTTCCAAATAAGCCTGGAGCCTGTCTTACAGCCCATTCACTGCTGTAAATTTCCTTGATGTCTTAATGTACTATGGGAGATATTTCCACCCCAGGGTGCTTCCCTAAACAAGATAGTACACCAGTCTTCTTTCACTAGGATGATGTCATAGTCATTGGATAATGTTGACCAGAAGACTGTTTTCTTGATACATGGTATATCCCCTTCAAATTATATATTTAAATTATAAACCCTATCAGGATGATTTAATTGTTTATCTGGAATCTAAATTTATATAAAGTCATCATTCAGATCCACATCAAGAAACCTCTGAAGAGTCTGATACACTATTGTGACTTCTGCTGTGCTATCTAGAAGTGCTCTTGCCCAAGTCCTATTTTGCAAGAGGACTTGTAGTTGTATCCACATTTTTATTAGAAAGTCCTTCTATTTCTCCTTTACTGGAGTTTTATAGTCTGTTAAGTTTTCCTCCCTCTTTATGCTGATGCCAGTCTTGCACTGCTTCAAGTTTTTTTACTGTACGCCTTATTTCTTTGGTACTCAGGTTGACTTCCTCTCTCTGTTCAATTATTGTCAGGGTCCTGCAAAGAAGAGCAGCTATCAGACTACTGATATCATTCAGGTTTGTAAGTTTTTCGAAAGTCTCTTAAGTTATAACCACCCCCTACTCGATTCCCGAGAAGCGGAAGATCCATGTTGTATTTTCTCTTTGCCCCTCTGTTTCTTCTTCCTGTCATGAGCAGGATTATGGAGGGGTTGCCACCTCTGCTGGGGTTTACATAAAGATAAGAACTACGACTACCAGCATGCTTAGCAGGAGGGAAGCGTCATCGTCTATATAGTTACCTGCCTGCTGAGGCGCTGTGTACGTGATTTTGTATTGTTTTCCGGAGCTTCGCACCTTGTGGTTTCCCGCGTTGGTTGTGAGCCAGCCAAGGCGGAGTTCTCTATCGAGAAGAGAAGGCGTGCGGCGGCTGCCGTGTGCCTCAGCTGTGTTGCTGTTTGGTTCTCCCCTCAATCCCGGCTGGAAGATATCCGGCGTTAAAGGAGGGGTGAAGCGGCTGAATCCTGAGGCGGCCTTTCCAAAACGTCTTTGTTCTCTCGGCTGAGAGAACTAACGAGCGGGGAGTAGCGACTTCCCTTTAGTGCGTTCAGCGACTGCTGAACGCGGTTCTGGCACCGGCTGGTGTTATCGGAGTCCTTTAGAACAGAAAAAGGATTGGACTTCTCCTGAAGTGCATGGATTCCGTGAGTTCTGCAAGTAATGAACTTGTGAGCACTAGCGCTCTTATATGAAGACGCAGTCTAGTACCTTAGATTTTGTTTACTATAACCTGGGATATAGCGTTTCTAATATTGGAATTATATTGGATTACTGGATTACTGAACATTGGTTGCAAGACTGTGTTTTGCTTTGGATCATTCTAGAGACTTTCAAAGACTGATCAAGTTATTTTTTAGCACAATTACCTCTTGATTTGGATTTACGAAGGTTTACTATTGGGAATTTACTTTAGTGCAAACCCAGGAAGGCTGGAAGGTGTGTGTGGGTGAACACAGCATTGGAAGAGTGTTTGGGGTGTGGAAGTGCTTTAATGAATGCTGACCTTGTTTCTTACATTCCAGATTTGTGTGTTAAAGCGGAAGAAGGTCTTTACACTACCTACCGGGAGGGAGAAGATGAAATTATAGCTAGTGCCCGTGGTCGGTGGTGTCCTAGCGAGACTTACTGAGAGTAGTTAGCAGTAATGTGTTACTAATGATTGTTTGTTTTCTTGGTTTTTTCTCATTACAGCCTCCCGTCCCATTCCAGTCCCTTCCTGGTCTTTTTTCCCTCACCTGATTTCCTTATGCTCTGTGGATTCTGATTTCAGAGTATAGGACAGTCTGGAGGTGGACCCCTATATAGCATCGCCCTGATCCTGAGGATACGCGGTCGTGACAGAATCACGTACCCACGTATTAATATCCTCCTGGTCAGGGAGTTCTGTAGGGATGGCCACTCTAGACAATGTGTTGCATGCGCTGGGTGTGGTTCAACATGAACTTGAGGCTTCTAGAGCTGATACTGCAGCATTGAAAGAATGTTTAGATAGACAGACGCGCAACCCCTTTGATGCTACTCCGGGGGGTTCACCTATACAGGCTACGGTGTCTCCCCCTATACCGTTGGCCAGTCCAGAGAGGTATTCTGGGGATCCGGCTACGATACAGACCTTTATGACCCAGGTAGCCTTACACTTTTCGTGTAGACCAGCCTCCTTCCCTACTCACATATCCCGAGTGGCCTTTGCGATTTCCTATCTAACAGGGGACGCTGCCAACTGGGCAGTGCCTTTAGTAAGATCAGATGATGCTCTTTTGTCTAACTGGGAAGAATTCCGTGTGGAGTTTGAGAGGGTCTTTGATAGACGGGCCACTACGTTGAGTGCGGATAAAGAGTTGTTGGGCTTGCGTCAGGGGAGGAAGGAACTTGTTACCTATATGACTGCCTTCAACAGATTGGTGGTAGAGACGTCTTGGCCTGAGGCAAAACGGATGGCATTATATTATCAGGGCTTGAATGAGGATCTCAAAGACGTGTTAGCACAGATAGACCCCCAACCTAAGACCTGTATTGATTTGATTATTCTTACTTTGAGATTAGATCATCGCATGACTGACAGAGGCGGAGAACGTAAGAGAGGTGATAGATCCGGAGGTGGACCGCCCCTGGGGGGTCGGTCTAGTGCGAAGGAAGCGGGACCAGAGCCCATGGAGTTGGGGGCGATATGGCCACCATTAACGAAAGCAGAGAGGGAGAGTAGAAGAGCTATGGGTCTCTGCATGTATTGCGGAAAAAAGGGACATTATGTTAGGGACTGCACCATGAGGCCAAAAAAGACCAATTATTTCCCTCCAGCGAAGCAGTTAGCGGTGACTAAGGCAGCAGTTAGTGATGTTGGTTATCCCAATACAGAGGTTTTGTCTGTGGAAAGGAAGCCATCACTTGAGTGGAAGATTCCGTCATTGGAGGTGCCCACATGTAAGAAGTCTGAGACTCATATCCTGTTATCGATGTTCTTGAACACTAATTACGAGAGTCATCCGGTAGTGTCCATGATTGATTCTGGTGCAACGGGCAATTTTATAGATCAAGGGTTGGTTGACAGGCTGGGGTTGGTGAAGGTGCCTATTGAGAAACCTGAAATGATGTTGGCCGTGGATGGCACGCAGTTGAAGTCTGGCCCGGTTACAGCCCATACTGAGAACGTGGAACTGGTTATGCCCGGGGGGATAGGTAGTCACAGAGAAAGGATTGTGTTGAACATTATTGAGGCTCCTCAGTATGAGGTAATTCTTGGGATGCCCTGGTTGTGGCAACACAGTCCTTCCATAGATTTGAGAGCAAGGACAGTTGGTTTTGAGTCCGAGGAATGTGAAGAGCGTTGTTTGTTATCCTCGGCATCCCATGTGTCCTCTTTGGCCCAAGGGTTCGCCATAGCTACGGCGGTGGAAAAAGAGGTGGAATTGCCCTCCGCATACCATCGTTTTCGGGACGTCTTTAGTGAAGTGAAGGCGGAAATATTGCCCCCGCATAGGGATTATGATTGCCAAATAGACTTGGTGGAAGGGGCGGTGGTACCATCGTGTAGAGTGTATGCCCTTTCAGTGTCGGAAACAGAGCATCTGAGGAAATACATTGAGCACTTTAGCACCCTTGGGTTCATTCGTCCTTCACGCTCCCCTGCTGCCTCGCCACTTTTTTTCATCTCAAAGGCCAATAAAGAGTTGAGGGCATGCATTGATTATAGACAGCTGAACAAGGTGACGGTGCGAAACAGGTATCCGCTTCCACTCATAGCCGTCCTTTTGGATCAGGTCCGGGAGGCAGGGATTTATACACGCCTAGACTTAAGAGGGGCTTATCATCTAGTCAGGATCCGGGCTGGCGATCAGTGGAAGACGGCGTTTAAGACCTGTTTTGGTCTTTATGAGTACCTGGTAATGCCGTTCGGGCTTTGTAATGCCCCGGCGGCATTCCAGTTTTTCATAAATGACATTATGAAAGAGTACCTGGACAGGTTTGTTATCATCTATATTGATGATTTATTGATCTATTCGGTGACGTCAGCTCAACATGTGTGTCATGTGTTTTTGATATTGCAAAAGCTGCAGGAGCATCACTTATTCTGCAAATTGAGTAAGTGTGAGTTTGGTGTGGAAGAGGTGGAGTTTCTGGGGGTGATCCTTAACCCTCGAGGGTTCAGAATGGCTGACAGAAAGGGGACGGCGGTTCTGGAGTGGCCGGTCCCTTTGAATGTGCGTGACATCCAGTGCTTCCTGGGGTTCTCTAATTATTATAGGAGATTTGTATCACATTTCTCACAGCTGGTTTCTCCTATTACTCGCTTGCTAAGAAAGGGAGTATCTTTTTTGTGGACACAAGAGGCCGCGGAGGCATTTGATCATTTAAAATCTGCGTTCAGTTCTGCTCCGATTCTAATGCACCCCCAGATGGATGTGCCGTTTATAGTTGAGGCAGATGCCTCTGATGTGGCGATTGGGGCTGTATTATCTCAGCGCGATCAGGCAACAGGATTGTTTCACCCTGTCGCATTTCTCTCGAAAAAACTGAATCCGGCTGAAGCGAATTATACCGTCGCCGAAAAGGAACTGTTGGCAGCGTAGAAGGCGTTTCAAGAGTGGAGGCATTATCTGTGGGGGGGAAATCATCCAGTAACAGTATATTCTGATCACCGTAACTTGGTGTACTTGAAGACGGCCAGGCACCTGTCACAACGGCAGATGCGGTGGATGCTGTTTTTCGCGGGGGTAGAGAATAGAAAAGCTGATTCCCTATCCCGGTGTTTGAATACGGACTGTGTTGAGAGGATGGCTCCCAAACCGATTCTATCGCCAGAGGTGGTTGTGTGTTCGATCCAGGTGGAACATTTTCTGGAAGTGGTAGCTAAGCAGCGTACTCCGCAGCAATGGGAAGAGTGGACGGCCGTGACAGCTCATCGGTCCCTTAAACACGGATTGCCAATGGTACAGAACAGGTTGTTCCTTCCGATCCATGCGCTCCGTTTGATGGCATTTAATTGGTGTCATAATGCCTTGATGGCCGGTCATCAGGGACATCAAAAGACCGTACATGAAGTGCAAAGACATTTCTGGTGGGAAGGCCTGGTACGGGATGTAAGACAGTGGGTTAACCAGTGTGAAACCTGTGCAAGAGCCAAGAACACACCATCTAAGCCAGCAGAGCTACTCATGCCGTTGCCGACTCCATCAAGGCCGTGGCAGGTCATCAGTTTGGATTTTGTGGTGGGATTACCCATGGACAAAGAGAATGATGCCACATTGGTTGTGGTGGATGGTTTCACCAAAATGGGACATTTCATCCCCTGCAGGAATCTTCCCTCAGCTTCTCAAACAGCCCAGTTGCTATTAACTCAGGTGGTCCGCAGTTTGTGGCCAGGTTCTGGCGTACCTGGTGTAAAGCTTTGAATATCTCTGCGGCCCTGTCGACCAGTTTCCATCCGCAATCTGATGGTCAGACAGAGAGACTGAACCAAACTCTGAAAAAGTATCTTTGCTGCTATGCAGATGAGGCTGCGGATTCCTGGGTTTCTCTGCTGTGGCTAGCGGAACTGTCCTATAACAATGCTTGGCACTGTTCTACTGGGGAAACACCTTTTCGGGCGAATTCTGGGTTCAATGCTAACATCCTACCTGTGACCATACCCTGTGACGTGGCCAATCATCCAACGGTGGCTAGTCAAGTGAAGGCGCTTTTGAGGATCCATCGGAAGGTGCAGGCCTCTTTGGATAAGGCAAAGGTGTCTTACAAGAAATGGGAAGACAAGCATCGGAGGGAAGGGCCGGAGTATAAAGTGGGAGACAGAGTGTGGCTCTCCACAAGAAATATCCGTTTCCGATTCCGGAGCGTTTTTCATCCAAGCTATATAGGGCCTTACACTGTGGTGAGACGGGTGAATCCGGTGGCCTACAAACTAAAGCTTCCAGCTTCATTGCGGATTCATCCTGTCTTTCATTGCAGCTTACTGAAGCCAGCCCTCACTGCTCGCAGGAAGGCAGTCCCTCCTGTATTACGCGATGGGAACCTGGAATATGAGGTGCGCAAGATCCTGGACTCTCGTTTCAGGCATGGGAGGTTGTGGTTTCTTGTGTCCTGGAAGGGGTATGCAGCTGAGGATGATTCATGGGAACCTAGTTCTGGGGTTCATGTGCCTATGGCTGTCCGCCGCTTTTTTGCCAGTCATCCGGGGAAGCCTGGAGCAAGTAGGCGCTGGTAAGGAGGGATATACTGTCATGAGCAGGATTATGGAGGGGTTGCCACCTCTGCTGGGGTTTACATAAAGATAAGAACTACGACTACCAGCATGCTTAGCAGGAGGGAGACGTCATGGTCTATGTAGTTACCAACCTGCTGAGGCGCTGTGTACGTGATTTTGTATTGTTTTCCGGAGCTTCGAACCTTGTGGTTTCCCGCGTTGGTTGTGAGCCAGCCAAGGCGGAGTTCTCTATCAAGAAGAGAAGGCGTGCGGCGGCTGCCGTGTGCCTCAGCTGTGTTGCTGTTTGGATTTCCCCTCAATCCCGGCTGGAAGGTATCCGGCGTTAAAGGAGGGGTGAAGCGGCTGAATCCTGAGGCGGCCTTTCCAAAACGTCTTTGTTCTCTCGGCTGAGAGAACTAACGAGCGGGGAGTAGCGGCTTCCCTTTAGTGCGTTCAGTGGCTGCTGAATGCGGTTCTGGCACCGGCTGGTGTTATCGGAGTCCTTTAGAACAGAAAAAGGATTGGACTTCTCCTGAAGTGCATGGATTCCGTGAGTTCTGCAAGTAATGAACTTGTGAGCACTAGCGCTTTTATATGAAGACGCAGTCTAGTACCTTATATTTTGTTTACTATAACCTGGGATTTAGCATTTCGAATATTGGAATTGTATTGGAATACTGGATTACTGAACATTGGTTGCAAGACTGTGTTTTGCTTTGGATCATTCTAGAGAATTTCAAAGACTGATCAAGTTGTTTTTGAGCACAATTACCTCTTGATTTGGATTTACGAAGGTTTACTATTGGGAATTTACTTTGGGGCAAACCCAGGAAGGCTGGAAGGTGTGTGTGGGTGAACACAGCATTGGAAGAGTGTTTGGGGTGTGGAAGTGCTTTAATGAATGCTGACCTTGTTTCTTACATTCCAGATTTGTGTGTTAAAGCGGAAGAAGGTCTTTACACTACCTACCGGGAGGGAGAAGATGAAATTATAGCTAGTGCCCGTGGTAGGTGGTGTCCTAGCGAGACTTACTGAGAGTAGTTAGCAGTAATGTGTTACTAATGATTGTTTGTTTTCTTGGTTTTTTCTCATTACAACCTCCCGTCCCGTTCCAGTCCCTTCCTGGTCTTTTTTCCCTCACCTGATTTCCTTATGCTCTGTGGATTCTGATTTCAGAGTATAGGGCAGTCTGGAGGTGGACCCCTATATAGCATCACCCTGATCCTGAGGATACGCGGTCGTGACACTTCCCTCCCATTACAGATTTCCCTTCAAAGGAACCCTTAGTGCCACATTCAGCTTTACAATGTTGCTTAATAAGTCATGGACCCAAGATTTCCTGACCCTCAGAGGTACAGACTTCCACAATTATTTTTGGTAGTCTCCTTTCATGGCCTTGAACTGGAACCACATCCAGGCTCTGATGAATATCCAGAACCAAAACCTCACTCTTAATATTGCTTAGGATGATAGAGGAAACTGTAGAACAGTTCCCCATTAACTTAATTCCTAAGTCCAGACCTGAAGAAGTTCCATGCTCATTCTGTATATGCTTAACTATGTAGAAACATGCAAAGATGCTTCCCTAGGTGTTAGACTCCTCTAGAGGTGGGACAAGCCCAAGAGCAAGAAAAATAGTCAGCGTTCTATGTTTGTCTGGGGGTGCAGTGTACGGATAACCTGCTTCCAACTGGTTTGTCTTGCAGGCACAGCAGAGTAGAAGGTAATTTCCGCACTCTACATGGGCTCTTTTCCCATCATAGCTTTAATAGTCTGTGGACTATTAGTTTGTACTTGTATAGGATCGGTTGGTCCCGGTGTGAGAGCAGGCCTGAACCTCAAAGTGTGTTGCACAAACTGTACAAGTCTCCTGTATAAGACACCTGTATAGGTCAAAACCTCAATCACTTCAGCAGGTGCCAAATTGTTGAGGCAAGAAACGGGTGTGGAGCCAGTCAAGACCGGCCACACAGCCCCTTGATTGCTCAGAGGCTCCATACAGACATTTCTGTGCATATGTGGCAATTGAACAGCAAATCAGTTCTGGTGTCAGCAGTCGCTGGTAATTTTAGGAGGAGGGGGGCGAACAGGACACACACACACACATACACATTCACATTCACATTCACATCCATGCATTCACACATGCAAACACACAAACACATCCATTCACAAGACTCATTACCAAACATTCATACATACACGCATTGAAGCACCAAAAATTAATTTAAAACAAAAACACACATCTTACCTGCAGCTCTGCCTCGGATGTCCCTGGAGGCTTGGGACTGCTGCTTTCCCTAATTAGTTGACCTAAGGTCAGCCAATGAAGGAAGGGAACAGTTCCAATGTAATCACAGAGAGGGAAAGGGTCAATGAGACTGCCAACTCCATCCCACTTTGTGATGAAGTGCTACTGACCTTGGAAGCTTCAGGGCTTAAAACTGAAGCGCCCAGGTGTGAGGAAATCAATGACACTACCTCCTGTCACTGAGGGGAGGGCCTCAGGGAAGTTTGCTGAGCTGAGGAGGTCACGCCCACAGGAGCTATGACTTCCACAGACCAGCAAAGTTCCGCTCAGGCAGCCAGCAGCCTGTGCGTTTAGCGCATGTCTCGCTCCTGGCTGCCTGACCTGAAAATGAACAGTGTCTGTCAGGCTGACCTTTGTTCTGCCTGACAGACACTGTTCATGAGGAGCAAAAGGTAGGGGGGGGGGCGTGCCCCTCTGCCTCAATAGACTTGCCAAGGCTGTCTGCTGTTCCAGGCAAATCAAAGAGATTTCCAGATCTTGGCAAGCCCTATAGTGTGCCAGCGGCCCTACCTCTGTGTAGGCACAAAACTGCCCTCAGGCAGCATAAATAGTCTCAATCTCCATCCATGAGTACAATGTCTCAAATGCATATGCTGTGTGTGCAGCTATTACAAAATTAACTGCCCCCCCTTTATCAGGTACACCTCAAGCCTTGATGTGCTGCGGGACTGCTCCCTGTAATGGGCTGCTATCACAATAGGTGCTGCCATAGAGATCCAATTGAAATTGAAATTAAAGAAATAAAAAAAACAGAATAGGGAATTACCTTTTGTGAATCAAGCTTGACAAACCTATGGAAATAGCTGCTCGCTTATCCCCAGTATGAGGTAGCTATGATTACTCCAGACATCTCTGTAATGACATGATAATGGTTCACATGCGTGTGATAGGAAAAGGACTACTTAAGGTGTAACAATAAGATACAGGCCCCACATTGGACACCAACTGTTGCATAAACTAGGACTTTGGCGTAGTTCTACAAGGTTTGCTTTCTCATCCACAGATGACACAGGTAAACTCAGTTCAATGCATCAAAGCTGAATGTGAAAAGTTATTTTAGCCCTGCCGACCCCTACCGAAATCATTGTTGTTTAGTTATTGCTTTGGGTTACTAACAATCCTTGCAAAGGGATTAGGAGCACAGTGGTAACAGAAGCAAACCTATTTCATTTAACTAACAGCCTTCATTACAACCGGGCAAATCTGTTTCTCAGCACACCTACAATAACTACACAGGACATCATAAAAACAGCATGAAGGCACGTTGTGAAAAACAAGAATAAACAGAATATTTCTAAAATGGTTTAAAATGTAATCAAAAACCTAACCCCCTTGAAAATACTTATTTGTGTTACACTAGGGTAGCACGGAGAGTAGAACAACTTGCAATCTAGAGTTTCTTAGGGAGAAGCAACGCACTGCATACCATGTTGACGAAAACAGCTGTCATTATCAGAGGAGATATGAAGGCAGTGTTCACTTCGAAGGGGAAACACATGGTAGGGCTCTTACTCTGGGACTCAGCTTTGTCAGCATTAGATAAGATGCAGCATTTTCAAAGTGTGATGTCAATAGGTGAAACCATCTCTGGTAGAATCCCCTGTAATAATCTGGGTTAAGGACCTCTCCTGACAAATGGTCAAGTGACAGCTCTTATATACTGAGGGACAGATGTATCAACATCCTGATTTGCGAATCTAAAATAACGATTTTTTAGAAATCGCTTTTTGAGATTTGCAAATAGGGATGTATGTAGAAAATCGCATTTTTTTTTGCAATTTCTTAAAATTCCTTAATTGCGATTTGCAAATTGCGAATCGCAATTAAAGAATAATTTACCATTCATTTCTATGGGCCTAGAGGCCCATAGGAATGAATGGGAAGTTATTCTCAATACGCAATTCGCAATTTGAGAATCCAAAATTGAGAATCATTTCAAGGGTGCAAAGGTGTCAAAGGGACACCCTGCTGCTCCCATGAAATTCACATGTGTGCGCATATGGCGCACATACATGCCCTAAGGGCATGTATGTGCGCCACATGGCATCTTCACAAATGCAAAAAAGTGCACTTGTGAAAGAAATTGCAAATTACCACCAAATTCAAGTTGGTGGTAATTTGCAATTTCTTAATGAGAAATCGCAAAAATTGAATGCTTGATGCACAGCATTTAAGGAATTGCAATTTTCGATTCCTTAAATGCTTACGCAAAATTAAGGAACCGCAAATTTTGCGATTTCCTAATTTTGCTAGGCGATTTGCATCATATATACCGTTTTGCGAATTCTTTGTCGCAAACGCTGCTTTTTTCCGAATCCCAGCAATTGCGACTAAAAATTGCTTTGATTTATCTGCCCCTAAATTTTATCAGAGATTGGAATTTCTTATATAAGTTTAGAAATGTCCGACAAAGATTATTTACATCAAGGTGCATGTCTCAGACATTTTCTTCTGAAAATATAAGGGGAAAGGATGCCAATTCAAACTTCACTGTTTTGGCTGTATGTTTGTTCTCATTTGACATTGACATGGTGATAAGGAGACACTTGTCCCAGACAGATGTTGCATCAGGCGAACATCTATGTTATTAGGCAAGTGACTTGACACTCGCAGTTCTTGGAAAGATAAGATCAGGTGACATCTGTGACGGTGGCACACAAGACAATGATTATGCATAAAATTGGAAATATGATGACTCCCTTTATCTAAGATGGTGTCAGGGCCTACTCAAAATGAAGTCAGACAGTATAGACTTTATATCACAATCTGTTTTTAAAACAATGGACTTAGGCCCAGAATTTCATCCTGGCAATTTGCTACTGTATACCAAACTCATTGTAAAAGTCCGAGTCAGCAGCACTATCTTAAAGGATTTTCCTTTAGACTTGGTTACTGAGCCAGGGTGTTCTCAATACTCCATGTTGGTTGCATTTGGAACCATGAGTAAACTGGGTGTGAATGGACACACTGAACAGAGTGCTTAGATGAGAGCTAGACTTGGAAGACATTACCTCCTTAAACATAGTCAATCTTCTTCTTTCCTAAGTCAATTCTGATTGTTCGATCCTTAGAATTTTAGAGGTAGCAGTCAGTTTTAGGGAATACTTTGTTGTGTCTATCAACTGGTATACATTAATTATGTTTCCTCTCATGGCTTGTCAGTCACCAATAGAATAAGTGGGCCTTCTGTGGCTTACTCAAGAAGAATACAGGACCTGGGAATATACACTATAAAAGATAAGAATGAATGAATGTTAAAACATTTTATGATAATCCTGCATGCATACAAAGGGGGTGTGGTGCACTGAAAGAAACTCATAATTTCCTAGTTAGGCCGAGCAGCAATATAGAAAATAATTACATTTCCAAAATTATTGTACATGTTTCAGAGGACTCAATATGTTAAACTTGATACCTTTGTTAAGAAAGTAGATATAGCGTGACAAGGAACTGTAGTACATCCAGAATAGCAAAGGCACCTCTATCCAAAGGTCTGCACAAAGGAGGAATCAAACTCCCAGACCTTACAGTATACTATAAGGGCCCCTATTAATTCCCTTATCAACTTTAAAATATATCATCGGGTATCAAAGTTGCTTGTAGTTAATGAATGGACATTACCTTCACAACAAGAAACATCAGTTCAGGCAGATAGGAGAGTAATAGAGCTGAGTAATAGAGCCCATGGATTCCCTAGGGGCACTGTACAGTGGGGAGCTCCCCATAGAGTCCCTCTCAGACTCAGGCCCTGGTATACATGTTGGCAGGTAGGGAACTCCAATGCAGGGGTGATGCGTTCCCTCCCCGCCAACATAGTGGTCCGCCCACCCACTTTAAATTCGGGCAGACCATTAGTTTGGCCATAGTGGAGACTACTCTGTCTATGTCATGGCCAAACTTCTCCAACAACCCTGGAGCGTCAAGGGTTGTTGTTTGCCATATTTTGCTGTTTTTCACTGCCAGGCAAAACCTGAGGATAAAGGACAGTAAAATCGTAACGTGCTTCCCTCCCCCAACAACTGGAGAAGACTCCCATGGCAAGGTGAGCAATACATTTTTCTTTACAAAAAGAAAATCCTGGTTAGATTTTCCTTTTATAGAGAAACAATAAATACTCTCTGCTACGGGGCTGGGTCCTACTGATGCAGCCCCGTACCACAGAGTAAGATGCATTGACAGGAACTCCCCTGACGGCGGTTCTTGGGAATACTTTAATACAGTTTACTTGGCAGTCATTTATAAATTATGCTGACGGTCCCTCCACTATGTGGAAAGCGTAATTTACTCCCTCCCCATGGTAGAATGGTAGGCTAGTCCACCCAGATATAAATCTGGACCTTAGTGATCAGGATATGGCAAGTGGCCATTCAGATAATAGAATGAGAGGTAAGCTCACCCTGGAGATGCCCCTCTGGGACTCTATTATACTAAACTAATGGAGTTGATTGGAGGGTTTCAATAAATGGGTTTCCTTGGGACTCTCCAGGCTTAGGAGATATATGTGGGAGATGCAGGGCATTATAAAGTTTGAGGAGCTATAGAAACAGTTTGAGCTGGTGGATAATGAAAGATATAAATACTTTCAGCTCAAACATGAACTGATATAGTACAAGAACAAACTTGGTGGTACCCTTTCATAAACATTAATCTTGCGTATATACAGTGCTCTTCTTAATACCAGCCAAAGGCCTCTGAGTGCCCTTAAAACTAAATGGGAAAAGAATATTAGAGTGCTGGAGGAGAATGATTGGGGAGAGTTGTAGACACAAATAAAAGGTTGTGATAAGGGCTAGGCTTTAGCTAGTTCATCTAAAGATATTGCTTCACATGAACAACACAGGGACCCTGATTCTGTAAATCGGGAGAACAGAACATGATAGGTGTCTGATGGGATGTAACCAGGCAAGTACATTTGTTCACACCCTGTGGGTGTGTCCACTAATACACAGGTTCTGAGTTGGTCTCCAAATCACAACAGTATTAGGAATGAATCTACATTTAAACACACATTTAGTAAAACTTGAGATATGACATGACTTACCTAAGCATATCCAGCAGCTGTGCAATGCAGCATTGATGATGGCAAGAGGAGGCATTGTGAGACTGAGGAAGTTGGTCCATTACTTCTCTTGAATAATTGGGCATGAGCATGGAGAGGTGCATGCTGGTAAAATAAACCAGGTATAAGACATGGGGATGCCTGCAGAAATTAAAAAACCTGAGTGGAACCCTTGGAGGGATCTCATGAATGATGCACGAAGAATGTTGAGCATGACAGGGTGTTGATCACAACCACCTCAGGAACCGTCTCCAGTGATGTTGCAAGGGAAATAACGGGGGAATGGTGGAGAATAAGGGCATCAATCAATCAATCAATCAATCAGGGAATTGTAAGTGCGCTACTCACCCGTGAGATCTCAAGGCGCTGAGGGGGGAGGGGTCCGCAGATCTGTTTAGCCGAAGAGGCAGGTCTTGAGGGTCTTCCTGAAGGTGTTCAGAGAGGGGGCGCATCCGATGTATGCCAGTAGCTCGTTCCAGGTCTTGGCTGCAATGTGAGAGAAGGAGCTTATGCCTGCTCTGGCTCTGTGGATGCGCGGGGTTTCGGCCAGTTCGAGGTTGGAAGATCGGAGGTTTCTTTTGGGTACGTAAAAGGTGATTCTTTCATTGAGGTGTTTGGGTCCGTTGTTGTGTAGCCATTTGTAGGCGTGAGTGAGGATTTTGAAAATGACTCTTTTCTCCATGGGGAGCCAGTGGAGACTTCGTAGGTGTTGACTGATGTGTTCGTGTCGAGGGATGCCGAGGACAAATCTGGCGGAGGTGTTCTGTATTGTCTGGAGTTTTCTGAGTAGGGACTTGTTGATGCCGGTGTAGAGTGCGTTTGCATAGTCCAGTCTGCTGGTGATGACTGCATGGGTGACTGTCTTCCTTGACTCAGGTAGGATCCACTTGAAGGTCTTGCGGAGGATACAGAGGGTGTTGAAGCAGCTGGAGTTGACGGCGTTGACCTGTCGGTTTATGGTGAGTGATGAGTTGAGTACAATGCAGAGGTTCTTGGCGTGGTCTGAGGGAGTACGTGGGCTTCCGAGGGCAATCGGCCACCAGGTGCTGTCCCATGCAGAAGAGGTTGTACTGAGGACGAGGACTTCTGTCTTCTCGGCATTGAGCTTCAGGCAGCTGTTGGTCATCTAAACTGTGACATCTTGCATTCCTTTCTTGAAGTTGAGTTTGGCAGTGATGGGGTCTTTGGTGAGGGAGAGGAAGAGCTGGATGTTGTTGGTGTAGTATACGATGATGAGGTCATGCTGTCAGACGATGGCTGTGAGGGGGGCCATGTAGATGTTGGAAAGGGTTGAGCTCGGGGCTGAACCTTGTGGGATTCCGCAGGTGATTTTTGTGGGGTCGGAGAGGCAGGGTGGGAGTCTGATCCTCTGGCTTCTTCTGTTGAGGAATGATTGGATCCAGTCCAGGGCTGTTTCTTGTATGCCTGTGTTGTGTAGTCTGGTGACTAGTGTGCTCTGGGAGACAGTGTTGAAGGCCACTCAAAGGTCGAGTTGGATGAGGGATGTGGTGTGGCCTTGGTCCAGAAGGGTGCAGAAGTCATCTGTGGCAGCGAGTAGGGCGGTCTCTGTGTTGCGGTTGCTTTGGAATCCGCATTGAGACGGGTCGAGGATGGCTTTCTCTTCAATGAATCATGCAACTTCTTGTTGACTGTTTTCTCTTCAACGTTGGATGTGAAGGGGAAGAGTAAGATGGGCCGATAGTTCTTGAGGTCGGTGGGGTCAGCTGTGGGCTTTTTGAGCAGAGGTCTGACTTCTGTGCTCTTTCAGTCATCTGGGAAGGTGCCTGTTTGGAAGGTGGTGTTGATGGTACGTTGTAGTTTGGGTGCGATGGCGGCCGTGGCTCTGTGGTAGATATGAGGGAGGCAGGGGTCAGTGGCGGCTCCCAAGTGGATGTTTTTCATGGTTGAGGCATTGTCTTTCGCTGTGATCAGTGTCAAGTTGGAGATGGTGGGCTGGCTGATGTTTCTGGAGGGCAGAGGGCCATCTGTGGTGCCTGGTGGATGGTCGATGAAGTTGTCATAGAGGTTTTTGATCTTGAGGTGGAAATATGTTCCAAGCTAGTTGCAGAGGTCTTGGGATGGGGTGATGTCTTTGGCTTTGATGTGTGGGTTGGCGAATTCTTGAATAACACTGAAAAATTCCTTGGAGTTGGTGGAGTTGGCCAGGATTTTGTTGTGGAAGAAGTTCCTCTTGGTGGCTCCGACCTGGTTGTGGTAGTCCATCATGGCGTCCTTGTAGGTGGTGTGGTTTTTGGTTTTCTTGGTGTTTCTCCAGTTCTTCTCCAGGCGTCTGCAGGTGCATCTGGCTTCTTGGAGAGTGGTGGTGAACCAGGCGGCTTTCCTGGGCGTTGTCGGTCGGGGTTGTGCAGCGGGTGAGCTCGTCTGCGCTGTCAGAGATCCAGGTTGTAGAGTTCTCTGGCTGCGTCGGGTGCCCATGTGTGGTGGTCTTAGGTGAGGGTGGAGTTAAGTTGCTCGTCGGTAACCTTGCTCCAGTTCCGTTGTGGGGTCCGTGTGGCTGGTTTGGGTGCCTTGGGTTTGTTGATAGCGAAGTTTACGCAGTGGTGGCCGGTCCATGGTACGTTGTGTGGCTGAATTGGACACTGTTTCCTGCCGCGAAGATGGCGTCGGGGGTGTGTCCTGCTCTTCGGGTCGGTGTGTTGATGTGTTGTTTAAGTCCGATGCTGGCGAGGTTGTCATGAAGGGCAGTGGAATCACAAAGGTTGGAAAGGACTATTCAGCACACCCTCATGTTTATAAAATTTTTAAATCACAGGCCTATGTAATAGCCTTATAAAAACTCTAGGGAGCTAACAATCATGCACTAATTTTTAAACAATAGTAGATAGTCCACGTTTCCATGTCTATAGAAAAAGCAGAGTCCACATCTCTAGATTTCTTCAAAGATGTGGTTTTATTTTCTTATGATGGTAGGTCCAAAAAACAAAGCTGCCAACACTTGTTTTGTCTTCCCTTAGACTTTGTCAAGGCAAATGGCGAACACATTTTTGACCAAATACTACATCCATCAGGCAGCAGGAAATGTTCTCATAGCACTGCCATGAAGATAACCACAACCTTTCTGTGAAAAAGCACCACCTGCTTCTAAAAAGGGGGTAGCACGATATTCACCCAAAATTTAGTTTTCTTTGCACTGATTTCCTTTAAATGGGGCCACCTGCTTGTAAAAAAGGTGGGGGAAGGGCGTTATTCACATAGCAATAACATTTCTTCGAAGTGACCTTAAAATATAGATATATAGAATTCAATAGGACTTATGAAGAGACGGTATGGGGAACCCTGATACGTTCCAACCAGAAGAAACGCTGTTATCTCCTGTATCCCGTAGGTCCTGACCGTGATATACTATTTACTATTGTTTAAAAATTAGTGCATGATTGTTAGCTCCATAGAGGTGTTATAAGGCTATTACATAGGCCTGTGATTTCAACGTTTTATAAACATGAGGGTGTGCTAAATATTTCTTTCCAACCTTTGTAATTTTGTTTACGTGACTTGTTTGTTGTGTTATTGGCATATGTTTGGTAGTAGATGGTACAAAGATCAGAATAGCACCCCAGCAATACTACAAATATATACTGTAAAGTGTCTAATACTATAAAAATTAATTTAAAGTGATCATTTGATGTGCGGTTCCATTTCATTGCTATGGGAACGCTACTACCAATCTTTTGTTTATATGAAGGATAGTGGAGTTGGGGTCGCTGGGGTTGTCAAGGTAGAAGTTCAGGTCTCCAATGAGTATGTAGTTTGTTGAGGTGATGGTGTGCGGTGCGATGAAGTCAGTGATGGTGGTGGTTAAGGGTGTTCGGGGGACCTGGGGTTCTATAGACGAGGGTTCCTTGGAGTGTGGCTTTGTGGCTTTGGGGGTGGTCTGGATCTGGAAGTGCAGGTGTTCGGCAGAGGGGAAGGTTACGCTGGAGGTGGTGAGGTGGGTGCTTTTGTGGGCGATGGCAAGGCCCCCCTGTGGGTGGTTGGGGTGGTCTTACAACTGGATCTTTTATCCATCTGGGATGGCGGTGCTGATGTCGGGGGCGGAGGATGCGTTGTTCGAGGTCTCTGTGAAGAAGGCGATGTCGGGCGAGAGAGAGTCAAGTAGATTTCAGATTTCCATGGCGTGTTTGTGTACGGAGAGTACATTGAGGATGATGCATTTTAGGGTATGATGGTGCTGCTGCAGTGGTGTTGACGCCGGGGTGGCGGTGAGTGTCTGGTGGCAGTGGAGGCAGGAGAACTGGCCGTGGGTTGTGTTCGGTGAGGCCTGTTGGCATTCTCTAAGTCTTCCAGGGTTGAAAATGAGGAGGGTGGTGGTGTTGTAGCGATGGGTAGTGAAAGGTCCAGGGTTCCTGACGCTGGCCGCAGTCAGGTCGCGGCCGGGCGCAGACGGGCTTGCCTTTGGCGAGCCTTCAGCTCATCCACAGCGAGCCCGCTGAACGCGGCCTCCATTAAATAGTGGAGGTAGGAGGGAGGAGAGGCTGAGAGGTGGGAGCTGTGGAATGCCGGGGGAGAGGGGCTGCAGTGGCAGCAGCGGCAAAAGGTAAAAGAAACTGGTAGGCATAAGAAAAAAAAACAGTGGTGGAATTAGAGCACAACACAAATGGACACAATAACAGTGGCACAACAGGGAAAAATTAAGAAGAAAAAAATGGCTCAGAAAGGTTACGGTGGTTGTAGGCAGTCTAGTCCCAGTTAGAGCAGGCAGTAGGTGCAGGAGCAGGCAGCAGCCTTTAACCTCCCAAGGAGGATGTCGGGGTCTGGTGGCAAGAGACAGCACAGAAGAGCTGCGGGGAGAGAGTGGACCTAGACCAAGGGCATGAACCCTTAAGAGCAAGGGCTGCTGGACCAATTTTCAGAGTGGGTGTGTTGGTCATTGATCTTTAGAACCAGGGTTACCATTTTCCAACCGAGAGAGGAGGAAATGTTTGAAAACTACAGGCTAAGTAGGGCAGTGATATTAGATTTGATTGAATTTCTGAAACTACACCTTGAAAGCAGTACGCTGCACTGCAGTTCCATCCCACCCACATGCAGTGGTTGGGTCCACTGCACCTTTTAGCCTCGGCAGCTACCAGGGCATACTTGCTGTTGCTAGTGGGGTGTCACAAAGTGTGCGGTTGCATATTATTTGCTATAAAAGACTGTTGATGGGTGGCTATTAAAGACTGTTGATGGTTGTGGATTGGAGAAATAAATCGACCTGAAAGAAAGAAGACTTGGACACACTCTTCTTCATATATTTGTTGGCTGCTTGGGACAATCTGTTCATTGTATAGACTAGGTTTTCTCAGTTTTGTGGGAGTGCCAGTGGCCGCTTTCTCGCTTGGAGCACCGAAAGTAGTGATTACGTACATTTAGTGTGGGGAGAACTAAAAGGTTTGAACAAGTGGCCCTGCCACGTTCTGGTTCAACTCTTTTACATACTGCCATGAGTTTATATGTACTTCTGAATCTACTCTGTTCATCAGTCCTAATGGGTCCTTATTTTGCTGGAGTAACATTTGGAAGTAGGAGTATGTTTTCTGTGGTATCAAAAAGATTACCAAAGTAACCCAAACAGATTGTGATCCTGTAGTGCCTATTTGAGTGACAATATATTTACAAGTTTCTTCTGTCCTTGCTGCCTGTATATGCTTTTATGTGGAACTATATGGGTATGTATATAGGTGATAGAAATTATGGTTACATCCCTTTTAAATGCCTTTTACATTGTTTGCCTTTAAACTAGTATTGTCAAGATAATATGAAGATAACTCTCTCATCACATCATTACTCACAAATTTGAACTGATCATGAAACTGTTTATGTTCTTTAAATTGCAATAAGGAAATCGGTATTCCTAATGTATGAAACTCTCTTAAGTTTCATTAGCCATTCCCAGCGGGTCGCAAATAGCAAATCAGCAGACCACCATGTCGGTGACTGTTTTTTAATAAAGCAATCTGTTGTTTTAAATGCATCCCATTTTCTTTAAAGAAAAATTTGATGCATTTAAAAATAAAAAATAAAACTTTGCAGTTTAATTTTTAAGTCTCGCCTATCCATTTCCGAAGGGATGGTAGGCGAGATTTATAGTAAGCAGACCTAAAAAATTTACCCACTGCGGATCGCATACAGTTCATTTGAGCCAGGCGCGTGCACAGCAATTCGCTCCCACTACCCCTCCCAATGCTTGTTCACTCTAGCGGGCATAACACTCTTTCAGCGCAGTGAAGTACTTTATCAGCATATGGCACTGCATGTAGCACAAACGAACAACTGAAAAACTAAACATTCAGTAAACTGGAACACCCTTTCTATTTCGCGGCCCTGTATGCTGAGCTTTTTCACTCTAGTGGGCAGAACACACTTTTAGCGCAGTGAAGTGCATTATCAGCATATGGCGCTGCATGTAGAACACACAAACTACTGAATAACAAAACATTGAAGCATTTGTATAGCGCATAGTCATTGAAACTGGCATTGCATTCCAGCTCCAGTTCCCGCTCTCTGCGTTAAGCTGCTGACATCGAACAATGCTTGTTCACTCTAGCAGACAGAACACTCTTTCAGTGCAGTGAAGTGCTTTATCAGCATATGGCGCTGCATGTAGCACACACAAACAACTGAATAACTAAACATTCAGTAAACTGGATCGCCCTTTCTATTTCGCGGCCGTGTATGATGTGCTTTTTAGGTCTCGTCTATTCCAGCCCGTAGGTTTGGTGGGCGAGATTTATAGTAAGGCTTCCGAAAAATCTACCCAACTGCAGATCGCATGCAGTTCATGTGAGCCAGGCGCGTGCACAGGAATCCGCTCCCCCTACCCCTCCCACAAAGCAAGACAAGACAAGAACATCAAAGCGACCATGGCTGCTCTTATTCCATTTGCTACCAGCCACTTTACGCGCTCCGCAGGTCATAAACAGGACCATCTGCTCGTGAATCTGAATGCTGGCATGGTTGCCCAGCTCTCCTCCCCTGCCTTTCCTCTGCCATTCTATGGTTTCCAATACGTCTTACTAAAACCTAGTTATCTATGCTGAAGGTTTATTTTTTTTTTGTTGACTTGTTTGCATATTTTGACGTGGCTGAGTGGGAAACAAATCGTTTCTCTTTTATTGCAGAAGCAACTTTTCAAATATGTGTTCCTGCTATCCACGTGAGTTGGAAATTGCGTAAAACATGCTATTTCTGTGAGAAGGCCGGTGGTTAGGCTTTGACTCTAGAGTTCTTCTCAATGGTTTCTTACAACATTTAACAGTTTAACAGTAGCATTCTACCGCCCTCTCTCTACCGCTCTGACTCTACCACTCGACCGCCCTCACTCTACCACCCTCACTCTACAACTCTACCGCCCTCACTCTACTGCCCTCATTCTACCACTCTACTGCCCTCACTCTACCGCCCTCACTCTACCAATCTACCGCTCTCACTCTACCGTCCTCACTCTACCGCTCTCCTGCCCTCACTCTACCTCCCTCACTCTACCACTCTACCACCCTCACTCTACTGACCTCACTCCACGGCCCTCACTCTACCACTCCACCGCCCTCACTCTACCCCTCTACCACCCTCACTCTACCGCTCTATCACCCTCACTCTACTGCCCTCACTCTACCGCCTTCACTCTACAGCTCTACAGCCCTCACTCTACCACTCTACTGCCCTCACTCTACCACTTTAACACCCTCACTCTACCGCCCTCACTCTACCACTCTACCGCCCTCACTCTACCGCCATTACTCTACCACTCTACCGCCCTCACTCTACCGCTCTCACTCTACCACTCTACCGCCCTCAATCTACCACCCTCACTCTACCGCCCTCACTCTACCACACTACCTCCCTCACTCTACCACCCTCACTCTACCACTCTACCGCCCTCCCACCCTCACTCTACCGCACTCACTCTACCACTCTACCGCCATCACTCTACCACTCTACCGCCCTTACTCTACCGCCCTCACTGTACCACTCTACTTCCCTCATGCCCTCACTTTACCGCCCTCACTCTACCGGCCTCACTCTACCACTCTACCACCCTCACGCCCTCACTCTACCACTCTACCACCATCACGCCCTCACTCTACTGCCCTCAATCTACCACTCTACCGCCCTCAAGCTACCACCCTCACTCTACCGCCCTCACTCTATCACTCTACCGCCCTCACTCTACCGCGCTCACTCTACCACCCTCACTATACCACTCTACTGCCCTCATTCTACCACCGTCACTCTACCACCCTCACTCTACCGCTCTATCACCCTCACTCTACTGCCCTCACTCTACCGCTCTACCGCCCTCACTCTACCGCCCTCACTCTACCACCCTCACTCTACCGCCTTCACTCTACCACTCTACCGCCCTCAGTCTACCGCCCTCACTCTACCATTCTACCTCTCTACCGCCCTCACTCTACCACTCTACTGCCCTCACTCTACCACTTTACTGTCTTCAATCTACCACAATCACGCCCTCACTCTACCACTCTACCACCCTCACTCTACCACTCTCACTCTACCACTCTCACTCTACTGCCCTCACTCTACCACCCTCACTCTACTGCCCTCACTCTACCGCCCTCTCTCTCTCTATCGCCCTCACTCTATCTATCTATCTATCTATCACCCTCACTCTATCTATCTATCACCCTCCCTCACTCTATCTGTCGCCCTTCCTCACTCTATCTATCGCCCTCCCTCTATCTATCTATTGCCCTCCCTCACTCTATCTATCACCCTCCCTCTATCTATCTATCGCCCTAACTCTATCACCCTCCCTCTATCTATCGTCCTCCCTCCCTCACTCCACCGCCCTCACTCTACCACTCTACTGCCCTCACCCTACTTCCCTATCTCTACCACTCTACCGCCCTCACTCTACCAATCTACCGCCCTCACTCTACCACCCTCACTCTACCACTCTACCGCCCTCACTCTACCACTCTACCGCCCTCACTCTACTGCCCTCACTCTACCGCTCTACCGCCCTCACTCTTCCGCCATCACTCTACCGCCCTCACTCTACCACCCTCACTCTACCACTCTACCGCCCTCACTCTACCACACTACCACCATCACTCTACCGCCCTCACTCTACCACTCTACCGCCCTCACTCACAAAACACACCAACTGGATCAAATATGTTCTCTCAATGTTTCAAGCTTTATTACAAATGTCACAAAAATATGTTTATATTTCACTTATGTTCTTGGATTTTCGTCACAATAAAATACACTGAACATAATCTTTACAAAAGTTATTTACAAAAGTTTAAGCTATTGCCATTATAAATTACATAAACTTTTATTTAAGTATCAATTATTTAAAAAAATTAAAAGCCATTGTTATTTGTAATATCAATACATCTAAGTCACGTAAATACAACACATATTGCATTACAAATGCTATAGGTGTGGCAATTGCCTCATTAAAACTATTGGAATTGTAAATGACAAAGCTATTAATTTAGCTATTTTCAAAAGCAACACATCAATACAAAATTTGTCATTTATAATACCAATAGCTCAAACTTTCCTAATGCGAGACCTATTGCATGGCAAATGCTTGTTATCAGTAGGCAGTGGTCCGTGGTACCACAGCCACCCTTATTTTTTAATTTTTTTTAAACATTCTCAAAGAGGAAGGGATCTCGAATGGGTTGCCACCAGTAATACATTGGTGGTAAAGTATTACTGTTTAGCAACTAGAATTTAGTTGCAAAACATTAATACATACCATTCTGATTCAGTATTTGGAAGGGAAGCCCATTCCAAATACCGAATCAGTATTTGATAGCAAACGCAAATTGCAATTCGGTAGCAAGTAACAAAATCGCAATTTGCCTTTTGCACATTGTAAAGAGCTTTTTTTTCGGTGGCAAAAGACCCGATTCTTTGAATGGGGCTGTTTGCGACCACCAAAATGCTTTGTACATCTGGCCCTCTGTTCCTACACCTTTGATTTTATTTATGATTGACTGAAGGAATGAGTTTGTCTTTTGGTGAATGATTAAGTGTATGAATTTGAGTAAGCCAATGTTCTTTTGTCTCCACTGGAGTCACAATGAGTCAGCGACAGTGTACATGACCTGGTCATGTACCAGATCCAGTGCCCCTAAGTACATGTCTGGGTGAGCAACAGGGTCATAAATAATCTCAGTCTCATGTTGTAACTCTGAGTAAATGACTGTGCAATTGCTCAATAGACTGATACTGAGTTAGAGATGGTTCATGCTCTTCTACCTGAATGTGTTTCTGGGGAACAGGTGATGTGCTGAAACATGTCCCTGGGTGTAAGTATGACTATGTTACAGTGCAAATTCATTCATTGGTGTGTCATCGTATCAGTGATGATGAGCCAGCTCAGTGTGCCTTCGATTGTGTGTCTGGAGGAGTAGTTTTGTGTGGACATATATCCCTGAGTGTGACTGGGACTACATCCTGGTGCCTTTACTAGGCCTGGGCCTAGTTCACAGAGTTTTGCTATGCGGAACTCCGTGAAATTACAAGAAAAATCAGCAAAGTTCCGTGAGTGGCAGAGTGCAGTACAAACTGCAGCTTGTGCTGGTATTCCTGCAGCTCTGGTAGAAATGCTCCCCGAGCGGTAGCTCACGCTTGCAAACTTACTGCTCGCGATCGCAAACTTACCGTTCCAGCACATTGTGAAGCGGAGTTTTCTGCACTCTGTGAGCTCTGCGGCATGCGGAGTGCAGAAAACTCTTCAAACTCTGTGAACGGAGCGAAGTTCACCGCTCAGGTCTAGCCTTTATAACCATTGGGGTGACAACAATTCAGTGTTGGTGTGAATGTTCTAAGAAAGCAAACTTTGTCTCACATGAATTATGCCAACAGAGGATTTCCCCACCTGCATTGCAGCACTTAATTAAACAGTGCTGCAGTTGTTGTTGGAGAAATGAAATGCCTGTGGGCAAGGTGGTGAGGGCAGCCGGGGAATGTGGCCATAACATTTTTAAAAAAACAATCACTGTGGGTTTAACACTGGGTCCAGAGTGTTGGCATTTGTCATGTGGTGACATGTCCATAAATCAATGTTTTACTACCTGAGAGTGCCCCTGAGTGTGTGTCTGGGTTGGTGGCAGAGTGATGACACATCACCACCGCTGTGAGTCTGACCATGGAATAGTGTTTTTGCATCCACTGGATTGAAACTGAGTCAGAGACAGTCTGCATATTCTAGTCCCAGAGTGAGCAGGTGAGTATGTGCTTAGGGAAGTAGAGGAGTGCTGACATGCGTCTCTGTGCCTGACTCTGAATATGTTTCTGAATATGCCTTTGTATGTATTGGAGTGACACTAAGTCTTTGATGGTATGGATGTTCAGGCCTTTCAATGAGCCCTGGAGTGTGTGTCAGTAAGAGTGGCAGTGTGTAGACACATGTCCCGGATAGAACCATTAGTAAATCATTGTGACTTTGCCTACATTGAAGAGGTACGAGATGTGTATCTTCAGGTCCCTTAGTGTCCTCATTCGTAAGTGTGTTAGTGAAGTCAAAGAATATACACAGGACCAAGAATATGATTCCAGTTGTGCCACTGTGCCTTTGAACTTATTGGTGTGTTATTGAATAAACTTTTTCCCATACATAGTGCAACTGTGCAGCAAGTGCTGGCCTGTGAGCACAACCAATGCCCTTTATCCTCTCACCCAACCCCCTGCAACCAGGGCTTGCACGATCCGCTTCACTATGTCTACTCTTGAACATAGGGGTTTAGGGCTACGTGCAGGACATAGCCTGTTCTAAGCAAGTTCTAGGTAAGGGAAGCTTGCACTATTGAGTGTTTCCTAGTCTGTGTGAGGGAATACTGTGCTTCTGCATCTCATTGACATGCTCATAGTGAGGGAAGCTTGTACTTTTGAGACTGTACAGACTGTTCTAAGCAGTGTAAGCTTACATTTAACATATTTAATTGTCTTCCTTTGTAATGTGATAAGCTTATAATTTTTGTTCTTTGGAAATATTTTTTCAGTACTTCTATGGGTGCTTCTGCAATCATGGCATCCTCTGCCGTGCCCCCTGTCCTAATACCTGCAGCACTTGGGTTAGCTGAGGCGGAAGCATCTGCAGCAAAGAAGAAGGGGGAAGACTGATTCAGCCAGGCTCCACCAAAGGAATGACAGTAACCGTCTTCTTGAGAGGGTGTTCATTTCAATCTGCTGCTGGAACGAAGGCTTCCCAAAGGTGGGCAGTGCAGTGCAAGCACTGCAAGGCATACATCAGTCATGTGTGTGCAGGTAGATACTCCTTCTCTAAAACCACCATCACCAACCACCTGGTCAGAATCCATCACTTGTGTTGTCCACTTCCTGCAGGTCAGTGTACTGCTCCTGCAGACTTGCTAAAATTGGCACAGCCTGTTTACCCACCCACCACCTCGACACCTGCACCACTAGCATGCTGAGCTACAGAATATCCTGTCTTAGAAGTGGGCATATGTAGGCATGTGGGGAGACCACTTGTAAGAAATGGGGATACTAATTGAGCTTAGGTAAGTACCCATATCTAGTAATACGAACAACCTTGATAGAGTAAACCCTTAAACTCACTAAATTAGCTTGAGTTGAACTCACTGATAGCTATGGCACAGAGCAGACAGGCTTAACTCAGAGCTACTGTGTAATGTATTTAAACATTCCAAAAACAATACTAAAACAAAGGCACAATACAAAAAAAATCCCAAATCAATTTAGAAAATTAAAGTGATTTTAACAAATGAAACAACAGCAAAAAGTCAAAAATCCAATAAGGGAAACCAGAGTAATGATTATTTTTTAAATTCATGGTTCAAAATAGTACTAAAAAGCGTTAAGGGCCAACCAATCATCTGGTTCAGCTTGACTGGTACCTAGGCATAGGTTCAACGCTCAGAGGTTTTACCATCAGATTGGCGAAAGATTTACTAAATTTTCACGAAACACAGTGCAGCACCCAAAAACACTTTGTTGCATTGTGTGAGAAGGCAAGATCAGGAGAGATCCAAATCTACAGATATATGTCTCTCTGCTACCTTCACCCAGTGCAGAATTTTGCTGCAGAGAGCCACACACATATCTTTGCACCATAGAGCAAGGGTGCGTGTGTGAGTCACATAGGTTTTGTACTGGAAGGGTTCCCTTCCACCACAAAATACAACAACTTTTAGAACTTTTCCTACTCTGCAAGTGTGTGCACAGTGCACCACACATGCAAAGTCAGAAAAGAAAGAAGAAATGTAACTGTTCTCCTCTTAATAGCAGGATTCAAATGGCATTATTTTTTTTAGGCAAAACCCTGTCTCAAATGTTTGGTAGATAGGGTTTTGTGTCAAAAAGCATGGGTGGTTGCAAGGGAATGCCCATGTATAACCCAGGTAACACCCCTTGAAGCTAAGTAACACAAGGCAGTGCTTTGTGCTGCTTTGTGCTACTTTTAGTCAACTTTCCAGAAGAAAACAAGATTTGTGATGGAAAGTAAATAACAAAAAAATGATTTTGGGCCCTTTTGTGGCACTTTTGTGAGCACAGTGTAAAATGTTTGTAAATCTGGCCCTTAATCTCTGAAACAGAGTCAGAAATCCTTACTGGGCAAAGCAGCAGTTGGTGGCAGGAGAGGGCTCCACAACTTCGGATAGTTACTGGATGAGCTGGTGTCTTATGGCTGGAAAGCTCTGAGCGGAGACATTTTAAAGAAGGTCCCTTTATAATTGTATAGTTTTGCTACCTTCACCAGGTGAAGATTTCTACATTTGGGTTTAGACATTTTTTTGGAGCTCAGATTCTTCCAGCGGGGCAAGACTGCAGGCTATAATCGAAGATGACAAGGCCGGATACATTCTCTGTGAGGTCCTGCTGAATCAATCTTGCTAGTGCCAAAAAGCTCAGAGCAAGAACAATCTGAATCTTTCACCCAGCGGCAATGCACCTATGTAAGATCAGCTTGGCAGGTTGGTTGAGCCTTCCAGAGGTCTTTGAAGGCAAAAAGGTTTAAAGTCCCAGGTTTCAGAAAAATGTGGGTGGTGCTCACTTTGACTCCATCCAGAGCCCAGGACTTTGGGGAAAGTAGATGGGGGTCAGGGTTCACTCCGCAGATGCTGCATCAGCCTCCAGGACAGATCAAGATGGGGTTGGACAGCTGAGCAGTTGTATACAAATACCTCTTGTATCTTGGTGTGTCCATGTAGCTGAAACAAAAGGTCGGCCTTATGTCAGCCTTATGACCCTTGAAGTCCACTTGTTTGCCCTGGATTCAACAAGGAGAGGAGGTACAGTTTTATAGGCCCTCCTCAGGTCACACACTGCAGGTCCAATCCTCTTCTATTCTGCTGCAGGTACATAATGTGTTCTGAGAAGGGTACCGGGATGCCGCATTTATGCCTGGCATAAGACTGTGGATCGGGGGAACTCCTGGCAACTCCCCATTCAACATTATAAAAGTTCCAAGGGTTGACCCTACTCACTCTACTGCAAACATTCCCACAAATCCCTCTCTACTTAATAGCAAAGCTCCTGAGCCCACTCAAGAGTAGTGACCAGGGAAATGAGCAACCCCTCCTCTGTAGTCACTCCAAATCAGTTCTGGGGGTAGTTGTTCTCCCACTGGGACTAGTGCACGGCTGACTGTGTGAGCGAAGGAGGACCCTCCCCAGGTGTCAATTAACATTTGCCTGTGATAGAGTTGGCCTCTTTTAAGTTAATTAAGTTCCTGGGCAGAGCTTATATGGTCCTCTTACTAGAGGAAGATTAAAAAACACCTCACATCAAATCTTTTCTCCTGCTCTGGAAGTAGTTTTTACACCTCATCAAGGAGGCTATCCAGCTGCCAGGTGATAATGGAGCTCATCAATTGAGTCTCTAGTGCTTCAGGATAGGAAGGGTTATAAATCCAACGTCACAAGAGAATTGGGCTTGCAATAAACACTTCAAAAAGTCCAAGAATTACATGTGTTGATATCTTCTAGCTGGAGATAACATTACTACATTTAATCATGTATCCCTGTGCTTGCCTTACGGAACAGCCAACACAGCTACAGTCCAAATAATATTTTGGGCCTTTTTTGTATGTGCAAATTTCAAATACTATGCACCATGTGTCATTGGCAGTAAGGCCTACCTATGTGTGATTTAGTCATATTTAAAAGGAAGGTCTAGGGCTGTCAAAAAGGGTACATTTGAAAGGTTGAAGGTGCAGTTAAAACCTGTATAGCTGTGCTTCACAGGGCAGGCCTGCAGCGATGTTTACCCTATGACGGCAGTGGATGGCACAATGAGTGCTAATACCCACTAGTGACATTTAACTTATAGGTCCACTAGCAGAGTAAGGTGCACAGAGTTATACAGCCATGCAAAAACAGCCAAGGCAAAAATCTGGGGTACACCACGTAAATGATAGTCAACATATTCCAAAAGAAAATATTTTGTACAGTGTAAATTAAATAAACATGTTTGCTTTTAGATGTGAATTTATTTTGTGCTATTCATGCCATAGTTGATTTTCCAGAAGTCTGCATTGCCTGTGAGAAGGCAGAGGTTGAGGAGTTCATGGTGCTTCAATAGAAGGGGGATGCAGACACACTTGGAGATTCGCATGCCCACATAACATCCCTTCCTGTAGGAAAATGCTTATGACAAGAGGACTATTACTGAGTACACATGCAATGAACTGAAGTAGCTTAGCAACGACTCTGTTGCCATAGAGACTATGCTGAGCGGTTGACCAGTTTGATGATAAACACATGAAAAAGTAGTAGTTACTACACACATTTTCTCTAACTTCGTCAACAATGCCACTTTTAGTAAAGTAAGAAAGAACCTTTTGTTTTCAGAAGGAGAGTGACATATTTAATTTCTGATCTCAGTGGAGTAGATTCAGGGGTTCACAACCCAAACAGCATAACATTCTGCACCTGCAAATCTCTTTTGTAGCAATACTTAAGTAATGGCCAGTTGAGTTAAAGAAAGTTGTCGACCAGAAAATGGTGTCTTAAGACTTCTTAATACTTTTTTCAGAAAACTGCTCAGAAAATAGGGTGACATACATGAGTGTGCAAGAAAAGACAGACATATTCACTTCACATATAGAAATGAAGGCTTCATTCTTAAACTTGCTGCCATGAATATTCCTTTAAAAATGCAAAACCACTGTTTGAAGTCAGAAAACAAATGATGGCAATGTTTTTTAACTGTAGCCAAAACCTCCGTTGTGTTCGCACATAGGTCAACTAATTGCATTTTTTTTCAAAGTGTGCTCTATGTCTTAGCACCGTGCCACCACAGTGCAAATACCTATTTACAGAAGCCTCCATATATATGAACAATATAAAGCAAAGACAGAGCACTGCACAAACAAGTATACAACTGACTGTCTTCAGTCAGGAAAGATTATTTAATGCGTAGACCATAGGAGCACTATATCCAGCAAATGATCTTCACCACTGTTGTCACTGTTGTCTGGTATTAAGCACAGTTCTTCAAAGAAAGTAGAAGCGGCTAGGCTCGGCCAAGGTTGCCCCGCCAATTGTCAACGTTACGAAGAGGTATGGTATCTCCTCCAGACGGTCTCTGGCCCTCTGTAAGTCTTGAGACCAATACCAGTACCCGAAGGGTGTAGCTACTCGACTCTAACCAACAAAGCATGACGTCAAGTGGGCGCCGCGCTAGCTGCGAAGCCTACCAATCCCCTCTTGGGGGATTACACAGTGCTGGTCTATCATAGGACGTCACAATAGGGATCTGGACAATTGTTATCCACATCCCACATGGTGAACGATCGTGGCCCTTAATCAAAGACCATTGTATATAATAGTCATGAAAAAGTCGCAAATGGTAACGAAACACGTGTCGGCTGGACCATTGCTGGAAAAAATCTGAAAACAGTGGTAAAGATCATTTGCTGGATCCAGTGCTCCTATGTTCTATGCATTAAATAATCTTTCCTGACTGGAGGTAGTCAGTTGTATACGTGTTTGTGCTGTGCTCTGTCTGCTTTATATTTATGAAGTCAGAAAAACTCGTTTTGCCCCAATAAATGTGATAAAGATGAAAATTAAGTCTAAAATGAAGTACCAAAACTGACAATTTGCTTTAGATATTAACATGAAAACACACTGCAAGATGACACATAGACAAAATGTGCAAAAACGTACCAGGCAGCCATATTCACTGGTAGGCTACTGTTAGATTTTTCCTTAACAATCAGACGTTTTTAAAATTGCTGAAACATGCACACATGTATTTTATAGCTTGACTTTAATGTGACTTGTTTAGAATCTTTGTCATACCTGCAGTATGAGCCGAGTTTATAAAATGTATTAATGTATTTAAGCTACATATTCTTGTTGCACCAAGATTTAACTTTGTATTTCTGGTTACATAATGCTCCATTGAGAATCGCATATTTTAAGAATAACACTCAATCAATCGATCAATCTAGTAGTATTTCTATAGCACGACTAATCAACCTGGGGGGTATATAGCCGCTTTGCAGAAGGTCTCAGTCTAAGAGCCAGGTCTTAAGTTCATTCCTGAAGTGGGTCAACAATGGCGCAGTGTGCAGGTCGAGGGTGTTCCAGGATCTGGTGGCGAGGTGGGAGAAAGAGTGCTCTCCGGAGTGGCTGTGGTGGATACTCGATTTCTGTGCGAGGTCAAGGTGTGCGGAGCTGAGGTTTCTCATTGGCTGGTAGAAGATCAGGCAGTGGTTCATGTAGGCTGGTCCTTTGTTGTAGAGGGCTTTGTATGCATGGGTCAGGAGCATGAAATGGCATTTCTTCTGGACGGAGGCTAGTGGAGGTCTTTTAGCGGGTGGGTGATGTATGTTCTCTTGGGCAGGTTGAGGAGCAGTCTGCCAGCTGCGCTCTGGAGTCTTTGCATGGGTTCAGTGGTGTTGCCAGCATGGAGTGCATTGCTGTAGTCAGGCTGACTGATAATAAGAGCCTGCAATACAGTTTTCCTTGTGCTAATGGGGAGCCATCTGAAGATTTTGCAGAGAATGTGGATCATGTGAAAGCAGGCTGAGGAGACAGCATTGACCTGGCGTTTCATGGAGTGTTCATTGTCTAGAATGATGCCAAGGTTGCGGGCATGGTCTTTCGGCAAAGGGCAGGTCCGAGCTTCCCTTGTCACCAGGAGTTGTTCCAAAGCGAGGTGTATCTGTCGAAGATCAGAAATTCCATTTTGTTTCGGATGAGTTTCAGGAAGTTGTCTTTCAGCCATGTTGTGACATTCTTCATGCAGTTGTGGAAGTTGCATGGGGATTGTTGAGAGTGAGAGGATGAGCTGTGTTTCATCAGTATAGCAGATGATGTTGTGTAATCTGACAATGTCTACAAGTGGTTTCATGTAGATGTTGAAGTAAGTTGGGCTGAGGGATGAGCCCTGGGGTACTCCACAGATGGTGTGCTTGGGAAGCAAGCTGAAGGGAGGGAGGCAGATTCCTTGGTTGTGTCCCGTGAGGAAGGGTGCCATCCATCTGAGATTATAGTCTGTGAATCTAATATAGAATAGTCGATTAATGAGTGTGTGGTGGGAGACAGTGCTGAAAGCTGCAGAGAGGTAAAGGAGGATGAGGGCGGATGATTCTCCTCTATCGAGTAGGGCTCAGATGTCATATGTTTCAGCAATCAGGGCTGTCTCAGTGCTGTGGCTGGCTCTAAAACCCAATTGTGATGGGTCCAGCAGTTTGTTTCCTTCCAGATGATTGGTGAGTTGGAGGTTGATGGCCTTTACCAGGACTTTGAGGGGAACGGAAGAAGGGAGATGGTAAATCTGGAGCTCGCTGAAGACTGCCAAAGGTGTCTTGAGGAGGGGTCTAACATCCAAGTGTTTCTATGCATCGGGAAAGATGGCTATAGTTATGGAGGCACTGAGGATGGTGGTGAGCTGGTGGCTGAACTCATTGCTTCTGAGTTTGAAGACACAATGCGGACAAGGGTCGGCTGGTGCTCTTGAGTGGATGGAGTTCATCAGGGTGGTTGTTGTTGATGTGCTAAGTTGTTCCGATGCCGTAAGTGGGTAGTTGCCAGTTGTAGTTGGTGGGTTGCTGAAGAGGTCGAAGGGTTCGGGATTGAAGTTTCTGTAGATGGTTGCTATCTTGTTGTGGAAGTGGTGGGCGAGGGCATTGCAGAGTTTCGGTGAGGAAGAGATTGAATTTACTGTGACTGATGGGCAGGTGGACTCTGTGATGATGGTGATGAGCTTCTTGGTTTGGTTGGTCTCTCAATTTGGTGTGTCAGGGCCTCCTCGTTTGTGGCTCGAGCTGACTGTGTTAGTCATCAAGGGCTGATGTGTAGGTGGTACAATTGCTGTGGGTACCGCTGATGTACCATCTACTTTCCAGTTGTTTACACCTGCTTTTGGATGTGCTGAGTTCTTCAGTGTACCAACTGGCTTGTTTGGTGAGTCTTTACATTTAGTCTTGTTTGGTGGGGGTGACTTGGATGACAGTACTGGTGATCTAGAGCAGAGAATCTCTATAGTCCGTCCCAGATTGGTAGTGATGTTGGGCTGCGCACTGCTGAGGGTGTTGGTCCATTGCTGCTGAATTACCTTGTTCCAGCTAAGGTAAGGAGCCCTGTGTCATTTGGGGGTGGTGGGCAGAGTACCGGTGAGGGTGAAGTGTGCAATGGAGTGGTCTGTCTAGGTGAGTTCCAAGGTGTGGCTCTATCTGAGTTTGTTGCTGGATGTGAAGATGAGGTTTAGCAAGTATCTTGCTTTGCATTTGGGGTCAGTGACTATCTGCTTGAGCTTGAGTATGATGTTGTCTAGTCTTTTCAGGAGGTTAGTGGATTGGTGTTCATGGAGTCATCCAGGTGGAAGTTGAGGTCTCCCAGGAAGACGTAGTGTTCAGATTCAATGGCAAGTGGGGTGATGATTTCCGCAATGTCATCACTTAGGCTGGATTGTGGTCCTGGCAGTCTATGTGTGAGGGTGCCTTTGATGGTGGTTTTTGGCATTGGTGCAAAGCTGGAAATTCATGTGTTCTATTATTGGTGTGGTGTTGTCGTTGGTGATGATGTAGGTGACTGATTCTTGATGTATGATGGGAATGTCCATGTCGGCTGGTGCGGTCAGGGTGCTTCATCTTGTTACCGCTGGGAGTTGCTGTGGCGCTGTCTGGGATTGATACGGGGTGAGCCGGGTCTCCATGATCAAGGTCATATCAGGGGTGATGGTAAACATCGTGTCCCAGAATTTGGTTTGCAGAGGGTTCTGGTGTTGATCATGAGGCAGTTAAGTTGGTCTGGGAGGGTGTTAACATCCAAGGTTGGTGTGGCATTATTTGATGGTGTTGGTCTGTGTTGGGGTGGTGGTGAATCGGCAGTGGATGCAGGTGAAATTTCCTAATGTGGAACGGGGTGATGTGAGGTAGCAGTTGTTGTTGGTTGAGGGGTCCAGGGCACAGCTTTCTGTTGTGGAGTACCTGTGGGAGTGCGGGCGGTGAGTGTTCCCGGCAGTGGGAGCTGTTTAGGTGGGAAGGATGCAGACGGGTTTGCCTTTGGCATGTCTTCAGCACAGTGGTAAGCCCACTTTGTGTGGCTACGCTGCTTCCTCCATTAATTAGCAAATGGAGATGGAAGGGGCTGTCCGGGTAGTGGGAGGTCAGGGGGCTTTTGTGGCGGGAAAGAACGGTGCAGTGGGAACAAACAGAAAATCAAGAAACTAGGACACATCATAACAGCAAAAAACAAGCCCAGAAAGCAGACTTTGATTAGGAAGATACTGTCAAGTAGTATTTACAGAGCGGGCATACAGTAGTAAAACATAGAGTCACACACAATTTCAAGCAGCCAAGCAGTGTCACACGCAGTTTCAAACAACCAAACAACAAACCATTCTGCTTTCACCCAGCGTTACTTTTATACAGCACACCAAAATTGCACTATTACCCAAGATGAGCACACCAAGGGAGGGAGCAAGACTCGAAGAGCACTTCTAGAATAGGTGGAAGACTAAGACATTGTCTCTGCACTACGGGGATCTGCAATGGGGATTTGGAGAGCAAGACCTAGGAGGTAGAGGGCTACTCACTGGAGCCGTACAGTGGCCTCCATTAAGTAGTACCGGGAGGTGGTAGGGGCTGTCCAGGAGGTGGGAGGGCAGAGGGATTGGACAACATAAATGAACGGCACAGTGGAAACAAATAGAATAAAAAGAAAATCAAGAAAAAAACACAACAGCTAAAAACAAGCACCTAAAGCAAACTTTGACGATGGAGATAGTGCAGAGCAGTATTCATGGAGCGGGCACACAGTAGTATAACAGAAAACTTAGTGTCACAAGCAATTTCAAACAACCAAGCAGTGTCACATGCAATTTCAAGCAGCCAAAGCACAAAAAATTCAGCTTTCACCCAATGTTACTTTCAAATAGCAGATCAGCAAAATTGTACTATTATTCAAAGTGATGGACCGAGGTTCAAACCGTGGTTCAAAAGTAACAAAACCAAAAATGCCTACTGCACTCAAAATAATAGTGTAGCACAACGTGTGTCCATGTGGACACCAAGAAACAGTTGCAATAACAGCTGCTAGAGACACAAAGCAAAGTCTTTAAAGTAAATCTTCGTTTTAATGTTCTTAGTGGCTACACTATTATTTTGAGTGCAGTAGGCATTTTTGTTTTTGTTGCTTTTCGGTGGGTTGACCTCAACACACGATTGTAGAGGGGTTTTAGGGCTCTCCCCTCACCTACATGCACCATTTCATCACCCTTTGAAACACCACACTTACGATAGCCGAGCGCCCAACTTTTCCCTTACCCCAAAAAACCCTATTTGGAATCTAGTGCATACATGGTTCAATAGTAGCTAGAGGACAGGGACAGTGACTCTGCACCACAGGGATCTGCAATGTGGAAGCAGCACTTAAGACACAGGAGGTCGAGGGCTATTCTCATGTACACGAAGAAAAAAGCCTTACCTGACCACAAATCTGCAAGCAAATCTTTCTTTCTTTAGTATAGCTGATTGTTATGAAGTGAACATTTAATAAATGGTAGAACAAACTGTGCATTAAACTCTCATGAAAACCAAGGTTAATATTTCAAGAAACAAAAATGTTTAGTGATGTCTGCTACATATTTGATAGTCGATTGTCGATTTCAAGTGATTTCCATTTGAAAGGAAGAAAGAAGACTGCTCATCATCAAAAGATGTCTTTCATTGGACTGGGGTGATCTAACCTGCAACAAAGGCTTCACATTTGCTCTTGTCTTTTATAATAGTGTGTTTTTCCTAGTTAGTCAGGGCAATTTCCTTGGTGGTCTATCTGCTGTGGACTACTGCTGTAGAGACTCTGCTGATGGCTACTGCAGACGCTTACTGCTGCTCCCTTTGGACGAGATGCTCTTTCTTGATGAATTTCTTTAAACCGATTTACTAATTGAATAAAGATACAATAAACTTTTACTATTTTTTTTACTATAATGAAGGTTTTCAAAACCAATCTAAAACTCTTGTTATTTACTGGCCTTAAGAACTGATAAATATTGAATGTCAATTGAGATTTGATTTAGATTCATTCAAAAATGGTGGCAAAGATCTGTCGCCTAGAAGATATGGCAATGATTTGGAATTCATTCTTGTAAGTTACAGGATGAATTGTGCTGGAAATAAATTTTGGACTCTGTCTGCACTATCAAATGCATCTATTCAATGAAGCCTTCCAGTATTCGGCGGTAAAACCTAAAATACCACCAACAAAACCCTTAGCAGTGCACTCAAGAGCCCCTGAGGAAAGGAAGTGTTCAATCCACGGCCATGAGGAGGTTGGCATATAAAGACTGAGAAAAAGATAATAGGGTTGGAGTAATGGGGTTATGAAAAAGTATTTGAAGTATTACCTCCTCATCCCTTTCTTCCTCTATTCCCTATGAATTTAAGTTATACTCAAGAAGGTTTATGTGCTGACAAAATAGGTAAACTACCTGAACAAACCAAGGTCTAACCACTTGAAATGTTTAATGAAAAAAACAGAACTTACTGAACCTCATCCAGTGAATGGCAGACAACACACTGGAACCTTTGCCAACCCATAGTGTGTAACAACATAACGAAACTGGAAGGTCATGACAGGGAGCTTTGCACGTAAAACTACACTCGTACTGTGAGAATAGCAAATAAATGGTACGCTTACATCCGAAGTGTAAGTTTAACTTCGTGAATAAGAACCATACTTTTTTTATCCGAAAAATGAACAGCAGTAGTGTGCAGCCCAGTGGGATGCCACAGCACCTCAAGTGCAGTACAATAAGTGGTGCATGGGTACCATCCTTAACAACTTGAAATGTCTTATTCAATGGAAAAGCTTTGGCGCACCAGCTGCAGAAGTCAGACCAGGTTCAATTAGTACATTCTGAGAATGTTCCAAGACTGGATTCACTGACAGAATATCGAAGGTCAGAATATCAACCTACAGAAATATCGACGCAAGAATATCGAAGTCAAGAATATCGACATCCTATCTACATATGGTAAGTACAAAAATATCGGAAAAAAAATAGTGATGTCAAATATATCGTTAAAAATATCGTTTTTGTTTAAGTTAAAAAAAGAATGTAAAATAAAGAAAATAATAGATATAATTAAAATAAACATAGTCACAAATATTTTGACATGTTTAAAAATTATAAGTAATATATATAATGTAAAATTTAATTAAATATATACATTTAATATATAATATATATATAGTTACTTACTAATAATTTTTAATAATTATTTTAGTAACTTATAGTTTAAAAAATATCATATACATTATAAATACATCTATAAACATAAAACAATATAAATGAAAATTAAACAAATATATGTAACAAGTTAAAAAAATATATATATTTAATATTAGTAATAATAATTATATACTACATTAGGTAAATGAATACAAAAAATATTAGATAGTGGAGGTAATAAAATTACTACTCCAACTCTAAACATTGCAAGAGTAGGGAAAAGTTGGATACCGTAGGGGTAAAAATGACTATTCGCACCCCAGTGAGTGCAACTGTAGGGAAAGTGTTGGATAGTGTAGGGGTAAAAATTACTGTTAGATCTGGGGTTTCTAGTTGGCAATGGTATTCACCTTTGTCCAAATAGGGACCCTTACTTCTAAGTCAGGATAAGGGGATTGCACTCCTTAAAAACCTCTGCTCACCCCCTTGGTAGCTTGGCACGGGCAGACAGGCTTATCTCAGAGGTAGTGTGTTGAGCATTTGTGAATATACACAGTAATAGAGTGAAAACACTGCAGATGGACACAACACAGGTTTTATAAAAAATAAGTATTCTTTATATAGACTTAACACAAGACTACAAGCGACAAAAATCCACAATACTATACTTAAAGTTGACTTAAAGATGATAAATGTTGCTTAGTTCAAGTTGATGATAAATGCGACAAAGTTCTCAACAAAGTACCAGGACGCAAAGTGAACAAAAGGCTCTCAAAAGGGGAGATGAGTCGGTTCCGTGATCCGGGGGAAATGATGCGTCAGGTCTCAATGCTTGCGCAGAGTAGGGGATGCGTCGTGACCCATACCTCTGCTGGGTTGATGCATAGATTCTCGGCCTGCGGGCCATTTGCAGTGCGCAAGATGGCGCCTTGATGCGATTGATGATCCGGTTGCCATGTGAGAAGATGGCGCCCTTGACGCAGTGATGTGATAACGATGCGCAGATGCCCTGGTAGCCTTGCGACTTTCTCGATGGTGCCACGCTTCTCTGGTGATCTGACAGCAGGCAGCTTTGACGAAGACACGGTTCCAGGGAGATGCGGGGATGGCACACTCCTCTCGGTGCGTTGCGCTTCCTGCTCCCAGCGACAAGCAAATGTCTGTAGATAGAATTCCCAGTGTTGAAATTTAGATGGGGGCTGGAGATGAAGTATTTTGTCCCTGAGACTTCAGCAGGAGGCAAGCACAGTTCAAGCCCTTGGAGAATATTCTGTAGATGATGAAAACCCTTAAAAAGTTATTTCTCATTTCCTTGGCAATGAAGCAACCACTGCAGGCCAACCCAGCAAACAGCACACTGACAGAGGGGCAGTCAAACTCCTGCAGCTTCCTTGGTTCTTCTCCTTGGCAAAAGGTTTCTTGTTCCAGAAGTGATCTAAAGTTCTTGGGACTGGGTCTCAATATTTATACCCCAAAATCCTTTGTTCTCTGAAGGCAGAGAGGCATCTGCCTAGTCCAAACCAGTTCCTGAGCACTTTGTTTACATGACTCTCTCCTTCCTTTCACTGTGCAGGGCAGAGACATCAGCCGCCCCACCGGAGGTGGAGCCAGCACAGGGGAGGGAAGGCACAGTCCTGGAGGACTTTGTTAACATGTTCCTTCTCTATTTTCACAGGGCAGAGACATCAGACACCACAGGAGGTAGCCAGCATTGTAGGGGAAGGCCCAGCCATATTCAGGTCCCAGGTGCAACTCTTCCCTCCCATCAAGAAGCAGATCGCTCTATTCACCACTGGGCTGTCTCAGCCTGTCTCCTGAAATCCCCCAGCCCTGTCACTCACAAACCCAGACAAGGAATACACAACCTTGCAGAGGTAGGCCTGGACAGTTAGGAAAGAAAATACCTACTTTCTAAAAGTGGTATTTTCAAACACAGAATGTTAAAACCAACTTTACCAACTTATGCATTTCATCATTCTGAGTTCAGGCATACTAAATTCATATTTCTACCATTTTCCCTGAGTCAGTTAGGATTATAAGAATGTAAAAATCTAACTGCCCATTCTAGCCCATGGAGATCAGGTAGCCTTGCAATAGTGAACAACAAAAATGGCTGTAATTCGCTATTAGGATGTGCTACACATACCAGAGCATGTCCTACCTTATACTTAAAAAGCACCCCGCCCTTGGGCCTACACTAAGGGTGTCTAATATGAAGCAAAGGGAAGGTTTAGGGAATGGCAAGTGGGTGCACTTGCCAAGTCGACATGGCAGTCACAGACTGCACAAAGGCCTTGCAATGGCAAGTCTGAGAGACATTTTACAAGCTGCTTCTGTGAGTCCCGTGCTCTCCACACCACTGGAGTTAAGCTATCCTGGCTGATGACCGCTTATAGCCAGAAACTGGTCCTAGGATGCTTGATTCTTGTCCAGGGAAGACATTGCTTTGCAGTTCGGGCTGGACTGTTCCCATGAGGCACAGGGTCAAGGCTGATATGCATATGGCCATGTCTGAACTAGGGTGGTATGAAGTGCAAAAAAACGGTGGATTTAGGCCCAGATCTCTGTAATGGGGTGAATGTATGACATTGTTCTGCATTCTGTCCATCAAATGTTGTTTTTGCATTTGTCACCCCGAGTGGGACGGGTAAGCTCAGACGTTAGTTCCCAGCTCTCCACACCACTGGAGTCAAGCTATCCTGGCTGATGACGGCTGATAGCCAGAAAACGGTCCTAGGATGCTTGATTCCGGTCCAGGGAAGACGTGGCAGTTCGGGCTGGACTGTTCCCATGAGGCACAATGTCAAGGCTGATTTGCATATGGCCATGTCTGAACTGGGGTGGTGTGGAGTGCAAAAAAACAATGGATTTAGGCCCAGTTCTCTGTACTGGGGTGAATGTATGACATTGTTCTGCATTCTGTCCATCAACTCTTGCTTTTGCATTTGTCACCACGAGTGGGACGGGTATGCTCAGACGTGAGTTCCGTGCTCTCCACACCACTGGAGTCAAGCTATCCTGGCTGATGACGGCTGATAGAAAGAAACTGGTCCTAAGTTGCTTCATTCCGGTCCAGGGAAGACATGGCTTGGCAGTTCGGGCTGGACTGTCCCCATGAGGCACAAGGTCAAGGCTGATTTGCATATGGCCATGTCCAAACTGGGGTGGTGTGGAGTGCAAAAAAACGATGGATTTAGGCCCAGTTCTCTGTACTGGGGTGAATGTATGACATTGTTCTACATTCTGTCCATCAAATGTTGTTTTTGCATTTGTCACCCTGAGTGGGACGGGTATGCTCACTCGTTAGTTCCCAGTTCTCCACACCACTGGAGTCAAGCTATCCTGGCCGATGACGGCTGATAGCCAGAAAGCGGTCCTAGGATTCTTGATTCTGGTCCAGGGAAGACATGGCGTGGCAGTTTGTGCTGGACTGTCTGAACTGGGGTGGTGTGGAGTGCAAGGAACAATGGATTTAGGCCCAGATCTCTGTACTGGGGTGAATGTATGACATTGTTCTGCATTCTGTCCACCAACTCTTGCTTTTGCATTTGTCACCCCGAGTGGGACGGGTATGCTCAGACGTGAGTTCCGTGCTCTCCACACCACTGGAGTCAAGCTATCCTGGCTGATGACGGCTGATAGCCAGAAACCGGTCCTAGGATGCTTGATTCCGGTGCAGGGAAGACATGGCTTGGCAGTTCGGGCTGGACTGTTACCATGAGGCACAGGGTCAAGGCTGATTTGCATATGGACATGTCTGAACTGGGGTGGTGTGGAGTGCAAAAAAACGATGGATATAGGCCCAGATCTCTGTAATGGGGTGAATGTATGACATTGTTCTGCATTCTGTCCATCAAGTGTTGTTTTTTCATTTGTCACCCCGAGTGGGACAGGTATGCTCAGACGTGAGTCCCGTGCTCTCCACACCACTGGTGACAAGCTATCCTGCTGATGACGGCTGATAGAAAGAAACCGGTCCTAAGTTGCTTCATTCCGGTCCAGGGATGACATGGCTTGGCAGTTCGGGCTGGACTGTCCCCATGAGGCACAAGGTCAAGGCTGATTTGCATATGGCCATGTCTAAACTGGGGTGGTGTGGAGTGCAAAAAAACGATGGATTTAGGCCCAGTTCTCTGTACTGGGGTGAATGTATGACATTGTTCTGCATTCTGTCCATCAAATGTTGTTTTTGCATTTGTCACCCCGAGTGGGACGGGTATGCTCAGACGTGAGTCCAGTGCTCTCCACACCACTGGAGTGAAGCTATCCTGGCTGATGACGGCTGATAGCCAGAAACTGGTCCTAGGATGCTTGATTCCGGTCCAGGGAAGACATGGCTTGGCAGTTCGGGCTGGACTGTTCCCATGAGGCACAGGGTCAAGGCTGATTTGCATATGGCCATGTCTGAACTGGGGTGGTGTGGAGTGCAAAAAAACGATGGATTTAGGCCCAGATCTCTGTAATGGGGTGCATGTATGACATTGTTCTGCATTCTGTCCATCAAGTGTTGTTTTTGCATTTATCACCCCGAGTGGGACGGGTATGCTCAGACGTGAGTCCCGTGCTCTCCACACCACTGGAGACAAGCTATCCTGCTGATGACGGCTGATAGAAAGAAACCGGTCCTAAGTTGCTTGATTCCGGTCCAGGGAAGACATGGCTTGGCAGTTCGGGCTGGACTGTCCCCATGAGGCACAGGGTCAAGGCTGATTTGCATATGGCCATGTCTAAACTGGGGTGGTGTGAAGTGCAAAAAAACGATGGATTTAGGCCCAGTTCTATGTACTGGGGTGAATGTATGACATTGTCCTGCATTCTGTCCATCAACTGTTGTTTTTGCATTTGTCCCCCCGAGTGGGACGGGTATGCTCAGATGTAAGTCCCGTGCTCTGCACACCACTGGAGTCAAGCTAACCTGGATGATGACGGCTGATAGCCAGAAACCAGTCCTAGGATGCTTGATTCCGGTCCAGGGAAGACATGGCGTGGCAGTTCAGGCTGGACTGTTCCCATGAGGCACAGGGCCAAGACTGATTTGCATATGGCCATGTCTGAAATGGGGTCGTGTGGAGTGCAAAAAACGATGGATTTAGGCCCAGATCTCTGTACTCGGTGGAATGTATGACATTGTTCTGCTTTCTGTCCTTCAACTGTTGTTTTTGCTTCTGTGCGTGGCACAACCAGCACTGCTATCCCACCAGCACCATTTGATTTACAAGCCCTCGGCACACATGGTGCACTGTACTAGGGGCTAACAGGTAAATCAAATAACCCAATCATGGAATCACCAATTAGTACATCAATTTAACTTAGGGAGCACTTGCACTGTGGCACTGAATAGCAGTGCCACAGTGCCCAAAGCATATAACAAGCAAAAACATATCAAAACAGAGGAGGCAATCAGTAAAACCGGCAGAGAGACTCATGCCAATGATGCCAGGTCTAACAATTACTATTCTCACTCCAGGGATTGCAACTGTAGGGAAAGTGTTGGATAGCGTAGGGGTAAAAATTACTATTCTCACTCCAGAGAGTGCATCAGTAGGGAAAGGGTTAGAAAGAGTACGGGTTAAAATTACTATTCTCACGCCAGGGAGTGCAACAGTAGGGAAAGTGTTGGCTAGCATAGGGGTAACAATTACTATTCCCACTCCAGTAATTGGAACAGTAGGGAAAGTGTTGGATAGCGTAGGGGTTAGAATTACTATTCCCACTCTAGAGAGTGCAACAATAGGGAAAGTGTTGGATAGCGTAGGGGTAAAAATTACTATTCCCACTCCAGAGAGTGCAACAGTAGGGAAAGTGTTGGATAGCGTAGGGGTTAAAATTACAATTTCAACGCCAGTAATTCTAACAGTGTGGAAAATGTAGGATAGCGTAGGGGTTAGATTAACGTACTCATTATTAAATATTTTTTGTAAAATAAATAGCATATTAAAAATGTATTAACTAAAAAATTAATAATCAATACCAATAAAATTAAATTAATATTTACTTAAATAACATTACATTACTTCCCACCCTATTCCTCCATAAACACGCAACTCGCTACACATAAAAAAGAACAACATGTATTTAATTGTCAGTTAATCAATTAATCAAATTAATTACCAATTAATAATAAACAATAAAATAATTAACAATAAGAACAAATAAAAAATAATAATACAATAATTATAATTAATATATTTATATTATAATTAATTACCAATTAATTAACAATACATTAATTATCAATAACAATACAAAAATAAATATTAATTAATTATAATTAAATTAGTTCCCACCCTATTCCCCTATAAACACACAACCCGCTCTGAGACTAAAACGCAAAATGTACTTAAAAAAATTACTAATTTCAAAACATTTAATACATTTATTCAAAAATAATAAAAATACATTACAAAAAATGTTAACCTACATATAAAATACATACTAAATAACATAACACTAATATACATATCGATATTATCAACAACTATATTTTTGCCAATGATATTACTTACTTCGATATTACTATCTTTGATATTACTTACTTCAATAGAAAAGATATTACTTACCTTAAGGTCGATATTCTGGTCACCGATATTCTTAACATCGATATTCTGTCCCTACGATAATAGAAACTCAATATTACTGTAGCTCGATATAAAAAATTTATATTTTGACTGCTCACCCTAATACTGATACTATGAAATGCAACTGATTAGTCGAGAAGAACTAACAGTGGAGGCAATCCTCATCATCAGTCTAAAGTACTGTGGAAAGTCTACCAAAGCATCATACTATGATTACTCTGACTGAAAGGCCCCAGCCTGTGATAACCTTCTAGATGCAGCATATATTGGTTTCTAAGCACCTTTTTCAAGAGCTTTTCCAGAAAAGTGTTTTTTATAGTAGGACATAACTGGCTCAGACGTCTGGGTTCAGAGAGAGTTTATTTGTTATTAACCATCTCACCTGTGGCTCTTTTCCCTTCAATGGAGAGCTGCATGCATTGTGGTTGATCATTGTGCCTGTATGGGAATGATTTAATTTATCATAAAGGAGGGATTATAGTCACTTGGGGATTGTGTGATGTTCATATCTGGCAGGATGAACTTTATCTCTGCAGGGGACACCTGCGTGGACACAATGGCTGAAACTAGAGGTAGAGGTTATAGTATTATAAAGAAGTGAATCTCTCTTTGCCTCTTGTCTTGTCTACACCAAGTCTAAGTCAGTATAATCCTTTGGTGGATGGTGGTTATCGTCTCTGTAAAGAACTCCAGAGGAGGACCAGAATATTTACTGAGTGAATGATCTAAAGTTATTGTAGACTTGGGGGAGAATAGGTGCCTCTGCACCCTGGGCACTGTTCACAAATATTAAAGCAAATAGATATCAAATACGGTGCTTAAAAGATAAGGAAGGTCATCCCTGCCTCCCTTAACCAAGACCTTAGACTCGCAAAGTCATCAGCACAAATCAGTCTTTCAATCATCCTTAGGCTCTTCAGTGTTTTCATTAATTTTAAATATGGTTCATCTGTCAGGCTTTCTTTAATTTTGATTTTGACTCATCTGCCAGCCAACACGTGTTTCATCAATGGGTGTGTCACCCTATGAGTTTCTCAGGGCTGAAAAAACAATTAAGACCCATCTTACATATTCATCACAATTGTACACTTTAGATTATACATTCCAATTTTGATCACCCTTTTTGGTTTTTGAACGTGCAGTGGAAGAAACATGCTCTGTCTTATACTATACAAAGCAAACAATCAGGATCCAATAAGATCACTGGTACATCCCAATCCCCAATAAATTGTGACATAATCTCAGCCATGTACCTTAAATCCATACATTGGTCTACCCAAAAGCTATTCATATTTCTATGTGTACTTAGTATACATTCATTTGTCAATATTCACAATAAAAGGACATAGTTCAATGAGCTCTTTAAATAATCATCGTCGTTTTTGATGTTCTCGTGTTCTTTAATTCTAAAGATTTTGCCCAGCCAACATGGGTTTCATTGTGGGGAATTACCCACTTGACTTTTTCGGGGCTACATGATATAATCATATACAAGGGATCAGTCAATCCAACATTCCTATTAAGGTGCATGTAGTATGTGTCGATCACCAATTTCACTCAATAGTGGACATTTTGTGACTGCCCAACTAGACAATTCTCGATGGAATGCCAACTGATTAAAAATTGCTAAATATTTTTAAAACAAACTGTAACAACCTTAAAGTGTCAAGGTGACATGCAAGATTTCACTTCATCATGTGAAAGATATCTCCAACTATTGAATCATAACTAAGTCAGAAACATAGTTATTCTCAATACTCTACTCATAACAATAGTACGATATGCAAAATATATCGTGCATCAGTGTGGGGAGACTAGAAGGTGCAAAATAAAGATTTTGCACCTTAAATTTACATTAATTATTGTGAACAGTCATGTATATATTTGTGCCCATCCATCTTGTGCTGATGGTGATGTAAAATGGGCATGGAGCAATGTACTACCTGTCCGCAAAAGTATAGACTCTTGTGCGTTCTGTGAAAGGGACTACAAGGGGATATTTATGTCAGTATAAGGATCTCTTAGTGGTTAAATTGTCCAAGTAAAACACGGACCAGGTGAGTAGGTCACTCACCTCCCTGCCGGTTCTACTTCCATATAGGCTGTTACTGAGCTATTCCTTGTTAACTGCGCTATTTCTATCTTCTGTCAACTGATCAATCTAAGTTTATAGAGAATGTTATCATTAAGAGTACGCATGGTCTAATTATTTGGGGATACTGTGAACTTCCAAATGGTCCTTATTAGCCAGACGGACCTGATTCTTACCTTCACTGTGTATTCATATTCGTAATGCTGCTCTCTATTCTGGCATTTCTCCCTTCAATGTTAATATCGGCTTCCAATCGGTTCCGTAATTATGGGACTTTGGCGATAAAATGATTTTGTTTAGTCAATACCCTGGGCACTGGTCTGTTACCCCCGTTTCCATCCCCCACGTTTAAATTTCCAAATTTTGTTGCAATTTTGTTGCAAATGTTGTTGCAGCTCTATGTTCTTCCTATAATACTGAATGGTTGCCCAGCCAACACGTGTTTTGTCTGGGGAGGTACCCCAAGACTTCTTTAGGGCTTAAGGCAGTGAAAAAGAGACCTTGGATCTCTCTGCCAGTGGTACTTCCGTACCGGCTGGCTAATGAAAGTAGGTATTTGTCCAAATAAATCAGAGGTCCAGAATTAAGACCATAAGGTGGAGACAAAATATGGGCTTCACTCTTCACCGGTTATACTTCCGTCCCGGCTGTAAAGCGGAGGAGGGTGTTTCTAGGCCAAGAGCGGTTCAGAATGAGGACCGTGAGGTGAAGCTATAGTGAGGGTTTCTATCGTCGGTGAGTCAGCTGAGTGCATGCACGTGGTGTTGCTGTGCTTGAGGTTCGGCAGCTCATCGGTGTGAGCTTTGGCTCTTGTTCGGGGAATTCAAAACCTATTTAATTGTTGGTAACCGTGAGTACGCTGTGTGTAACCTAGGATTGCAGTGTCTGAACTAGAAACACCCTCCTCCGCTTTGCAGCCAGGACGGAAATATAACTGGTGAATTGTGAAGGCCATATTTTGGCCCCACCTCATGGTCTTAATTGCGGACCCCTCATTTATTTGGACAAATACCTACTTTCATTAGCCAGCCAGGAAGGAAGTACAACCGGCAAAGAGATCCAAAGTCTTTTTTTTATTGGCTTAAGCCCTGAAGAAGTCTTGGGGTACCTCCTCAGATGAAACACGTGTTGGCTGGGCCACCGCTCAGGATTCAAAGATGAACGCAATACTCCTGATTGTTCATTGTTATTTTTTGTGTGACCTCTGGTCGATTCAGGGTGTTCAGGGTTAACCCCCTACAGTTAGCACCTTCTCACGTACACTACAGCTAAAGAACATGTACACTTGTTGCAGGCGCCAATCTCAAACCACATACGTTTAAAACTCTGTCCCTTGTCTTCTGATGTCAATATAAGGTTTACGTCAAAACATAGCAATACAGTAATAGATTTTCTAGATGCGTAGTTGAACATTAAGGGGGGCAAAATTCATTGTAGGCTATACTGTAAGCCCAACTCATATAATGCTACCCTTGGTGCTACCAGTGCTCACCAAAACTGTCATATTAATGCTATACCATTTGGTAAGAGGATGAGAGCTAGAAGGATCTGCAGTGAGGAGCATCAATACCAAAAGTGTATACAAGAAATAGAGACAAAGTTCATAGACAAGGCTATAATATACATGGAGTATGATCAGCATGATAAAGAATCTCTGGTATGGACAGGAACCACATGTTGAGTACACAAGCAGCGATGGGGGACAAGAACAAACAGATACATCACATTATTGACCATAATGGACTGTCTAACAAATACCGGAAAAGTTTGAAGAAACACTAGAATCTACTAAAGGCTGACAAGATGTTGAAAGACTTTTTTCCACCAAGGCCAGGTCTGACTTTCCACAGAGGTCACACATTAAGGGCTTTACTGAGTACTATTTATCCCAGACAACAACACCATGATAGTTGGTTTACAAGACAAACATGTTTTTTTCAAATGTGGCAACTGCACAATGTGAATGGATGATAATAGGCCACTTCCTAGATTATGTATATAATTAACTTTCAGAGAGAGAGAGAACTCTGTTTATTTAGACCATAGTCTTTAAACTCCACGGATCTTCTAAATACATAAAACCATACAAAACAAAACATCGAAGTAAGAAAGGTCATTAGCATTTAAAATCGCACAGTAACCTTGAGTCCAGCTTGCTTGATACATATATAATAAAACCATATGCACCATCACCCCTAGCAGCCGCTATATTTCCAATTTTATGTACTCAAATAAATAGATTAAAACAATATAAAAACATAATTAAACAATGATATCAATGGACCCTAAGTTTAAAAGGGTACTTTTACCCACATTGTTCCTCCTTAGCAGCAGTAGTTTAAAACCATTTGGTCTTTAACTATCTTTAGACTTAAGTATTTATATTACAGAGTAAGGGGGTTTAAGGCTAACTAAATCATTGTCCTTACTTAATTTTTTCCCTTGCAAAACAATTTATACCTTTCATATAATTCCCTAGTGCAATAGCAATATCCAGACTTTTCATTTCAATCAATAACACCATGGCTTGTGCTCGTGACCTTATTCCGTATTTTACGAATATAGGTCGCAAAAACAGTTTTCTCAAATCTAAAACCCTAAGGCAATCTAACAATATGTGTAATGCTTCAGACTTTGACCCAATCCCACATTTGCATGTTCCATCGGGATATAGCATTTCTGCCTTTAGCTTTCCCTCTATTAACCATGGGTTAGTACCAATTCGTATCTTTCAGGATTTCGCATCTAAGCCCATGGTTTGGCAAAGTTTCTAAATATGGGTACCAAGCTGCGTCCTCCCATGATTTTATCATGCATTGGACCGATTTTTTCTTTCTCAAGTATTGTAGGTCCTGATTCCTTGATTGCTCCATGCCTTGGGGCCTAAGTAAACTCTTAGTAAAAACGACATCCAAGGGATTCTGGATTGATCTCACCTTCAGGCTCCCATTTATAGTCTAAATTTAACTTCTAGCTTCCATCGCCTATTTTAAGTTGCTATGCCGGATTTCCTCACTACACCAATGTGAAACATTCTGCCCTCCTCTTTGATTTTGGTGTTTCCAAAATCTTGCCAAGGCCATTTGGGCCTCGCTATTCCATGCTATTGTTTCTGTCTCTAATCTGATCGCCTGTATCATTGCTGATCTTGGTAGGGACAATAGCATTTTTAGGGCCTTTTCTTTCTCCCGATCCCACCCTCCTTTACCGCTTAGGTGGAGGACTTCTACCACATACAGTACTTGGGGCGGGATCATAGCGTCATAAGCTTTTGACATTGGTTTATGTGACATCTCACCATAGTCTTGTTTTTTTAACTTTTTCAGCCCACAGATAGATGAAAGCACTTTTGTTTTTTGAGCTTCTAGGTGAGAACACCATTTAAGGGAACTTTCAAACCATAGGCCTAGGTATTTATATTCTTTTACGATTTCTAATTTTGTTTGACCTAGATACCAGTTAAGACTTTTGGTCTTGTTACCAAAACATAAAATCTTCGTTTTGTCCATATTTACCACTATGAGTTTAGCCTCACAGTAGTCTCTAAAAGCATTTAATTTCCTCTATAGCCCAAGCTCCGTTTCATCAGTTGTAACTAGGTCCTCCGCGTATAACAAGCTTGCTACTTTCCTACCACTCATTCTGGGGCTTGCGCTTCTCTCTACTTCCAGTGCTGCTGGTAGGTCTGCTAGAAAAATTGAAAAAAGGAGGGGGGCCAGGACACAACCCTGTCTTAGCCCATTACCTATGGCTATTTTCTTTGTCAATGCTCCTTGGGTGTCCTTAATTACCTAGGCCCAGTTCCCTCTATGTAATTCTTTTAGAATGGCTAGTAGGCCTGCTGGTATATTATATTTAATCAAACACTCCCATAAGCTCCCGAAGATAAGCTCCTCTATGCAGAGGCACAGAATTTATTTTTTTAAAGCCATTAGTGCGGCAAAGGTAGCTAATTTCTCTACTAGAATTTTGAATTCCAGTAAAAAATGGAAGGACATTTTTTCAATTGTAAATGAGCTATCAAATGCCGACAGAGTTTCGCTTAAACCTACTCCCACTCAGGAGCTTTGTGATAACCTGAATAACTTTTTTTTTTAGAAAATAGATACAATTAAAGCCAGCATCCCATGTGCTATTCTTAACGAATCATTTCTGGCCACATCCACAAATAATTTATCGCTGGAACATTTCCCAGTGATTAGTCCCCAGGTGTTCCTTCTCTTACTGTCGAAAGTAAAATCTGGCTCACCGCTGGACTGTTGCCAGCCATATATTTTGAAAGAAATCTTCTCCAACCTCCCGCAGCCTGCTTTATCTCTTTTGAATGCATCTCTGTCACAGGGCTGTGTCCCTAAATCATTTAAAGATGCAATTGTGGTACCTCTGTTAAAAAAAATCTGGAGCAGACCCATCAAACCCCTCTATTTATCACCCAATATCCCTACTCCCCTACCTAGCAAAAATATTGGAAGCACATGTGGCCAAATGCCGATCCAATTTCATGGAACAATCTGGTTACTTGGACCCCCACCAGGCAGGATTTCGTCCTGCCCACTCTACGGAGTCAGTGATACTGACAGTATTGGACGACATACGTAGGAGAGCAGATTTAGATATCCCTCAGGCCTTGGTGCTCCTGCACTTATCTGCCGCGTTTGACACGGTCGACCACAAGATACTGGGGAACCGTATCAGACAGGCTGGTATCCAGGGCCCTGCCTTTAACTGGATCAAATCCTTTTTAGAGGGCCGCACTCAAGCAGTACGCCTGGCCAATTTCATAGCACCTAAGCTAACCACTACGTGTGGGGTCCCACAGGGCTCCTCTCTATCCCCCCACCTATTCAATCTGTACCTCCTTCCTCTAATCAAGTTCCTAAAAGACAGAAATGTGACTACATTTAACTATGCAGATGATCTTCAGCTCACATTCACCATAGATAATTCCCCCAATTCAATCACCAACTTTCAGGAAACGATGTTACACATCCGTCTTGGATGGACTACAATCACCTGAAACTTAACCCAGGTAAGACTGAGGTGCTACTGATAGGGGGAAGCCAGGTCTTCTGGGGCCCACACTATTGGCCAGCAGAACTCGGGCCCCCCCAAGCCCTCTACCTCTGTAAAAAGCCTTGGGGTGACCATAGACAGAGATCTATCTCTGAAAACTCACATAGGGACAGTGGTATCAACCTGTTTCTTTCAATTGCGAAAGATCCGAAAGATCTGCCACTTGCTTACCCACGCAGCACTAAAACAGGTGGTGATAGGTCTGGTACTGTCCCACTTGGACTATGCCAATTCGATCTATTTGGGGATACCACTCTGTCTGACTAAGCGACTCCAGATGGTGCAGAATCAGGCAGCCAGATTGACCCACCAGCAACCCAGGTGGCAATCTGCCAGACCTCTCTTAAAAAAACTACACTGGCTCCCACTGCCTCAACGGTCCGCTTTTAAGACAGGCTGCTTAATTTTTAAATCACTAAAAAGGCACAGCCCCATATTTATCAACAATCTATTATCCAGGTACACTCCTACCCGTGATCTTCGTTCCAAACATCTTCACCTACTAACCACCCCTAAATTCAAATGGAAACGACATGGAGGCTGTCGATTCGCATACCTGGCTCCACAGCTGTGGAACTCGTTCCCCCTGGAGATCGGGTCCTGCACAGAACTATTGCGTTTCAGAAAACTGCTCAAAACATGGCTATTCGAACAAGCACATGACTAATACTTTTTCTTGGCCTCGACCAGTTCAGAATAGCGCCATGAAACCTTTGGTGTTCGTGCGCTTTATAAATTCCTTACAACATTAACATTAACATTAACAAGCTCTTACAGTCCACTAAATCAAAGGCCTCCCAGAAGTCGACAAAACAGCAATACATTTTCCCCTCTTGTTCTATCGACTTCCGGGCGAGGGCCCAGAGTCCACAGTGGAATGCCCTTCTTCTGCCCAATTTTTTAGTTTACCAAGATCTATTTTTGCGAAAATCTTCTCCCCAATATCTAACAGATTAATTAATCTGTAGTTTTTTGGGGTATGCATATCGCCTTTCTTGTGTATTGGCCTTATTATTGCCCCTTTCGAGTTGTTAGGGAACCTCCCAGTATCTAAAATGACTTGAAACATTTTGGCAAAGAATTCAGTCCACCAATCCATCTGGGGTTTGATTATCAGGGCAGGGAGGTTGTCTGGGCCAGCTGCTCTAGTTAAATTCAGACTCTTTATCGTTCTTTTCACTTCGGAGATCAAGAAGTTGTGTTTTAATTCTGCTACCAGACCGCTCCAATCTGGTTGCAGCATCTCTTCTTGATTTCTCCCGGGACTGTATAGGTCCTGCAAATATTCCTCCCAAGCTACTTCTTCCACTACACAGTTCATTACGGCCATAGGACTATCCGCTGCCGAATGAACTAATTTCCAGAACTGGCGTAAGTTCCTTATCTCTATTGCCTCAAGTAATTTTAACCAACAGTTTTCTTTATACTCTCTTTCTGCCCTCCTAATTAGCATATTATATTCTCTTTTTAGATTCATGAGGACGGTTTCCCAACCCTGGACAACCTTTATGTTTTGGCGACGTGCTATTCTCCTCAGTTCTCTCTTCTTTTCCAAACATTCCTTTGTGAACCACCGTCCTTGTCTTTCCGGCTTTGAGTGGTTCGTTTTGTCATTTATTTTATCTTTTCTCAGTCCATCACTAAGGGTTTGAACCACTACTTTGATTTAACCCACATACCAATCTAAACCCTGATCACTCACTGTGCCCAGTTCTAAGTTCTGTTGCAATTTTACTAGCCGGGCTACATATTCTTCTGTTAGCCTAGTTGTGATCCGCCTGGGGTATTCCACCTGTTGTTCTATGTCTTGGGTACAGGGGTTCAAATGTACATCTTGTAGCTCCAGTTCTATAAGGTTATGGTCATACCCTTCTCTATTTGAAATTCTAAACCATTTAATTAGTTGGAAGCTCCAGGGTGTCGTGAAAACATAATCAATTGGGCAATTTTGGGAACCTAACTTAAATGTTTTCTTTGCCGGGCAGTCTAGGGTGGATCTTCCATTCAGGCAAAAGAGGCTTTTAGTCCCCAAAAAGTTTCCCAGTTTAATGTCCTTAACGGTGGTCACGCATTCTGGGAAAGTTGCTTGTGTTATATGGTAAGCCTCTAATACTTCTTGAAACCAGCAGTCTTCTTTCTTGGGGTGTAATTTATGATTGAAATCGCCTATTACTATAATCAGATCCATACCATACATTTCATAAATTGTATCCATATCTTCTTTAAAATACCCCATTTCTGCTGCGTATTCCTCTGTAGTACCCCATTGCATATACACATTTGCAAGCATTATCATATTCTTTTTTACAGGAGTAGATAGCGTTATCCTACATGCAAGCAGCCATTTACACTTAACAGTTATTTCAGTCACCTTCTTCACTATTTTAGTTGACAGCAGTGTCATTATTCCCCCCGCTGGGCAGCCAAATCTTTGATTCTTTCCTAGTCGATTTAGCTGGCAGAAGCCATCGAATGTCGGGATCTTGCCACATAGCCAAGTTTCCTGGATACACATGGTCTCGGTATTTTCTCCTAGTTCCCTTACGTTTTTTTGTTTAGCTCCGTCTTCGAGACCGTTTATATTCCAGGAGGCTATTCTTATGCCATGTGGCATACCCTTTACCTATTCGATGTCATCTAGCCAGCCTTCCTCCCCACGTCCCTCAGTATCTCTATTTGAGGGACCTTCGTGGCTTGTATCCTTACTCCAGTTTCCACACCAATTTTCCACGTTTTAATTATTTGCTACCATTTTAATATTTCCCAGGGGGGGTTCCATTCATCTTCTTACGGGCACTTATCCTTACCTGCCTCTTTCTTAATCCTGCATGGCACCTTAGGAAGTTTTTGCCTTGCCCTTGTTTCCCTTCTACTTCTATTTGCACTTCCTCTTCGGCTATTAGCCGTATTCCCTCTTTCTGTAGCTCACTTGCTTCTTTCTCTATCAGTCTTTACTAGATTCGAGTACATCATTACTCTGGTCACATCCTTTCCTTCTTTATTTTTCCTAAATCCCACTTGTCTTAGGTCGTTTGATCCTATACCTTTCAAAATATGTCACTTGGCAAACCCTTGCAAAAGTTGTGACCTATTTAACGGCAATCTCTTTTCTAACTTCTTACCCCCTTTACCTAATGGGATTGGTTAAAAGTAAAGCCACTTATTCTCTTTGCCCTCCTTCTTTGCCCCGTTTAATGTCAGGTGTTGTGTCCTGTAAGCCTTATTTGCCTTCGTGTTTGGCCTGCTACTTCGAAACTCCCTAGTGATCCATGGTTGCAAACTTCCTTCATAGACAAAACCTGGTTGACTACCAGTCTCCTTGGACTGTGTTGGGATTTTATTCTTAACATGGTTCTTCTGTGAACCCGAGTTGCTATCAGAATGCACCTTTTTTTCTTGCTTTTTTGAGGTTTTCTTCTTTGTTATACTCATAGTGGTGTTGGGTGACTTTGATTTGTCCACCCTTTCACCACTCGCCTTATACACCCTTGAGCCTTTCGCTAACAGATGTATGATGTTACCACATGATCAAAATGATTGCGGTACATCGCAACGCAGTTTTTACAACGCAAGTTGTTACCACGACTTGCGCTGTAGGGTGCTGGACTTCGGAATAGTATAATTTACTATTCCAACTCAAGCTTACTTACAGGAGGGAAGGTGTTGGAATAGTAAATCTACTATTCCTTAGACTAGAGTGCCCTCCAGTGCAAGTCGTAGTAATGACTTGCATTTTAAAAGCTGCGTTGTAATGGTACTGCGGTGTTTTGAACGCGTCGTAAAGGTTGTTTACCTTCGCTAACTTATCGCTCCCCTTCTTTTGTGGGTTCCTTCCTACACGCCTTGCTCTATTTATTTGCCCAATACAAGTCATCTCTCCTCTGCTTATTACCCTCATAGGCCACTTTGAGATGTATACCTCATGATTTTCTTTAGGTAGTTCAGCGGTTTCTACCTGTACCTCTGCCCGAGGCAGGGGGTCGGGGACTGGGACTTGTCTTACCATAGATGGCATATGGCATCTAATTCCCTGTAAATCCCCCTCTATTTTGGCTAAGTAAATTTTTTGAGCTTTTAGAATATCATTATTTGACAATGTCACTTCTAAAAGTCCTTGTAGAGATCTTTGTAGGATTAGCATTAGATCCAGCATCGAAGACGCGGGCATTGCCGAGAGTTCCAGGTTTGTCTCAGGGCTTAAATTCAATACCGCACTTTGATCTAGTCTGGCATTCCGATTTTCAGGCGGGCTTTGTTTTTCACTTCTTCTCTGATTTGATTAATTGCTCAATGTACTTTCATCTTCTCTCCCAGTGCCCTCCTTTGAGATCAGACTATTCCGGAGTCCTGTCTCTGGGTCATAGGAAAAAAGACCTCATGTTGAAGAGGACAACCGTGGTGACGCTAATCCCCTGTGGTCCAGTATCAGCTGCAGAGACTGATTGGCCAGGATTAGGGATTCAGTTGTATGTACTTCCAAGGGTAGGGAAATCTACCCGTTCTCTTCCCTACCGAGACTCTCATTTAGCAGGGCTGACTCAATTATCTCAATGTCTAAGGTTTTTGCCGGTGAGAAGACTTTTTAAATTTTTCCCCACAAATTCTTTTATTGTCTTTGATGCAGAGCTGCCCTGGTTTTTGTTAGCAGCAATGTTTCTTTTCACACCTTTATTTCTTCCTTTCACAGGGGTCAGCTCTGGGCTCCCACCACTCTCTTCTGGTATACCCGGCTTTGTTAAATTTAATCTTGTCCTCGGATTATGTTCCGGGATGTTTTTCGCTTTATTTCCTTGTAGAGTTCTTTCTTTGTAGGATTAGCATTAGATCCAGCATCGAAGACGCGGGCATTGCTGAAAGTTCCAGGTTTGTCTCAGGGGTTAAATTCAATACCGCACTTTGATCTAGTCTGGCATTCCGATTTTCAGGCGGCCTTTTTTTTAACTTCTTCTCTGATTTGATTTATTGCTCAATGTACTTTCATCTTCTCTCCCAGTGCCCTCCTTTGAGATCAGACTATTCCGGAGTCCTGTCTCTGGGTCATAGGAAAAAAAGACCTAATGGTGAAGAGGACAACCGTGGTGACGCTAATCCCCTGTGGTCCAGTATCAGCTGCAGAGACTGATTGGCCAGGATTAGGGATTCAGTTGTATGTACTTCCAAGGGTAGGGAAATGTACCCGTTCTCTTCCCTACCAAGACTCTCATTTAGCAGGGCTGACTCAATTATCTCAATGTTTAAGGTTTTTGCCGGTGAGAAGACTTTTTAAAAATGTTTCCCCACAAATTCTTTTATTGTCTTTGATGCAGAGCTGCCCTGGTTTTTGTTAGCAGCAATGTTTCTTTTCACACCTTTATTTCTTCCTTTCACAGGGGTCAGCTCTGGGCTCCCACCACTCTCTTCTGGTATACCTGGTTTTGTTAAATGTAATCTTGTCCTCAGATTATGTTTTGGGATGTTTTTCGCTTTCTTTGGGGCCATTTCTGATGTTTTACTCAGGTATTACCAGCTCTGCAAACGCTGAATTGGGTGTTTGCTGTTTAGAAGGTTTAGGGAGCTTCACTACCATTCACCCAATAGTCCATAGGCAGCTAATCTCTCACTCTCTTACTGGCTTTCTCAGGCCCTCCCAGCCTCTACACTAACCTCTGTTGTGCGCGCCGAGATGCCTGCTCCCGCGCCCGTGCCCCTGACACTTCAAGACACAATGGGGCTGTCGCAATTGGCGCTTTACAGCCGCAGCGGGACGGCTCTGCGCATTTACTTGGCTCCTTCCTCCTAGTCGCCGCTGGCATCTGCGCGGCAATCAACTGGTGCTGGCACTTGCACAGACGTCGACGTATGGTGTCGGAATGGGCGTGGGGGCAGGGCTACCACTGCGGGAGGCAACGGACGGCAGACAGTGTTTTGCACAACAATGGCAACCAGTGCAAAATGTCAGAACACTAGCAATGCCTGTGTTACAGAAGCACATGGAAGGTAGGCAGATGTCATTAACATTGGGTCAGCTTGTGGTTTCATTTTACACTGAGCATGAGTATACACCTTATAAGCATATGCTGACATCACAAACTTAATTTGAGATACGGCAGCCATGATCGGTAGTGGGAGTACCTGCGGGGCGGTGACGTGGGGAGGGGAGAGGCAATGTGGGGGGTAGTAAACTATGGATTATGGAGGTTTACAGGTAAGTAAACATATAAATAAATAAAACTAATTTTGTTGCGCGCACTGCATCCCCAAATGTGATGCAGTGTATGCAACGAAATTCTTTTTATTTATTTATATGTTTACTTACCTGTAAACCTCTGTAATCCATAATTTACTACCCCCCACGATGCCCCTCCCCCTCTCCACGTCAATGCCCTGCAGGTACTCCCACTACAGACTGCAGCTGAGATACAGTTGTGCATGCCACACTACTTTGAGTCAGCTGGCGATTTCGCTTGCACAGAGCTTGAGTGTACACTTTACAGGCGAATACTAATATCACATACTCGTTTCGAGATATGGCTGTTTCATAAACATGAACGGATGCTTATAGGCCACTTCCTAGATTATGTATAGTGGCAATTGAAGGAATCAAATGATGTAAAGCACTAAATCATGTGAATATGTATACTGTATGGCCCACTAGTTGTGGTATAAGACAGTGCATATTTCCACCACTGCACGTTCAAGAACCAAACTTTTGATCAAAATTAGAAGGTATAATTTGAAGTGCACAAACTTGATGTATATGTAAGATGGGTCTTAATTGGTTTTTCAGCCCTAAGGAAGTCAATGGGTGACACACTTATTGACAAAACACGTGATGTCTGGCCTAACATCAGGAGCTTTGCTCCCACAACCCTGTGGCCTGCTCGTGAGCAGCCTCCAACCGGAGGCCACCTACCCCCATTGGGCCTCAACACTCTGCACCCAGCCGCCCTAGTGCCGCTAAGGGTGCTTTGAGAGTGCATCCTTGACCCTGGGGGAACCCCTGTTCTAACCCCAGAAACTCATTCCCAAAGACTGAGTACTTACCTGTTAACTGATAACTTCATTCCTCTCCATAGGAATACATTGACTGTTTTCCCTTAAAAATTGTTCTGTGTTCAGTTGATTTTTATGAAAACCAGAAAAACTACAACTGTGCAAACCTGATTTTACTTACCTTTTCTCTAGGAAATATCCCAGTATGATATCTAGGGATATCACACTGAGTAGAAAAAGTAACTCAAAAATTAATCTGAAAAGTAATTTCAACATTTTACCTTACCTGTATTTCAATCAATTGCCTTTGAACTTGCATTCAATTGTAAAAGACTGCAGAAGATTTTGCAAAGCATTTATTTCACACACATGTGCCAGGCTTGGCTTAGTTCTAGAAATAAAATAACTTAATAATATTTTTATACAAACAAAATTGGCCTGAGTTCAGTCTTTGAGTGTTTGACATCATTTGCTGATTGAGTATGTACAGTAAATACTTAACACTACCCTCTGATAAAGCCTTACTGCTCGCCCACACTACCAGAAATAGAGAGTAAGGTGCTCTCTACTTTTACCTCTGCCTACCTTTGGGGTTCCACTGGACTCTGTGCACACTATACCTCATTTTGGTATAGTATATACAGAGCCAGCTTTCTACAATCATTTCAAGGATTCAATTCGGTGCTTCATTGTAAAGACATGAGAAACTAGGGGATTCATCTGCTTCCAAAAGTAGCAGAGAAGTTATTGGTTGTTGTGTACAGGGCATTTAATATTTATTTCCAATGTTGCTTTGGCAGAATTATATTTGTGTGTGTTCCTTAGTATTAGAGCAGAGAAGGACCAGATAGAAGAGACCCCTTTGAGCCCTTCCATTTCTTACCCAGAGACTAGATGTGCCTGCTGTTTTTATAGCTGATAATAATTTCCATCTTTCCAAATATTCCTTTATTCTTTTGCTTAAGTATAAAGGCTTCATGGCTAAGTATTTACTTTTCTCTTATCTGAACTCTTCATTTGGGTTTCTGAAACAGACACCTTACCTTGCTGTTATAGAAACTGACCATATATGTCTAAAACCTTTAATAATCTTGATTAAGGATTTCCTTAATGGAACAAATCTATAGTATTTTCTCAATTGTATTTGTAACTCTTACTAATGTGGTATTTTATATTGTTTTGAAATATCAACTAATGGATAATTTGTATCTGTACTGATGACGACTACAGATTAATATTTACTGAATAAATACATCAATTTGAATTAACTTGTTAAGAAAACCCTTTAACTCATACCATCTCTCTCTAGTGACTCTGGTGGAGCCCCAAATGGACTTAATTGTTTGTGGTCATTGATAGAAATGATTGATCCTTCTCAATTCTTCTTGTTGACGAAAAAAAGGTCCACACTACCAATAAAGGGGGCTATTTAAGAATTATAGACCAAGAGTGAGATAGAAAAAGATCATTTTCTATTAATTCATATTTCTACAAAGCACTTTCGCATCCGATTTCTGAGCATGGTAAAATACTTTATGCTGTTCCAATATAATATATTGTGCACAAAGCAAGACAAGCTGCAAACTCTCTGCAAGTGCATGGCTTTCAAAAGTAAATTGGAGTGCTTGGAGACATTTGTGTTTAGTTCACTGAAGATATATTAAGTGCAGGCATGACATGTCTCTGTATTTTATGCTTTTTTTACATGCACAAAGCAGACTGGACACCTCAGAGAATGTGCTGCAAATGACAACTCGCTTTATAACTATGAACCACTATCCCGCAATAGAAGAGCCTACAGAGGGACATGCTCTTGAAAAGAGGCCTCTATGGAGATGAATAAGTGGATTTGAAATGCTCCAATTATTTCCTCCCGTTTTTAAAAAAAACATTATTAATTACTGGCATTCGCAATCTGTCTTTGTGCATGTTCAATGTCTGTGCATGCCTGGATCAGATTGGCAATTAAAAGGCAGCTAGGCTTTTGCGATTACCTAATTGTGTCCTCACAGTAAATCAACGTTTTGTTTAATCTGACAGAATATATTAGTGACAACTTTCTAATACATTTTCAAATCAAGATACAGTTGAAAACGAAGCTTTACATGTATTACCTGCCACATTATTTCCAAAGAACCCTTTGTGGTAGTCATTGCTTCAAGTGGACATGCAGAACTGCTGGTACTCCCTGTTTTGAGTACCTGTTTGCTCCAGATAAGTGAGGGAACGCCCCCATGTAAAGTATTTCAGCAGTGCTGAGATGTGCAGGCATTCAACTGCAGGTACTCAGTACCGGACAGTACCTGCCTCCTTAAAGTACTAGACGTAGTGGAACTTCCAACTGTCACAAAGAAAATGAATGCAGACCATCCATGCACCTTGCGATGGAAGCAAAGTTCTCCAGGGTAAACCTATATGTCCAATATAGCAGCATAGATGTAAATGTAGGTTTTCAAAAGGCAAGCCTGATGCACGCTGCTCTTCTGCACTGGAATCCTCCCATGCAGGGTACCACAGGGCTCCTCTCTATCCCCCCACCTATTCAATCTGTACCTCCTTCCTCTAATCAAGTTCCTAAAAGACAGAAATGTGACTACATTTAACTATGCAGATGATCTTCAGCTCACATTCACCATAGATAATTCCCCCAATTCAATCACCAACTTTCAGGAAACGATGTTACACATCCGTCTTGGATGGACTACAATCACCTGAAACGTAACCCAGGTAAGACTGAGGTGCTACTGATAGGGGGAAGCCAGGTCTTCTGGGGCCCACACTATTGGCCAGCAGAACTCTGGCCCCCCCAAGCCCTCTACCTCTGTAAAAAGCCTTGGGGTGACCATAGACAGAAATCTATCTCTGAAAACTCACATAGGGACAGTGGTATCAACCTGTTTCTTTCAGTTGCGAAAGATCCGAAAGATCTGCCACTTGCTTACCCACGCAGCACTAAAACAGGTGGTGATAGGTCTGGTACTGTCCCACTTGGACTATGCCAATTCGATCTATTTGGGGATACCACTCTGTCTGACTAAGCGACTCCAGATGGTGCAGAATCAGGCAGCCAGATTGACCCACCAGCAACCCAGGTGGCAATCTGCCAGACCTCTCTTAAAAAAACTACACTGGCTCCCACTGCCTCAACGGTCCTCTTTTAAGACAGGCTGCTTAATTTTTAAATCACTAAAAAGGCACAGCCCCATATTTATCAACAATCTATTATCCAGGTACACTCCTACCCGTGATCTTCGTTCCAAACATCTTCACCTACTAACCACCCCTAAATTCAAATGGAAACGACATGGAGGCTGTCGATTCGCATACCTGACTCCACAGCTGTGGAACTCGTTCTCCCTGGAGATCGGGTCCTGCACAGAACTATTGCGTTTCAGAAAACTGCTCAAAACATGGCTATTCGAACAAGCACATGACTAATACTTTTTCTTGGCCTCGACCAGTTCAGAATAGCGCCATGAAACCTTTGGTGTTCGTGCGCTTTATAAATTCCTTACAACATTAACATTAACATTAACAAGCTCTTACAGTCCACTAAATCAAAGGCCTCCCAGAAGTCGACAAAACAGCAGTACATTTTCCCCTCTTGTTCTATCGACTTCCGGGCGAGGGCCCAGAGTCCACAGTGGAATGCCCTTCTTCTGCCCAATTTTTTAGTTTACCAAGATCTATTTTTGCGAAAATCTTCTCCCCAATATCTAACAGATTAATTAATCTGTAGTTTTTTGGGGTATGCATATCGCCTTTCTTGTGTATGGGCCTTATTATTGCCCCTTTCGAGTTGTTAGGGAACCTCCCAGTATCTAAAATGACTTGAAACATTTTGGCAAATAATTCAGTCCACCAATCCATCTGGGGTTTGATTATCAGGGCAGGGAGGTTGTCTGGGCCAGCTGCTCTAGTTAAATTCAGACTCTTTATCGTTCTTTTCACTTCGGAGATCAAGAAGTTGTGTTTTAATTCTGCTACCAGACCGCTCCAATCTGGTTGCAGCATCTCTTCTTGATTTCTCCCGGGACTGTATAGGTCCTGCAAATATTCCTCCCAAGCTACTTCTTCCACTACACAGTTCATTACGGCCATAGGACTATCCGCTGCCGAATGAACTAATTTCCAGAACTGGCGTAAGTTCCTTATCTCTATTGCCTCAAGTAATTTTAACCAACAGTTTTCTTTATACTCTCTTTCTGCCCTCCTAATTAGCATATTATATTCTCTTTTTAGATTCATGAGGACGGTTTCCCAACCCTGGACAACCTTTATGTTTTGGCGACGTGCTATTCTCCTCAGTTCTCTCTTCTTTTCCAAACATTCCTTTGTGAACCACCGTCCTTGTCTTTCCGGCTTTGAGTGGTTCGTTTTGTCATTTATTTTATCTTTTCTCAGTCCATCACTAAGGGTTTGAACCACTACTTTGATTTAACCCACGTACCAATCTAAACCCTGATCACTCACTGTGCCCAGTTCTAAGTTCTGTTGCAATTTTACTAGCCGGGCTACATATTCTTCTGTTAGCCTAGTTGTGATCCGCCTGGGGTATTCCACCTGTTGTTCTATGTCTTGGGTACAGGGGTTCAAATGTACATCTTGTAGCTCCAGTTCTATAAGGTTATGGTCATACCCTTCTCTATTTGAAATTCTAAACCATTTAATTAGTTGGAAGCTCCAGGGTGTCGTGAAAACATAATCAGTTGGGCAATTTTGGGAACCTAACTTAAATGTTTTCTTTGCCGGGCAGTCTAGGGTGGATCTTCCATTCAGGCAAAAGAGGCTTTTAGTCCCCAAAAAGTTTCCCAGTTTAATGTCCTTAACGGTGGTCACGCATTCTGGGAAAGTTGCTTGTGTTATATGGTAAGCCTCTAATACTTCTTGAAACCAGCAGTCTTCTTTCTTGGGGTGTAATTTATGATTGAAATCGCCTATTACCATAATCAGATCCATACCATACATTTCATAAATTGTATCCATATCTTCTTTAAAATACCCCATTTCTGCTGCGTATTCCTCTGTAGTACCCCATTGCATATACACATTTGCAAGCATTATCATATTCTTTTTTACAGGAGTAGATAGCGTTATCCTACATGCAAGCAGCCATTTACACTTAACAGTTATTTCAGTCACCTTCTTCACTATTTTAGTTGACAGCAGTGTCATTATTCCCCCCGCTGGGCAGCCAAATCTTTGATTCTTTCCTAGTCGATTTAGCTGGCAGAAGCCATCGAATGTCGGGGTCTTGCCACATAGCCAAGTTTCCTGGATACACATGGTCTCGGTATTTTCTCCTAGTTCCCTTACGTTTTTTTGTTTAGCTCCGTCTTCGAGACCGTTTATATTCCAGGAGGCTATTCTTATGCCATGTGGCATACCCTTTACCTATTCGATGTCATCTAGCCAGCCTTCCTCCCCACGTCCCTCAGTATCTCTATTTGAGGGACCTACGTGGCTTGTATCCTTACTCCAGTTTCCCCACCAATTTTCCACGTTTTAATTATTTGCTACCTTTTTAATATTTCCCAGGGGGGGTTCCATTCATCTTCTTACGGGCACTTATCCTTACCTGCCTCTTTCTTAATCCTGCATGGCACCTTAGGAAGTTTTTGCCTTGCCCTTGTTTCCCTTCTACTTCTATTTGCACTTCCTCTTCGGCTATTAGCCATATTCCCTCTTTCTGTAGCTCACTTGCTTCTTTCTCTATCAGTCTTTACTAGATTCGAGTACAGCATTACTCTGGTCACATCCTTTCCTTCTTTATTTTTCCTAAATCCCACTTGTCTTAGGTCGTTTGATCCTATACCTTTCAAAATATGGCACTTGGCAAACCCTTGCAAAAGTTGTGACCTATTTAACGGCAATCTCTTTTCTAACTTCTTACCCCCTTTACCTAATGGGATTGGTTAAAAGTAAAGCCACTTATTCTCTTTGCCCTCCTTCTTTGCCCCGTTTAATGTCAGGTGTTGTGTCCTGTAAGCCTTATTTGTCTGCGTGTTTGGCCTGCTACTTTGAAACTCCCTAGTGATCCATGGTTGCAAACTTCCTTCATAGACAAAACCTGGTTGACTACCAGTCTCCTTGGACTGTGTTGGGATTTTATTCTTAACATGGTTCTTCTGTGAACCCGAGTTGCTATCAGAATGCACCTTTTTTTCTTGCTTTTTTGAGGTTTTCTTCTTTGTTATACTCATAGTGGTGTTGGGTGACTTTGATTTGTCCACCCTTTCACCACTCGCCTTATACACCCTTGAGCCTTTCGCTAACAGATGTATGATGTTACCACATGATCAAAATGATTGCGGTACATCGCAACGCAGTTTTTACAACGCAAGTTGTTACCACGACTTGCGCTGTAGGGTGCTGGACTTAGGAATAGTATAATTTACTATTCCAACTCAAGCTTACTTACAGGAGGGAAGGTGTTGGAATAGTAAATCTACTATTCCTTAGTCTAGAATGCCCTCCAGTGCAAGTCGTAGTAATGACTTGCATTTTAAAAGCTGCGTTGTAATGGTACTGCGGTGTTTTGAACGCGTCGTAAAGGTTGTTTACCTTCGCTAACTTATCGCTCCCCTTCTTTTGTGAGTTCCTTCCTTCACGCCTTGCTCTATTTATTTGCCCAATACAAGTCATCTCTCCTCTGCTTATTACCCTCATAGGCCACTTTGAGATATATACCTCATGATTTTCTTTAGGTAGTTCAGCGGTTTCTACCTGTACCTCTGCCCGAGGCAGGGGGTCGGGGACTGGGACTTGTCTTACCATAGATGGCATATGGCATCTAATTCCCTGTAAATACCCCTCTATTTTGGCTAAGTAAATTTTTTGAGCTTTTAGAATATCATTATTTGACAATGTCACTTCTAAAAGTCCTTGTAGAGATCTTTGTAGGATTAGCATTAGATCCAGCATCGAAGACGCGGGCATTGCCGAGAGTTCCAGGTTTGTCTCAGGGCTTAAATTCAATACCGCACTTTGATCTAGTCTGGCATTCCGATTTTCAGGCGGGCTTTGTTTTTCACTTCTTCTCTGATTTGATTAATTGCTCAATGTACTTTCATCTTCTCTCCCAGTGCCCTCCTTTGAGATCAGACTATTCCGGAGTCCTGTCTCTGGGTCATAGGAAAAAAGACCTCATGTTGAAGAGGACAACCGTGGTGACGCTAATCCCCTGTGGTCCAGTATCAGCTGCAGAGACTGATTGGCCAAGATTAGGGATTCAGTTGTATGTACTTCCAAGGGTAGGGAAATCTACCCGTTCTCTTCCCTACCGAGACTCTCATTTAGCAGGGCTGACTCAATTATCTCAATGTCTAAGGTTTTTGCCGGTGAGAAGACTTTTTAAAATTTTTCCCCACAAATTCTTTTATTGTCTTTGATGCAGAGCTGCCCTGGTTTTTGTTAGCAGCAATGTTTCTTTTCACACCTTTATTTCTTCCTTTCACAGGGGTCAGCTCTGGGCTCCCACCACTCTCTTCTGGTATACCCGGCTTTGTTAAATTTAATCTTGTCCTCGGATTATGTTCCGGGATGTTTTTCGCTTTATTTCCTTGTAGAGTTCTTTCTTTGTAGGATTAGCATTAGATCCAGCATCGAAGACGCGGGCATTGCTGAAAGTTCCAGGTTTGTCTCAGGGGTTAAATTCAATACCGCACTTTGATCTAGTCTGGCATTCCGATTTTCAGGCGGCGTTTTTTTTTAACTTCTTCTCTGATTTGATTTATTGCTCAATGTACTTTCATCTTCTCTCCCAGTGCCCTCCTTTGAGATCAGACTATTCCGGAGTCCTGTCTCTGGGTCATAGGAAAAAAAGACCTAATGGTGAAGAGGACAACCGTGGTGACGCTAATCCCCTGTGGTCCAGTATCAGCTGCAGAGACTGATTGGCCAGGATTAGGGATTCAGTTGTATGTACTTCCAAGGGTAGGGAAATGTACCCGTTCTCTTCCCTACCGAGACTCTCGTTTAGCAGGGCTGACTCAATTATCTCAATGTTTAAGGTTTTTGCCGGTGAGAAGACTTTTTAAAAATGCTTCCCCACAAATTCTTTTATTGTCTTTGATGCAAAGCTGCCCTGGTTTTTGTTAGCAGCAATGTTTCTTTTCGCACCTTTATTTCTTCCTTTCACAGGGGTCAGCTCTGGGCTCCCACCACTCTCTTCTGGTATACCTGGTTTTGTTAAATTTAATCTTGTCCTCAGATTATGTTTTGGGATGTTTTTCGCTTTCTTTGGGGCCATTTCTGATGTTTTACTCAGGTATTACCAGCTCTGCAAACGCTGAATTGGGTGTTTGTTGTTTAGAAGGTTTAGGGAGCTTCACTACCATTCACCCAATAGTCCATAGGCAGCTAATCTCTCACTCTCTTACTGGCTTTCTCAGGCCCTCCCAGCCTCTACACTAACCTCTGTTGTGCGCGCCGAGATGCCTGCTCCCGCGCCCGTGCCCCGTGCCCCTGACACTTCAAGACACAATGGGGCTGTCGCAATTGGCGCTTTACAGCCGCAGCGGGACGGCTCTGCGCATTTACTTTGCTCCTTCCTCCTAGTCGGTGCTGGCATCTGCGCGGCAATCAACTGGTGCTGGCACTTGCACAGACATCGACGTTTGGTGTCGGAATGGGCGTGGGGGCAGGGCTACCACTGCGGGAGGCAACGGACGGCAGACAGTGTTTTGCACAACAATGGCAACCAGTGCAAAATGTCAGAACACTAGTAATGCCTGTGTTACAGAAGCACATGGAAGGTAGGCAGATGTCATTAACATTGGGTCAGCTTGTGGTTTCATTTTACACTGAGCATGAGTATACACCTTATAAGCATATGCTGACATCACAAACTTAATTTGAGATACGGCAGCCATGATCGGTAGTGGGAGTACCTGCGGGGCGGTGACGTGGGGAGGGGAGAGGCAATGTGGGGGGTAGTAAACTATGGATTATGGAGGTTTACAGGTAAGTAAACATATAAATAAATAAAACTAATTTTGTTGCGCGCACTGCATCCCCAAATGTGATGCAGTGTATGCAACGAAATTCTTTTTATTTATTTATATGTTTACTTACCTGTAAACCTCTGTAATCCATAATTTACTACCCCCCACGATGCCCCTCCCCCTCTCCACGTCAATGCCCTGCAGGTACTCCCACTACAGACTGCAGCTGAGATACAGTTGTGCATGCCACACTACTTTGAGTCAGCTGGCGATTTCGTTTGCACAGAGCTTGAGTGTACACTTTACAGGCGAATACTAATATCACATACTCGTTTCGAGATATGGCTGTTTCATAAACATGAACGGATGCTTATAGGCCACTTCCTAGATTATGTATAGTGGCAATTGAAGGAATCAAATGATGTAAAGCACTAAATCATGTGAATATGTATACTGTATGGCCCACTAGTTGTGGTATAAGACAGTGCATATTTCAACCACTGCACGTTCAAGAACCAAACTTTTGATCAAAATTAGAAGGTATAATTTGAAGAGCACAAACTTGATGTATATGTAAGATGGGTCTTAATTGGTTTTTCAGCCCTAAGGAAGTCAATGGGTGACACACTTATTGACAAAACACGTGATGTCTGGCCTAACATCAGGAGCTTTGCTCCCACAACCCTGTGGCCTGCTCGTGAGCAGCCTCCAACCGGAGGCCACCTACCCCCATTGGGCCTCAACACTCTGCACCCAGCCGCCCTAGTGCCGCTAAGGGTGCTTTGAGAGTGCATCCTTGACCCTGGGGGAACCCCTGTTCTAACCCCAGAAACTCATTCCCAAAGACTGAGTACTTACCTGTTAACTGATAACTTCATTCCTCTCCATAGGAATACATTGACTGTTTTCCCTTAAAAATTGTTCTGTGTTCAGTTGATTTTTATGAAAACCAGAAAAACTACAACTGTGCAAACCTGATTTTACTTACCTTTTCTCTAGGAAATATCCCAGTATGATATCTAGGGATATCACACTGAGTAGAAAAAGTAACTCAAAAAGTAATCTGAAAAGTAATTTCAACATTTTACCTTACCTGTATTTCAATCAATTGCCTTTGAACTTGCATTCAATTGTAAAAGACTGCATAAGATTTTGCAAAGCATTTATTTCACACACATGTGCCAGGCTTGGCTTAGTTCTAGAAATAAAATAACTTAATAATATTTGTATACAAACAAAATTGGTCTGAGTTCAGTCTTTGAGTGTTTGACATCATTTGCTGATTGAGTATGTACAGTAAATACTTAACACTACCCTCTGATAAAGCCTTACTGCTCGCCCACACTACCAGAAATAGAGAGTAAGGTGCTCTCTACTTTTACCTCTGCCTACCTTTGGGGTTCCACTGGACTCTGTGCACACTATACCTCATTTTGGTATAGTCTATACAGAGCCAGCTTTCTACAATCATTTCAAGGATTCAATTCGGTGCTTCATTGTAAAGACATGAGAAACTAGGGGATTCATCTGCTTCCAAAAGTAGCAGAGAAGTTATTGGTTGTTGTGTACAGGGCATTTAATATTTATTTCCAATGTTGCTTTGGCAGAAATATATTTGTGTGTGTTCCTTAGTATTAGAGCAGAGAAGGACCAGATAGAAGAGACCCCTTTGAGCCCTTCCATTTCTTACCCAGAGACTAGATGTGCCTGCTGTTTTTATAGCTGAGAATAATTTCCATCTTTCCAAATATTCCTTTATTCTTTTGTAAGTATAAAGGCTTCATGGCTAAGTATTTACTTTTCTCTTATCTGAACTCTTCATTTGGGTTTCTGAAACAGACACCTTACCTTGCTGTTATAGAAACTGACCATATATGTCTAAAACCTTTAATAATCTTGATTAGGGATTTCCTTAATGGAACAAATCTATAGTATTTTCTCAATTGTATTTGTAACTCTTACTAATGTGGTATTTAATATTGCTTTGAAATATCAACTAATGGATAATTTGTATCTGTACTGATGACGACTACAGATTAATATTTACTGAATAAATAAATCAATTTGAATTAACTTGTTAAGAAAACCTTTTAACTCATACCATCTCTCTCTAGTGACTCTGGTGGAGCCCCAAATGGACTTAATTGTTTGTGGTCATTGATAGAAATGATTGATCCTTCTCAATTCTTCTTGTTGACGAAAAAAAGGTCCACACTACTAATAAAGGGGGCTATTTATTAATTATAGACCAAGAGTGAGATAGAAAAAGATCATTTTCTATTAATTCACATTTCTACAAAGCACTTTCGCATCCGATTTCTGAGCATGGTAAAATACTTCATGCTGTTCCAATATAATATATTGTGCACAAAGCAAGACAAGCTGCAAACTCTCTGCAAGTGCATGGCTTTCAAAAGTAAATTGGAGTGCTTGGAGAAATTTGTGTTTAGTTCACTGAAGATATATTAAGTGCAGGCATGACATGTCTCTGTATTTTATGCTTTTTTTACATGCACAAAGCAGACTGGACACCTCAGAGAATGTGCTGCAAATGACAACTCGCTTTATAACTATGAACCACTATCCCGCAATAGAAGAGCCTACAGAGGGACATGCTCTTGAAAAGAGGCCTCTATGGAGATGAATAAGTGGATTTGAAATGCTCCAATTATTTCCTCCCGTTTTTAAAAAAACCATTATTAATTACTGGTATTCGCAATCTGTCTTTGTGCATGTTCAATGTCTGTGCATGTCTGGATCAGATTGGCAATTAAAAGGCAGCTAGGCTTTTGCGATTACCTAATTGTGTCCTCACAGTAAATCAACGTTTTGTTTAATCTGACAGAATATATTAGTGACAACTTTCTAATACATTTTCAAATCAAGATACAGTTGAAAACGAAGCTTTACATGTATTACCTGCCACATTATTTCCAAAGAACCCTTTGTGGTAGTCATTGCTTCAAGTGGACATGCAGAACTGCTGGTACTCCCTGTTTTGAGTACCTGTTTGCTCCAGATAAGTGGGGGAACGCCCCCATGTAAAGTATTTCAGCAGTGCTGAGATGTGCAGGCATTCAACTGCAGGTACTCAGTACCGGACAGTACCTGCCTCCTTAAAGTACTAGACGTAGTGGAACTTCCAACTGTCACAAAGAAAATGAATGCAGACCATCCATGCACCTTGCGATGGAAGCAAAGTTCTCCAGGGTAAACCTATATGTCCAATATAGCAGCATAGATGTAAATGTAGGTTTTCAAAAGGCAAGCCTGATGCACGCTGCTCTTCTGCACTGGAATCCTCCCATGCAGGGTACCCTGTGTGTGCTGATTTATCTTTCACATTACCACACATTGTCTTATGTAAGTGTGTACTTTGCTATCATCTCTCCACTTCCACCTCATTCTCTCAGCCATTCTCTAACTCTTGTTCATGATGATGGCTGTGCACAGGTTCTTCTGCAAGGACTGCTGTGCTTCCACTCCGTATTGATGATTCTGGTGCAAATGAGGCTGCGCAAAAAGCATCACTATGCAATTCATCCTTCTCCAACAAGGTTACAGTCCAGAATATAGAGTAGGGAATATTGTGGTAACATAATATCATTGTTAACTGAGGACCAAAATTTCTAGGACATAAGTGCATACAGGGACGTACAGAGTTGCTCTTCTCAATTCAACATCTACATACTGTCAAAGTCTACATTTTTCATAAAATTTGCCTTTGTTAACAATGAAGAAAATGTGCCTGAGATTAGAAAATGTGTTTCACTTTAATTGTGTCTGTAGAAGAGAAAATGGATAACAGAGAAATAATTCTTTAAAATATGATAAATAAATAACGTAGCTTTAACCATAGGGGGAGATGCTTTTTAAACGTGCAGCTTAAATAAGTCGTAGGCTCTCCTACCTAATTTGTTACTACCACTAGGCCTGAAAAATATTTTGGCGACTTCTGCTTGACATTAGAATAAGATATCTTTCAGCAACTGCTGGCAAAATCCTCTAACTGTAAAATAGTTCATCACTTCAAAATGTGCTGTCGAAAAGATAAATGTATATATTTTTCTGCTTTAGACCATATGATGTTTTTCGTTTGCTTTCTCACACCATATGACTTCCTCATTTCACTAAACAGTGTGTTTTGCTATATTTTATAATGAATAGAGTATTAGCACTATTGAACTTTTGGAAGATATTGGTTTGCATGATCTCATTAAGACTTACTGATACAAATGTTACAGTGCCTTAGACCAGCCCTTTGTCTACACAATGGGATAATATCAACGAACAGAATAGGCCTGCAATGACCTTTTGTGGTGCTCCTCGGATGGAGGATCAGGAATTTTCTCACTAATTGAGAATTAGTTTTGTTTTCTTTTGTTAAATGTTAAGAATATCGGACATCATTATTTTGAGTGATGCTCTATAAAGTTCACAGATTATCATTTTAGCAGAAGAGATCCTGAAAAGGGTGTCCGTGTAAAATGTTAAAACAATTATACAAAAAACACATAAATGTGTTTTCTTATGCTTCTGGCAGATCCTTTGCAAAAAAATTCTACAATAACACAAAAAAACATACATTTTAATATTATTCTGCAGTTTCTGCTGAACTTGAAACCATGTGTGAATGAACTCCCCTGTACCTTTAAATGTTCAAAATATGGCTTGAACTAAGACCCAATACGTTAAATAATTGGTTATAATTCAAGTATAAAACCTGGTTGGCACCACTGAGCAACAGTTGCTTGTTACGTGCCTCTTCATATGTTAGCAAGCAGTTCACTTATTCGCACATGAAAGTAAAAGCCATCAGAAAGAAAGAAGTCACTTCTTAGAAGGGGGCATTTTCAATGGATGTCAGAAAGTGTAAGAAGAAACCACTAGAAGGGCAACCTTGCTGTCAATTAAAAGAAACGAGACCTCCCAAAAAGAAACGAGACGTCCCAAAGCTTAAACACCACTAATCAAAGATTGCAGAGAGAGAATATTACCACGCCCACGTTTAGCACACCAACAGAATCGTGCACGCATGCGCAGAAGCACGACTATCTAAAAAGACGTTCTACTGATAGCAGCAAACAACAAAGGCATTGTAAACCAGGTGAATGAAGTGCTCATTCGGCAATCTTCAAAACAATGGAAGGGATAACCAGAAAGATGATGACGCAAGCTGGAAAACAAATGCTGGAGAAACAATCATCCGGAAGAGTCAGGGTCATAAGATTGGGGGGCAAAGCATTGATTGGCAAACATATTGCATTCCCAATTTCGTCTACCACTATATGGTCAAATATCAACGACCACGATAATGTCTGTACTTTTCTAGATATAGTGGTAGTCCCTATTGAGATTGCAATATTTTTGTAGGTCGTTTTTTTCGGCCCCAAACATTGTGGCATGAAAGGAGGTACACAGGCAACATTTGCACAGAGACAACGCGTTCCTCATTAGCAAAGAACAACTTCCTACTGATAAGTTGCCGCGCAGTTTGCTAATACTCTTAACGCCACCCAGGGCTGTCACCGCAGTGGATTTGTGCCACTGGAGACAAGGCCAGTCCTGAAGGCGACGCGCTCTGATCCATTCCAATGAGAAGGAATGTCAATGCAAAGTCAGGCACTCAGTGACAGAACAAAGCCGTTTAATAATTGGTGCCAATTAAAGCAAAGGGTCTTGATAAGCTGAAAGGAATAAGAGTACAAATGGATAGTGCAGAATAACCTTGCCTGCAGTCACAGCATACAAATCTGGCCGACACGCTGTGCATGCATCACAGACGGCTCACCACTGACACAGCATTGGAAACTGTCTGAGAGCAAACAGGAACAGTCTAAAGACAGCCTCTCAGCTCGCTGAAAAGGGACTTGTATTAATTAGTAGACTGACTTTCATAGATGTGATATCCTGGGTAGTGGGTGTGAACACAACGTTCACTCCATTCACTTTTGACACATAAGTAATCAAACTGTTGATTAACAATGGTTGTCTGGCTGAGAGGAGTGTAAAAAGGCATGCAGTCCACTAGTTTGTCCCGTTTTTAACAGATGAAGGGAGATATTCACAAGGACTTATGTCCGATTTATCCCCACCGTAACATATCAAAGAGGAGATAGATTTAACACCCCATTCACAAACTGGTGCAAACTGCAGACATCGCCAGTATTTCCGCGATAACTGCCCTAAAATTTATCTCCTCAGTGGACACCACCATCTAACCCTAATAAAATGCAGAGTAGGCGTTCCTGTGCAAAAACACACAAAAAAAACACAACACCACTTTCACAACGGACTGCCAGATCTGCGATGCGAACCAAAAACAGGCAATAGGCGCGGTAGCAGCAGGGAATTAACACCTGCCTATTGCTGGTGTAAAGCAGGACGACTACCTGCAGCATAAAAGGGAGCCCTGCCAAGAGCCACACCTGAAGTCCCACAGATGCCATGGAGACAATGATCATGCAACGTGGATACCCATGAGGGCCACAACACCCACCGAAACCCCCCCAGGCCCGCCACTACCCCAGGACCCGCCTCCCCCGGGAACACCACAGAGGCAGCATACACAAAGACAGTGGACCCACCTGAAACGCACCTGCCACACATACCCAACAGCAGAGGAGGACATTGCACACTACAGGCCCAAAAGGACAACCATCCCCCACATCCCCCACCTGCTGATGGTCCCAACCCAGCGGACAACCAACATCCCTCCGCAGACAAAGCTGCCGGCTACGCAGCACATGCCGGCCTCTGGTACCATCCAACCCACAACTGCCAGAGTCGGAGGAGTCTCACAGCCAGCCCCATCCAAGGTCATCACACCTGTCCTGGATGCCAACATCAGCCTGGTACCCCAGCACCCCAACGTCAACCATACCGCGCAGGAGCATCTGAAGACCAAGCAAGGCCCCTACGCCATATTGGGATTCCCTCACGTTTCAGGGACAATCAACTGCACACATGTACCCCTCGTGCCCCCTGCCCACACTGCACACGACTACCACAACGGAAAGCACACGCATACCATGAATGTGCAGGCAATAGTGAACCGCCGGAGACTCCTCAACAATGTTGTGGCCAACTCCCCAGGCAGAGTGCATGATACTAACATCTCCCAACAGTCCATCATCACCCAGCACTCCCAGGATGGCACAGATGGAAATGCAGTGCCCGTTGGTATGTCCAAAATAAACACACTACACACCGCCGGGTCACAGTCATGCAACTCACAACACTGCCAATGGGCATGCAGCACAACTACATTCAACATGACACACATCATGCCAACTGATCAGACACAACAACACAACTCCATTGGGAATCCAGCCTTCCCATGCCCACAACCCAGCCACCGCATGGCACCACAGACACACAATAGCAGGATATAAGGAGAGGCAAGGAGTAGGCATGTGCAAGAGCGGCAAGTGACTACGGATTGTGAACCTACCCAATGCCAGGTTTGGCGTGGAGGTGCCGGACGGACCACATAGTGCGAACCACGAAAATGGCCATGTGGAGATTAGCTGCTGGTGGATGGAGTGTAGTGGCCAGTGGACACTACCATGTCCCCAAAGGCTGTTGGGCAGAATGCAGAAATGTCACACTTTACGTCCCCCCCTGCATGCGCATGTGTAGTGGGTTGGACCTGCGTACACCAGGCCTGCGTGAGGGTCTGAACAAAAAGCCAGTCGCACTGGTTGTGGTTCTCATTCGGAATGGACAATGCGGCTGCCAGGGCGGCGCCACTCAGCCCGCCACGAGTCCTGCACAGAGCGCGGCAGGGTCTGCATTCTTCTGCGCCTGCTGCACCCCGGGCTGCTGGTCCCCAGACTTGTTGTGCCTGTCCCAGAGCACAAACCAGGGTCCTGTCACCTGCCTACACCGGCGTGTGTCAAAGAGTGCCCACCATGTGCCAGTGCAAGCTCCAATCACCAGTCCCATGACCTCTACAGCCTCCGCAGACCATCGCTGGCCCCCCGGATGCTGGCCCACATTACTCCTTTCTCATTGACATACTGCACTGGCATCCTCTTCGGCCCAGTAAGTCCCACATGTGGAACTGTGTCCTGAGTCTTTAATGGCAGTGACCCCAAGTGTGTGGCAGCGGCCACAGCACCAGACTCCCTTTGATCAGTGAGGCATGATTCCATATCGCAGGCCTGCGACATGTGGTGCCAATAACCCTGTTCAACGCAAGCCGGCGACACGTGGATGAGGGCTCAGGCCTACCCTGTGGATCAGTAGGTCCCACATCCAGCACTTAGTCGCAAATCATAAATGGCAGAGTACACACCAGGGAACAGATAGAGAAGAGTAAGAGGGAAATGTGGCTCAGTCCGGACAAAAGCTGGATCAGAGTCACAGAGGTGATCGAAAACTATCAACATCTGACCTGGTGCCATCAACCCTGATCACCGCAAGTCAGTGGCCCTTGGCGGTAGGCGCGTGCAGGACGCTGTGCATCAGGGGCCACTAACTCTGTGCAGCACAAATCATGGGGCCTTTATGGTTGAATGGTTATGTCTTTTACGATGTACACTGTTGTAGATTTCTAACTGCACCAGGCAGCCCTTGCCCGCTGGTGTGCTACACCCCACAAACATCCAACAAAGGAGTCACTCGGTATGTGTGCCTGCTAATAAATGTGGCCATGTGCACGTGCCCTTAGCCTTTCACATCATCTGAGCAAGTGTGTCCATGTGGTCATCGTGTCAGCATGATGGGCATGGGCCATGCAACATCACAGTGTTTTGTCTTCAGTGGACGTTACCATGTCACCTCAGTGTTGGCAGTGACCCTGGATATGTAGCTTCGCATGCACCCCCTGCATGCACAAGCGGCGTGTGCTGGTCCAGCGTACATCAGGTCAGCGCAGCGGTGTGCTGATTCAGCAGGGGACGCAGGACGTGGCTCGGACCTGGCCTTGGGCAGGAAGTGCAGTAAGGGTGTCTCTGTGTTGGGGTGTAGTCGCCACCAGGGCCACAGTAGTCGATGTTGCAATGTAGCATGTACCAGGAGGGCGGGCCCGCATGTACGGGGACATGTAGGAGCACAAGACCGCTCGGGGTCTTCGCACATGCATGCCAAGTGTTATGTGTATCAGTCCTGCGTATGCATGAGTCAGTTGCCGGGCCTCATTCGCAGTGTGATCACAGCTAGACATGTAATATTATAAACAGGTGGTTCATTCGGGTGCCACGTATTTCTTCTACTTTCTCATATATACATGTAGTGTTCATAACACTTTCAACTTAAAATTCTTTCCAACACAGAATATATTTTCAAAAACAGAATATATTTTAAGAAACAGAATCCAAGCCATCTATGTCTTCATCTGACGTTTTATAAATCGTAGTCATTCATAAATACTTTGAGTATATGTCATTTACAAAGAGGCTGCAATGTGAACAATTAGTGCAAGTCATGACTTTAAGTGCTCTGTGCTCTCGGCGCAAGTGTGACTAACAGACTATACAAATAATATTTACAAGGGGGATACAAAAGGAATTTTAATCATGGCCTATACTATTTCCACTATACAACTCTATACTGCAATTGTCAGTGTTAAATACAGGATCTTCATATGATAGGTCCACTATATTGATCGTCGACGTTTCGACCCTCTGGAGCGCACATGAGGCGTCTGAGCGGCTCTTCCTCAGGACTGTGTGGGACGGGGGAGGACAGCCTACGAAATTCAAGGGAGACTGATTTAGGAATGGATTCTGATTTTGGATATGAGCCACAGATTGCCTATAATCGTTGAAAGGACTCACCTTCTCTTAAACCCAGCCGGGCTTCTAGTGGTGAGAAAACTGTATAAATCAGTTCTGTTGGAAAGAGGAGCCTAATTAGTGCTTCATGAATAACTTATGTGAATTTAAGGGCCAAATATTCATACTGGGGTTCCTTTCACAACGCTTACCTGTCGGTGCAACAGCAACTTGTGCCCCCGACGGTGTTACTATTTGTTAATTAGCCAAAGTTCAAACAGCCAGTATTCGTTCCTGACTGAAAGGAAAGGGATGACATGTTTAGTACTTAGTTGTCCCCCCTTACGAAGTCATCTAGTGACTGAATCAGTATCTAAATTACTGGTCTCACCTTTTAAACTGGTGAATCTACCGGGTGGTACGCCTCAGCAGATATACACAATCATTGTTTCTCGTGGTTCGCAAATTACTTCGTCATGTGGTGCGAGTTCCCACTGTAAGGGAAAAACACCCGAGTGTTACGGACTTGTAAGTTGAATAGCAAATTATATTGGAACACATTAAAAACTTTTTTAAAAATGACGACCTTGCGTCCCAGTGATATTATTGCCGGTTAACCGATTACATTAGGGCACTCTAAATGCCGAAATTCCGTCGCAGACATATTAGGGAAAGAAACCGGGATTTAACGGGCTCACCTTTTCAGACGGAAGATTACTCACGAGCAGATGCAATGACCGGCGGAGAGTTATCTTCCAGCTCGGCGTTGCTCTACCAAAGCTCTAATCGCGAGAGCTGCATCGCCGCTGGTATTGGTCAGCTGTGGCTTGTGCGCAGACGTCATAGGCAACGAGCGTGAGCTCCCATGTGCGACGTCGGTTGCGGGGCAACCATCAATGCCGGAAGGGCGAATGCTTTACATACAACTAAAATTGGATGGTTGTACGTGTCAAACGTTGAATTAGCGAGATCGCATTTTAAGGTTGTTGTTATCACGGAACCCACATCTCGGACTTGATTTATTGTACAAATACTTGTGCGTTAACCTCAATACTGAAACACACTGACTAATGTGATTTCTTTGTGGACAAACAATCACTAGTAGATGTTTCATCACGTCAGACATTTTCAAGCATAAAAGCAAATTACAATTGTTATTGTCACAAAATCGAGATCATAAACTTAGATTAATAAATCATATAAACACAGGTGAATTCAATGAACAATTAAAGTCACAGACTTCATCATTAATTATACATCAGTGTGCCATCAATTCTTTTGATTATATGAATGCATACTGTTCACGTACAATTTGATATATTGTTGTTAAACATATTATAAAAAAATATTACTCATAATCTCATTGCATCTATTCATAACGATGTTCCAAACCTAACAGTTTATTCTGGTCTCTCTGATCTCGATTAACTAAACATGTCAGGTGGTGACATTATGTGACAACATATCACCCTACAGTTGCCCCATCTGCCTGTTTGTTTCTTCAATCTCATTCAATCCATTCTTCAATGAATTCAAAGAATGGATCCAATGGCACTCTTTATATCTCAAGGGGTGTAGAACGGAACCACCTCTAGGGTTAGTGTATATTCTTTCTAACACCCACCACTTTATGTCTTGAGGGGTATGTTTTTGGTTAAAGAAATTTTCCACAAGGGGTGCTCCTGGTGTATTGCATTTCACCCTACTCATGTGCTGTAGAATGCATGTTTTTATTTTCTGTGTGGTTTGACCCACATATATCTTAGAAGAGGGGCACATAATTGCATAGACAAGATTAGTACTATTGCAGTTACTGAAATCATGGAGTTTGTAGGTCCTACTTTCGTGTGTGACAGTGTTCCCTTCTTGGCAAAAATCACAGGCCTTACATGATCCACACCTATGGTGGCCAGTAATTGGTGGAAGGTTCATCATATTCCTAATGTCAGGTGGCTTTTGCGGTTCCAAGTAGGCCTGCACCACTTCATCCTTGACATTCTTTCCCCTTTTAAACGCAAAGATAGGTTTCTCTGTGGTTTTTAGTTCACCTGCAACTAAGTTCCAATATTTTGATACAATTTTCTTCACATCATTGCTTTTGGTGTTGAAAGTAGTAACACACACAATGTTGTTGGAGTCTTCTTTTTTGTCTTTAAACTCCAGTAAATTCGCCCTGGGACTGTACCACGCTCTTTTCTTTGCACGTTTTAGTATGCTTCCAGGGTACCCTCTTTCCTTTAGCCGGCTAGTCAGTTCCTCCGCTTCACGAAAATAGTCTCCTCTTTTACTACAGTTTCTTCTTATGCGAAGGTACTGACCGTACGGCAGGTTGTCTATCAAATTGCGTGGATGATGGGATCGATACATCAGCAATGTGTTCCTCTCTGATGGTTTACGGTAGAGATCACAGTACAATCTACCTTTTTCAGTTTTAAAAGTTAAGTCTAGAAAGTCTATTGAAGCAGTGCTACTTGACATTGTAAATTGTATATCTTCACTCCTCTGATTTATCCATACAAAGAAGTTGTCTAGTGACCCTTGATCTCCATTCCAGATCATAATGACATCATCAATGTATCTTTTCCATACCTCGATGTTATTGAGGTATGGGTTTGAGTCAGTGTATAAATGTTCTTCCTCATACTCGTCCATGAAAATATTAGCTAGACTAGGGGCGTATGTGGCCCCCATCGCAGGAAGTGCAGTAAGGGTGTCTTTGTGTTGGGGTGTAGTCGCCACCAGGGCCACAGTAGTCGATGTTGCAATGTAGCATGTACCAGGAGGGCGGGCCCGCACGTACGGGGACATGTAGGAGCACAAGACCGCTCGGGGTCTTCGCACATGCATGCCAAGTGTTATGTGTATCAGTCCTGCGGATGCATGAGCCAGTTGCCGGGCCTCATTCGCAGTGTGATCACAGCTAGCCATGGGCTGTACACTTGCGTCTGCCCTGTCCGGACCATTGGCCTACACTCACATGGCTGCACACCTTCAAAGGCCAGTGTCACAGTGATGTTGGCATGCCGCTGGACATGCATGGACAGGCATTACAATGGTGTGCCGTAGGAGTGCACATGATGTAACTGCGCAGCGCACACAAGTGTGGGGGCTTGTGGGAGGGAGGAGCAGCTGTGTTGAAACGTAACACACAGAGAGGCCACTCATGTGCGACATGCTGGGCATATCATCAATGATTCCCAGGGTCGCAGACATCCCACCACACCCACAACAGGCCTCTGTACATTTCCTGTATGCACACAGATTGTGAAGTTACTGTATGGATGAACGGTCCTTTGTCTGAACTATCAGGCAGTAGCACACCTGCAGCACTGAGCAGGAACTGGCATATGGCCAGCACCCCCTGACAGATACAATAGCATTTGCTTGCGACTCCCAGACTACGCACTGCTTGACGTGAGACCAACGTGTACACATCCCACACACAGAAGTCCTAGGTCTTAGTTAACGTGCATGAAATGGCCTTCACAAGTACTCCCACCCCACCCCAGGCCTGCACCCGTTGCACACAGACACTGCTCATCGCACAGAGCTGTGCCATTTCATCCACAGGACTGGCGTAGGGCAAGTCAGTGCCGCTTCAAGCGGAGCTACTGAAGCAGAGGCAGACCATACCAAACACATGCTCGACTCCAGTCTCGTGGACCTGTACAGTGCACGTCTGCTGCATGTACTGGGGCATGTGGTTCTGCCTTGCGGAAGTCACCTGCGTTCAGCCTGTGTTGCATTGTCGCTCGTGCATATTCGAGTGGTTCATGGATGTCTGCCTCTCCAACGTATGAGTAGCTGACTTAGATTTCGACATGTGTGAGCACCCCCTGTTAGTATAAACACATTTTGATATCCCAGTGCACTCGGAATTTCTTATCATTTCAATGATATTTTCTTTATCTTTAAACGGTTTGTGCTGCAATGTCTGTCGCGCCGTGTCTGTTGGTGCCTTTCGATAAGAATGGTTGTATGAGTTAGGGGACTCCTAATCACTAAAAGTCTTGCGCACAAGTTCCAATGAAACTGAATTGTTTCTTCACTTACTTAGAGTACTTGAAAAACTTAACTCAAATTGTCAATTGGTAGTTCATCAATAAATCTTTTATTTTATAATGATTAGACTTCAATCTGTTATTCGATCCATAACGTGATGCAACATCGTTGTGATACATTGGGTGTTAAAATAAACGTATCACAACAATGTTGCATCATGTTATGGATCAAATTGCATGTTGGGAATCTGGTCACATGTCCCAAGATGACAGTGGACATGGCTGCATTGGCCTGGATTTATGATCCAGGCGTGGACAACCAACGCGGGTTGGCACTGGCTTGTGTTGGTGATGGACTCCCCCGAGGTGGACTTGGGCGTTTACCTACGTTCCTCATTCAGGAATGCTGCTGCATTAGTCTGCATTTTGTGGCACTTCTCTTGGCCATACTGACACGCACTTGTTGAGAAAGTTTCTGCACTTTCACTTGTCTCCAACTGTGTTGTGTCTTGATTTGTATGCCAATGTGTGTGTCACGGACTCTCTGGCTCCCTGTCAAACTTGCAATGCTACCCCATCAGGACTGTGGGTTTGTACTTGTGCATTATCATGTCCCTCTTTCATGCTTTGCCAGATGCGTATGTCCATTTACCAGCCACAGGCAGATGCACTTGTGTCCTGTTTTCGGTTGTGCACATGTTGGTGTTTGTATCACATTGTGTTCGATGTTGGGTTGCTCTGCTCCCAATGTGTATGTGCTGCATTGTGTGTGATATGTCCCTTCAGCTCTGATTTGGCTCACCCTTCTCCCTTTCAGGCAGTGTGGTTTTCACTTCTGCTTCTTCAGTGGTGTGATATTGCCGGGTTGTGTGACTTGTGCTCTTGGTTGGTGTTGTTACTCTTGGGCATGGTTTGTGTGCAGTAGTACTGTGCTTAATTGTGCATGTGTGCCATTGTGCCCATCTCCCCTGTTCCCTCGGTCCCTGCTGGTTCCACTCCCTGTTGCTGTTGTGTCTGTTGTTTTGTGCAATTTCCAGTCCCAGAGTCCTGCCACCATTCCAGACTGATGTGGTGGACACCCTTTCCTCCATGCCATCCAGCTCCTGGTGTGGCGCTGGACTCCCACCTCCGGTGTGCATTGCTGCCTTCTTCTTGTTGTTGGCGTGTTTCTGCTTGTTTCTGCGTTTCGCATCATTCCGGATGTTCTGGTTTTCTTCCATTATCCTCCTTCGCTCTCAGGCTGCATTTACCTTGTCCAAGATGGCCTACCATGTACAATGTTTTGGTCCCAATGGGGCTTGTGAGTTGTATATTGGCCTTGGGTTACCTCCATTGTGCTTGGTTGTTGATTTCTGTTTGGTTTGTCTTTCTTTTTCAGGCTTTTGTTGTGCCTATTCCCGTGTTTGTCGTGGGCCTGGTGGTGCTTTTCCCTGCTTTTCTCATCGCGACTGGGCTCACTGCACTTTTTTTGTGTTGTGGTTTGTGTTTTTATCTCTGTTGAGGTGGTTGGATCGCGGACATTGGCCACGGTTTCGGAAGACTATCGCATGGTACCGCCTTGTTGTGAATTCCACGTTGACACAGGGTTATTTTCCTGTGATAGGCTGCAATGTGTTAGCATTTTTTGGTGATGTTTAGCACACGTTTTTGTGAATATACCCCGAAGAGTATTAAAGAGTGTAAATTTGGGTCACAAAACAACATTAATGTAAGATCATATGTTAACCAACCACGTTTGAAGCCCAGGTATACATTGCATGGCTTATCCAAATAGAGTATGTCATGAATACACACACTATGCAATGGCAAACATATATTATACAAGCCTTAAACTATGCTGTACCGAGGCTTATGCCCAACTTATTCACTTCATGATTTAAACTGCGTTAAACAACCACTCGTGAAGCCAATGGGTCTGACGTTGGCAGTGTCCTTTCGGAAAGGTTGTTTATGATTTGGGGAGCCAGCGCAGGGAAAGGTATCTGAAAAATGAATAACGCACAAAATTAAGAAAACCTTTTTTCCTGCCTATGGTTTTCTCAGATACTTTTGTCAGCAATGATACCGCATCTCTACCGATCTGCGAAATGGCTTTAAAACAATCCCTCAGAAATTCGAAAGGAGGTGGAAAGATCCACCGAAACAGACAACAGAAAAACTATGGGCCATATTATCAAGAAAGGGTGATACATTATCGCCGCTTTTATCGGCAGGAAACTGCCGATAAAGCGGCGATAATGGGCTTGATAGTAGGCCCTTGTGAACTCCCATAGAAGCCCAGGTTCTGGTGTTAACCTGGGCTTCTATGGGAATTCACAAGGGCCTAATATCAAGCCCATTATCGCCGCTTTATCTACAGTTTCCTGCCGATAAAAGCGGCGATGATGTATCGCCTTTTTTTGATAATATGGCCCCATAAGACTGGCCGTTCCCATGGAGTGATGTGATGACACTGAATCAAGGCAATGGCTGATTGTTCTGGAGCAAACGAAGTATTCAAGGAGTTGACTCAAAACCCTTCAAAGTAGAAATAGGTTACATTATGTTTGCTAAGCACGGTGCAAGAGCCACTTTAAACCTAGGAATGAAAGACACCTTTCAGAAGTTCTTGTGAGCTAGTCTGGTTACTAATAACTAGTCGGTGAGCTAGAAACAATCATTGATTTCAATATACAATGTATGTGAAAAAAAAGTGAGTAAGAGTTGCAAACAAGTAAAGGATGCTTTAGCAAAATAACCGTAAAGAAATTGGCTTCTGTCATACCATTTTTTCCATATATATTCCTAATACGGCAATTCTAAGAACTGATTTGCATTATCTTTGACAATTAAGGCATAAAACGTCAAATGACAGAAAAAAGGTCAAAAGCACATGCATTTCTTACGTCCTACTTAAGGTTATTGCACTCAGTGAATAACTGAAAAAAATTGTCAATGAACAGGTAAACAGGTTCAGGGAGAATTATTCCGTTTTAGCACTTTCTGAAACAGAACATCATATCATTGTTTATTGCGTTATCAAGCACTACATTCCACAAACCGATTGCAATAGTGGCCACACAGTAAATTTTGTAGCTTATAAAGTATGTCAAGTACTACTGCAGTAGTATTACTCATGTGTTACAAAATAAAATTCAAAAACTTACTGTAGGAGACCTGTGCCTCTCCTACCTTTTCTGTGTAGAGATCTCTGTACATGTAAGTATACTACTTTGTTGTAAGTGTGAGAAAGACCAAAGTGAGTGGTAGGAAATGGGGAATAGTTAAGAGAAAATTAAGGAGTGGCTACTGCACAGATAATACCCACAAAAGTGCTTGACCATTGCAATTCACACATACATTTCTGATGGGCCTGCAGCCCTTACAGTTTCAAAAGAGTCTTAAATGTACTCCAGCACAGCCTTGAAGTAAGTCTAGCGCCACTTATAGCCAACTATTTGTAGTGCAATAAACTAGGGATCGGCAAAATATTTTGCTTCGCCGGTGGAAATCTGGGAATTTTGGCTACACAGTTCTGGCCAAATTTTGTCTTTTCTCAAGCTCAGCTTGCAAATGGTAAGTTCGCAAACGAGATTTGGCACCCCCTAGTGTGATTTTCAGTTGCTAGGAGGTTATTCAGAGAGATTCTCCAACATGGGTGGTGGCGACCTCTCACAGTCAGCAGCAAAATCCGTCCGTCTATCTATCTATCTATCTATCTATCTATCTATCTATCTATCTATCTATCTATCTATCTATCTATCTATCTATCTATCTATCTATCTATCTATCTATCTATCTATCTATCTATCTATCTATCTATCTATCTATCTATCTATCTATCTATCTATCTATCTATCTATCTATCTATCTATCTATCTATCTATCTATCTATCTATCTATCTATCTACCTACCTACCTACCTACCTACCTACCTACCTACCTACCTACCTACCTATCTATCTATCTATCTATCTATCTATCTATCTATCTATCTATCTATCTATCTATCTATCTATCTATCTATCTATCTATCTATCTATCTATCTATCTATCTATCTATCTATCTATCTATCTATCTATCTATCTATCGGTCTCTGAGTTCAGAATTTTAAGCTAACGGGGTGGGCACATCTGATACACCGTTTCATGAGGGATGTATGTGGGACACTTGTTCTATTAAACCACCCCCATACAAAAGATTGTTGGGCGGCGGGTAATACAGTACCAGATAGCTGGTACCAACATACCCAGCTTGGTTTGTTGCAGTGACGCTGCACTGGCACTGGTACTGTGGCCGTACAATAAAATGCTTTATAAAAATATACCTGGCCTGCAGGGGCAGAGGCAGCAATGGAGGGCAGTGGCAGCACAGAGGTAGTGGCAGCACAGCTGACCAAGGAAGGAGGGGACAAGGGCATACACATGGAGAACTAGGAGAACTGTAGAGAGGAAGTGGAGGCACAATGGTCCAGGGTGGGAGCCAACAGAGGCATGCATATGGAGAACGGGGATAGTAAGCAGCAACATTGGACAGTGTCAGCAGAGATGCAGTGACATAGCGGGCCAGGATGGGAGGGGGCAGAGACATGTATATAGAAAATGAGGGGGAGGGAGGTAGGGGAACTAATGGAGTGAAGTGGGTGCAGAAGGTCAGTGGTGGCATAACAGACCAGGGAGGGAGTCAAAGAAGGGGGCCTGGAAGGAGGGGACAGAGGCTGCAACAGAGGACAGTGGCAGCACAACTGACTGGGAAGGAGGAAGCAGGGACATGCACATGGGAAACAAGGGGGAGGAAGGCAGGGCATCAAATGCATGCAGTGGCAGCACAGATGCACAGGCAGCACAATGGACCAGAGAGGGAGATGGCAGAGGCATGCACACAGAGAACAAGGGGCAGTGCAAGCAATAGAGAGTAAGAGTTAAATCAGAATTTCTCTGACTTTCTTCTAAAAATGAATATAATTCCCTGTAAGAGCTGTACCATTATGGTGACTTTATGTGAGGTGACCTTTTACACTTCCTTGAATCATGAGAAATGTTGAATGCTTGCAGATACCTCTTAAAGGCATATTCACCCGGTAATCTAAAACTTAACAGCATGTTTTTGGAAATGCTCAAATACTGTTTAACACATATTATCTGCACCTTCTATGGTTCTTGATATATGCAGAGGCAGAGAACTGCTACAGGGACTTAATGGTTTTCAAAATGTGCCAAGATGTCGATGGGTTGGTGGGGAAAAGTAATTGCCTTGATGGCTGAAAATTAGGCCATCCTGACCTGTATAGTCCTTCGGACAAAGTTTATAGATGATCTGTTCCAATCCTCAGCTATGATGGCGAGCAATCAATTCTGGTATCTTTCATCAATAAATTAAATACAAATAAATATAACAACAGATTAATCACTTCTATAAACAGCAGTAAAATTGATTACTTGGATGTCACACTGTACCTGGGAGATGGGGAACTGCACCACAAAATTCACTAGAAACTAACTACGGGCAATAGGCATCCAAAATCCCAACAGTAGCCATCCAGAGGCCATAATACGAACAAACCAACTGAAGAAATGCTACGAGCACTAATAATCTGCTCCACAGATAAAGATTTGACCAAGAGGTCAAGAAAATGATAACGAGGTTCTACAAAAGAGGGTACCCTGTATCAGGACTAGAATAACCAATAACGAGTACAATTGGTTGATATTTAGGTTAGATGAAGATCTAATATAGCTGGTAAGCCTCAATCAAAATGTGACATTTACAAATAAAACGTCATTACTTGGATATATAATTTGAGCAGGACTAACTTGGTTCCAACAAGAAAAAACACAATACAGAATGGGTTCATGGATAACAGTAACAGCTTTAGGAAATGTGAATATGGAAAGCTTGTGACCATGACAAGAATATGAAGGAATATACAACGTTTGGATTGGAAAAAGGAGAATGATAAATGAAAGGATCACATGCAATACTGATTATGTTATTTATGTGCTGGAATATCCATGTTGAAAGAAATGCATTGGAAGTACAACCAAACATTTTAAAGTGATGGCCTTTCAACACCTATTAGCAATAAGAACAGCTAACAGTATTGTTAGACCTAATACTCTTGAGGTTGTGTTTCCTTAAACATTTAGCTTTTTCTCATGGGTTTTGCTGATTCTCTTTTTATGGCCTTAGGGACTCTGGTCACTCTCTCACTTTAATGCAGTGTGAGAGGGTGCATGCCATTCCTACACTTGTTAGGAAGTGGTACTTGTGTGGCATTTTTAAACATTTGTAATGCCTACCATTGCAGGTCTGCGTGTTTGCATGTGTACTTAAGCTAAGGTTGGCCTATTTAATTAATTGGCCAATGCTAATGGTGCCTTTCACTAACACTAGATCACCACTAGGGTGAGCCCTGGGGGTGTGTGGAGCAATTGATTGGTTAAAGGCAAGTACAAATGTGTATTTCCTGCCCAGGTAATGAAGAAACTCTATGTGTGTTTTCACTGCCTTTGAAGTCTGCTATCCCCCTAGGCTAACATGGGGGAATGGCTGAGATTACTTTAACCCCTTCCATGCGGCCGCGATTCTGCGCCTGTGCTGCAGAATCGCGAGTGGGCGGGTTTATGACGGCCCCCAGCCGTCATCAGCACACGAGCACCGTAGTGCATGGCGGCTGGGGGTCATCATCATCATGGAAGGGGTTAAGCTGAAGTGGTAGCTTACAGTGGAACAGCCTCATGTTATTTACTGCCATTGGAATCACAGTGACATATCTTACCTTGTGGTAAAGGTGGATTTGACATCAATAGCTTAAAAATGCCACTTCTAGAAAGTAGACATTCCTCTCAGCTAAAATCTTTTGTGTGCATTTTATTTTGACTCCAGTCCACACTGGAGTCTGGGGGGAGCAGATCAGTGCATTCGTCAGAGACAGCCATAAACATTAGATTTGCAACTGGAATCACAGACCTCTGCTATTTTAGGACTTGGTGGATAGATTGGGGGGGAGAGGTTTTGTCATTTTGCCTCTGGGATGCCAGATCATGGCCCCACTAAAGATTAAGATCTGCATTCCAAGGCCTCATGGCAGGCAGCACTGGAATTTAGGGGAGACATCTGTGGTTCAACATGAACCCTCTGAACCACCCCCTACTTTGAAGGCACACTAAAGTATAACTACTTGTGGCACACTTCAGCAGGACAGAGATACACTTGTGGGGATGTGGGAACAGACATCCTGAACTGTGTGGTGCACACTGCCTGAGGAGACTGTTGTGCACAAGGAAGAGACTGCTATTGGAAGGGTCCGTGCACCCTGCCTTAATAGTGGCTGGCCTAGGCTGACTACCAGCTGCTGTGTGGCACCCCGATGTGTACTGTCCAAGGGCTTGTTGGCTTGTCCCCTGTTCTTGTGGAGTTATGAGGGACATCAACAATCTTCCATGAGGGAACTAAATTGTCTAAGTGCTTCACCTGGAGAGCGGTGCCCTCTCAAGTGCCTACTTCAACTGTTGGATCTTAACTGCTGCGCAGTGTGAGCGTGGGACAAAGTATTGTGCTTGGAGACCAGTTTGCCTTGTGCGAATCCCCTGCACTGTGCCTCCATCTAAGCAGTGTGGCCCCCTACATTGTGGACCTCAGCACTCAAAAGTGTTTTATTGGTGGTGAGTGAATTCACCGGATGCAAGACTCAGCATGGCCCGTTTCATCATCCGTGCCACACCTCTCTTTTGCAACAAGCTGACTGCATGCACATTGCTTGCTGTGTCCAATTCACAAGTTGTGACCCTGAGAGGGTGGCATATCTATAGTAGTGCCTCATTCTACCTCGGGCAGTACTATTGAATTTGCAAATGTGTGTGTGGGACATGATTGTCTGGTGTGACTTGCAACATTGTGCACCACATGTTGTGCCTCATTTCAGGGAGGTACGGCGAACCTGACTGAAGGTTGAGTGTAACCGGATAGTCTGGTATTACCCATACTATTGTGCACCAGACATTGTGCCTCATTCCAGGGAGGTACGGCAAACCCGACTGTGGGTTGATTTAAACTGGATTGTCTTGTGTGACTCAGATCATCGTACACCAGAGTTTGTACCTCATTTCAAGATTGCTATCTGATTACCCTGATAGTTACTCCAGCCTGCTCTCCTGGGTCCCTGAAAAAGTGTGACTCCAGCCTTAAACCAGTATAGTAAGGGGTGACGGTCTTTGAATCTAACCTATAGGCAGAGTAGTAGGGGGTAACTTAGAAGTGTGGGAGGGATTGTGCCATGGGGTCTGCATTCATATTACCTGCTGGATATCATTTGCACTGTGTTACGGTGCAGAGTGTGTGTGTGGGTGCTTCATACAGACTTACTGATATCCTCTGCACCATGTTACAGTGCTGTGTGAATTTGTGAGAGTGTGTTACATGAGAACAGCCTGCCAATAGTTACACCGCGTACAGGTGTTGTTTTACTGTTTTTTTTTCATTACTTAATGAATACTCGGTTTTGACATTGGTTTTTCCTGTGTGGCCTTAGCCCATGGTGCTGCTGAAAAGTGTTATAATTCCTGTGTGTATATGTTCCTGATATTGTTGTGACTTGGGGTACACCCGATAAAGGTGTGGAATTGAGATGTGTTATTGGCCTGTGTGGGCCCATTTCTGACAGTGTATTACATTGCATAAGGGTGCTGGGATAAAATAGTATTTTTATCAAGTGTGCATATTACTGATGTCATTTTAACACTATTTGCACTAGGACTACTAGTAATATTTCAAAGTATGATGTATGCCCAGAAAAAACATGATTTTCATGTTGTGTTAATTAATGTGTGTGTTGAATAAAATCTTTATTTACAAACACCACTTGTAAAGTCTCTTTTATGACACTCAGTGTATTTATTGTGTGAGAGTGCTGTGCCAATGCTTTACACGTTGCCTCTGTGATAATCCTGGTTTCTCAGCACCAAGCTACCCAAGGGTGAATGCAGGTTATACAGTGAGTGCAATGCCCTAACCCTGACAGGAGTGGTATGTTCTGCCTGGCGTGTGGACTGTCTCAGCCAACCAGAAAGTACTAGTTCCAACAAGTGTTTATCTAATAGCTAAGCATGTTTGAGAACAACTTAAATGACAGACAAAAGTTCTTGAATACTATGCAACCAATCACATTCCCAAATCATCAATGAGAAGAATTGGAGAACTAGAGCTCAGAAAAGCTGAATCAAAATGATAATACTAGTGGAAATGGAAGCACCATGCGGCATAATCTTGATGTGGAGCTACACATATTTAGTAAGCAGATGAACATGCTAAAATTATAGAAGCTGAGTAGTAATTGAGGAATGGAAAGGAGAATTCAGCGTAAAACAGATTGTGCATTCTGAGGCGTCTCATTACCTTTCATTTACATAGAGAAAATAAAATCCTCTGCTCCTAGGAACTGGGTGGTGAACTATGAGATGTTAGACTGGCTGTTCAATATCTGAATGGTTTGGGACTACTAACCAACATGAAATTCCCCCATACCTCCACACATGAACAAAAAGATAATGTATAAAAAAAATAAAAGTGTGCTGAAATGAATATGATTGCCCTGTGGCACAATATTTCCATGCCCCAGCCGATGTATGCTATGAGGGTGACTGCAGGGCTTAACAGGTTACACTGAAACTTCCCAGAAAGGAGCTGAGGTGGATGTACCTTTTTTTAAGGAAAATTTCATGAAGATTCAGCAAACAGCACCATATAATTAGTAAGCAGGGGTGTGAAAAGGGGGCCCCAAAACCTGTTTTTCCAATAATTTTTCCATAGTTGAACAGTGATTTATTTATTTAAAGTTTTTTATAGCACGAACAGGACCCAAGCAGGTATCAGAGCGCTTTACATATGGGTTGTGGAAGACAAAGGAATATAGCTGAGGAAGAAAAGTGAAGCAATATACATCAGGAACAAAAATGACATAATGGCGGGCGACACTGGGCCGTAACAAATGACAGGTAGTAGCTAAAACAGCTAAACAATATCGGAGGCAAGAGGAGAAAAGCTTCTTGTTCAGTGTAGTGTTCATTAGTAGAGCCTTAGCTTCACTTTTGAAGACAAATGTTGAGGGACTGTCTTGTTACCACGGGTAGGGAGTTCAAAAATTCTCTGGGCAGTGCTAGAGAATGTACGATTGTAGGTTTTCAGTATTTTATATTTCTTCAGTTTAAGCAGCAGTGTGCTGGTGCTCCTTGAGGACCGGGTGTCACCAAAGAGTTCGAGCTTATTTGTCAGGGAGAGTGGGGTATTGAAGTCTAGTGCTCTTTGGGTCATTCATGCAATTTGTAGCTGGATCCTTGCCTCAAATGGAAGCCAGCTGAGTGATTTCAGGTCTGGCGAGATGTGGTTGGTTTTCTTGGAGCCAGTGATTAGTCTAGTTGCAGCATTTTTGAGAAGCTCTGATGGGGGCTAAACTGAGTTTCAGCAGTCCGCATAGAGTAGCACTGCTGTATTCAAGTCTAGGGATGACTAGTGCTTGCACCCCCGATTTGAAGTCATCTTGGGGAAGGTTGAGTTTGAGTTTTCTTAGGATGCTTAGTTGCAGGTTTTCTCCTTTGGTAGACGCTCTGATGTGAACTTGCATGTTTAGGTTCATATCTAGCACTACTCCCAGTGATTTCATTGAATCAATGATGTGTGGTGTGCAGTTGAGAGCGGTGAGGTTAGTTAGATACTTTGACAACAGTGGGGGTTTGTTCAGTGGGTAAAATGAGGAGGAATTCTGTTTTAAGGGCGTTTAGTTTGAGGTGGTTGGAGGTATGCCAATTTAGGGTTTTGAGCAGGGTTCCATTGAGTGACTTGATATCTTCGGGGGAGGATATTTTCATGTACAGTTGGGTGTCATCCGCATATATGTGATATTGGATGTTGGACGCTTTGAGGATTATAGTCAGTGGTTCAGTGAAAAGGTTAAAGAGTGTGGGGGAGAGTGAGGACCCTTGGGGGATACCCAGTGTGCAGGGAGTGGAGTTGGAAAGAGCCTGATTAGATTTGCCTCTTTGCGTTCTGTTGTAGAGAAAATAAGCAAACCATTTAAGGACTGTGCCTAGAGCCCCATCCTGCATTTCAAGAGGTTGAGTAGATTGTCATGTTTGACAGTGTCAAAAGCAGATGAGAAATAGAGTAGCATTAGTAGGCAAACTTCATTCTGGTCAAGCAAGGTGAGCGAATCGTCCAATATATGAGTGATGGCCGTTTCAGTGCTGTGGCCAGTGCAGAACCCGATTGGAATTGGTTGTGAAATTGGAATTGCTCAATGTGTTTGCGCACATTTCTCAAGGAGTTTTACAAGGGGGGAATGTTTTTGATTGGTTGATAGTTATTCAAGTCTTTAAGGTCCGATGTGGTTTTTTTGAGAATAGGTTGCGCTAGGCCAGCCTTCAGGCAGTCCGGGATCTCACCTTGAAGAAGAGAGGCGTTGATGATCTTGGACCAGAGCCGGACTACTGATTCCACAAAAACAGCTGAACAGAGCTGGGTGGGCTCCCTGGGACTTAATAATTGAGCCAGCAGAGGGAACCTGCATTTTATACCAACATAAAAACACTGTGATGGACAGTATGCAATTTTTTTTTTTGAGTAGACTGCTTAAGCTTTATAATCATACCAAAATGTCATTATGTATGACTAAATGGTGTCTTGAAAACAAAGTCTTCCTTTTAACTAAGGAGGTCTTTCGACAGCTGTATGGTACAGTAATGGGTGCCTGCTTCACTCTCAGCTACCTGTGCTTTCACATTAGCTGGTGGGAGGACCAGGTGCTAGTTAACTGCCACAGTGATGTGTGGTGTGACAATGTTATCAGTTGTCTGTGCTATGTTGATGACATATTTGTGGTGTTGAGGGGCAGAAGAGAAACAGCTGAGGCTACTGCAGAGGCAAGCAATTGTAATAATAATTAATTTACACCTAACAGCACACATCAGTGAAACACAAGCGTATTTTCTAGACCTTCAAGTGTGCATTAAGGCAGGTTGCATAAAGACCAAATTGTTTCGAAAAAACACGACAGGGAACTCCACCCTGCATGCAAACAGCTTACACCCCAGGCATATAAAGCCAAGCATTGCTTATGGTGAAATGCTTAGGTTCAAGAAGATATGCAGTTGCTCTTTAGGCTTGGGAAAATGTCAGGAGGAAACAATCAACAGATTTCTGGAAAGAGGTTATGACAAAGAATGCCTAGAAAAAACTGCAACAAAAGTCAAAGCTAGGAGCAGAGAGTCAATACTATTTGCTCAGAAGAAAAGTAAGACAAAAAAGAACATAAGGCAAATAACCACCTTTAGCAAATTTGCAGAGGAAGTCAGGAGAATCATAAATAGACACTGGCATTTAATATGGGAAGATGCAGTATTAGGGACAAATCTAGATAGGTCTCCTGCCATTACACATAGAAGGGAATACTCAATGAGTGATGCACTAGCCAAGAGCATCCCAGAGGTGGAAGAACAGAAGATATAAAACAGCAAAGCTCTCGCACACAACAAACAAGGTATATCAATAGTAGTTAAGCAATGAGTAACATTGTAAGTATATAGCCAAATAACATGACAGTTGCAATTTCGTTTGATTTCTTGAAAGATGGGTAAAAGTTTAATGATTCCACAACCAGCCGACACGTGTTTCGTCGTGTGGGAACAACTCACAACGACTCTTCAGGGCTGAGAAAAAAACATAAAAGGATGTATATGGAACATTTGGTCACATACAGCGCATGAGAAAACACATAGTTCTAGCTAATGCATGCACTGATGGACCGAGGTGAAATTGAATGGTGAACAGGGTGTTGTGCTAACGAAAAGAGACAACAAGATCCCACGAACCATGAATAGAGACAATTTGTTCAAAGTGATCAAAGTGGTGGTTGGGAGAAAAGATATTGGTAGTAAAACAGTGACTTGTGTCCAAACATATTTTCTCCTTTCAAGACACAATGGTCCACATTATTGCTGTGGGATATTATTGAGTTGCCTGTTATCACAGATGTAGTGCTCTAATATAACAGCGAGACAAGAACGCCACAGAAAGGCCTCATGCGAGAGCGTGGCTTGCACCATATGAAATCATGATAACTAATTTGTGGAGTGAGTACATGCAAGCCCATGTGAATAAACCATTGTAAAGAGATTATTGGTGTGTGGGGAAGATGCCTACCTTAGGACAAAACCTACACTCATGTAGGTCTGGAGGGAAATTTCGAATGAATCTGATCGCTGTAGTGGGAAAGAAGAAACATAAAAGGGGACAGGGATTAATAAGAAGGGAGCCAAAAGGGCAGAGAGAAGAAGCAACAGGGAAAACTAGAGAAATTATGAGAATATATCTACACTAGTTGTCTATGTCTCTGTTAAAACACAGAAAATACATCAGTGCTACTGGATGTATGACTAGTGAAAAATAGGCATGTGTGCATGCCAATTTACTCTCACCGTAAGGGATTGTTGTTCCTATCCGTCACAGACGTGCACATACATTGATGGCAAAGAGAGGAACAAATACTAGAAAAATATACGGAGGTTCCAGTTGTGGTGGCAATTTATTAGATACACAGATAAGGGTCATATATATGTCAGAGAACTGTTTATCTGTGGTGAGCCCCATTATCTGCCTGGCATTATCGTGCTGTGAGAGTCACAACTCACCGTCAATCGGAGTGAAAATTGTAGAAGCTTAATTAATATCTTAAACATTGTGGTATTTCTTGAGAATATAGCGATGATAAGCACATAGGGTCAAAGTCCAATACGGGCCGTGCTAAAAGGAGAGGAAAACCCTGTGTTACGGTATTTCAGCATTGTAGCAAGAATCGACTCATAGTGCGACAGTAACCACTTCTCTCCCACAAGTGCTTTTAAATATGTTTAGGTACCTTAATAAGTGTGCATATTAAGCCCAAAACCGGGAGGGGATCCACAGTCAGGTTCCAATTCACGTGGGTTCAACTTGAATCCGGAAGTATCTGCCGGAAAAAGGCCGAAAACAACCGGCAATAATGGTAATATTTAAATCCAAATTAAAGTTAAGGTCATCTCATCCAGACATTATCTTAAATAGCTACATTTACGGCACTCACCAGCAGCGTGGCATCCCTCCCCCTTTAGTTCCCGGTCGCCGTTTTTTAACAACGGACACGTGACTGGAAGAAGGAAGGGAATAAATGTGTTAATTCAACCAAAGACTAGACCGTGACTATCAATGGCAAAAGCCGCCATGGTCGGGATCCCGAGTAGCCTCGTATCGAATCTCCAGGCGGCCAAAGAGAAATAATTGTTAAAAAGGGAATCGTATTTTCTCTAAAATCAAATCTAATAGAATTGTCATCCTTAAAAATGGTTTAGAATAATTTAGGTGGAAATCTACCAGAGCAGGTTGGTGGTAATATGATCACGAGTATGTGAGTGATTAGATGCTGTAGAGAAGCATCGAGTGTATAACTGAAGATGTAAGATAAACCCACCTCCAAGTGGTTTCTTGACTTCCAAATGCTAATAAAGAAAACCATTATTATGAGGCTTAATAAAGTACATAATAGCTCAAGATCAGTGTTTCAAAGTAATAATTATCACAGCCTGTAATGGTGAATACATTACAAGACCAAGTTAATACCTTACAAATCAAAACATTGTAATTCAATGTAGTATCACAAATAAAAAAAGACATGTTTTGCGAACAAGATTTTAGACTCAATTTAAGATCCAAAATTAAAAATTAAGTTCTGGGTAATGCCTGTACTTAATCCAAAACAGTCTACATTGTACATCAAGGACCCCCTAATGCTAGTAACATCAAAGTTCAGTCACCCTGGAAGAATTGTAATTCCGGGTCAAAGTTGAGCCCGTGTTCAATGCAGTTTAAGCGCATGTTTCACATTGCTTCTTTTCGTCTCAGTGTGAGTTCACGATTACCACCTCTGATATTCAGTGGAATCACATCAATGCCATAGAAGCACACTTTGATTTCATCCTCCATTCGTTGGCATTCTGCAATGTGTATTGCCACTGTATATTTAGGGTCTCGTTTTTGTATGGCTCTCATATGTTCTGCCATTCTGTCCTTGAGAGCCCTGACAGTGCAGCCTACATAATATTTGCCACATGGGCATTCTATAATGTAGACAACAAATTTGGTCATACATGTAATGTTCTGTTTGATGTTATATGTTACTTTGTCAAATCCTGTAAATGTTCTAGTCCCATGCTTACCCCATCTGCACATAGAGCAAAAGCCACATCTAAAAAAAACCTGTGCTATGTTTCGTCATCCAGTTTTGGGCAGCGGTGTTACGGGGAACTGTGGGACTAAGTCTACTCTTTAGTGTTTTTCCTTTCTTGTATGTTATAACTGGCGTGTCTGGAATTCATTCTTTTATAGTAGAATCTGTTTTCAACAGATTCCAGTGTTTGTTAAATCTTTTCTTCACCGTGTGGTGTAATGCGTTATACTCAGTAATGAGTCTCACCGTATCGTTTGAGGACTTAAGCTCTGTGCGTTTCCTAAGACTATCTGGTCTTTTGGTCTGTCTTACTCTCTTTTCAGTTTTTTTATGGTTACCTCAGAGTATCCTCTTCTTGAAAACCTGTCATTCATGTTCGCGATACAGTTATTGGATTCAGCTTGTTCACTACAATTGCGTCTAGCTCAGAGACATTCGCCTTATGGGATCGATCGTATTTGGTGTAGTGGATGCGAACTAGTTGCGTGGAGAATAGCATTGCAAGAGGTAGGTTTCCTGAAGAGTTTGCTGTGAATTGTGTCATTTTTAACATAAAATTCCAGGTTTAGGAATTCTATATTGCTCTTGCTGTGTTGCATCGTGAATCTAATCTCCCAAGTATTGCTATTGAGGTATTCAAAAAAGTGTTGTAATGATTCGTCAGAACCAGACCACAGTAAAATACAATCGTCAATGTATCGACCCCAAAAAATAATGGAGTTGATATATTGTGATCCCTTAGTTTCCCAAATAAGGTCCGACTCCAGTGTTCCCATGAAGAGGTTGACAAAGGAGGGGGAGAATTTAGAACCCATGGCCACACCCCTTTTTTGTTGATACCATTTACGGTCAAACAAGAAAAAATTATTGGTAAGGATGAGGTCCATCATGGCTAGTAGCATGTTGGTGTGTGCCCAAAGTGAGGCAGGTCTATTGGATAGAATTTTGTTCATGGCTTCCATACCTAATTTGGGGTTGATACTAGTGTATAGAGACACCACATCCATTGTAACCAATGTGGTGTCCTGTTGCCACTCCATGTCTGTCATTATGCTCAGTATATGTTTTGAATCTTGTATGTACGAGGGCAAATTTTTCACAAGTGGTCCCAAAAAAAGGTCCACATATTCTGCTAACCTTTCTGTGGGGCCCCCTATCCCTGAGACTATAGGTCTGCCAGGAGGGAAGGGGAGATCTTTATGTATCTTGGGTAGTGTGTATAACCAGGGGAAGGATGATCTGCATACTTTGAGGTAAAGGTACTCATCATTGTTCAAAAGCCCAGATTGTTTCCAATTCAATAATTTTTAATTAATTAGCAATGTCAAAGGACCCATAGGGTTCTGAGCTAATTGATCGTAACAAGAGTCATCGCTCAACTGGTTCAGAATCTTATCATTGTAGTCAATGAGATTCATCATCACGTTGTTGCCCCCTTTGTTCGCTTCTCTGATGATAATGTTGGGGTTATTACTCAAAATTGAAAGTGCTATGCGTTCGCCCTTGGTGAGGTTGTCTTTATATTTAAGAGTTGCATCTAAATTCTTTGTGTTAACCTTGTTGAGATCCTCTAGGATGTGTCTATGAAAGTTATCTATAGCGTTACCCCCAGGTAGCGTGGGGGTCCATTTGGATTTACATTTCAAACCACTGGCCAACCCATAATCAGTCTCAACATCAAGCTCCTCAAGAAGTCTCTCCATGTCATAAGGACTCTCCTCCCGGTCAGCCAAGGAAAGAAGCAAATGTGTTGATTGCACATCTTTTATTGTCAGAAGCTCATCATCAAAAACATTAGGAATATTCTTAGAGTGTCTCATAGTTTCTTTTTGTCCTGCAAAATGTTTTTTCAGTTTCAGGTTACGGACAAATTTGAAAACATCAATTTTCGTTTGGCAAACATCACCTGTGGAATGGGGATTGAACGTACATTTCTTGAGGGTGGTATCCTGTTGCCTTTTCTGATGCGCTGCATTTCTACTAAAAAAGCTGAGCGTGTGGTGCCAGTGCTGTCTGTTAGTTCAGTCTCTGTCTCACTGAGTCCTGCTGTACTTAAAGATGTGGTGCTATATGTGGTTGAGCTATTAGTAGTGGATCTACATGCTTGTAATGTAATGTAGTTTTTTATATAGCGCACATATCACCACAAAGGGTATCTCGGCGCTTGCTTTGGGAACCCGTCCTGGTTTTTCCCTGTGGGATAGCCCAGCTGGGCACCCCCAAGGTGAAAGCCAGGCATCCCGCCGCGGGGGCCGTAGTGGAGATTGAGCAGGCTATTGCCCAGAGTTGCAGAGCGTGAACCCCTGATTCAAGTAGGCACCGAAGCGAGAATTATCAGGTCCGTGGACATTTGGGCTCCAAACCCTGCCGCGTCGGGAATTGAACCCTGGTCCCGGGCCGACCTCTGCTTCTGGGTCTGCCTCCTCTAACCGGTGAGCCACACTTCTCCACTGTGTGACCCTTGTTTGTTGCTAGGAATCATGGAGTCGTATTTGCGTGCGTAGGTAAAAACTCTACCGTCCCTGTAGTCAGCCTCATCCCATTTTATTTGGCGTGCCTTTCTATTTTTGATCTCTGCTTGATGTTTCAAAAGGATCTCATCAAGTAAGGTGTAATTTTTGACTGTAGCCTCAGGTAGATTGAGGTCTTTAATCTCCTGTTCTAAGATGGAAATTTCAGTCTGTAGTTTCGCTGTTTTTCGTTCTGCACTTTCAATTAAGATGTCCATTAGTACCATGGAATTATGATTAAGAGAGTCTTCCCATTTAATCATAAGGTCCGTATCTAGGTCGTCGTATGTAGGGAAGACTTGGGAACGTAGTCCCCTAGGTATTTGTTTAAGCCGTATATATTGTTTCAAGGTGGTTCCATCCCTCCAGCGAGAATTTTCTTGTTTTTTAAGTTTCTCAAGCTTGATGAACTTATCTCTAAGACCTACTTTGCGTGGCGGACCCGTACTCGCTGATGCTTTATGAGTGGGCATGCCCTTGGCCAAGTTCTCAAAAAGTTCTGCAGCTGCCTTGGCTCTATCCATGGGTGAATCCAACAAGGTTGTATTAGCTGGATAATTACACTTGAGCAAAATTCTACAGGAACAAACGTGGAGGCGCCCTATCTGAGTCAAATATTAAGTTACAGCACGTGGGGTTTTTAGTATTTTCAGAAAGGAAAGGCGCACTACCTAGTGTGAACGTTTAGTGTGTATCATTAGCTAAATTATGGCGTGGTGCAGAAGGGCGAGCGGAAAAGACCCCTTAACTGTTCAAAAATAGGTCTGTAAACAAACCTATGAGACAATATAAAACAGCAAAGCTCTCGCACACAACAACGTATATCAATAGTAGTTAAGCAATGAGTAACATTGTAAGTATATAGCCAAATAACATGAGAGTTGCAATTTCGTTTGATTTCTTGAAAGATGGGTAAAAGTTTAATGATTCCACAACCAGCCGACACATGTTACGTCGTGTGGGAATAACTCACAACGACTCTTAAGGGCTGGGAAAAAAACATAAAAGGATGTATATGGAACATTTGGTCACATACAGCGCATGAGAAAACACATAGTTCTAGCTAATGCATGCACTGATGGACCGAGGTGAAATTGAATGGTGAACAGGGTGTTGTGCTAACGAAAAGAGACAACAAGATCCCACGAACCATGAATAGAGACAATTTGTTCAAAGTGATCAGAGTGGTGGTTGGGAGAAAAGATATTGGTAGTAAAACAGTGACTTGTGTCCAAACATATATTTTCTCCTTTCAAGACACAATGGTCCACATTATTGCTGTGGGATATTATTAAGTTGCCTGTTATCACAGATGTAGTGCTCTAATATAACAGCGAGACAAGAACGCCACAGAAAGGCCTCATGCGAGAGCGTGGCTTGCACCCTATGAAATCATGATAACTAATTTGTGGAGTGAGTACATGCAAGCCCATGTGAATAAACCATTGTAAAGAGATTATTGGTGTGTGGGGAAGATGCCTACCTTAGGACAAAACCTACACTCACGTAGGTCTGGAGGGAAATTTCTAATGAATCTGATCACTGTAGTGGGGAAGAAGAAACATAAAAGGGGACAGGGATTAATAAGAAGGGAGCCAAAAGGGCAGAGAGAAGAAGCAACAGGGAAAACTAGAGAAATTATGAGAATATATCTACACTAGTTGTCTATGTCTCTGTTAAAACACAGAAAATACATCAGTGCTACTGGATGTATGACTAGTGAAAAATAGGCATGTGTGCACGCCAATTTACTCTCACCGTAAGGGATTGTTGTTTCTATCCGTCACAGACGTGCACATATATTGATGGCAAAGAGAGGAACAAATACTAGAAAAATATACGGAGGTTCCAGGTGTGGTAGCAATTTATTAGATACACAGATAAGGGGCATATATATGTCAGAGAGAACTGTTTATCTGTGGTGAGCCCTATTATCTGCTGTGAGAGTCACAACTCAGCGTCAATCGGAGTGAAAATTGTAGAAGCTTAATTAATATCTTCAACGTCGTGGTATTTCTTGAGAATATAGCGATGATAAGCACATAGGGTCAAAGTGCAATACGGGCTGTGCTAAAAGGAGAGGAAAACCGTGTGTTACGGTATTTCAGCATTGTAGCAAGAATCGACTCATAGTGCGACAGTAGCCACTTCTCTCTCCCAGGTGCTTTTAAATATGTTTAGGTACCTTAATAAGTGTGCATATTAAGCCCAAAACGGGGAGGGGATCCACAGTCAGGTTCCAATTCACTTGGGTACAACTTGAATCCGGAAGTATCTGCCGGATAAAGGCCGACAACAACTGGCATTACTGGTAATATTTAAATCCAAATTAAAGTTAAGGCCATATCATCCGGACATTATCTTAAATAGATACATTTACGGCACTCACCAGCAGCGTGGCATCCCTCCTCCTTTAGTTCAAGGTCGCCATTTTCCAACAAAGGACACGTGACCGGAAGGAGGAAGGGAATAAATACGTTAATTCAACCAAAGACAAAGGGGGCAACATCGTGCTGATGAATCTCATTGACTAGAATGATGAGATTCTGAACCAGTTGAGCGATGACTCTTGTTACGAAGAATTAGCTCAGAACCCTATGGGTCCTTTGGCATTGCTAATTAATGAAAAATTATTGAATTGGAAACAATCTGGGCTTTTGAACAATGATGAGTACCTTTTCCTCAAAGCATCCAGACCATCCTTCCCCTGGTTATACACACTACCCAAGATACATAAAGATCTCCCCTTCCCTCCTGGCAGACCTATAGTCTCAGGGATAGGGGGCCCCACAGAAAGGTCAGCAGAATATGTGGACCTATTCTTGGGACCACTTGTGAAAAATTTGCCCTCGTACATACAAGATTCAAAACATATACTGAGCATAATGACAGACATGGAGTGGCAACAGGGCACCACATTGGTTACAATGGATGTGGTGTCTCTATACACTAGTATCAACCCCAAATTAGGTATGGAAGCCATGAACAAAATACTATCCAATAGACCTGCCTCACTTTGGGCACACACCAACATGCTACTGGCCATGATGGACCTCATCCTTACCAAAAAAAAATTCTTGTTTGACCGTAAATGGTAGCAACAAAAAAGGGGTGTGGCCATGGGTTCTAAATTCTCCCCCTCCTTTGCCAACCTCTTCATAGGAGCACTGGATTCGGACCTTATTTGGGGAACTGAGGGATCACAATATATCGACTCCATTATTTTTTGGGGTCGACACATTGACAATTGTATTTTACTGTGGTCTGGTTCTGACGAATCATTACAACACTTTTTTGAATACCTCAATAGCAATACTTGGGAGATTAGATTCACGATGCAACACAGCAAGAGCAATATAGAATTCCCAGACCTGGAATTTTATGTTAAAAATTGACACACTTCACAGCAAACTCTACAGGAAACCTACCTCTTGCAATGCTATTCTCCACGCAACTAGTTCGTATCCACTACACCAAATACGATCAATCCCATATGGCGAATGTCTCAGAGCTAGACGCAATTGTAGCGAAGAAGCTGAATTCAATAACTGCATCGCCAACATGAATGACAGGTTTTCAAGAAGAGGATACTCTGAGGTAACCATAAAAAGAGCTGAAAAGAGAGTAAGACAAACCAAAAGACCAGATAGTCTTAGGAAATGCACGGAGCTTAGGTCCTTAAACAATACGGTGAGACTCATTACTGAGTATAACGCATTACACCACACGGTGAGGAAAAGTTTTAACAAACACTGGAATCTGTTGAAAACAGATTCTACCATAAAATAATGGATTCCAGACATGCCAGCAATAACATACAAGAAAGGAAAAACACTAAAGAGTAGACTTAGTCCCACGCTTCCCCTTAACACCCCTTGCCCAAAACTGGATGACGAAACATAGCACAGGTTTTTTTAGATGTGGCTTTTGCTTAATGTGCAAATGGGGTAAACATGGGACTAGAACATTTACATGATTTGACAAAGTAACATATAACATCAAACAGAACATTACATGTATGACCAAATCTGTTGTCTACATTATAGAATGCCCATGTGGCAAATATTATGTAGGCAGCACTGTCAGGGCTCTCAAGGACAGAATGGCAGAACATATGAGAGCCATACAAAAAAGAGACCCTAAATATCCAGTGGCATTACACATTGCAGAATGCCAACCAATGGAGGATGAAATCAAAATGCGCTTCTATGGCATTGATGTGATTCCACTGAATATCAGAGGTGGTAATCGTGAACTCACACTGAGACGAAAAGAAGCAATGTGGATCATGTGCTTACACTGCATTGAACACAGGCTCAACTTTGACCCGGAATTACAATTCTTCCTGGGTGACTGAACTTTGATGTTACTAGCATTAGGGGGTCCTTGATGTACAATCTAGACTGTTTTGGATTAAGTACAGGCATTACCCAGAACTAAATTTTTAATTTTGGATCTTAAATTCAGTCTAAAATCTTGTTCGCAAAACATGTCTTTTTTATTTGTGATACTACATTGAATTACAATGTTTTGATTTGTAATGTATTAACTAGGTCTTGTATTGTATTCACCATTACAGGCTGTGATAATTATTACTTTGAAACACTGATCAGCTGACCCAGTCCTGAGGCGGAAGCCGGGAGCTGGAGGTACTGAAACGAGCACTTGGTGAACCTAAGTTTTAAACCTTGTGTGGTGTCACTTATTATTCTGTGTATTTTAAAAATTATAAATGCCAACTGCCCCCTGAAGCACACAGCGGTGCATACGCTGTCGCGCTATTGACAACTACAAGCGGCCGCCATTAGACCAGGCGCGCTCGCCGGACACGCCCACTAGAGGCCACGCCCCCCCTGACTACTTAAACGCTGCTCCTCAGCGCAACGACCGATCAGCTGACCCAGTCCTGAGGCGGAAGCCGGGAGCTGGAGGTACTGAAACGAGCACTTGGTGAACCTAAGTTTTAAACCTTGTGTGGTGTCACTTATTATTCTGTGTATTTTAAAAATTATAATTGCCAACTGCCCCCTGAAGCACACAGCGGTGCATACGCTGTCGCGCTATTGACAACTACAAGCGGCCGCCATTAGACCAGGTGCGCTCGCCGGACACGCCCACTAGAGGCCACGCCCCCCCTGACTACTTAAACGCTGCTCCTCAGCGCAACGACCGATCAGCTGACCCAGTCCTGAGGCGGAAGCCGGGAGCTGGAGGTACTGAAACGAGCACTTGGTGAACCTAAGTTTTAAACCTTGTGTGGTGTCACTTATTATTCTGTGTATTTTAAAAATTATAATTGCCAACTGCCCCCTGAAGCACACAGCGGTGCATACGCTGTCGCGCTATTGACAACTACAAGCGGCCGCCATTAGACCAGGCGCGCTCGCCGGACACGCCCACTAGAGGCCACGCCCCCCCTGACTACTTAAACGCTGCTCCTCAGCGCAACGACCGATCAGCTGACCCAGTCCTGAGGCGGAAGCCGGGAGCTGGAGGTACTGAAACGAGCACTTGGTGAACCTAAGTTTTAAACCTTGTGTGGTGTCACTTATTATTCTGTGTATTTTAAAAATTATAATTGCCAACTGCCCCCTGAAGCACACAGCGGTGCATACGCTGTCGCGCTATTGACAACTACAAGCGGCCGCCATTAGACCAGGCGCGCTCGCCGGACACGCCCACTAGAGGCCACGCCCCCCCTGACTACTTAAACGCTGCTCCTCAGCGCAACGACCGATCAGCTGACCCAGTCCTGAGGCGGAAGCCGGGAGCTGGAGGTACTGAAACGAGCACTTGGTGAACCTAAGTTTTAAACCTTGTGTGGTGTCACTTATTAATCTGTGTATTTTAAAAATTATAATTGCCAACTGCCCCCTGAAGCACACAGCGGTGCATACGCTGTCGCGCTATTGACAACTACAAGCGGCCGCCATTAGACCAGGCGCGCTCGCCGGACACGCCCACTAGAGGCCACGCCCCCCCTGACTACTTAAACGCTGCTCCTCAGCGCAACGACCGATCAGCTGACCCAGTCCTGAGGCGGAAGCCGGGAGCTGGAGGTACTGAAACGAGCACTTGGTGAACCTAAGTTTTAAACCTTGTGTGGTGTCACTTATTATTCTGTGTATTTTAAAAATTATAATTGCCAACTGCCCCCTGAAGCACACAGCGGTGCATACGCTGTCGCGCTATTGACAACTACAAGCGGCCGCCATTAGACCAGGCGCGCTCGCCGGACACGCCCACTAGAGGCCACGCCCCCCCTGACTACTTAAACGCTGCTCCTCAGCGCAATGACCGATCAGCTGACCCAGTCCTGAGGCGGAAGCCGGGAGCTGGAGGTACTGAAACGAGCACTTGGTGAACCTAAGTTTTAAACCTTGTGTGGTGTCACTTATTATTCTGTGTATTTTAAAAATTATAATTGCCAACTGCCCCCTGAAGCACACAGCGGTGCATACGCTGTCGCGCTATTGACAACTACAAGCGGCCACCATTAGACCAGGCGCGCTCGCCGGACACGCCCACTAGAGGCCACGCCCCCCCTGACTACTTAAACGCTGCTCCTCAGCGCAACGACCGATCAGCTGACCCAGTCCTGAGGCGGAAGCCGGGAGCTGGAGGTACTGAAACGAGCACTTGGTGAACCTTAGTTTTAAACCTTGTGTGGTGTCACTTATTATTCTGTGTATTTTAAAAATTATAATTGCCAACTGCCCCCTGAAGCACACAGCGGTGCATACGCTGTCGCGCTATTGACAACTACAAGCGGCCGCCATTAGACCAGGCGCGCTCGCCGGACACGCCCACTAGAGGCCACGCCCCCCCTGACTACTTAAACGCTGCTCCTCAGCGCAACGACCGATCAGCTGACCCAGTCCTGAGGCGGAAGCCGGGAGCTGGAGGTACTGAAACGAGCACTTGGTGAACCTAAGTTTTAAACCTTGTGTGGTGTCACTTATTATTCTGTGTATTTTAAAAATTATAATTGCCAACTGCCCCCTGAAGCACACAGCGGTGCATACGCTGTCGCGCTATTGACAACTACAAGCGGCCGCCATTAGACCAGGCGCGCTCGCCGGACACGCCCACTAGAGGCCACGCCCCCCCTGACTACTTAAACGCTGCTCCTCAGCGCAACGACCGATCAGCTGACCCAGTCCTGAGGCGGAAGCCGGGAGCTGGAGGTACTGAAACGAGCACTTGGTGAACCTAAGTTTTAAACCTTGTGTGGTGTCACTTATTATTCTGTGTATTTTAAAAATTATAATTGCCAACTGCCCCCTGAAGCACACAGCGGTGCATACGCTGTCGCGCTATTGACAACTACAAGCGGCCGCCATTAGACCAGGCGCGCTCGCCGGACACGCCCACTAGAGGCCACGCCCCCCCTGACTACTTAAACGCTGCTCCTCAGCGCAACGACCGATCAGCTGACCCAGTCCTGAGGCGGAAGCCGGGAGCTGGAGGTACTGAAACGAGCACTTGGTGAACCTAAGTTTTAAACCTTGTGTGGTGTCACTTATTATTCTGTGTATTTTAAAAATTATAATTGCCAACTGCCCCCTGAAGCACACAGCGGTGCATACGCTGTCGCGCTATTGACAACTACAAGCGGCCGCCATTAGACCAGGCGCGCTCGCCGGACACGCCCACTAGAGGCCACGCCCCATCGCTCTATAAATGTGCATCTACAGGAAGCGCAGCGGACGAGCGCAGCGGGAGCGCCGTTTGCGCGCCGAAGGCGCGCCTAAGGCAAGCCCGTCTGCGCCCGTCCGCGACCAGCCGGGACCCAGGGCCATAACCCCTGGCCCCCTCCGCGCCCAAAGCAGGACATATAGCTCGGCGGCCCTACACAAAATCGGTAGGAATGCTACTCCCCAATGCTCATGTATATATGCCACCACCGACCTACCCGGCGTATGTCAGGGATGCAAGCACCTCTTCCGCAAAACCCCGTCGGTCAAGATACAAGTGTTCCGTATGTTTGCGCTAAACTGTCGCTCCCTGCAAAAACACCATACGGAAATTGCCATGTTGCTCGAGGAGAAAAAACCCGACGCAATCTTCCTAACAGAAACATGGCTCACTGCACACTCTGATCCAGACGTGGCTCGAGCACTACCCGCAGGTTACCACATTCTTAGAGTGGATAGACCGGTCGGCAGAGGCGGAGGTCTGGCGATCATTGTGAAAAATCAATACCAATGCCGTATCTCAGCTGACACTATTCCCGACTGCGAAAGCGCAGCATTCTGTTTAGAATTCAATGCAAACAACTCCTTCACAGGCACCCTGATTTATCGCCCCCCTGAACCTGTAAAACTGTTCCACAGGTCCCTGCCAGAAATCATCGCGGTAAGAACCCTTACGTCAGCCAACCACACGATTTTGGGGGACCTCAATCTTCATTTTAATTCCCCCGCAGACCACATCGCACAGGAATTACTAGAAGATCTGGAAGCCCTCCAACTCCCCCAGCTGGTGGCTGCCCCGACCCACGAAAAAGGCAACTTGCTAGACCCCATATTCAGTAACTGCCTGGACCTAACGGTCGAGCAACCTATTCCCCTTCCATGGTCAGACCACTTTCTGGTCCCCTTCTCCTGGGCCACTCATAAAACCTCCCAAGCACCCCACCAAGCCACCATCAGGAGGAACTGGTCAAAACTCCCCTTGGAATCCTGGCTACACAAACTGGACTCCACCCGTCCTTCACCTTGTTCGGATCCCAATGTGGGAAATGACACCTACAGAGATTGGATCACTCGCTCATTAGACTCAATTTTACCGCTGCGTAAATCCTCCTCGAAGAGACCACATAAATCTGCCCCCTGGTTTTCTGACTCTTTAAAACAACTTAAACGCACCTGCAGACAACGTGAGAGAGCCTGGCGCCTAGATTTCCTCCCAGAAAAGAAGACCTCCTATAAAGAAGCTATCAAGGTATATAAAGAAGGGATTAAAGCAGCCCAGGCCACCTACTTTTCTGAGAAAATAATGGGTGCAAAATCTAAACCCAAGGAAATCTTCCAAATCATAAAACAATGCTCTAGTGCCACTACGGCTCCTCCCCCCATCAAATCCCAGGAGCAATGCAACGAGCTTGCAGATTTCTTTCATGATAAAGTTTCAAAAATTTATTCCACCTTCCCACCCGCAGCCACTCCCCTGGAAGCGATCAAATCACTTCTCCTCAGACCACTTCCCCGTCCAAGCCAGCCATCGCTCGAGCACTTTCTCCCCCTTGACCTCGACACTTTAAATAAAGTGGCCCGTTCGGTCAAGTCCGGATCTCCCCGCGACCCTGCCCCTCCAGACATCCTGATGCAGGCAAGTAAAGCCACCTTGCCTGTAATCTTGGATCTTCTGAACACGTCCATCTCTGCATGCTCTGTCCCTACAGCCTGGAAGCAGGCCATGGTACGGGCGCTGCTGAAAAAACCTAGCCTAGACCCAAACGACCTGTCAAGTTACCGCCCCATCTCACTCCTTCCTTGGACGAGCAAGGTGCTGGAGAAGCACATAAATGCACAGCTGGTGCAGTTCCTGGAGGACCACTCGCTGCTACACACATCCCAGACAGGTTTCAGGCCACAGCACGGGACAGAAACCGCCTTGTTAGCAGTCACCGAGGATACCAGAAGGATCTTGGACCAGGGAGGATCAGTGGCAGTGATCCTCCTTGATCTAAGCGCCGCCTTCGATACGGTCAGCTATTCCACCTTGCTGGACCGTCTCCACAACATCGGAGTCTCAGGTGACGCATTAAGGTGGTTTGAATCCTTTCTGTCTGGGAGGTCGTTTCAGATCTTCGACGGTGTAACAGTATCCACCAGCAAACCTCTGAGTTGTGGAGTGCCACAGGGCTCCTCCCTGAGCCCTGTGCTGTTTAACGTCTACATGAGGCCGCTGGCAGGTGTCGTCGAACCGCATGGCATTAAAATCGTGTCATACGCCGACGACACCCAGCTGGTGGTCTCACTGGCCACCGAGAACAGCAAGCACTCTTCAGTTGATTTGCTACACTGCCTAGAGGACATAAAGAGTTGGATGACCAACTCCTTCCTCAAATTAAATGGAGACAAGACGGAGCTCATGCTCCTAGGCCCACCCTCCCCAGTCCCATTCACCTCCCTGTGGCCCAATGCACTGGGCCCCCGCCCCACCCCAAAGGAAAGCGTGAAGAGCCTGGGAGTGTGGTTGGATAACAAACTCTCCTTCTCCACCCAGGCCACAAAACTATCTGCCACATGCTTTGGCCTACCGAGAACCCTGAGGAAGGTTCTTCCACTGCTGCCGCTAGAAGCCAAAAAGGTTGCGGTTCAAGGGTTAATCCAGTCCCGCCTTGACTCGAACAATGCCCTATATATGGGGGCACCTGAGTTTACACTCCGAAAACTACAGGTTGTGCAAAATTGTGCAGCACGTTCCCTGCTGGACATCCCGCGCACTCAGTCTGCTAAACCTGCTCTAAAAAGTCTCCATTGGCTGCCAGTGAGGCAGAGAGTAGCCTTCAAAGCGCTATGCCTGGCGCATCGCACCTTTTGGAACACAAGTCCAGCGATTAACAGAAATCTTGTCACTCCCTATCATCCCAACAGGAACCTGCGATCAAAGGAGGCCTTCCTTGCCGTCATCCCCAGAGTAAAGCGAACCAGAGCCGGGGGAAGACTGTTCTCGCTGAATACCGCCAGGCTCTGGAATGACCTTCCCCTTTCACTCCGGTCCAACTCAGATCTTCTTTCATTCCGCAAACACCTAAAAACATGGCTGTTTGACAAACTCCCTGCATCCTAGCACCCCCTCCGCCACTTTCTGGTCAGCTCAGCGCTTGGACGCCCACGGGCAGCAATCGCGCTTTACAAATACGGTTACAATTACAATTACAATTACAATCTTGAGCTATTATGTACTTTGTTAGGCCTCATAATAATGGTTTTCTTTATTAGCATTTGGAAGTCACGAAACCACTTGGAGGTGGGTTTATCTTACATCTTTTGTTATACACTCGATGCTTCTCTACATTGAATTACAATGTTTTGATTTGTAAGGTATTAACTAGGTCTTGTATTGTATTCACCACTACAGGCTGTGATAATTATTACTTTGAAGCACTGATCTTGAGCTAATATGTACCTTATTAAGCCTCACAATAATGGTTTTCTTTATTAGCATTTGGAAGTCATGAAACCACTTGGAGGTGGGTTTATCTTACATCTTCAGTTATACACTCGATGCTTCTCTACAGCATCTAATCACTCACATACTCGTGATCATATTACCACCAACCTGCTCGGGTAGATTTCCACCTAAATTATTCCAAACCATTTTCGAGGACGACAATTCTATTAGATTTGATTTTAGAGAAAATACGATTTCCTTTTTAACAATTATTTCTCTTTGGCCGTCTGGAGATTCGATACGAGGCTACTCGGGATCCCGACCATAGCGGCTTTGCCATTGATAGTCACGGTCAAGTCTTTGGTTGAATTAACGCATTTATTCCCTTCCTCCTTCCGGTCACTTGTCCGTTGTTGGAAAACGGCGACCGGGAACTAAAGTAGGAGGGATGCCCGCTGCTGGTGAGTGCCATAAATGCAGCTATTTCAGATAATGTCCGGATGATATGACCTTAACTTTAATTTGGATTTAAATATTACCATTAATGCCGGTTGTTGTCGGATACACAATGCCTCCAATTAAATGCGTTCGAAATAAAGAATATTGTCCGGCATAATGACGTGATCTCTCACCTAATTCTGTGTCATCTCTGAATCATTTTAAAGACCTTTTGGTCCTTTCTGTAAATCTGACGCAGTAGGCACTGCCGTACAGACACCTCTTGAAGGTACACAGTCAAAATATCGAGTTGATAATATCGAAGTACCATATTATCGAGTCCTAAAAGTCGATGGTAAGAAATATCGAAAACCAAAATATCGTTGTAGAAAATATCGATTTATGTGTGTGTTAATATTATCGAAGACATTAATTTCGAAATATGTAATATCGAAGCTTAAAATATCGATAGGCAAAAATATCGATATTTAAAAGTGATGTTTTAAAGTTTGTTAAGTAATGATATAGTAAAATGTTGTCTATATATAAGGTAATTTATACATATAATTGCAATAATTTTAGTTATAAGTGTAGGAGCGGGATGTAGAGTTTATAGGGGATAAGGGTGGGTAGTGTTTTAAAAAAGTATAGTGTAATTATAGAATAATAAATTTCGATTTTTAAGTAAAATTTCAAAATTTCGAAAATTGAAATAAATATTTGTAAAAGGCGAAATTTCATATAAATTTATGGAGTATTGTAAATTTTTTGTAGTTTGCTTTTGTGTTTGTAGTAAAAAGTATTGTAAATATATATTTATTGTTAAATATTTAAGAAATAATTGTATAATAATTTTAGGAGCGGGATGTAGAGTTTATAGGGGATAAGGGTGGGTAGTGTTTTAAAAAAGTATAGTGTAATTATAGAATAATAAATTTCGATTTTTAAGTAAAATTTCGAAAATTGAAATAAATATTTGTAAAAGGCGAAATTTTATATAAATTTATGGAGTATTGTTAAATTTTTTGTAGTTTGCTTTTGTGTATGTAGTAAAAAGTATTGTAAATATATATTTATTATTAAATATTTAAGAAATAATTGTATAATAATTTTAGGAGCGGGATGTAGAGTTTATAGGGGATAAGGGTGGGTAGTGTTTTAAAAAAGTATAGTGTAATTATAGAATAATAAATTTCGATTTTTAATTAAAATTTCAAAATTTCGAAAATTGAAATAAATATTTGTAAAAGATGAAATTTTTTCGAAATTTATGGAGTATAGTTAAATTTTTTGTAGTTTGCTTTTGTGTATGTAGTAAAAAGTATTGTAAATATATATTTATTATTAAATATTTAAGAAATATTTGTATAATAATTTTAGGAGCGGGATGTAGAGTTTATAGGGGATAAGGGTGGGTAGTGTATTAAAAAAGTATACTGTAATTATAGAATAATAAATTTCGTATATTATTAAAAATTTCAACATTTCGAAAATTGTAATAAATATTTGTTAAAGGCGAAAATTTATAGAAAATTATGTTATATTGTTTAATTTTTTTTTGTGCTTTTGTGTATGTAGTAAAAAGTATTATAAATATATATATTTTTAGATATTTAATAAAGAAATGTATCTTAATTTTAGGACCGGGATGTAGAGTTTATAGTGGATAAGGGTGGGTAGTGTTTTAAAAAAGTATAGTGTAATTATAGAAAATAAAACATCTATTTAAAATTTAAAATTCAAATAATCGAAATTTTTACGAATTATTAGTACTTAGCAAAATTGTATATCAATTTATGGATTATGGTTTAATGTTTTAATTAAATGGTGATTGCAGTTGGAATAGTCATTTATTAAGGTTTACTCTCCAGCACTTACTCTAATAAAATGGTGATTGGAGTTGGAATAGTAAATTAAATAGGTTCTGTGTCCAGCACTTACCCTAATTAAATGGTTATTGGAGTTGGAATATTAAATTACATAGGTTCTGTGTCCAGCAATTACCCAAATTAATTGGTGATTGGAGTAGGAATAGTAATTTATAATCATTTAATCTCCAGCACTTACCCTAATTGAATGGTTATTGGAGATTGAATATTAAATTACATAGGTTCTGTGTTTAGCAAGGTATACAACCTTTACAACGCAACTTTTACAACGCAAAAACTTTTACAACGCATGTATTTACAACTCATTTTTGTACAACGCAGGTACCTTTACAACGCATACCATTACAACGTAAGTATTGGTCAGTATATAATTATATTTTAAATGTTATATGTTTGGGGTAAAGGGGTATTTTTAGGGTTCAGGGTCAGTTTTTAGTTTTTGGGTAAAGGGGTAATTTTAGGGTTCAGGGTCAGTTTTTAGTTTTTGGGTAAAGGGGTATTTTTAGGGTTCTGGGTCAGTTTTTAGTTTTTGGGTAAAGGGGTATTTTTGGGGGTTCAGGGTCAGTTTTTAGTTTTTGCGTAAAGGGGTAATTTTAGGGTTCAGGGTCAGTTTTTAGTTTTTGGGTAAAGGGGTATATTTAGGGTTCAGGGTCAGTTTTTAGTTTTTGGGTAAAGAGGTATTTTTAGGGTTCAGGGTCAGTTTTTAGTTTTTGGGTAAAGGGGTATTTTTAGGGTTCTGGGTCAGTTTTTAGTTTTTGGGTAAAGGGATATTTTTAGGGTTCAGGGTCAGTTTTTAGTTTTTGGGTAAAGGGGTATTTTTGGGGTTCTGGGTCAGTTTTTAGTTTTTGGGTAAAGGGGTATTTTTAGGGTTCAGGGTCAGTTTTTAGTTTTTGGGTAAAGGGGTATTTTTAGGGTTCAGGGTCAGTTTTTAGTTTTTGGGTAAAGGGGTATTTTTAGGGTTCAGGGTCAGTTTTTAGTTTTTGGGTAAAGGGATATTTTTAGGGTTCAGGGTCAGTTTTTAGTTTTTGGGTAAAGGGGTATTTTTGGTGTTCTGGGTCAGTTTTTAGTTTTTGGGTAAAGGGGTATTTTTAGGGTTCAGGGTCAGTTTTTAGTTTTTGGGTAAAGGGGTATTTTTAGGGTTCAGGGTCAGTTTTTAGTTTTTTGGGAAAGGGGTATTTTTAGGGTTCAGGGTCAGTTTTTAGTTTTTGGGTAAAGGGGTATTTTTAGGGTTCAGGGTCAGTTTTTAGTTTTTGGGTAAAGGGGTATTTTTGGGGTTCAGGGTCAGTTTTTAGTTTTTGGGTAAAGGGGTATTTTTAGGGTTCGGGGTCAGTTTTTAGTTTTTGGGTAAAGGGGTATTTTTGGGGTTCTGGGTCAGTTTTTAGTTTTTGGGGTACAGGGGTACAGGGTAGAAATAAATTAACATTACATTTAAATTAAATTAATTAAATGAAATTAAATTAAATTAAATTACATTACATTTTTATTTTTTTTAAATTAATTTACGATAGTAATTTATTATGAATTAATGTCCTGCACCCTAATTAATTGGTGATTGGAGTTGGAATAGTAAATTAAATAGGTTCTGTGTCCAGCACTTACCCTAATTAAATGGTGATTGGAGTTGTAATAGTAAATTATTAAAGTTTTTTGTCAAGCAATTACCTAAAGTAAATGGTGATTGGAGTAGGAATATTAAAATTATTAATTCTGTGTCCTTCAAATATTTATATTATATGTATATGGGTGTATGAATAATAACTTTTATAGGTTCAGTGTATAGTATGTACTCTAATTACATGTGGTATATAGAAATAGATAGAACATTACATTTATAATACATTTGCAAAAAGACATAAAAATGATTTTGTAATAGGTAATAGAAAATAATTATACCATTTTTGTTGAAAACAATTTTATTTATTCAAAAATTGTAAAATAGGATCAGATATACATTTTATCAAGCTATGTTTGGTATAAATATTAAAAAATAGAAGGACAATGTTCTTTGAATAATCACATTTTTGAGTAGTTTTCTTGAAAAGTACTTTTAATTTGTAGAGAAAAAATGGTTAGTTAACATTATGCAATGTATGATATTATACATATATAATAAAAATATTGTTTCTTAATAAAACATTAAACATGTGTAATGAAAAACATAAATCACAAATTTAAATAAAATATAGTGTTATACAGATGATGATATTAACATATGAACACTTTTACAAGTATAATATAATATTAAGATCTTGATTAGAACATTTAGATCATCATCAATGATTGTTTTAACAATACAATATTGTTATGTATAATTATTATTATTAATAAATAAGTTTTAATAATAATAATTTTCACATATTAGTCATATTGTAAAAAAGTTAATCAGAAAAACAAATAAAATATTACACATTTAGTTATATAATATTTTAATAAATATTACATTAAATATTTCAATATTTTTATACTTAATGTAATAAATATTAAAAGTATGTAAAATATAATTAATATATAGAAAAAAAGATTTTCATTTCACAATGTAGTATACAATTTTTTTTACATTATACATAATTTCTAACCATATATATAACAATAATGGACATTTATAGTAGTACTTTTCACAGTTAGACATAATTCGGTTCTTTTCTTTTGTAACCACTCTTTGTCTTTTTGCGTATTTTTGGGAAAGGGAAAGTCGCGGTTGGAAGCAGGTTCATGTTTAAGTAGGTACGATTCTAGTTTTATCTTTTTAAAGTATTGTAACTAAAAATTAAAGGTAGTCCTTTGTTATTTAGGGGTTGGTAATTAAAGTATGACTATTTACATATAATGGAGTGGACTCAATACGTATTTCCGTTATCGAGTTTTTGTGGCATTTTGTGGCATTTGAAGTAGTTGGAGTTAATGAGTCTGTTGTATGATTTAATTAAAAATTAAAAAAATAGGAAATGTTATGTTTATATATTATGCTATATTCGTTAGTGTTATGTCGGTGGGATTGTTTTGAATTTTTTTGTCTCGTATTTTGAAACAGCTATTTCCGTTTCCGATTACTCTTTTTTTTTGGGAAAGGAAGTGTGTTTCAGTTGATAGAATGGAGATGTATAACATTCTCCCTTTATTTTTTGAGTTCTCTGAAATCTTTATCACAGTTTAAGATAATAGTCGTCATTTTCAATGGCATTTCAAGAGTCGTTTTCTTTGGATGATGGATACTTTTAGCACAGTTAATAGAAAAATATTTATTGATTTGTTGTATTAGGTCTTTGAGATTTACACACTATATTGTCGGTAAAGGATTAATCTATATGATGTTGTATTTAAAGGTAAGTTATTCATTTTTATTATTTTGCTTGGATGGAAACAGTATTTAAATAAAAATATTTTGATATAATGACATATTTATTTAGTCTCTTTATAATAGTGTTAAAAAATAAATTAGACTAAATAAATATAGAATTGTTATATTATAATATGTGTGCTATCATATTAAGGATATTGTTTGATGTTTATCCATTGATTTACTTGTTGCAATTAGTTTAATGTTTTGGCTATCATTTTTAGATATTCCAGTCCTCTTGTTGTAGGATATAGTTGGACTTGCTGTTGAAGATATAGATACATTTGAGCAGTTTGTCTAGATAGTTTTGGTTTTAGTTGTATGACAGATTGCTCCATCCGTAGTTCCTGAAAGCTTTGCTCTTTTTGTATAGCTGTGAGTAGCTTGTGTAATGTGGGTGTTGTACGTCCAGTAGAAGAGAGGAAGGCATTGTGCCAACCTTCAACAGCATTGTTCGTTTTAGCCTCTTGGTTCAGCATTGGTAGATATACATTCCACCAGGGAATTAAAAATTTAGGCTGGCGTCTGTGGCCTGACCTATGTAGTCTCCCTACCCAATTGTCCTCAAAGTAATCTAAAAGCGGGGCAAGTCTTTGCTCATTTTGGGTGTAGAAAGGACTTTCAATTAATAGATTGTAATGTTCTGCCACATCAGTTACTGGTACATATGCCAGAGCAATGAGATATTTAATTTGGTATGCAAAAGTTATATTTGTTGCATACTCAACACTAAGGGCAGATTTTTGTAAATGTCTCCAGAGACATTGATTGAAATGAAAATAACATCCTTGAATAAATGTGTGTGGGTAAGTTTTCAAAATAGAATTAATCATAGCTTGTTCGAAGTCTATGATTATTTTCATTGGGAAGTAGTCAGAAGTTTGTTCTTTTATTTTTTGCAAAATTTCTGTATAAGTTGTGGCTTGTTTGTTCGGTAATAAACAGTATATGAATGGGATACAGGTATTATGATATTGCCCATGAATTGTGTATAATTGGTAGAAAGGTTTTGGGCATATAGAAAAAGTTCCATCCATCATCCAAGTAGCACTTTCTTGCAATTTTTTTATGTTGTTATTTGTTGCAAACATGATTATTCTTTTGTCTTTGCTATGATTATCATAAAAAATAAATGGTTCGTCATTATGAGTGATTACAAGGTCAGGTGGAATTATGACTTCCTCAAAAGTTCTAGGAATTGGTATATTGAGTCTACTTGCTTTCTTTGTCCTTGCTATTGTTCTTTTAATGGAAGCAATAGATGGTAACTGACTTCTTGCTTCTCTGGGAACTTTAGGTAGTAATTCTTTCAGAATTACGCTGCTAGGTAGGTCTGATGTGCTACTTAAATGTTTGATATTCTCCAGAGTGGATCTCACTTCGATTTCTGAAATGTTAGGTGGGTGATTATGTTCAGTAGTATTAATAACACTTGTTTCCCTGGTTGTAGCTCGCCCATAGCATTTATTGGAGTAATATTTCGTACATTTCCAATTCACTTTAAGGTCTTTTTGTTTCTCCTGAGTATAAGTGTAGCCCATATAGCATAATAAAAATTTGCCTTTCTGAGATGTAATGAATCTTGCATCATCAGTCATTCTTGAGTTCTGGTATCTAGAAAAGTTAATATAAAAATATTATGAAAATGTGAAATTTAAAAAACATTATAAATTAAGCAGGTACTATTTCTAGTATCTTACTTACCAGCAGTAAAGTTGTATGTATCGAAAGTAGGTGTAGTTTCAGTCAGATGTTGTAGTCCTATTGCCACGGTCTGTTGAAAAAAAGTGAAGTATGTTATAGGATATGTTTAAATGTTTTTTTTGGTTACAGTTTTGGTAGTTTCTAACGTTACTAAAAACACTTTACTTTATTTGGATTTTAAAAGAGACATTTGCAAAATAATAGTAACAGAAGCATAAAAAGAGACAATTTTTGTTAGAGAATATTCTATACAGTTTATAAAGACTTGTTATGTTTGATTTTTGTACTTACCAAGAGATTTAGAGTTGTAGCAGAATGTTTGTTCTTTGATGTGAATTATCTGTTTGCAGTTGCTTTGAGGTCTGTTTAGAGAGAAAGTTTCAGAAAATTACCAAAGAGTTTATATGTTGCATAAAGCATAGACACTTGTTATAAAGCATTGTTACTTATTTGGTGAAAAGAACCTGGGATGACACATGTATTATGAGTTAAAGCAGAAGAAACATATTTAAGAACATGAATAGATCATTTTTATTAAAGCATTGTAAATTATTTCGTCCTAAAAAACCTGGGATCACAATATGTATTATGAGTTATAGCAGAAGAAACACATTAGAGAGCATGATTTTAGGACACTACTTGTCTAATTACTGTAAGTAAATAATTAAAATATGTAGATACCTTTTTTATAGTCAAAGTGTCGAATATCTTGAAGTAGAAGTAGAATTAGATTTTGTTGTAGACTCTGTTTTAAGGAAAAGTACATAGAGAAACAACATTTTAGTTTAAAAATGTTGGTATATAAGTAATAGTTAATAAAACATTAGAAATTATTAACAGAGCTATATCATTACTTACTTGTAGTATTAGGACCAAATTTCTGGCACAGAAGAATATAGATGTTGCTCCCAAAACTGGCAGTATGTGGTCACGAAGAATATTCCCTGCAACTTGTATGGGTGTTTGTGACTGGTTTATATGGGGTATGTGTAATTAGGTTTGCTATCTGATTGGTCACATATGTTAAGACGAGTTACTATTGGTTAGTTTTAATTTTTTCAATTTAAAACATTAAGATATATCTGATTATATTGTTTATATAGAGGAAGAGAAATGATGTATTGATGGTATAAAAAAACCTTGTAATAAATATAGTGTATTTATAATGAGTACAATCTATAAACAAATGTATGTTTACAATGAGTGTATATAAAAATATCGTTAGCGTGAGAAAAAAATAAAATAAAAGTAAATGTTACATAATAATAGTAAAATTAATTAGTGAAGTATTTTCAAATGCGTGTATTACTAAGAGAATAGACGTATTGGTGTTATATATAAAAAAAAGAGTATTTTTAAGCTATCGATATTTTTATGTAGACGAAAATAGTGCTATCGATATTTTAGTATTCGATATTTTTGTAGTGTGCTATATGTAGTATTGAGTGTCGATATTATGGTAGTCGAAAATTATGTCTACGATATTTGTGTAGTCAATATTTTTGTGCATCGATATTGTATGATCGATAATTTTGTAGTTTTCATGTTAAGTATAGGGTGTCGATATTAGTGCTATCGATGTTTGATACTCGATGTTATAGTAGGTCGATTTATGTGATATCGAAATTCTGTCAGTGATTCCCTCTTGAACACAGGCCTATAAGAGAGGTGGAATGTATCAGGCACACTGCAGACGTGCAAATTAACAAATATTGCCAAGTGTTGCCTTAATTTGTGATCTATGACCTCATTCAGTCACATCGATCTAATTTTAAACACTTATTTTCATTTTTGTTTTGCAGGTTACCTACCCTCCTTCCATTGGAGTCCATTGAACATTTTATTATATTGTTATGTTAAAGTTATGTTTCTAGTTATTTATTATATTGTTATTTTAAAGTTAGGGTTCTAGTTATTTATTGTTGTTTTAATAAAAGTTAATTAAAAAAAGTATATTTGTCTTCTTTTTTTGACAACATTTCACCATTATTTAGTGTGATAATCATATGCTTAGAAAACATTAAACAATTAAAATAGAAATGATGTTTATAACTAGAAGTGTAATACTGAGGCTAATTCTTTACCAGCTCTTTACCAGAGTCTGTAGCTATGATTAACGGTTGCTATGGAAATATTTTAAAAATCCAGCACAGTAACTGTTTGGATTAGCAACATTGTGTGGTGAACTTGTAATCTGTGTGCTCACTTAAGTGTTCCATAAACTGTTACTATGGTAACAGGCAGTAAGCAGTTTGGGGGTAGGGTTGAAAGTTACTGGTTGTACAGAAACGGTTATATTTACCCAGGATCCTCTACATGACAGAAAGGAAAGCAAACTAAAGCAGAACACTGTGTAGCAGTTTACCAGCCCCTTGCATTTCTTCTGCGTCACTTTCCCATGTAAAAAATGATGTAATAGTGACACAAGGAACTTGTGAATCTGCCCTAATGCACATTACAAGCAAAAGAAGTACACATCTCTTCGAATTCTTTATCAATCACAATTAGACAGTGTTGCTTCATGATTCATAATGCACTTCACTAAATACTTTGTGCCTATTTAAATGGGAGACGGGATTGTCGACAATACAAAACTTAGGGGCATATTCACAAGGACGGCGTTAAAATTTTCGCTGCTTTAACGGCAGCAAACTACAACTAAAATGGCGATAATGGATTTCAAAATCCTTTCTTATCTTACCGGAAGATTTTTTTCAACATTGCTGTTTGCCATGCAATAGTAGGAGCCAAGGCTCTCACCCTGCAATAGCAAACTTGGGAGCATATTATCAAGGACAGTGTTAACATGTTCTGGTGTAAACCTGGGCTTCTATTGGATTTCTCGCGAATTCACAAAAGCCTATTATTAACTCCTTGGATGCTCATGACAAGGTCAGCTCGTCATGAGGCATGGTTAAGCTGTGCTTATGACGAGCTGACCTTGTCATGAACAATGGGAATAGAGATCATGCAGCACAGGACGGGAAAACCCCTAGCAGCCAAGGTGTTAAACCATTATGGCTGCTTTAACAACACTTTCCTAATGCTGCAGCGATGATAATTTTAACGCTGTCCTTGTAAATATGACCCCAATATTGTGAAAAGTACAGTGATAATTTATGTCCGCAAGTGAAAAGCTTATTAATATAAGACTGTGGACTTAACATATCAATCCACCTCGCATATTAAACATGCTTAAGTCTACTTCAGAACAAATGTTAGGATCCGACATAAACCGCAATTAGCCAGAGTTTTCCTATTGGTCCTCAAATCAAGGGCCGCCTTGTAAATACAACGCTATTGTCATACCTCCCTCTTCCTTTTTATATTCTCATAGAAACACCTACATTCCCACTGAGCACACCTATATTGCAACTTATTGGAGATACGAGGCGACCCCTTAGCAAACCGGCTGCTAACATGCATTAATGCATCTTAGCATCACCTAGTAGATAGGGCAATATAATTGTCCATGCATTTTTGGCTTTTGTACAAAAATTGAGGCAAAATGGCACTTGTTATTATGCCCTCAAGTTTACTATGACACAGTGGGAACCTCGACTCCCGCCCTGCCATAGCAAACAGCTGTGTCCCGATGGTAGACACCCCGAGACACAGCAGGAGCTGCTCCTGGGAGGTGGTGTTCCACAAGGCTTTCGACTGCTCCAGAATGGAGAGCACACGGCCCTCCTCCCAAAATATTAAAAACCCCGGACGGTGGTAATCCCCGGGTCGTAGACGGACCTTCGAGCTCCTTCACCCATTTATTTTATAGCACCGAGGAATGGCAGTCCCCAGGCAACTGTGCCCCTCTGGACCCCCAACAAATGTAATATTTTAGACCCCGGGATTTGGCCCTCCCAGGTAGCTAATGCTTAAACAATCACAGGAGCCCCGCTTCATTTTTATTTTTATTACGTCGCATCCATGCACCCAACACACATTTCTCAGTTTTTTCCACACAAAAAATAAAAGAAATTTGAACCCTAGGGGTCCTTGTGGGATCCCCTAAGCAGGTCTAGATGATCAAAATATATCTAACATGCCCCCTTTATACATTTTGAACACTTGTTCCACTATTTTCTACATTCTCGCTTCTACCGAGGTACAAAATGGCTGCCAACAATTCCTGGTTTCGAATGTTAACAACCACTTGACAGCCAATTAGTCTTCAGCGCGTGATCAGGACGGTGCGCTTAGAGTGCCCGCAAGATGCGCGGATCCACCGAGGTCATAGATATATATGTATTTTTAATTGTAATTTTCTCAGAAACTACTGAACAGATTTACACCATATAAGCAAAAGGCACAAGTCTGAACCAAGGACTACCACTTTGCCAAATTTGGTGTAATTCCGTTCAGCCGTTCGGGCTGGAGCAGCGATAAATGATTCCTATGGAAAATTGCCTGGGGAAAACACGTTTTGGGACCCCCCTTTTTTCTCGTTCCCCCGCTTCACGAATCACCCTAAGACTTTTAAGGTAAAAGCAGACCAGAGCGCCCCACAAGTTTTCTAAATTTTTTGAAGATTCTTTAACCGGCGACAAAGTTATACCAAATAGAATGTTGCGGATTTCCTATGGAAAATAGGTCCTAACTGTAGATACCTACTGGCGACCACCAGTAGGTAATGTGTATATATGTATATGTGGATCCTCAAGGGGATCTATGTAGAGGTTAAAGATGACAGGACAACTATGGAATGGATCCTCAGAAACTCTGCTGGTAATAAGGATCTTTTGGGATCTGGAGGTGCACATGTAAATATTCATACCAAGAACTTTGTAGAGGACAGTGCCATGAGCTTACCAGAGACAGCATAGGCGTGAATAGAGAAAAACCTTTTCATGCGCTCTACAACAGCACACTGCTTCTGTGTCCACAATAACCTGGATGGATTTCCTACAAGCTATGTGGAGTATGCAGTGAGAAAGGCATGGGCAGGGATCAGGAATTATGTGTAGAATGCAGGATATCAAATGAGGGTTTCTGATTCATAGTCTAGCAAACTTTATGTTTTCCTCGAAATGGGCAAAAACATACATTATATATAGGTGTTTTCAATATGAGGGCTTGTGTGTTGAAGGATGCCTGACTTTCAGTTTTTGTCAGTTAAGTCATTTCTTGTCTAAAGCATACTATCATTTTTAATATTCTGTGCAGAATGTTGGTTGCTTTAGATACTTGGAGGAGTCACCTTTTCCTATAATATGAAAGGGTATTTGTTAGAAATGGGGGTCTCTAGTTGGCATAGATTGATACCTTTGTCCAAATAGGGACCCTTGCACCTGGTCAGGGTAAGGGGGATACACACTTTAGATAACCCCTGCTCACCCCCTGGGTTGCCTGGCACGAGCAGACAGACTTATTCCAAAGGCAATGTGTAAAGTATTTGTACTCCAAACACATAATAATACAGTGATAACACCACAAATGAACACCACACCCATTTAGAAAAATAAAGTATCTTTATCTAAATTCAACAAGACCAAAATTACAAAAATCCAACATAAATGTAATAAGAAGTAACTTTAAAAAAGTTTCAAACAACTTGGCAGATAGGAAACTATGAATGTGTGATTTCTCCCAAAGTACCAGTAGTTGTGGCAGAATTCAGAAGGCCAAACAGCCGCAGAGATGGGAAGCATTGAAAAACAAAGAGATGCATCCGTTCCTAAGACCATGGGGAGGTGATGCAACAGTTCTGCTGAACACAGGAGAAATGATGAGCCAAATACAGTCTGTAGGGGGAAGTGGTGCGTTGATTCCGAGACGGTTCTGGTGATGCGTCTGGAAAACTTTCCGCACAGGTACAATGAATGGAAATCCGGGTTTCATTGGCGATCGATGCAGCGGCGTCAAGCGGCGCTGCATCGGTTTCTTCAGCCGTGATCCCTCGATGTGTTGGGTCTTGTAGCCGCAACAGGTGCTGTGTTGGTTTTGGGAGTGGCATGTCTATGAGTGGAGATTCTTCTCGCACAGCAGTTCTGCGTTGGAAAAACAGCCGCAAGAAGAGCGATGCATTGATTTTCATGTAGTTGCATTGCTTTTCCAGATCCCAACAGCAGGAACAACTTCCAGAGGCCCAACACAGTCACAGGCACCTCTTGGCAAGTCAGACTGCTAGCAAGGACGTTCAGGGGAGCTGGGGGTGAACTCTTTGTCTCCCTGAGACATCAAAACAGGAGGCAAGCTTTACTCAAGCCCTTGTAGATCTTCTTCAAGCAGGGGACACAGCACAAAGCAAAGTCCTTGTCCTCTGAAAGACACAGCTACTGAAGGCCAACCCCAGACAGCACATAGCAAAGGGGAAGTACTCCACCTCCAGTTTCTCAAGCTGTTCTCCTTGGCAAAGGTTCCTCTTGATTCCAGAAGTAATCTACAGTTCAGAAGTTTTAGGTTTAATACTTATACCCCAGAATGTCTTTGTTTTCTCAGTGCGAGTGGCTCTGAGCCCAGTCCAAACCAGTTCTGTCCTCACTGGTGCAGTATGACCACAGGGGGTGGAAACAGCATTGTGCAAGGGAGACAGGCCATATTCACGGGCAAAGAAATCTCCTCCCTCTACTCTAAATTCAGCTATTCAGCTCAGCTCTGAGTCATCGAGGAAGGGCCAGGCACACCTCAACACCCCCCCACCCAAGTGGCTGTCTACATTGACTGCATATCCTCAGCCCCTGTCACTCCAAAACCAGACAGTCAATACACAAACAGGCAGAGGCACACAGAAAAGTTAAAAAAGGAAAATGCATACTTTCTAAAAGTGACATTTTCAAACACACAATTTAAAAACCATCTTTACTAAAATATGTGTTATTAAATTCTGAGTTCAGAGAGCCTAAACTGTATTTCTTAGCTTGTCCCAGTGGGAATTTATGCTTGTAAGATGTTGCAAAGCATTTGCTATTTTATCCTATGGGCAAGATAGCCTTTCAATAGTTGAAAACGAAATTGGCAGTATTTCACTATCAGAACATGTTACACACACTAGCACATGTCTTACCTTTCACATGCACTGCACTCTACCCAGGGGCTATCTTGGGCCTGCCATAGGGGGGCTTACATATAGGAAAAGGAAAGGCTAGTGCCTTGCAAGTGGGTGCACATGCCAAGTCGATATGGCAGTTAATAACTGCGCACAGACACTGCAGTAACAGGTCCAAGTTACCTTTTCAGAGCTACTCATGTGGGTGGCACAATCAGTGCTGCAGGTCCACTCGTAGCATTTGATTTACAGGCCCTGGCATACTTCAGTGCACTTTCCTAGGGGCTTTCCAGTAAATCAGATATGCCAATCATCGAGAACCAATTGTAACAACAATTTACGTAGGGCACACTTCCACTTTGACTCCGATCAGCAGTGGCAAAGTGCCCGAAGCATCTAAGCCAGCAAAAAAGAAATGAAGCACAGCATAAAAAATACAAAAGGTAGAGGCAAAAAGTGAGATGAAAGCACACTAAAGATGCCAAGTCTAACAGTATTCAACAAACCTCAGTGTCCTGTCCTTGAACACTGGTCTAACATGGCTAGGATGAAGAAGAACCTGTGGAGCATGTTCCCTGTAAATCCCATTCAAGGCTTTAGGATGTGAAAGAGGGTGGGTTGGTAGACACATTTGAAGGAAACTGAGACGGCCAGTAAAAGAAATTGACTTATTTGTTGAAGGATTGAGAACCCACTTTAAGTAATATTCAAAATCCTTGTCAGGGTGAACAACATAAGGTTGACCTTTCCTAAACCCTCTGGAAGCTTAGCACAAAAGCAATAAGGCTTAACTTAGAGGTAATGTGTAAAGTATATTTGCAGTACTCAAACACAAAGTGAAAACACACCACCAGAAGAAGCCCAAACCAGAATAGAATCATAGAGGCTATTTATAAATAAAATTACACTAAAACAACACAACCAAAAATCCTGTCAATGGATCCAGAGATTTGGGTTTATGAAGTTTAAGGTGAAAATAGTTAAGTCATCTATCACAATAAGACCTACCCAATCTGGGTCGGGGGAAGAGGAGAGATTTATATCGGCAGACAGTTTGTGCTCTCCGATCAAGATACAAACACACCAAATAAACACAAATGCGCCCTTATCAATCAAGCCCTAATTCTGGACTCGGTCACCCAAATAAATAGGAATTCCCTCAATTGGGGTGAACCTAGACTTAATGGCAATAACACTCATCTAGTTCTATGGGTATTTATAAAAAGCTAACGGGATGGCCTCACACTCCCCCCCTGATTGTCTTGACTCATCATTGGCAATCCCTTATTTGCCAAATCATTCTCTAATGTTGAGCGAGCCCCTTATTCAGGGCTAAGGGGGAATCATTAGAAGGGAACCATTCATACCTTCTTCTTGCCTTTTATTATTTGGTGGTGGAGGGATGATTAAAAAGAAAAATGGGACAGTTGAGGCTCTATTATGGTGCTCATGTCAACATCAGCACTGGTTGACATTAGCTGGTCCCCCGCGGGGTCCGGGGCTTTCTTCAGGACCGATTGGACCCTATTTGTCCTTGTTATGTTTCCCTAGTCACATGCGCACTATCTTCATGCATACAATACCACATTGCTAATTTTCGGTCTGTTCAGCCAGGATTCTTCCATCTTCACAAAAGAACCATAATTATGGAAAGTTCCAACCTTATAGAGAAGTGGAGAGGAAGTCACGTTCGTCAAAGGTCACCCTCGCTGAATTACCTACTGTGTACTCCAGACCTCCTCCTGGCGTCAGCAAGCAAAACTTTTGTTAAGATGGAAGAATCCATGTTGGAATTAATTATAAAGGCAATTTGGAGCTACTCGGCTCTTAATTGTCACCACATAACTTTCTCAGCGATATAACTGGAATTTATAATTGTGTAACCAACTCACTGTGATCTCTTCAAACACAAAGGAACTTCTCAAGAGCATCTTCGTGTTCTACGATTGTGTTCCTTTATTTCCTTTTACCATGTTTCATTTCTTTTTACAAAAATCCATGTAGAATCATGATTTTTCATTCCACCTTTTAATTTCGTTTCCAGGCTTGCATTTGCCCTTAAATCAAAATTTTAATTTTAATTTTAAATTACACAATACAACTTCATTTATGTTTGCGACCACCATGACGTGATTCTTTTTCACTTTTTACTAGCTTATGTGTTTTCAACTTTTTTCTGTTCCTGTCGGAACAGTAACCCAATTAAAATTATTTTAGCACATTACCATCACCGAGAACAAGTCACTTGTTCTTTTCTATTGGCAGCCGTGATCGGCCAGACACCTAATTTGGATGAGGAGAGTGTTTTGAATTCTCTTTTTTTCAAATATGGATGTGGCTACTCGGACCAATGGTTCTTATGCTCAATTAAGGCAAGTTATTTATTACCTAATACAATCTCTTTTTTTATCTTTTTTTTTTTTTACAGTTTCCACATTTTTAACAGCTTCTTGCCTCTAAAACATTTTTCCATTAGCTCACTTTAGTTATCTCCCTTTCTTGTTGTATGATTCATGTATAGTTCCTTTTTCTCTATGGGGCATAACACCAACAAGTAGCAATATTTATCGCTAAATAGGCTTAGCGACAATTTTTTTTATCGCTGCCTATCGCTAGATATGTTAGCGGAGAAAACATGCTATTAGCAACATTTTTCTCCATTGTGCTGAAATATCCAGCGATAGCAGCGAAATGCGTGAATATCGCTGAGAATATAGCGATATTCACGCATTAGCAACAAAATGCTCTTAGCCATGTTATCCACCTCCCATTGGATAACATGGCTAAGAACTGGTCTGGGCAGGTGTTAGTATTTGGAGATATTCGCGCTTAGCGCGAATCTTTCCAACGCTACGCCTGCCTTGCTAATAGGCGATAGCGATGTTAGCGACTGCTTTCAGTTGCTAACTGGCTGGGTACGCCCACTTTGCATGTCATTAGCAATAAACATTGCTGACATGCAAAGCGGGCCCCAAACCGCTCACTATCGCCTAAAAGCTGTCGCTAACATCAGTTAGCGACAGCTTGCTAATAGAGCGATAGAATTATCGCCGCTAAATCAGCGATAATTGCCTATCGCCCCCCTTGGTAATATGCCCCTATATTTTTTTACATATTCCCCCACTAAGATAATTTTCACCTGTTTTAGCTGTAACATTTCTTTTTTTCCATTTGGGTTTCCTTCTGTCTCACCTTTCTTTTATTTCCCCTCAGAGGAAGAAGAATAGAAAGAGGAACCTGGGCATCTTCTGCCCCAACATCTACAGACTGTTGTTAGCCTAAGGTGTGGTCCTATCTCCTCTTTTGCCAAACACAAAGACCTTGAATGTGTGGTCGGTAAGGCAAATACACTTCCAGGCTTTGTTTTAAACATGGTGTGACTAGGAAGTATTGCTGTTCTACTTCCACCTTGGCCACCCATCTGTTTAAAATTCACTGTTTCGAACATCTGTTGCCAGCACGCCAGGCTGTCTTCTCAGCAGCTGTGCCACCAATGGCACTACCCGCACTACTGGCAGCCTCTCCTGCGCCTGCAGTGCAGAGAGCTCTGGTTATGAGGTACAGGTGTTCCATGCCTTAACTGTGGACGCAAGGTGGCTTCTGGTAAAACATCTGTCAGTGTGACTATTGCTACAGTCTGTGGACATATGTGAACTCGCCATCCCTAATTGTATTACTCCACTAATATTTCACATGCTTTTTTATCATTATGGACTGCTGTCTCACACTTTTTCTTCTACTGTGAATGTTTTTCACACAGTTAAGAGCAAACCATACTGATGAAAAATGATGACCTTCTGTCCTCAGGTAATGATGATGACTCCGTCTCCTGATATTACTAGTCGTTGGAAATGACCATCTTCTTCTGCGTGGTCTGCCTACCATTATGAATGATGTTTGGCTCCTGAAACTTATAACCCTTGTTGTCTTATGGAACATTTCCTTTACATTGACTTGCATATATAATTCATTGTCTCTATAAATATGAGTAAAAATGAGTATGTGCTACTCCGATCATTATTCGTGTAATTGCACACCTTCAGAATCAGAACAGTAAAAAAAAAAAGGTTTGGAGTTCAGAGCGCTATACAGTAGCTGAATGACTCTAGCCATGCCTGCAGATACTCCCTTCACAAACACCTCCAAAAAATGTGTGATAGCCACACTCATCAAGAAATCCCTAATTTTGAAGGTGTTGCAAATGTGAACCTATCCAGAAGGGCAATTTTTTTTGCAGACTCTACATAATGCACAAAACCATAGTTATAGGCTCTATTTATGCGCCCAACTCCTATAAAATCCACTTTTTACTTTTTTATACAGACTTATACATGAATTCATTAAGACGCAGAAATTGATTAGGTATGAGTGAAATTTCTATTAAGCTGGCTAAATTGGAAAAATTCCTGAATTTTGAGTCATGGTAAATTCATGGAATTTCTTGAAATGACATGGTTTTACATATTGTTATTAATCTGTACACTTTTCTCGTGTTAAAATGGCTTGTGAGAAACTATTTGTAGACTGTTTTGAACAGAAAAGTCTTTCTGAGTAACACTGTCTGCTTAAACCAGTCTCCTGCCAGTAACTCGCAAGAATTGTTATCTGAGGTGTGGGGGTAAAATAAGTAATGTAAGATACTGTCACATTGCATTTCACTATGAATGCATAGTTTGCGAAATTTTCAATGATTTTAGAACATTATCATGGATTTACTCCTTGACTGATCAGACCCGCAAGGCAAACACTATTCAATTGACAGAGTTTTTATAAATGTCTATGGACTGATTGACATATGGCGCAGACATACTGCTAAGACAAACAATACACATTCACATCATTCGTGCATTGTTCAAGCTTCAGAATTGATTTACAAACGTTTCTATCCTGTATGGCGTGAATACCCGCACCATGCTGTGAGATTCATTAGGTGACCACTCACCAGTCTTTTTGAACTGATTTTTTTCGGGTCCAGCAAACCCTCACCCAAGTTATACCATATGAACATGATAAAATACAAAACTACCACAGAGGAAAGGACTGTCAAGTCTTATATCTAAACTTAGAAAATAAAAACACATTGACAAAGACACTGCACCACAAATAACATGGGCAGCGGGAAAATCAACCTGGGGAGGTATAATGTTAAGAAATATAGCTTAACTGAAAGGGAAAATGCAGCTAAAAGGAGTCACATAGAGAGAGCATTGAGATCTCTCACAGCGAAGAACAAAAGACATCCTACAGCCAAAACATGGCGAGACCTTGAAAGAGAGCAATGTTGGGCTTAATTATTTTTTCACCTCTGGAGCTGAATATGTGCTCTTAAAACTAAAACATCACCATTATGGATCCAGGAAAAAATCTATTCAATGTTTTACATTGCAACTCCAGTAGAGAGAAAAACAATCAACCATCTTGGCAATATAAAATGAGCAATGTGAACTATGCACTCACCCGCCTTCATCTCGTTTTTCTAATACATGTACAAATCTAAACAATCAGATACAATAAGAGCAGAATAATGGCGTCTGTTACCCCTGAATCCACTTGAACATTCTAATCACTGCAGACCCCTCTTTAATCTCAAATTTCTAAAGACAAAATGTCTGCATTTATAAAAGACATCCCTAGCAACACATCTCTGAAGGAAGGCTGGCAGAATTCCACAAGTTAGACAAACCATCTGTTGGAAATGGGGCTTCTGGTTTCCTAGGGTATGCACCCGAGGGAGACAGAACCACCCACTCTAGTCAGGGTCAGTCAGATACACTCCTAAGATAACCTGTACTCACCCTCTGTTAGCTTGGAAAAGAGTAGGCAGGCTTATCAAAAGAGGTAATTTGTAAAGTATTTGTGTAATACAAGAATTACAGTAACACAGTGAAAACATCACAAAAAAACCCACACCAGTTTAGAAAAATAAATAATCTGCATCTGATTCAAATATGACAAAAAAATGAGGAAAATCCAATTAGTACCTGTTGTCTTGTCAGTTCAAACAATATCCAGTGTTAGCAGCACTAGTGCGTGTCCAAAGGGCGAAATGGAAAGGTTTAGGCTCTCACTTACAAAGTAGCAATTTTGTCAGCAGCAAAATAGTCAGCTCAGTACTTGTAGAGCTTTTGCGTGTCCAATGAGCGAAACGATAAGGGTTTGTGTGCTTCCGGAGTAAGCATGTCATCAGCAAACAACAGTGAGCCGAATTCTAGCAGCAGTATGTCATGGCGTGGCAACACTGAGTTGTACATTTAAATATTGAGTGAGTGCGGTGTACTCAGGTGCAGGGAACAGCCCTGTGGATTGCCCGGCTGGCTGTGCACCTTACCTGACTCTCTCAGTTGAGCTATCCTTGTCCTTGTTCGTGTCCTGCAAAACAGAGGATTACAGAGTGGGGAGGCAGTCCTGCGGCATTGGTGCAGGTTGTGTCGACACCCCAGGCACTCTGGGTGTGGCAGTCTCTCATTTTGGCCAATTCAGTTGTCTAGGAAGGCTCCGCAATTCCAACCTTGGCAAAGGACCACTTGATGGGGCCTAGGCTCACCCAGACAGATCGGCAGTCACATCCTCAAGCTTCTCTCTGTACTGCGGTATCTTTAGGCTCACTGTCTCACTGTCCCTGCCGCTTTCTTTTGTACCTTTTGTTGCTTAGTACCTCTCTGCTGTACCTTGCACCGGTCCTGACCTCTCATTACCCCGTGCCTGTGGTAGTTAACCTCTCTTTTCCTGCTGAAAATCTGAGCAATATATACACTATGCGCGGATTGTTCTCGTCCCGAATTTGAATGTGAATTTGGCGCTGAAAATTAAGTAGCATGCACGGCCTCTTGGTGCTGTGTAATATCTTTGGCTACTTCATTTTCAACACAGTGGCAGGTATTGCCACGCAGTTGAATGCCCTGTGCAAAGGTTGACAGGCCATCTTTAAGTTGTCTATTCCTGTATTTGCATGTGAAACTGGTACAAACGGAGTGAGACCTTTGCCCAGAAAAAGTAAACGTGTAAAAATGACAGAAGTAACACTAACAGAGAAAGTGATGCACACGCTGCATACTTTGTCTTTTATGCTGCATGGTTTAGTAAACCCTGCTGCATAATGTGGTCCTCTCCTCTCCTTTTTTTTTTTTTTTTTTGGTCCTCATCTCACCTTTTAAGCCTCGGCGGGTCCCTTTATTTTGTAAGGGACCCTGGTGTGATCATAAGACCAATGATGATTACAATAATCTTAGATTCTTACCCCAGCTCACGAGGGGGTGCCAGATATTCGATATCTTGTCCTCCGCGCCTTCGTACTCTAATCATGCCATAGAGAATGCAGCTTTAAGCAAGTCTTCCCTTTGCGGGGGTAGGGGATCTTTCCACCTCTTGCACACTTCCCTTCTGGCCAACAATATCAAATACAATAATAGACCTCTATCTTTCTGAGGGAGGTTCTGGCTGAGGCGGCCATCATCTCCGAAGATCACCAGTTGTATATTAATCTCTATGTTAGTATTAAAAATGTCCCGTAGATTGTCACCTACCTCAGTCCAAAATCTCGCCAATGTTGGACACTCATAAAAGATATGTAGGTCATTGGCAAGAGGCGCCGCACACCTGGGGCATTTGGGGGGCAGGGTCAGGGGCGAACTTTGCAATTTTTGCAGGGGTATAGTAGAGTCTATTGATGACAAAGAAATGGTTTTTTTTTAAACAGGCAGGCTTGACAGATCTGTACAGAGTCTTTAATGAAGATTCATACAAAGATTCTGTTGACGGCCCAAATGGGGTTTCCATCCATACTGCAGCAAGGGGGGGTGTCTCATGGTCCTCGACCTCCAACAAGCTGTTGTACCACACAGAAATTTCCTTATTTAATGGGCATATCCCTCGCAACAGATCTTCAGTCTCTCTATTTCCACTGGTCTCCCCCTTTTCTGCCTCATACCATGATGTTAACTGAATGTATTTAAATCTTGAGAGCCCCGGACCGATCTTTGCCCTCAGGTACTCCCAAGGATATTTCCCCTCAGAGTCCAACAATTCGGACCAAATTGTAATACCTGCCCTCTTTATCGGCAATGCCAAACTGTCCTGTAAGCAGTCCGGTGTTCCTGGTGCACCCCACACAGGAGCATTTTCAGAGTAGTATCCAATGCCCCAGCTGCGCCTTAGCCTACACCATAACTCCAAAGCTGCCCTTAAAACTTTCAGACGCACCCTCTTGAAGAACCTAGGCGACCCAAACTTATACAGAAACGCCTCGCCATCTCCTCCCCCTTCCACCCGTACCATTTCACCCAGCAGCCTCCCCATAGGCTGATTCCCCAGGTTTCACTAGCAGCATCCGTATGATTTCAAACTGGAATGCTGCTCCGTACAGCCTTACATCTGGAAGGGCTAACCCACCTTTTTTTAATCTGCGTCTGAGTTTTTTCCACGCCAGGCGAACCCTTTTTTTGCCCCAGACGAAACTGCTGATCTTGCTCTGTACTTTCATCAGACTTTTGCTAGGAAAAGTTAATGGAATTGAAGAGAAGAGGTCGGACAACTTAAGAAGGATAACCATCTTTACCAAGTTGGTTTTCCCATAGATGGTCAAGGGGAGATTCCTCCATCTACTAAAGAGACTATCAATTTTCTTTACCACCCTCTTGAGGTTCAACTCGGGTATCTTTTCAATTTCCTTCACTACATAAATCCCCAAGTATCTCATCTCTTCACTTACTGTCCCTGACCACTCCAAATTCCAACACATCACCTCTGTCTTGGTTTTATTAACAAGAAACCTGGAGAGCGATCCAAACTCACACATACACTCTTCCGCCCTCGTGATAGCTGTCTCTGGGTCACTTGTGTACAGTATTAAATCATCGGCACACAAAGCTATTTTTGAGCTATATTGTTCTGGTCTAAATGGATAGATTGAATCATCCAGTGTAAGCCTCTGAGCTAATGGTTCCACGTACAAATTAAACAAGAGAGGTGATATCGGGCACCCAAGCCTAGTTCCTCTCTGAATGTTGAAGCTCACCATAAGGAGACCATTTAGAAATATTCGAGCAGAGGCACCCTTATAGCAGTTCTGCAGGGTTTGTATAAAGATTGGGCCGAAGCCCATAACCTTCAGAACCTCCCATAGGTAAACCCAGCAAACTCTATCAAAGGCCTTGGCCACGTCAACAGCGACGACGGCCAATGGTTCTGTCCTCTGGATGACCAAATCGATGTTGCCAATTAGGAGCTGCGTTTGTTCCGGGATATGTCTCCCTGCGAAAAACCCTTTCTGATCTGAACTTTGGTATCAGTTTGGCCAATCTCCCTGCTAAAATGCCCATAAAGATCTTATAATCGGCATTCCGCAGGGAGATTGGACGATAAGAGTCTGCCTTTTTTGGATCCTTGCCAGGTTTTAATATCATAACTATTATTGCCTCTTTCCAAATGTTAGTGACCTTTCCTGTTAAACTATAGATTGAATTAAAGGTATCTCCCAATGCTTCTAAAAGCTCCACTTTAAGATGTTTATATATTTCGCTTGGGAGTGCATCTGAACCAGCAGCTTTTTTGTTCTTAGATTTATTTATCTGAGCTGCAATCTCCTCTGATGTGAAGGGGGCATCTTAGTTGTTTTTGCTTTCTTCTATAAGTACGGGGAGATGTTTATTTCTGAGAAATGACTGAATCGAACTTGACAGGGGAGCCAGGTCTTCTCTGTACAGCTCTGAGAACATGGAAAGAAGACAGGACTGTATATCCTCGGTCTTATTTGAAATGTCCCCGCTGGCATTGATGTTAAGTTCTTTTATATCATTCCTAGCTCGGTCAGTCCTGGCTTTCCATGCCAATAAGGCTCCAGCCTTTTCCCCATATTCGTAATTCTGCATCCTTCTGGTATCCCACTGCAACCTACATTTTGCTTCCAGTTTCCCTCTGTATTCTGATCTTGCCTCTCCCAGCTTCCTCAGAGTCTGAGTGAGTTGCTCCCGGTCCCCGTTACTAACACCATCTCTTTTTCTTTCCAAGCCACTTATCTTCCCCTCGATACCCTTTAATAACCCTGCTTCGGTCTTATTCTTATATCAGATAATTCTGTGTAGTTTACACCTAAACCAGGCCTTATAGGCGTCCCAAACTACATCAGGTGTTGTAGAGCCTGAGTTAAGCAAGAAGAACTCCAAGGACGGGGCCTGCACAGCGGCAATCACCTCAGGGTCCAGCAACTTGGCCCTATTAAGGGTCCACCTTGCTTGCCGCTGTACCTCCTTAATCTGATATACAAAATGTAGAGGTGCGTGGTCAGACAAGGGACTTGGGAGGACTGAAACCACCCCTAAGTTGGCTATTGAGCCTCTGTCTAAAAATATAAAGTCAATCCTAGAGGAATGGCAATGCTTTTTGCTATAAAAGGTAAAACCCTTCTCGTCTCCTTTTATTTCCCTCCATAGATCAACTAGATCCATATCGTGGATCATGGTAACTAACGCCCGACGTACATTCACATCACCTTTATAGTGACTTATATTAGATCTATCCTTAAGGGGGTCTATCAAGACATTAAAATCTCCCCCTATCACGTATGGTGGAGGTTCCAGCATTCGCACAGATTGTAATTTGTGGATATAGGCTGGATCGTCAGTGTTTGGACCGTAGAAAGAGGCACAACCCATATCATGATTCTCAAATGCTAATAAAACGGTCAACCATCTACCAGAGGAGTCTGACTCTGCTTTTTTTATATTGCAGGGCGTCCCTTGTTTAATTAATATGGCGGCCCCTCATTTTTGGGATGTTTGTTCTGAGGCGCCAAAGCCCTTTACCCACTTAACCTTAGAGAAAATTGAGGTGCTTTCTTCATGGCTCATGTGTGTCTCCTGTAACAGACATATGTGTGCAGTTGATAGTTCTAGATGTTTAAGGATTAGCCTCTGCCTCCGAGGGCACCTTAGCCCATTGACGTTCCATGAGACAAATGTAATCCTTTAAAATCGTACCTGCCATCTTCCTCTTTTCCTACGTGAAAACATCGTCCCTTTTTGAGGCGAGAATTGACATGGATATACAGAAGGTTTAGATGAGGTCAAATTATTTTTTCCTTTTTTTCCCACTGCTCCCCCACCACGTGCCCCCCTTCCTACCTGGACCCCCCCCTCGTGATTCCGTCCTCCCTCTACCCATGAGGAACCCTCCCTACTAATAGGCAAAAGCCTATTTAGCCATCTTCCTCCCCCCACGGAGCAACTATGTGATCCCCGTTATTTGTTTACAGAATTTCCTACTGGTTACACATCATTTTTAATTGAAAACCCACTTGTTCTATTTCACCCCTGTCTTTCTTTTTTGTCTCTGCTCTTTGGCTATAAGAGCATCAGCTTCCACCCCTGACCTGATCTGGTGCATGTTATTATTCCACATCACTCTTTTTTTTTTTTTAAACCTTTATTGTGCAAGTAGAAGCGTACAAATACGGGCCTACAACCAATCAGGCCGGCCACGACACATTATGAGCGCACAAAGTCAGCATTGAAATTCCCCAGCAGTTTCTCAGCAGTATATAAACAAGCAGTTAACATTAAAAGGCCGGGTATAACCACTAGGAGCAGGATTAAAGAACGTTAATTTTATAATATAATAGGAAGTATAGCAGGATCAGTTGCAACTTTTGACATCTGAATTCCTATGGCGGGCAGTTGGTAAAGCATCAATACAAAGGAAGTAATAGCAGCAATTGGCAAAGTCAACGTATAGTCGACCCGTTTCAAATCAGTTCCCACCGCTGCCCACCATCCACCCGTCACCACCTGAATGTGTGCTGGTACAAATCAAAGGAATCAGAACAGCAACGAAAAGATAGCCATCCACTATACTAACCCAAATAAAGGGAAAAAGAGGGGAAGGGTAGAAAAGGAATATTAAAAACAGGAAAGAAAGAACGCAGCGCCGCAGTAGGCGTCCCATGGCGAGTGAAGCACACAGGACTAGAGACCCACAATCGGGGTCGAGGCGAGTAAGACATGGTACATGTGCTATCATTATCATTGACGTGAGGAAGTCATACCCTACACTGCCGGCTAACACTCCCTGGAGGACGCGCGCAGACACAGCGTCCCGATAAAGGGATACAAAAGAGCCATAGAACTAAGAAAAAAAAACGAACAATCTACAGACCCCGTCTCTCCCACACCAACCAGCACCCCTGCAGAAGGCTACGGCCTACCCCCCCAGCAGCGTGCCTGTCGCCCTAAGTAGAACCCGAAATATAGAAGAATCAGAAAGTGAGAAAAGAACACAACAGACAAAAAGAGGAAGGAAGGGGAAAGAAAACCAGTGGGAGAGGAGATCTGCAATCGAACATTCAGCTCCTACCCCCCGCCTTAACACAGCTGAAACCCACATCGAAACAAGATCGACACAACCTCAAATATCAGGAACATGAAGAGGAATCGGTCATATTGTTACAGCTGCAAGCAGTCCTCATCTCCATACATTAATTAGCAGTCCACCGAGGCAATTCTGTCTCACCCCTGTCCTCTCCTGATCATAACTTTAGTACACAATAAAGTAGAATACAGCAAGCAGTTCGGCATGTAGTGTACACAGGATCGGAACAAGGCAGGCCAAGGGTGCAAAACAGGGGATCCCAGTCTCGAGCAGCAATGCAAACAATGGCGGCAGCATACCAAACTGTCAAAGAGCAACATCAGGAGCAGCAGACAGTCTGGGTGCGGTCCCGCTGCCCAAAGGGGCGAGGCATCCCCCACGGGGCAGCCGTGGGACCCCACCAAAGCAGTTTGAGTCAAACAGCCACCGAGCTCCCCAGCCAGACTGACCTGGACGGGCCCCGACGTGGGGCCCTCACCCATGTCCGCCACAATCAAAACTTCCTGGAGGTTCGGGGTAGCAGACGTACGGTCTCCCTGATGAACGGCGGCAGCACTCTCTGCAACAGCCGGGAGAGGCAAAGCAGCACACTCCTTCAGTCGGGCCGCATTCATGGGGGACGGCCCAACAGGCATGGTGGCAGAACCGCTATCTTGCACAGCTGCGTCAAAGGCCATGGCCGCATGCCAAGAACATAGGGCAGCGAAGACATCGCCAATCGTGGGCTCACTTCCACAAGCTTCAGCCATCGTGCATTTCGACAGACCAGATTCGCCGCCCCAAACAGGTCCGAGACCCAGGGCGCCGGCCGCTATTTTGTCAGTGCAGCAGGGAATCTCCGTTCCTCAACCCCCGGACCGGGCCGTCGAATAAAGCCCAACGGAGTCCCGTCGAGCCCCGGTAATGGCAATCTTGGTGCAGAAAGATGGGCCGCCAAAAAACAAGGGGTCGCCGGTGCCACCGTGTCACGGGTGCCGCCCGCCGATTCCGGGCGAAGGGCTTCAAGATGGCCGGACAGGACAACAAAGGGGGGACAAGCCTCCTGTACGGTTTACCCCCGTCCGAGGTGGGCCGCGCCCCGCAACAGAGCCCCCGGGCCACCAGACCGGGCCCGGTCAGTCGCCACCGGTACAACCACACAATGGCCTCTTCAGCCGACCCCTCTCCTCCACCGGGGGCCGGCGTCGACACCCCGCTCCGGCCGACCGTCACAGGCGAGTCCCCGGCCTGCACGCCGCTGAGGCTCTGGAACAAACAAGGGCACAACTCAAGATCCGCGGCACCCAGGAGCCCCCGGGACAAACGGTGAGTGCGAGCAGTGTTTCACCTTCCCCTATTTTGTCGAATGTGTCTCCTCGGGGCAGGATGAGGTACAGGATATGCGTTTCAGGCAGGAAGGTTGACGGAGCCGAGCTACAGTGCGGCCATCACGGTCGCGAGCTTGGCTCCTCCCTCTCCACATCACTCTTAACTGTGCCGGAAACTTCAACTGCGCCTTGGCTCCTAAGCTGTTCAGCTCCTCCAGCCTTTTTCCCAACTCCCACTGCCTTGCTGCGGTGATGTGTGATATATCAGATCTTATATTGAAGGTAAAGGGGTTGGAACTGTTGAAGTATATGGAGCCTTCTTTCAGTGCGGTGGAGAGAATCTGTTCTTTTATGGAATAGGTCAAAAAGTTCACCAGAATCTTTCTGGGCTTCTGTTTTGTGAGGTTTCTACTGAAAGGGTCACAATGTACCCTCTGTATGTCGTGCGACAGATCCACCTCTGGTGTATCATTTAATACTGTCCCCTTCAGTAAAGATATGGCAAACCCCTAATGTAGCCCCCCTCTATGGATTCCGGCACATTCAAGATTCTTAAATTATTCCGACACAAATAATTTCCAGACGCTCAATTTCCTCCTTGAGTTCCTTATTCTGTGCAGATAGCTTATTGACCTCTGCTTCGGTAGTACTCATCAACTCCTTGATCTTAGGGAGTTCCAACTCCATTGCCTCAGTCCTGAGAGTAACCGCATCTACCCTCTTGGTCAGTTCCTCACATGTAGCCTTTATTGCTGCTTGGTTGGCCTCAGAAATTGAAAATCTGTTGGCCATCTCGGCTTGGTTGGTTTCTGATACTATGTACCTACTAGTGATTTCTTCCTTCATGGCCAATAATATAGCGGCCAGTGTGCCAGCAGTTGCGTCTGATTTATCTATATGGAGCTCGGCACCTGTGCCTGTACTGTTAGAGGAGTTAGATTGATGCTTTGGAACATCTTGCATTGTGTTTAATATATCTGTGCTTCTGGCCAATGTTATGGCATCCTGCGTGACGCTTGGGCTATCCTCCACAAGCGCTGAATATTGATTGGTCAGACCGATATCTGGATGTATTATTGCCTCCACCTCTACTGAGACAGTACAATTGTCAGTATTGTTCCCTTCGGCACCTCCCCGTGTCGATGCCCCTGTGGTGCTTGCCTTCGGGGTCACTGTGGTAGACTGGGTATGCTGAGAGGACTGGATACCTTTATTGTTCTGAGCAGGCTGAATAAGAGATGTAAGCTGGGCAGGTTGAGCTTCCGAGGGGGGGCAGCTGGTAGCAGAGGTTGTGGTAACGGTGTTAGACATTACTTTATAATAGGTTTTGAGTGAGGGGGTAACTTTTATACTCGCCTCTGCCACTTTAGCTGCCACTTTAGCTCCTTTATTTTTCCCCTGCCTTTGATGTTTTTAGGGCTTAAATACTCTTCAGAGGTATTCAGCCTGGTTTTCCCCCTTCTTGCACGCTCCTTTACTTCCAAAATGGGGGGTGAGATGCGCGATGGATATACAGGTTCTCCCTTGGACGAATCATACACTGTCCTAGCTCTTAATGTGTACCTGTTTCTTTTCTCGGGGAACTGGCTTTCCTCTATGTTACTGGCGCCGTTTGTACTCTCTTTGCAACCGGCGCCTTTGCCTTTGTCACAGCGACCCTCTACATCCATACACCTTGCCCATAAACTTGTAAAGTTATTGTCATTTAGTTGGAGAGGGTTAAATCCTCTGAAAGCGCAAGCTCGTGTACTACTCTCACCCCTTCCACCCCCCCAGCGGCTCTCTGTCTCACAGCCTGCACCATTTCGCTCCCAGGACAGAACGCTACTTGCGGTTTGTGGTACTTCTGGAACTGCCTCTCTCGTCACCTCAGCCCCGAAGAAACTCCCACTGGCTCTGCCACCACTGACCCGGAACGCCAACAAAGCAAAGTCGCCCCTCTTCCGTAGCTTGGCCGCCTCCTCCCACAGCCAGTGCCGGTTCCTAGAGACGTCGTCACCTTCCCCCTCGCGCCGTTCGCGCTGGTCTTTCCTCCAGCCACGCTTGTCCTCGCTGGCCTCTCGTCTCCCACTGCGGGACAGCTGACGCACACCAAGATCCGGGGGCATACTCTACGACCGGCCAGCTACAATGACACTAACAACATAATATGGAATAGTACGATATAGAACGTACAAGAGTTAATAGGGGGATAGATATAAGTTAATGCAGAGATGTTATGATATGGGTCTATAGATAGTACATTCTAAATGCAGGAAAACTAGCTACTCCATGGGAAAAGGAAGGTGACTACGGCCGTTCAGCTAGCGGCCGCCATGTTCCTCCTTGCTCCTCCCAATGTGGTCCTCTCCTGACTCATAATTCCAGAGGCCATGCAAGAGAGCAACAGTGACAGAGGTGAAATAGATGGGGCCAGCTGGCACGAGCGAGAGCCGTCTCCCACTCACAGGGCCCAATGGCACCAGTGCCCGCCCGACTTCCTCAGTATGTGGAGGGCCACGCGGTAGCCCAGGGGCTGGGGGTGTGCTGCTTCCGATGTGTTAATGTTACATTCATTGGGGATGGGGGTAGCTAGCACTCAATAGGGGTCTCTGTGTTCTGCTTGCCACTTTTTCTTGCCAGCACCAAGATAGTTTCACTCCCTAGCCCCAGAAAGGCTCCTACCCCCTCCCGTACATTTCTTAAGAGCCACAACACCGAGCGCACACACAGCTGTGTAACCAGTGGTTCATGTACCCTCAGAAGGTGTTTTCCTGGCCTGAGGCCTCACCTTGAGCAGCTCCAGGGCATGTTGGGGAGCCCTAGACAGAGGTAGCAATGTGAGTTTTTAAAGGGGGAGGCTTGGAGCATAAAAGCTTACCTAGCGTTACACAGCCATTGCGCAATTTGTGTTTAGGAGACAAAAAGCCAAGGCAATCACAGCAAGCCCGTCCCGATTAAACACAGCCAACAGGAATACAGCACACCTGCTGCCTGCATGTCGATTATGCCGAAATAGGAGCTGTGCAGCCAAACTCTTCCACAGTCCACGCCCCCAGCTTCCATTATCCAACCAGGAGGCCTAAAAGTACAGCTATGGCAATGGGTGCTCCAATTGTCACCACCCACTACTCTCTCTTGAGAAAGGCCAGCCCTGCCCCTTACCATTCATTTAAATAGCACGCTGCTAAAATCACCTGGGCCACAGTATAAGCGCCCTATTGAAAACTAACCATTTTCTGCTTTTTCTGGCCACTCCCTTCATGCTGACATCACTCTTCTAGATTGTTCATCGAGGGCGAGCAATAGTCCACGCCCCGGCCAGCACATGCCCAGGAGGTCTCTGACGTGACCTCATCCCTTCCTAAAAAAAAAAAAACGGAATTTATGTTCTTTTTTTTAATAATTTTTTATTGACAAGCAAGTCAAGGAGATTAGCAGTTACAGTTTACAAAAATATAATACATGTAATACAGGTACAGATAAAAATACAAATGAATTACAGCAAACTCCTACCATTGCCCGTAGTCTATGTTTAGTCAGCAGAAGACAAAAAACAAATGAATCAATAAATGAATAAATCCAAGGTCTAAGAGAAATTAAGTCGTGATTAGGAGAGGAAGGACACAAAAATTCCCAAACACCACTGGGTCCTTTAACTCTTCGTCGGCAGTATCTATACTCCAAAACAGTACAGATTTTACAAAAAATTACCCCAGATCTTAGCAAACTTCCCGGTTGCTTTTATTCCCCGATTCCTTGAAAGTGATCCCTCCATAGTGTGGATTTCACTGACAAGAGTCCACCATTCAATCGTATGAGGGGGGTTCGGAGAAATCCAGTCTCTCGCTGTAACCAGTCTAGCACAGGTCGGAATTTATATTCACACGAAGTAGTGAGCACTTCATTTGCATCAAATGAATTGCTCATTGCATCGTGTTGAAAACAAATTCTGTTTCTTTTTCTAGGAAGTGAGCTGCTGCATTATGTACACAGTCTCTTATCTCCTCCCGCCGGATCCTAGTACTGAAGCTAGTGGGGCAATGCCCCTTTCACCCCTTAACACCAGCCACCAATGGGGAGACATCAAGGAGGCCTTTAAACATCACATGGTCCATGCCCTTCCTACCCTGGCTCCAGAAGCACTACAAGAAAGTATGCTGCTGTTTGTGTGGGGACAGGCACAGCCCTATTCAGGGGCAAGTGTCAGCTCCTCCTTCCAAATCTACCTCAGGAAGGCCCATAAGCCTGGTTATGGGTCATCAGGATGCGAATGTCATACCTCAGTTCCCTTTGTGTGACTGTCTAGTGGGAATGCACAAAGCCCAGCTGTCACCCTGACCCAGATGTGCATTCAGAGACAGGCAGAGGCACTTGGTCGTTTACATAGGGAAATGCCAAATTTATAAAAGTGGCATTTTCAGACCTGCAATTTAAAAACCAACTGCATTAAAATATGTGTTTTAAATTGTGAGTTCCAGAAACACCAAACTTCATTTTCCTATTTGCTCCCAATGGGTAATTACACTTAAAATATGTTTTACGGCAATCTCAAAGTTCACCTATTGCAAAGATAGGCCTTGCCGTAGTGAAAAACAAATGTAGTCGTTTTTCACTATCAGGACATCGATAACTCAAAAGTGCATTTCCTATTGTTTAAGGACACTGCACCCTGCCCTTGGGGCTGCTTAGGGCCTACCTTAGGGGAGACATACATATAATAAAAGGGAAGGTTTGGGCCTGGCAATTAGATTAACTTAAGGAAAAGCTAGATCACTGAAGTGGACTAGGTGCAGCCCTTCGGCTTCCAAGTACACAAAGTTGTATCCAAACGATAACTATAGAGAGTCTTTTCAAAACAACTGTCGAACAATAATTGTTGCTACTATTGAAGAGATTTAATACGTTTATTTTCAGCTTGGTGATTCCTGATGCACAAGCATCCAATGAGGCAAGGAGGCATAAAAAATAATCAATAAGGGGTAAAAGAACAGAGAGAAATCGAAGACCGAGGCGGCATAAGTCCAATCATGCACTTATGCTGGTCAGTAAGACTGTGGAGAACGTGCCATATACAGTGTCACCATAAACACATACATAAGCAGTGTGGACCTAAAAATGTGCAATCATGCCCCAAGTGAGGCATGTGCTATGGTGAGGGAAACAAAGTAGAAAACAGTCAAAATCGTAACAGACCCCAAAACACCAAATCCCAGCATGCATTTATGGAGATGTATCTGTGAATAGGTGAAATTAGACAATTATGAGTGCACCGAATGATGTGCTATGCACTCTTTCCATGAAATATTGTGAATGACGCCCGACACATGGAATCAAGAGATTCACGATGTACACAATAAGGGCTTGACTTAACGGGAAAAAGGCTTTATAAAAATCAGGGTGTGTGAATTAACACCACCTGAATGTGACAGTGAGCCAATGCATGCAGGTGATAAAGTAAACCTCATGTACCTCAAAACAGGTTTAAATGGACAGCAGTAGCCCCCACCTGACCACGCATTAGAAAACCAGTGGCCTTAGATATGGAAAAAGTGAAGTAGAGGGTAAAGGCCATGCTCCAACTATCTCCAAATTGGATAACGGCAAATACATCTTTATGTACCAAATGCTTCACTGAGCTCCTAAGTTAGCATCAACATGAACAAGAGTCTCGGGTTGTGAACAAAGCTGGCTAAAACCTAACACGCCATAAAATCAATAGCCAATATGGTTGACGTACTTACAGTGTGTCCCGAAATAAATGAAAGACTGACCGACTAAAAGCAGGGGTTTTAAATAACAAATCCATTTGTAATAAACAGTGCACACAAAAGTAAACCAAAGTGAGGTTGCATTAATGTAAATATTCATGAAACCGCTTCAAGGAAAATACCATAAGAGAAGTTGCATGTGACAAGGGATACAATGTATGGTTTACTCAAATACACTTTAAGTCAGTCTCATTTAGAAAATATACAGCCATAGCCCGTGCAGGTAAGAGAGGTGGGGCCATGTGGGGGGGATTTTGACAGACGACGGAAAATAATTATTTATTGAATTTTCCCTTGTTGTATGTCAAGACCCCCCACCTGGCCCCACCACTCTTACCTGCACGGGCCGCAGCTGAAAATAGCTTCACCATATGGTGAAGTTGCCATGTACATTCCATATCAAAATATTTAGATTCATATAATAAATGTATACTGAGAGTTTTACATACCCAATGCACTTTGTTCTGTCATATATGTAACACACCTCATGGAACACAGGAAAACACAAATATAATATAGTCATTATATGTAATCCTGCATAGGAACAGCATAACAGTAAGTAGTAAACAACTGTATTGATTCTTAAATACAGCAATTTGTATTGTGCTAATGTATATACAGCAAACAATCCTCAATGGTTACAGACACACGTTAGCCTACACACTTATTAATCAATCTCTGCTTTATAGGGGTAACATATATGACAGGAAAGAAAACAAAATGAAAAGTGTCCAACATTCATAATGTGGGCCTGAGGTATTGCACAGTGCCAAATGTCCAAAATGCATGACAACAAAATTACTCTGGCGACTAAACAAATGTAAAAGTACATATAGTTTCAGCAAGAAATCAGAGAAAGCAAGAATATTCCAAATTATCGTTAAGACCCATGGGGATAAGACAATTCAGATATTTAGTCCAGTACATCTTCTGTTGTGATAAACATTTTGAGTGTTGACTTCTGAATTCACCTCTATGGTTTCTAACACTGTAATTCGCAGTTGTGTAATGTTGTGATTGTTATCCATCCAATGAACCACATGAGATGAGTTTCTGTTCTTATGTCTATTCATGCTTTTGTGGTCAGTAATGCACAACTCAATGAGTCTTTCAGTTTTACCTACATAGATTAGTCCACGCGGACATTGATTGGCGCAAACTACTAGTTGGGAATTGCAATCTACAAAGTGTTTCAGTTGGATTAGATAGATAGTGGTGCCCATGATGACATTTCCACAATGTATGCAATAGTGGCACCTCTTCATCCCTTTATGAGAAGTAACCTCCTACTGTAATGGTGATGATAGTATTCCTTTCAAATTTTGAGTGCGTATGTACACAAAAAAGGTTTATTTATAAAATAGACCTTCAAAATCTGTTTGTAATAGTTCCCATCAATGAAAAATATTCTGCTTGATATTATTAGATTGAGTAGAAAACCTGAACACAAAAACCTCTTGTGCTTGTTTCATGGCCTATTTATTCTATGATAGAGTTGAACGGTCCAGAGTGGACATGCTGTGTAATGCAGTTTCTAACACGTCTTCAGGAAACCCCGTTTTGATGAATCCATGTTATTGAACTCTATAAGTGTCAGTGTTCTGACCTCGGTATCTGATGAAATTCTTTTCACTCGTAGGAATTGTGAGAATGGTAATTGCCGCTTCAATGACAGAGGACAAAAGCTGCTATAAGAAGCATGTACGTTGGTTTCTTAAAGACCTTGTTGAAGAGACCAAATGGTGTAAGCTCAAGCAGGATATCCAAATAAGTATTGTCATTCTTGTGAATGACGTGTGAACTGAATTTGGGGTTCTTCAAATTAAGTTTTGATATTTGTTGTTCGAGCATATGCCAAATCACAAAAATATCCCCAATGCATCTTAGATGCACGATGAGATGTGTATGCATAACATCAGAATGGTAGATTAAAATATCTTCAAAAGTTCGGTATGAAGATGTTAGCATAACTGGGAGCCCAGAAAAGCCCATGCAAGCCCACTCTTCTCAGGTAGAAGGTGTACTTCCAAAGAAATAGCTGTGGAACAAACATAAGTGTCATTTTTAACAGGAAAACGTTATTAACTCAAACCTCATCTGAGCTGATCTGTGCCCATTCCACTGCCTTAATGCCTTTGTCATGTGGTAGAGATGTATATAGTGAAGTAACATCTATAGTAAAGAGTCGCCATTGCTCTGTATCACCTACTTGCAGAAGGGGCAGGTGTTTCAAAATGTCTGCGGTATCTTGAACATATGAGCACCAATTTTTCCCAAAGGGCTGCAAAAAATTATTGAGATATATCCCAAGGTTGTTCATCAATAGACCCACACCCAGATACAATAGGTCTAAGTGGTGCTTTTGATGATCTTATTGTTAACATATAAAGACGTGGTTTCCGTGGAAATTCTGTCATAAGATAACACCTGGTGTTCTCGTTGAGCCATTCAAATTCAATGGCATTGTCAAGTATCTGCTTCAAAGTGGCGATGAATATGTTGGTTGCGTCATTCTCCAGTGGCATATTGGTATGTTTGTCAAAGACAGGTAAAGTTACTTTGTTCTCATAAAAAGTGCAGTCCATGACCACTAAAGCTCCTCCTTTATCTGCTGAATGCAATATCAGATCCGTGTTTTGGGTGAGCGTAATCAATGCATCATGTTCTGGTTTGAATACATTCTTCACTGTAGAATCACAGAAGTTTATTTACTGAAAATCCTTTCTCACCAGTAGCTTGAACATTTCTATGGTTTTATGGGAAATAGGTGCTAGAAACGTGCTCTTGGGCTTAAACTTAAGGTACACCGATTCCTACCTTATAGGAGTAGGAGACTCCAAGGTGTCAAGGAAATGGTGTAATCGTAATCTTCACATAAACTTAAAGAATGCCACCTGAGTTTCTTGTTGGTTAGATTGGTGTGTCAGTACAAACAACATGCCCTTGTTGAGCACTCCCACCTGTAAAGTAGTAAGTCTAGTGGAAGATATATTAATCACTAGTGTCTTGTCTGGCTCCTGGTTGTCATCCCTTCCTTTTCTGTTATCATATCCCCTGCAGATTTGGCCACATTTAGATTGTCTTGACTGGTGAAAGGCACCAGTTGATGATTGGAGACTGGATTTGTCGACAAAAAAAACATTGGCCGCAGTAGTATTTGAAGTTGGTATAATTTGTTTTTCTACTGGATAGATACTGGAGTTGATAGGTGGGTAAGGCATCACTGTTGGGAGCGATGCTCTCCTCTGATGAAGTCGTAGTGAATTTTGTGAACGCCCATTTTTGGGCGTACACCTCTGCCCAACTGTACAGCTCATCGAGCTTATAGTCAAGAGTATCTCGCTTAAACTTGCAAATCTTGAGTTCATGAATCTCGTTAGCATATGCATCAAGTTTGGAATTACTGTCAGTCAAAGTGATTTGCCAAGGATCAGCTTCCACCCTTTTCTTCAAAGTGCTTTTTAGTTTATGTATTTCCACTTCAAGTTCTTGTAAGACTTGAGACAATTCTTCGACAATCAGCAGGATGAGGTCTAATGAACACTTGTTTATACCATTTTACCATTAACCTTTTGTTGATTTTAAACAACATGGGTTTAATTGCCAACTTCAGTCCCTGCGGAAGCCTTTTACCTTTATGGTATTGAACCAAAGTTTCTGCATGTAAACGTTGGTTGATTTCCTTTATCTTGAGGTATTTAGGTTATCTGATCTGTGGTGATGTACCCAAAGATAAAACCTCCCATATAAGCGCATCAATGTCAGAGGCCTCTACCAAAGTGTATACCTTGGTCTCTGCCTTGTTCTCAGTGATGTGTGAAATATTTTCAAATTGCATGATTAATGGTGCAAAAAAAAACGCTTAGGCAGGAAACCATTGAATAAAGAAATGATTGCTGTAAGGCACTCAATTATACAAACTGTTCAAATGTACACAAAATGTCTTCAAATGTAGCATGCAGTGGTGTAGCGGGCCCCGCTGAAGCCCATATGAATATCTGAAGGAAAAACTAGATCACCGAAGTGGACAAGGTCCAGCACATCTGCTGGTGCCCCAGGCTTTCAAGTACACAATATATCACAAACAGTCAAAATTGTGCACAGACAAATATAGTCTTTTTAAAAGAACTGCCAAACAATAATTGTAGCTTCTGCTGAAGAGATTTCACTAGTTGCTTGTCGGCTTGGTGTCTTGATGACAAATGTTACGTCACACTTGTAGATGACACAGGAATAACATCTTCAGTAAACAACATATTTATAACTGCAACACAATGCATTTCAGCTGAAGAAACACCCTTCTTCTGAGGTAACAGTAATTGAATTTTTTTTTGGATAAATTACTCTTTATTTAGAGAGACTACGCACGTTCACACGCTAACAACAGACCTGTGTGAATGTGACATCAACTGCAATGAGGAAAAGACTGGGCAACTGATGTGCTAAGTGATTCCGGATGCACCAAGCCTGCTGTGGCACTAAGTTCCATCATGCACTTATTTTGGTCAGTTAGACTGCGGAGAATGTGCCATGGACAATGTCACTATAAACACATATGTAAGCAGGTTAACTTGCCAGGTCAAAATGGCAGCTTGAAACTGCACACACAGGCTCTGCAATGGCAGACCTGAACAATGTTCAAATGGCTACTGAGTGGTTGGCATAATCAGTGCTGCAGGAGTACTAATAGTACGCAATTTACAGACCCTGGGCTCATATAGCACACTGTACTAGGGACTTACAAGTAAATTAAATATGCCAATTTTACCATGTTTAGAATACAAAGCATATGCACTTTAGCACTGGTTAGAAGTGGTAAAGTACCCAGGATCTTAAAGCCAGCAAAAATAAAGTCAGCAAAACAGTAGGTCAAGAAGCAAAACGTCAGGAGAAACCATGGCAAGAATGGCAGGTCTAACACCATCTTTATAAAAAATGTTATACATCACTCTAAAAGATGCCAAAAACAACTCAATCTTTCCCCAATAATGCACTACGCTCGCTAATCTTGAAATGAGGCAAGGACCCACAGAATTGCACCAACTTCAGACGGCTCTCTCGAAATAATATGGATATCAAAATTATACCCAAGGCTTTGGCTAACAGGCTGAGGAAAGTGATACTCAACCTATCCATGAATTTCATTGACATGTTTGTTACTGAAAAATCCTTGAGAAGTCACTTAGACATACTCTCCTACCTACAGTGGATCACAAAAGACTCTCCATAAGAAACCACCACAAAATCACTTAATACAGGGTAAGTCTTTGATTAAGTTCATTTGAGGTATTTATTCGGGTTGGCTTTGTCAGACCTTCATACCAAATCTTTTTCTACTTTATATTAACACAAAGGGAAACATCCACTGTGGTAGCTTTTATGTATGACTTGTTTTCAATTGAAAGGAGTAATTAGCAGGGACGTCCCTCTTGCCCTTTTAATTCTTTCTGGCCTGAGAGCCAGTCCCAGCAGCAATCAAATGGAAAATAGATACCAAAGACATATACACTATGGTACCTAGAGTAGAGGATCTTCTCTACTCTGATGGAACTGTTCTTTCTCTAACTGAACCATCAGCTTTGATCTCTGCTTTAGTATCCTTGACATGTACTTTTCAAAATTCTCAGGATACAAAATAAACTAGGAAAAGTAGATGAATCAAGGGGAAATTTAATTATCTGAACAACATTATTAATAGAGGCTTTGTATACATGTAAATGTGTGTCCTGTAAAGCGCACTGCTACCCGGAGGCGTCCTGGCGCTATAGACCGCTGGGGAACCCGTCCTGGATTTCCCTTTGAGATGTTCCCTCCTGGGTATCTCCAAGGTGAAACCAGGCATCCCCGGCGTTTGTGGGGGCCGTTGTGGAGATGAGGCAAGCTAATGCCCAGAGTGGCCGAGTGTGATCCCTGGTTAGAGTAGGCACCAAGGCGAGAATTATCGAGTCCGCTGACCCTGGTTCACGACCCTGCCGCGTCGGGGATCGAACCCTGGTCCCTGGCTGTCCTCTGCTTCCAGGTCTGCCGCCTCTAACCAGTGAGTCACACCACTCCACATACTCAAAGGTAATGTTAACTACTTATTTCTAAAACAGCTAATGCCTTTCAAAGGAGGTCGAATATCAAACCCTCCATCTGCAGTAAATTGCAAATCATCAACATTACAGTAGGTCCTCTCTATAAGTATTTATTTCGTTTTCTTCCCCTCTCCATTCCCTAGAAGGCTCTCTTACAAAGTTCTCAATCATGTGTGAACACTTATGACTACTCATGATGGCACATAACCGACATAAAGACACTCTAGTAGGTGGATTGACACTGCCCAACTTAGAAACATATTGGCTATCTCATCGACTGTTGAAATTGATCAGTTTCACCCACAACATGCAACCTATTCACACCTGAACACAAATTAAGTGATTCTTATTTTAAGACCCACCTGGATAATAAGCAGTATAGAAATGCTGCTACAAAGAAAGGTCCCTCTATCAAATCCAATCATTCAATCCATGTTGGCAGCAAGAAAGACTGTACATAGAACGCTAAAACTAGACTCCCTAGTTCATACCTCAGTGTGGATTAATGGGCACTGATCCCACTCTTCATTCCGTGGGGGCCTAATTGCCACACTCTCCAACACTCTGACCAGGGTATTTTTGTGAAACAGCATTGACTATCTCTGAAATAACTCTACGCAAAAGCTGTAAGGCTGATAAAAGTGAACCTTTACGCTTAGAAAAGATACTCAAAATTCATCATGCAATAAAAAATGGGCATTCTGATCAAGAAAAACCTGCCAATCATACTTGGAGAGGTTGGAAATAACAATTTTATAAATGATTATATCATAAGTTCAATTATCGCCTTCAACATTATGGGAAAAAATCAAGATCCTAACAACTGACCATGCAACCATAAGTTATTGTTCTGCCATTTTTCTATAAAAGCATTGATATACGTTGGCTAGAATAGTTTATCAGGATGACAATTACTTGTGGATCATTTGAAAGGATGCATATGCTGGTCTCATAAGCAACAACTAATGTATGAGATGTTATTAATAATCTCCTGGTCTATGTTGCCCAGATACAGGGGATGAAGAGTTTGCTTTATGAGTCTGTTACGATAAGACTTATATCAGTAGTACTTCAACTGCATCATAATGGATGTAAGAAAATATCATAAAATATGAGGCTAAAACAAGACCAAATGTGATCCTTGTTGTCCGATCCAGTGAGAGAAAGAAACAGTAAAAGATTTTCGTAAACTAAAGGGCTGGGGACTGGCACAAATTATGAAAGAATGTTCATCTTCATTGCTGCAAAGACTGAGTTGAAGATATCTCAAATGTGTTGCTGATAATGCAACATGTTTTGGTCTTGACCATATAATAGCAAATCGCCCTACTCCCTCCACTATGATCTCCATTGATCAAAATATTGTCACATTTAAAATGCAAGCAGTGCAATTATTGCACTAAAATTAATTTACTGAATTGGGAAAAGTTATATTCCTCTTTTGTAAGACCTCTGTCATCACTGGTACTTTATCAAGCTTCTGGAAAGGAAGTATCCTTGTTCCATTACACAAGAAAAGTACAAGGCCCTTTCCCTACAGCTATCACCAAATTGAATTGCTAGGCTCCACTGGTAAGCTCTTTACTAAGAATCATATTTATGAGTGCCTAGCATCATGCTTACAACACGCAACATAGTACATGCACAACGCAAAGCTGTAAGCCATATTTATGAAGCCATGCAAAGCTTCATAAATATGGAGTAATGCAATGCGGCACACATTGCTACATTGTATTACTCTGTGCAAGGGAGACGTTCTATGGGTGGTGCAGTGGGTGTTATCATGTAAATTGTATGGTTTCTGATGCATTCCCAGATGTACCAAACCTTTAAACCAGGGAATGTGCAAAAAAGATGCACTTCTCCATGTGAGGCATAACAAAGAGATATATCTTTATTTCTCCATGCTGTTAACTCTTTGTACGTGTGTCGCATTCTGCAGCACACATAGAAATAGGAAAACACCTCTATGGAATATTTTTATGCAGTAAGGTGCCCCTTTCAGCACAAACACAATCCTGCCTACAACACAGGCACCCTTGCAACATGCTGCAGGTGTGCCTGCATTGGAGCTAGGCTGCGGAGACAGCGCCAGCGTAGGCTGAATGGACAGAAATGCACCATATTGGATGAATATGGTGCATTCTTGCCCTGCTCCACAATGCCCATAAATATGCCCCTAAATGTCTCCTCAAAGATACTGACAATGTGGTTTTGGAAGTGGACATACTATTCGTGGAACAATTAGGTTCTCTACCCTTGGTAATATTGTGGTACTGCTGGTAGAAGATATACTGAGGACAAGAATTTATCCATCTGTGCTGCTTTTACAGATGTTTCTATTATGTTTGATCGGGTCGACAGACCAAACTTGTGTTGGAAGCGGACAGTCCTAAAAATTCAATCAGACCTTTTAAAATTCCTGGTTCCCCAACATTGTCACACCTGGTGTAGAATTACTATGGGCAAATAAAAGCCTAACAAAAGAGTAGAAACAAAATAAATGGTCTAAAATATGGGTGTCAATTGACTTTGCTTTTTTTTCTGTATACCTGCACCACTTTTCATTCATTTTTAAAGACATTAGAAAATTCCCTGAAGTAATGAGCTCTTTTTCTATAATTACACTGACATGTCCTAATGACGGGAATATTTTTTATTTTACTCTGATAGGACTACAAGGAGGACTTATTCTTCAACACATTCAAAACTTTATTCTCACTTAAGGATAAAATCATCATCCTGACAAGGGGTCTGTAGATAAGCAGTACTTAATTTGAGCCAGTGGCTTCTGGAGCTTGGCACTTCATTGCTGGAACCTGAACTTATGAGAGCTGCCACATGGTGGCACTGCTTGTATAATTTAAAGATGGACTCAAAAACAGTTGTTTGTTAACCCTTTAACCGCATCGGAAATTCCACTGCGATGCGGGCAAAATAAAAGGTGGGTGTGGTTCGGACGGCCCCCGGCCGTCCTCCGCACACGCCCACCGTAACGTCGGAGCATCCAAGGGGTTAATTCAACATGCAATAACTACAACTAATACCCGCCACTCAATCCATAAGCTTTGGCGACCTCGAACATTATGAATAGTCTCACTAGTAGCTGTGTGATGTTTAGTAGGTTGGTACAGTGGCAATGTGTGGTGCAATATGCGGTGGCCTCCTGATGAGGGCCCTGATACTTATTTTTTTACAAATTAAGTACTGTAGAATAGCTGTCTTTAAGTGCAAACTAGGGGGCACATGCATCCAAACATTTTATGATCACAAATTGCAGTTAGCAAAAGCCTGCTGTTTGCGATAGCAAAATGGCCATTTCTGATGCATGTACCTTTTTGGCAATTCGTAATTTAGGGAATCGCAATAAATTGCGGTTCCCTAAATGTAGCGCACACATGTCCTTAGGGCATGTGCGTGCTTTACATGTGTACACTTGTATTTGTTTTTGGGGTGCTTTAGGGGGACCGTAGGCCCCTGGGCCCGCTTGGCTTTGCATTCATAATTTGCAATAACCAATTTGGTAATCACAATTTGCAAATGCATTACCATTCATTCCTATGGGCCTGTAGGCCCATGGGAATGAATCGAGTCACATTACCTGATACCAATTCGCTATTTACAGAATTGCTATTAGGTAATGTTAAGGAATCGCACATTTTTTGCATTGCTACATGCATAGGCATTTGGGATTACCAAAAACCGATTCCTTAAAAATCGCTATATGGTTCAGATGTTGATGCAAGTGCCCCTAGGTTCAGAAGAAGTGGAAACCTCATTGACTGTTGGCAAGATTTGTATTTTGTGCCATTGGAAATCAACAGCAGCACTGACACTTACAGAATGATCTGTTGAGGTTTGCTGTGGCATTCAAGAATATTATAATTACCTTGAATAATCAAATGGACAATATAGTGCTACAACTGACCGATAAGACTAAGAAAGGCAGCAATGGGTTCGACCTGGAGTGGCTTTTAGCATGCCCTGATCACTGTATGAAGTCACTTTACTCCTGAATCAATCTAAAGTAATCATTTTGAGTGCTTTGTGCTGAAGAAGATAATGCAAGATTTGTACCTATACCCTATAAGTTCATTGCAAAAAATGGAAAACACGCATATGCAGTGCATAGGCCTCGCATTTGCGAGAGTTAGAGCTATTGACGTTGTAAATGACAATGTCTTTTGCGTATGTGTTTTTGATTTGCAGTGCAGTTTCGTCTGGGACCTTATAAGTGTTTACTGATGCAGTACATAACCAACAACCTGGTGCTGTCATAAACAATGAGACTTATAGGTACAGTTTGGGAATCTAATGAGGGTAGTACACTATCCTCGAGGTGTCACTCTGGATTTGGAATTGCATATGTAATGAAACAGTATACTATTATAAACTATTACGGAGAATGCATCGTTTCTGATTAGATATTGGAGTGCTAATGCTACAATTTTGCATGGGTTTCCACATGAATGTCACCAATAAGAAGAGTAAAACACAAGTAATGTTTTGTTTGGCACTCATGTTACCATGATGGAGGCAAACCTATTTGCATATACAATGCAAAATGACAGTGGGGATTGTGGGGCATATTATCAAGGGGGTTTATCTCCGCTTTTTTGGCTTTAAAAGCCAAGTAAGCGGAGATAAAATTATCTCCCTATTACCTAGCTGTCGCTAACACCAGTTAGCGACAGCTAGTAGGAGATAGCGACCATCTTGGCCCCACTTTGCATGTCAGTGATATTTATCACTAATGACATGCAAAGTGGGCGTGCCAAGATGTTAGCGAATGGAAACAGTTGCTAACAACGCTATCTCCTATTACCAACTTTTGGAGATATTCGCGCTGAGCGCGAATATCTCCAAAAGCTAACACCTGCCCTGAGCAGTTCTTAGCCATGTTATCCAATGGGAGGTGGATAACATGGCTAAGAGCATTAGCTCTGTAATGCACGAATATCGCTGACTTTTCAGCGATATTCATGCATTGCGGCGATTTTTATCGCATTTGCGATAAACCTTGGTAATACCAAGGTTTATTTGCGGTAAAAATCGCCGCAGCTCAACTGTAAATTTTTGTCTCTAACCAAGCAATAGCGATAATTATCGCTATTGCTTGGTAATATGCCCCTGTGTTCTGTATTTTTTAGCCCTGAGGAAGTCGCAGGTGTATCCCAGACAGCGACGAAACACATGTTGGCGTTGTGGCTAAGAAGGCTTTGCAGCCAAGAATAAAATAACTGGACAACATACAGAAAAAAAAACTATCCATTGGTGAAAAAACTGTTATTTGAACACTTATTTTGATGACCAATGTGTATTATATTTATACGTGTGCAGAAGTCTAAACGGCGTTTGTTTGTACTAATGATCGTTTTGATAATTTTTTTAGGGACTTGGGTGAATTTCCCCACCTCTGAGCAGCGCAGAGAAATTATTTGTCACAAACAATAATATGCTTGCAGAGCGCCATTTCCCTTGTTATGATCAGCCATAGGAGATTTAGAAGCACAATTGTTTAAGCAGTGCATGAACCTTGCTCCATCTCAGTTCGTGGACTGAAACCGTTCACTGTTTTGTATTGCAGTCTTGAAATAAATGTAACTGAATTACCCTGTCTCCATTTTAAATAAGGACCCCTGATGTCGAACTGAAATGTGACTCCAGTGGCTCCTTCCCCGGCTGGAGAGGCTATAAAACATTAATAAAATATACATTTGCCTTTCCCTGTGTTGTCTGGTAAACACCATAAACGGAGGCCATCTGTTGGAAGTGCTGCTGCTTACTCAGTCTCTCAGGTGGGGGCTATAAATTCGTTTTGCGGGAGAACAAAACATTGTGCATTATTGCAAACTAATAAAATGCATATATAACATTGTTATTTAAGAGTTAGTGTGTACAAGACTAATTGAGAAATCCTAACGTATAATAATACAATTCTAGTTATGAACTATCTTCAGCGCCAGGACACCTCCGGGTAACAGAGCGCTCTACAAATGTGAAAAATAAATAAATAAATAAATAAATACATAGTTTAAGTAACTATTAGATAGATCGTAACGCAAACATTTTTTTAAAGAAATTTAAAAAAAGCAGTCAACTTTGTATGCCAGATGTTTGGACCATACACCCTCCCATCATTTCAACTCTCCCCAAAGAGATTTGGGCGGTATGGATCGAACTTAAAACAGCCTTTCAAAATTCAGTGTACTTTAACAAAGGCGTGAATGTATTTTTTTTACAAAAGTACAGTAATATTTATAGCGGGCTATAACCTAATATTTTAACCTGAAAAAGCAAAGGTATTTGGCTTAGCCACAAAAACTAAAATAGGTATGTAAGGCATGGCCACGAAGTGAAGCAGATATTGGTTGTAAATAATGCAATTGTGTGCACAGAGAAGTTATCTGTTTTTGTTATGCCAGGTGATCTAATTCCTCTCGGGTTCAAGATGCCCCCACATCAAGAAATTATTGCAAGAAGCCACACTATATTTGTGGATGATATATGCTTATATTTTGGGATATCTGCTTGACAGAGATGTAAGTGCAGGTTGAATGTATGTGCAAAGATATTTATGCAAGGTCTGTTTTTGAGTTTTTGTTTTTGTAAAAGATGTTTTTTTCAGCTACACAGTACCTTAAACGCTTCAAACATTTCTACACACCACTGTGTCCAGCACAGTGCCTGCTAGGAGATGCTACCCCTCCCCTAGATGCTTGCAGTAGTGCCCACGTTGGTCTGGGAATTACATTTTTATAGAAAGGGATGCACTTAGTATTAGAGGTGAGGGTGGTGATGCTCCTAACACTACTGATGGGGGAGCGGGGGCTGGGAAACCAAGGTTCGAGCCTCGGGGTCGCATCCACATCCTGTGATTCTGGGCAAATCACTTAATCTCCCCGTGCCGACCAATAAAATTAATGTGTCCTTGTGTAATGTAACCGATGCTCATGTAAAGTGCTCCAATACCTTCGGGTCGAGTTCCCGCGATATAACACTGGCTTCTCCAGTCTTCAGTCTGTCACAACAGACCGGCAACACTCATGTCGTGACAGATTGAAGACTGGAGACGCATGTTTCCAGAGCGCTACTCGAGACCGCAGACGCGGCTTGGTTTACATTGCTAAATATACATTCTGGATCTTCCCTAACAGCACTGGCACAAGAATCCTACTCGAGTCCGCACAAGCGGCTTGCTCCAACTTGAACTGTCATCACCTTGGAACCCTGCTACCCGGATTCAGCCTTTTGGTACGTCATCCCTCATACCTGCACCCAGACCTTTATTTAAATTGTCCCATGCAGGTCAATCTCTATCTTGCCTCCAAAGGCAGCCTGGCCATTGGCCCAGGCAATTAAGTCATATGTAAACAGGCATGCTTATTAAAATGTCCTGAAGATTATCGCAATATTTTCTTGAGGGATCGGAACGCCGTCGACACCTTGTACACCATATACACTTGTTTAAAATGTCCTAATTTCTTTGGATACAGGTTTGTGTCCCACTTAAAACTGCTTTTTATTTACTCTTTGTAAATATTGACTTAATTGCACATTAAATATCTGTCCATGCTGGTCAGATTTCTACAATATGGTACTGACTGAGTCTATATTTATTGTCTTTCAACTATTTCTTGTCTGGGGACCACTGTCTTTAGAAAAAAAGGCAGACCAAATAAGACATTCCAGATCACAGCAGACAGCACAGAACTAGCACACTGATACGACGGTTTGAACACGTATATCATATGCACCAAGGAGAGCAAGAGACTCTGATGACAGAATTCACCACATCATGCCCTGTGCTAAAAACCTCTTCAAAGCACTAGGTACAGAAAGCAAATTCCTCTCAACATTTACTCTCTAATGTCATATTATTTGTTTACTTTCAAAGACAAACTGTTGATGTATTTACAAACCCATGAGAGCTTGTATTTCTATTTTTGGTTGGACTTAGAGCTTGCACTGCATCCTTGCCGCTTTTTGTGTTGTTTTTTTGTCTTTAAAGTCCTTTGCATATGGTTATTTTGCAAGGAGATCGACCTGGTCAAGAGTGGGGTGCAGAAGGCACAGAAAGCAATGATACAATAAACACAACTTTTATGGACTTGAAAGAGCCATAGGATAACTTTAAGTGAGGCTGACCTCCAGTCTGGCAGCCCAGCTGATGAGGAGGAAAGGGGGTGGGGCTAAAGCTCTTTTAGTTGTTGCTGAGTCCCTGGGTACAATGTAAAGACTTTTGATTGCTACACGTGAGAAGTGGACCCTTGACCTTTCAGGTGGGATGGTTTACTAGTGCATGTTGATCAGTGATGGCATTTAAAGGTGAAAGGAGTGAGGAGAAGCTAAATTCCTTAGCCTGGAACGTAGCTTTGCCGGTTTGAGTAGCAGTACAGAATTTTACAAGCGCTCTTACATAATAATGGGGCGTTCAAAAAGGAAATCTACACAAAGCGAAATGTGGGGCCTAATAAACTCAAAAACAACTTTTTAACGTAATTTGATGTAGTGAGCAAATCCAAGCATCATGTGATACCCAAGATAACCTGTAATTGTGCGCACAACTGCCGCAAAGCGCTGCAATGCCATGATAATGGCATGTTGTGTGCTTTAATACTGCATGCAATGCTGGGAGGGAAATGGGCAAGTGTATCGCCATAATGAAAAGCCATATAAACCAGCAGTGAGTGCAGCACACAGCTGATGGGGATAGGAGCAGGGTCGGGAGAGGGTGGAGGAGTGCACCACACGGAGAAGGGGTAGCAACAAACAGGGGCACGAAGACACGCAGCTGCAGCCATATGGATAGGAACAGCGACTGCGCACGGAGAGATTAGGTGCTGATGAGCAGGGGCACTGAGATAGGCTTGTAGTGCAGGGAGGAGCAGCAGTACAAAACAAGGAAGTAGTCCTAAATAAAAAGATAACAGCCCAGCAGCGGAACTAAACTGTAGTTGGTTGGTGCTGCTTCTTGCAAAACGGAAGCAAAATGGAAGTGACGTATCGGACCACCAGCCAATCAATGAGCGAGATAAGAAGAGCAATGCCAGATTTAACCAATGGTAAGGGAAAACAAAAATAGAAACGCAATGGGAGGAGTTTCACCACTAATACTGATTACTTGATGCCTCGGCGAGGCAGCACATGGGCTGCCTATGCAAGACCTAAAAAAGGAGGGACTACTGATTATATCAACCAATGTAAAGCAGCCACTTATGAAGGACAGTAAAAGGAGCCAATTAGAAAGATAGGTGGTGCTTAAAGTCCATAGTCTATATACAGCATGTCTTGCAGAGACAGCACATGCGCTGCCTAGGTGAGACCTAGAAAATGCACAATTATTACAACAAAAAATATACATTGTCTGCAGGAGGAACATAAAAAGAGGTAAATTGCAAAACAGAACGGAAAGAAATCCGTGAGAAATATTTGAACATTACATCATTCAACTCTTACAAGCTAGGGAAGCAATGGTTGATGCTACTGAAATGTATCAGATGCAAAATGCTGAAGGTGAGCTTGTAAGTGTTTAACACCTTGGCTGCTAGGGGTTTCCCCCCCCCCAGTGCTGGAATCACAGAGTTGCCTCTATTCATGACGAGCTCAGCTCATCATAAGCAAAGCTCAACCGTGCCTCATGACGAGCTGAGCTCGTCATGAGCAGTGAAGGGGTTTAAAGGAAAGCTTAGAGGCATGGAGTTATCCTATATTATTTTATTCGGGTACAGAAGGAAAATATAATGAATGTCCAGTGTCAATTTCCGGAAAAAAGTACCAGGTGAGCCTATTGTGTTCTGAAAAACCACAATACATCAGAACATGGAATATGTGTTCCAACTTGTCTTTCAAGAGTTAGAGGGAAACTCTAAGCTACTCTGTTGATGTATTGTACAGGCCTCAGCAAGGCCTGTGAGTGCGAAAGGGTTCGCCCTTCTGTACGTAAAGTCCTCAGACTACATGAGAAATTGGCACGGAAACTGGAAATACAAAAACATAGTTTAATAAACCTTTAAAGGTGGTACTACAGCCCACACAACACTCTACAGTATTGTACAAGGTAGCACAAAGAACTCGGACATGCGGTCCCCTTATATACACAAAGAAGGGGCTCATAAGTGGGCGGTTACAACTCAAAAGCATGATTTACAGCCATATATGGACATTTCTTAAACATGATCGATACATGGGTGGAGATAACGGTTCATGGAACCCCTCGAATGCACATTCCAATCCCCTCCAAGCAGAAACAGATGTTACACATACTGGGCATGCGCTAGGCAAGCTGGAACTATCAATAGCTTGTTGCTGGGCAAACTCCAGAGGTGATGGGCAGTGAAGTAGGACTTGCCTCGTGGCGAGCACATGGCAAAGCGTAGCTTATAAGATGGACACCAGAAAAGAAAATGGAGTCCGGCCGTATTTCCGAGTATGAGCGGGAAAACTAGAACGAAGACAGGATATCATGTCTTCAGCGAATGCTTAACATTATCTCTGTTTCATTTACAACACTGTGGTACACTACTATAGATAGGAACTTATTTTTGTGCCATGTGTGCTATTGAACTAATATACATCTCAGTTACTCTGGGATGCATTTCTAGATATTGTAATTCATTTTAGGAACATGTGTGCTACTTAGCAAATACATTTTACAACCCCAAAACGTATTGGTATAAAGTCTATGGAAATGTAAAGTGCACATTAGGAAACGGGTGTTAATCAGCATGGATTGTCACTTTGAACTGTGCAGTGTAGGCTTGGGGTGATCTGCATGATTTCCTGAGGGCAGCTGAAGCCTACATTTCTGTAATGGAGGAAAAAACTATAGGAGAGATTTGTTCCATCTAACTTGAGAATGTCCCAAGGCAATTCTACAGGCAGTTCAGGGAAATGCAGTGTTTCTTCTGCAACAACAGAACCAACTCTCATTTTGAAGATTTTAAGATGTGTTTGATACACAGAGTATGAGGCTGGAGGTAAACAACATATTCACGTTTTACAGTAGATGAAGGGTAAAGCAAAATTTGGAAGGGACAGTGAAGATGCAGTTATAGTCTTCATTGAGGAACTCATTACTTGTACAGTCACAATAGATTTGAATACCACAGTACTGCAGGAAAATGGTTAAAGTTCCAAAAACAAAAGTGTGCTAAGGATTGTACCAACGCTGTTGACTTAAATAGAAGTACTGTGCAGGTCTTTGTTTTCCAGACCAGTTTTAAATAAGGGAAAGACGAACAATTAGGTACATGTCGGCAGTCTGTCATGTAATGACTGGGAAGTCCCCAAAGAAAGGATACAGTATACCCCTTCCAAATACATTTATGACTGCACCTCAGTCATTTTTACTATGTACAATAGAGGCAGAAAATGCTGTTGCCATAGCCAGGAATGTGGCATTGAACATTACAAAGTTAGATAATATAGTTACTGAAGAATTCTGGAATGAGATTTCATAAGAAATCTCCATCTCAGAGGTTGTACAGCTATTGCATTCAGATACTGCCAATTCAAGACTTTGGCACCTATGAGACCCTTGACCTTATTGGCAGGACCCTGCTGCATAAAAGACCCAAGTTTGGCTTAATCTAGATTGAGCTCCATGTTGCAAGAGTGTTTAAAAGTTCTTAGTAAGATAGAACCCATGGCTGGGTTAGACAAATACATGTAAAGCCAAATCAGCGTCTATGCAACAAGGCAATGTTGTTCCATAATATATAAGGAGTAGAAACCTTCTATTACTTTGATTTGTAACGTACAATATTTGAGAATATTTTCCATTGTAAAAAGATATTGGTTAAATAAAAAACTCAAAGCAGTCTTAAATATCTTATGAATTGAAAACTTTGATTTAGTAATTGAATATCAAGCCATTGGTAAAATTGCAATGCAATTCTAATCATTTTGACTCTATTCCCATAAAGTTTTCATATCATTGGACTATTTCAAGTGAGTAAAATGCGGTTTGCAATTCCTCAGAAAGTGCTGTGTTTGTGTAAATATGTCATGGGTATTTTTGCAAAATGCAAACGGACCATTTTAGTCACACTCAAATAGAAAAAAAACAGGCTTTGACTCACAAAGAAATTGTTGTGGATTACTATTAAACCTGTCAAGCTTAAGGTGGTCTTCCCCAAAATGTTTTGCCTTCATCCCTCCTATTTTTGATTATCTTGTTTTTGCTAGTCTCAGGTCTTCACCCTTTACTACTGCTTAGGGGTGCTAAATGCTTTTGCTGTCTCCTTAAAACATGATGGGAGTGGCTTATACCCAAGTGTCACAGTTAATTTATTTGTAAGCTCCTAGTAGAGTGGCACCACAAGTATCCAAGGCCTGTAAATTAAATTCTACTGGTGGGCCTGCAGCTCAGTTTGTGCTACCCGCTTAAGTAGCCCTTCTAAAAGTGTCTCAGGCCTGCCATTGCACTCTGTTTGTGCAGTTTCATACTGCCATTTAAAACTGGCCAGATAAACCTCTCACAAAGCTCAAACCTACCTTTTTAAATACATATAAGCCACTCCTACACTAAGGTAGGCTCTAATCAGCCAGAGGGCAGGGTGCAGTGTATTTAAAGAGTTGGACATGCACCTTTAGGTGTTACAAGTCCTGGTAGTGAAAAACTCTTTAATTCATCTTTCACTACTGTAAACTTTTCTCTCTCATAGGATAACATTGGGTTGCCTTATTATATTTAATAAATGATAGTTTTGAATTGAGAGCGGGTAGACAGGTTAATTGTGGTTTCTCAAGGATTGTAATTAAAAGCCCTCTTTGTTCTTTTTGTTATGTTATTTAAATTTAATAGAGCGCACACCTCACCCAGGGGCATCTCGGCGCTGTAGCAGATCATAAGTATCAGCGAGAGTGGAGGAAATTAAAATAGATGGGCTCTAAGTAGTTTCCTAAATGTGCAATAGTTAATACAAGTGCGAACTTCCAGAGGCAATTTGTTCCAGTATTTGGTGCAAGGTAAGAGTAAGCTTTTTCCCAGCGACACGTCAGCTGAATGCGGGGAACACTATAATAAGGCTTTATCACATGATCTTAGACTTCAGCTCTGTGTGTACGGTTACATTTTGTTTTGCAGATATAAAGGCCCTTTGCCTTTTAATGCATTGTGGGTAAGGCAGCAGATCTTGAAGCAGCATCTTTTTTTCACTGTCAGTCAGTGCAGCTCCTGGTGCAGCAGGGCCGAAGAGGTGCCGGGAGAGCTATTGAGAACAAGCCTGGCTGCAGTGTTTTGGACTACCTGTAGTTTGGCTACCAGCATCTAATTTGCTGCAACCAAGAAATCCTTGCCATAGTCCAGCTTACTTGTTACTAATACATGTAGTAGGGTTCTTCTGGCGGATGTGGGAGATAGGGCAATATTCTATGCAGTAGACGCATGTTCTGATAACATATTCCGAAAGTGGTCATGATGTGCTCTCTCATCGTTAGAGTTTGATCGATTTTCATACTGAGATTCTTAACAAATTTTTTGGGCATAGATGCAGTGCACAATTGGTGGGCCACCATTCATCAGTCCAGATAGTTGAGGCCTTCCCAGCAGCATAATTTTTGTCTTGTCTGCATTCAAATGGAGACAATTCTCATTCATCCAGTCGGAGATGGCTAACATACCCAGGGCAAAGCGCTTTTCAATGGCCGCCTGGTAGAGCCATTTGAATGCAGGGCCTTAAATATCAATCTCTTGTAACCTCTCCAGCAGCCTGACGTGAAGTACAGTAAGAAAAGCTTCTGAGAGATCCAGTAGCACAAGCATGACTGGATTTCCCTTTCAGAGCGAGTCACAGCAAAGGGTTAACTGTCAATTCAATGTGATTAATAATCAAATTTTGTCTTGAGATTTTGCTATTGTGGTGATAACAAGATAATTCTTGTTTGTAAAGGTCCTCGTCAAGCAGTGTTTTAGTTCTGTGCCAACGCCTCTCTAACTTCTTACACACTGATTTGACTCATTTTACCTCATTGGTAAACCAAGGAGGAGAGGATCGTCGCGTGGTGGAGCTATAGTTTTTATAGGGTACCGTTAGATCTATGACTTCGGTTAGCGATGTGGTCAAAGTGTTCATAATGTCAGTAACCTCAGGATTGCTCCACCCTTCACACAGAAGTGGAATGATTTACTAAAGTCTTCAGGAGTAAGTTTGTGCCAAGGCTAACAAGAGTTTATTGCTGCTCTAATATTTTTCATCGAGTCGGGTGATGGCGGATTCTGAACATAAAAAGAGATTAGAAAATGATCAGTCCATGTAAGAGGGATTGGAGCCTCACATTCAAGGAGATCAGAATTGGAAGTTAGTAGGTCAAGGGAGTGCCCTGCTATGTGAGTAGGGCTTCTAATTTGTTGGTGTTTCCAAATCTGCTAGTAGCTTTACCACTTCATTGTTACGGTGGTCTTCCCCATGGTAATTTAAATGCCCCAGGAGAAGGAAAGATTTAGTGGTTAGAACATGGGTGGTTATTGTTTCTACCAGCTTTTGACTGGAACATGCCTTATAATTGAGAATACGATAAATTAGGAACAGGTTGAATTATGGACTTAGACTGACATTAGACAACAGAAAATATATCTTAACCAAAATTTTGGGTACAAAAATATTTATTATTTATTAAATCATGATAAATTTTAAAAAGAGTTACAATGATCTTTGAATATATGTGAAAAACTTTCTACATATATAACATACTGTAAGTTCCAATTGGTGGATGTTTAGAGTGTATTACAGTAATTGTTTAAAACATGGCTATAGGATACAGTGTACTACGCGCGTTTCGGCTGTGAGCCTTCATCAGGAAGCCATGACTGTTTTCAGATAACCTTATATGTAGATTGGAATCTGCCTGGGTTCGAGGTCTGTGACAGCAAAATCTGTTCGGTGGTCCAGAGGGCGATCCAATAATGGATTCTATGTGGCGTCTCCGAGGTAGATGCCGGTGCGCCTCAGACCTCGAACCCAGGCTATTATTCCTCATTTACATACTGAGCGCTCGATATAGAAACACCGATCTTGGCATATCAGATATATCTAAATACAGAAGCCTTTTTACCTTCCACCCAGGGATATTGTCCCTCCAACTCTACTTCCCTACCAGACACCAGTATTGGACAACGCTAAACAGCCTGCGGGCAGGACTAACTAAAATCTCAACAAAAAATCTCAACATTAAGGATGGCCAAGGCAGATTCCAATCTACATATAAGGTTATCTGAAAACAGTCATGGCTTCCTGATGAAGGCTCACAGCCGAAACGCGCGTAGTACACTGTATCCTATAGCCATGTTTTAAACAATTACTGTAATACACTCTAAACATCCACCAATCGGAACTTACAGTATGTTATATATGTAGAAAGTTTTTCACATATATTCAAAGATCATTGTAACTCTTTTTAAAATTTATCATGATTTAATAAATAATAAATATTTTTGTACCCAAAATTTTGGTTAAGATATATTTTCTGTTGTCTAATGTCAGTCTAAGTCCATAATTCAACCTGTTCCTAATTTATCGTATTCTCAATTGTTTGATTTATCCCAAATTAGGAACTCTAGTCGGGGATACCCTCTTTTTGTACACACACTGGAACATGCCTTATAACCAGGGTGATGGTAAATCAAGGCTCCGTTCCAGATTTCTGTAGAGTAGAGATTTATTTAGAAAATGCCTAATTCCATGGCATCGGTGTTAATGGTCATGATCCATGTCACGTTAATGGTGTTCCGTCTTTTTAAAGGCTATGGGGATGCCCCTTCCTGTTTCCCAGCCTCTAGCAAGTTTAATTAGTTTATAGTTATCTGGAACTGCCAATGTGATTGCGGGGAGATTGGAAGGATTCAGCCAAGCTTCCGTCATAAAATAGATATCCGGTAATTGAGTAGTAAGTAAATCCCATATATCGGTTGCATGTTTGGCTAGCAATGTTACATTACAAAGAAGGCTTTTTAAATATTTCTTAATGAGTTTTGGGCCAGGGTCGGACCCAGTAAAGCTCCCTAATTCAAGGGAGTTTTGGAAATGGTATTTATAACAAGTCATCGGGCCTTCCAGGATATGGGGGAAGCTGTTGATGCAAAAGAGTTGTTCAGGGGCAGTTAACTTGTGCGGAGATCTCAGCTGGTGAAGAGTGGCTGATGAATAATAATGGGGAGGTCTATTATCCTTTCTCCCAGGTGAGCCAGGGGAGCAGACATGCCTGTGTGTACGGCCCAGCAGCAGCTTTTAAGCCAGTTGCACTAGAGCGCTAACAGCAGCCCCGCCGTAATTGAGTCACAAGGCCCTTCCCCACAGCAAACAGCTATAAAGCTGCGGAGGGAACAGAAAGCAGTGACTCAGTGACTTCAGTATATAGTAATTTTAAAAACTGAGCATTTGAAAAGTTTCAAAGGTCAAAAACACGAGCATAGTACAATAAGCGTTATATATATATTGCTAATGTTTGCCTCGAAGTTACCCCAAGACAGCGTAGCGATACTGAGTTCACTGCGCATCCATCCCAGCATCGGCTTTTAAGCCGTGTGCACTAGAGAGATAACAGCAGCCCCACCGGAAGTGAGTCACAAAGGCATTCTACGCAGTAAACAACAATAAAGCTGCAGCAGAAAAAGCTGTGAGTCGGTGAATTCAGCAGACAGGTAGTTTAAAAACTGAACATTTTAAAAGTTTCAAAGTTCAAGCCAAGAACAGTGCAATAAGCATTTAAAATATACTGCTAATGTTTGTCTGGAATTTACCCCAAGAGAGCTTAGTGATACTTAGTCCTCTCTTTAATGGTATGGGCAGAGTTTTAGTCACAATTCTGAAAATGCCACTTTTAGAAGGGTAACAAAGAAAAACCAAAGGTGGTGATGGACGGAGCGTTGACAATACAAACACTCACACCCAGTCAACTGATCTGGGTTTAATCCATCACCGTTCTTTAGCTTACTCCGCCACCCCAGTTCAGACATGGCCATATGCAAATCAGTGTGACCCTGTGCCGCATGGGAACAGTCCAGCCCGAACTGCCAAGCCATGTCTTCCCTGGACCGGAATCAAGCTTCCCAGGACCGGTTTCTGGCATTACAGCCGTCTTCAGCCGGCTTGCTTGACTCCAGTGGCAAAGTGAGCAAGGGACTCACGTCTGAGCAGCATACCCTGCCAACTTAGGGCGAACAAAGTTTTAGAAGGGTGGCATTATCTTGTACTAAACATTTGGTTTCTTCTGCCTTTATCCTGGGTCACACAACTAGGTGTAGTTGGCAATTGGTCTTTGTTTATTGCTCACAGGCAGTGAGGCAAAGGGAAGCTATGTGTTGGCAGGATGGGTCACTCTGAGTTAACAAGGGGGAGGAGCTGTCACCTACCACACTTGCACAACTCAAAGCAACTCCCTGAGCATTCTCTCAAAGGGGTTTTTACACTAGTCTCTAAAGAGGAAATTCCAAACACCTCTGGCAAGTAAAATCTCCCGAAAGTCTCTCCCACTTTAAAGTGGGCACCAGGTATAAATATTGAACCTCAGATACCAGCTCTTCAGTACACTTCTAGCTCTATGGACTCTAAAAGGAGGAAGGACTGCTGTGCTGCTGAAAGGACTGTCAATCTGGTGGACTGCTGCTCTGAAGGACTCATGCCCTCATGTTCTGCACTGCTGCCCTCTTTCCTGGGTGAGAAGGACTGTACCTGCATCTCTAAACCCAGGACTCCAGAGTGTCTCAGAAGGCTACTCGTCTGGCCTCCTTTTCAGAACCCTCAGGAACATAATAGACTTTCAACAACCTTGAAACCGGCAGCGGCAATCTGCCATCTGTGAGTCCTACCCTGCCAAGTGGTGCCAATTCAGTCTTGGACCCTTGGACGTTGGGCCTAAATGTGCTTTGCCATCCCATCTGTGAACCCAGCAGAACCAACACATCTCATCTGTAAGTAGTAAGCAAATTGTATTGTATCGTTAGTTACAACCTTTAAAAAAGCAGAAAAGCACAAGTGCAAAAGATAACATTTTTAGTATCATTAAATGTAATCAAAAGATGTCATTTGAGACACTTACAAAGTTAACATAGAGAGCAATGAATAGCACAATAAAATTGGTTCGTGGGCTCTGGGGGAAAAGGGGTGAAACGGCTCTGGGACAGGGCATAGAGTCAATTTTAAGCCCTTCGAACTAGTAACTTAAATTGATCAGTGATGTTCTGTAAAGAATAGATGCAATTTAGCCCCAGAGTGCGCCATCTGGTTGCTCGGAGCTGACTGCAAAGCATTCATATGTTATTTATTATTATTTTTTTTGTTTCTGCCAAGGTCAATGTACAGGATCAGGCAGACTTAAGCAGCAGCCAGGCAACACAGGTGCCTCCGAAGAGTTATATTCCACAAAGTGCTTGAGTGTGGCAGCCAAACAAAAAGTGCAAAGTGCAAAATGCGATGTAGTTGTGGGCACTGGCACAGCAGTCACGCAACCCCAGTGCTTCAAATGTTGGCTTCCACATGGTGCTCGAGTTTGACAAACAATCTAAAAGTGCAAAGTGCAAAGACCAATGAAAATGTGGACGCTGATGGATCCCAAAAATGGTTCAGATTACTTTAAATAGCTGCTGTACAGTGCTAAGACCTGAGGGAGCTCAAGCTGGTGAATTCAGTTGGTGCATGTAGCAGCAACAACCGTGTGGTGCCTATTGTGGCCAGATGTTTTCGGGCAGCTGTATCCTATTGGTGCACGTATTCGGGCCTGGCTCTTGGTTGACGATGGAACTTGATGACCCCAGTTTTAATACTGCCACCTGGAAAAAGTGTATTTTTTTGATGTGTAAATTGGTATTCACTGGGATCAGGCATGCAATTGCAGCTTGGCAGTAGGTATGCACTACCAGGCTGATTTTTCCTCAGGTGAAGCAACGTAGGGCAGATCTATGGAATATGAATGGTGGTTTCCTCTCCCAGGCCACAGAAGTGACACGTTGTGCTTTCACATGCCGATTTCTTCCATGCCAGCTGTCTTCCACCCATGTTCCACTCTCTTAGTCTGAGAGCTACAAATCTGGCTTTGATCCAAAACAGATCAGTGCAATCAATGTACTTCAGCTGGATCCAAGGAGTGTAGGAGATGGCCACTTCCCAAGAGTGCAAACGCTTGCTTAGCACTGGTAAGTCATCCAGCCCTGATAGCCTTTTCGATGGCTTCAGTGAGCGAAAGAGCTTTTAACTTGTTTTGAAGATGAGATTTGAAGGATGCTCCTGAGCTTTCTAAGTCTTGCCAGAGTAAACATTCATGGAATCAGGCTGGGTGAGTTGGAGCTTGTGGCAAAAGTTTAAAAATGAGCTGTTTCCACCCGATGATTGATTTATTAGGTTAAACTTGATTCTAACTTACGCAGGTGAGCCTCACTTTGGCGAACGCAGGGCAACTTTATAGATGTTGGTATCTCCTCTGCTGCACGGCACAACCCAGAGCTGAACTGATGTATCATCTCTGCTGTGTGGACATTCCCATTGCGGGGACTTTGCATCACACTCACAGCCTGCAGCCTCATAGGAACAGCCACTACATGGCACATCTCCGATGCAGGTCTCCTCATCATAAAACCCCTTGTCAATGGCCACGTTAAAGATGATGCAGGACCTGGCATTGCAGCCTCACTGCTCTCCAGAATCAATGCTGCATGACGCATACTCGACATGGGACTCTGCGACTCTTCGTGACCTGGATTTAAGGTACTTTTGTTCAGTGGGCCTAACTGGCTCCCTGTAGCTGGCCGGGTCTTCATCAAGGTAGTCCTGAACTTGTGTCTTTGTCCTGGTATAGCATGATTAGATATTCACAGTTAGCGCTTTGTGCTTTTTTGATGCTGTTTTCACTTAAATCTTTAGAATCAAATATCTCCGGTTCTACTCATTCAATTATTGTTGTTTCAGTCTTAGTTATTTAATAACGTTTGCTCCATTTTTCTAAATTAGTGTGAGATTTTTCTTGTGTTGTGTTTTCACTTTATTACTGTTTGAAGTGCTGCAATATTGCCTCTAAGTTAAGCCTGATTGCTCTGTGACAAGCTACCGGAGGGTTGAGCACAGGTTAATTTTGGGTTTGCTTGTGACTTCACCCTGGCAAGGATTGTGGTTGCTGCTTAAGGAGGATCTCACCACCCCTCAACCAGTAACCCAATTTCGTACACTTACCTTTGGAGAGCTCATGGAATTCAGAAATTAGCCTGGAGAACTACAGCCGTAAGTATGTCGTATCCACAGCTAAATATTTGTGAACTATGCCCACTCTCTTTAATATATTTGTTTTATAAGGAGTAGCTGTTACCTGGAGTCCTGGTAAATCCAGATAGAGCAAGGTGGGAAGCGCAGGGAAAATAACTGTGATATGATGTTCACAGCTCGGCTCGACAGTGACCACAAACCCCACCTTTTTTTTCCATGGCTGGTAATAACTTTAGCATGGGTGTGTCTGGTAGCCGCACAACACAGCGAGAACCACTAATTTTTAATAATCTCAGACATGTTTCTTGGTGTAGAATTCAGAATGATAGCAGATGTCAAGAAAAATCTAAGAACTGTTTGTGCAACCATTTCCCTAGCCTTAATACAGCTACATTATTGCCTGATCAAATAACAACCATCCATCTGGGTTTCTTCAAGGAGCTGAAAGGTGTGTTTTTATTACAATGTGCTTGGAAGAAACCCAGTGAGGGGAAGAAATATGCATGGTTCAATCATAAGTGCAAACAGGCAAAACTTAATTTAAATCTAGCGATCCAGGAGGGCGACCATATCGCTGTTGCCTAATCATGCAACGGGTACAAAACACCTCTAGAAAAGGCCTATTAGGCTGCTAAGAACTGGCAAGATTTAGAGGTTGCTGCCAGGTGCAATGACAACTGTACATTTTCGCATATTATAGCACACAGGAGTATAGAAGGGTTTACTACTACCCCAGATTACTTTATTCAACCTGAGAAGTGGGTCGACCTTTTCACCTCGCTTTATGATAAGAGGGAAGTTATCCTCACTGTGGGTGGTACTGATAAGTAGTTTGAATGTGAGCCTAACGAGACAAGGGGGTCGTTGCCAGAGACGGATCTCTTTTTAGCCTGGATGATACTCTTAGGGCTATTGAGATAATGAAATCAGCGAAAGCCCCTTTGCCTGATAAGATACCAGGTAATTTGTGTAAGTAATAGCCCTTAGTTTGGGCTCTTTACCTAAATCTTCTGTCAAATGCAGCTGCTGATGGGAGAGAATTACCTGAGACCTGGAGAGGGACAGAAATAATAACTATACACAAAAAAAATGATGCTTCAGCCCCATCAAATTATAGACTGTTTAGACTATTAGACAACATGCAAAATAAAATTGCTAGACAGGTCTTGGGCAAATTATTTACCAGGATGGTTAACAATGAGATTCTATTATCCTATCAAGCAGGCTTCTGCACCAAAACTAGTACATGGGACCAGGTGTTCAGGTTTATCTTACTTAGTTGGAAATACTTAAAACTTAAAAAGCAAAAATTATACATAGTGTTTGTTGATCTTCGTGCTGCCTTTGACCTGGTGCCACTGGAAATGCTTTGGCTAGTTTTAAAGGGGCTGGGAGCTTTGGTACATCTGGTGAATCTGCTTGTGAGGCTGCATGAGGGTAATTATGCGCAGGTTAGATGGGGGAAAAGGGGGCGTGGCTTAGCGCCCGAGGCGGATGGCGGTCCCGGAGTAGAGCTCCGTTCTTACCGGAGATTCACGGCGGTTCCAGCCTTCGTTCTTCAACATGATCAGCAGCAATCGCCACCGGAATGCTTCCTGCACTTTTTGAGCTATATGCCGACTGCAGAATCACTCGGCTTTGCCTCGCAGCTCCTGTTTTGCTCCGGTCGCGGCTCTGTTTCAGCCGCGACCGCCATCTTGTTTTTTCACACGGCGTTCGTCTGAGGTACGAACATGCGACGGCGGCAGCCTCCTGTCACCGGCAAATAATTGGATACACCCCAGTTCAGCAGGAAATGCTATTTAACAGCTACAGCTTCTACAGGTGACTTCATTCTCATTTTGGAATAGTTTTTTTTTTTCCTATCACCTGACCTGCTGTTTTCTCATCAGCTTTGGCAGCCATTTTAGACTTTAAACTACGTCAGCTCCAATTTCATTACTAACCTGATTTGTTCTCATTCTCCATATCCTAATTTCCTCATTCACCTGGTTTTTTGGATTTTTATCTTTACTCCTCCTCCAATTGACTTTGTTGATTCTTTCTACTACCTGCAGTACTCCTTTGGTTCATATTTTACTGGTGACTCTTTCTACCTGTGTCCTCATGGCGGAGTGTCCTGGCAAGACTTCCAAACGAAATTTCATCAAGAATTCCAAACTATTTACTACATTGGCTCATCTAGAAGCCTCTGCAGACCCTTCCACCTGCGAAACATCATTCACAATGGATGTTCCTCCTCCGTCAGGATCGAAAACTACCCCAAAGAGGTTGAAGCACAATCCTCCGTCACCACCAAAGTCACCGACAGCCATTTCCTTGGAGCTTCTCCTTGAGGAAATAAGAGCTTTGCGTCCCTTCATGGAGGAGACAAACTCCAAATTGCAAACACTGACCGACAACTGGTCCCTCATGGACTCCAGGGTTTCCACAGTAGAAAAATCTGTGTCATCCCTCCAGGAAACCGCCACCAAGGTGGTCCACATAGACGCACGTGTCTCGTCACTCCAGAAGCAAGTGGAGGACCTTGAAAATAGAAATAGGCGCAATAACCTACGCCTATACGGCCTGAAGGAAGGTTGCGAGGGGACTGACGCCATCGCCTTCCTCAAATCCCTCTTACCCAAGCTCCTGCATCTTCCTGAGGGTACCTCTCTTAATATCCAACGAGCGCACAGGCTTGGTCGAGCTCCCTCCACTATCTCCACTGCGACGAAGCCTAGAGGCGTAATAATGTATTTTCTTGAATACACAAACCTGCTGAAGGTTCTATTAGCGGCTAAGGCGATACCTCACCTTAAGTGGTCAGATTCCACTTTATTCTTTGCCCAGGATTATGCCAAAGCTACTGCTTCACGTCGCAAAGCATTTCTTGATATGAGACCAGAACTACGTTCCATCGGAGCCAGATATGGACTTTTTCATCCTTGCTTGTTCAAAGTCACTCATAACAACAAGACTATGACTTTTGAGGACCCTCTTCGACTCCGAAGTTTTCTGAATTCTTGCGGATCTGCCGACATGGAGTTTTCTAGCTCTTCCTCTTCATCTCCACCTTGACTTTTTGCTTCTAATATTTTTTGGATTACCTTGATGCTCATGGTTCCTGGTTTTCGATATACTGTTTTGTTCTTCTTTCCACAGGTTCTTCAGCTGCTGCACAATTTCAGTGTTCTTTGCATGTGCTGGTTCATTACATGTTCTTCGAATGTTTAATCTTGTTTTCTGCCTGGAATTGTTGCTGTTTGCCTGTTTCTAAACTTCTTGTTTTCCTTATCTTCCACAGATTGTTTCTCTGTGTTCCGTCGCGTCTCTCCGGTTGGACGTCTTGTTGCTCCGTCACCTGACCTCCGTTGGTTGGCCTTCCCTCCCTCCTCACATCTCCAAATTTTCCCTTTTGTGTCCTGCCCTTTGAACATATCCGTTCCCCACCATTCCTTGTAAGTACCACCCTACATTTTCCTTTTCCATTGTTGCCATGATCCCTTTCGTTCTGAATGTTCTCGTCTGGTTTTTTTCTGGGTTATTGCTGGCTCTTTTGTTGCCACTTTCTCTCAGTCTGTTCCTGATTTTCTTTTTGATTTTCCTATCTCATTCTCTTATTGTTATTCTGTTGTTTCTCTCTTTTTCCAATTCTTTTCTACAATCTTTTTTTACATCATCTTTTCTCCCCTTTATCTTACATTTTTACTCATTCTCTCGCAACATTCTACAATTTCCTCTATCTTTACTTCTCTTTTCAACTCTTACTGCTTGCTCTTCTTTTTACCTTGTACATGACCTTTTCTTTTTACTTACGTGCTCTTCGTCTCTACTACCCTTCTATATTGATCTTTTCCTATCGTATATCTTCATGACTCTTTTACTAATATGGTATTACATTGTCCCTCATGTTCTTTCTCAGTATTTTCTTACCATTTTCCATTGTTTACTTTTTCGACTTGCTCTACCTTCCTTCCCTTGCCATCTCTTCATGATATTTTCTCTTTGCATCCTATGGTTCCTTTCCTCTGCTGCTTTTCCCCTGGCCCTGATCACTATTGCCTTCATATCTAGATTTTCTCATTACTTTGCACTGTTCTTTTTCTCTATGCTATTCCCTCTCTATGTTCCTTTTCTCCTTTTCTCTTTCGAGCATTCTTATTTTTCCCTCTTCCATCTTTCCTTTTTTAGATATTATGAGGCTTTCTTATGTTTCATGTTTACACTCTCCCTTCTTAATTGTTCTTGATGTCAGTGCGCATGGTTTCATGGAACGTTAAAGGTTTAAATTCGCCTATTAAGCGGCAAAAGATTCTCTCCCATTTAGCTAAATTAAATATAGATGTCGCCTTTTTGCAAGAAACCCATCTTTCTGTTACCGAGGCTGCTAAGCTCCAAAGAGGTTGGGTGGGGAAGGTCTTCTCTGCTCCTGGTGATGGCAAAAGAAATGGTGTAGTTTTGTTGATTCGAAAGTCCTTTTCTCATTCTGTACTGCAATCCGAATCTGACCCTGATGGCAGATGGGTATTTGTTAAATTTTCCTCTAAAGGTGTCCCCTTTTTCTTGCTCAATGTTTATGCTCCCACAGGTGGGAATCCTATTTTCTGGAGTGCGTTTGCCTCTCGTATTACTGAATGTATTGATGACAACTTTATCTTAGCAGGCGATTGCAACCTACCACTCGATCCCTTTTTGGACAGGCACTCCAAATCTTTTTTTGTTCCTAATAAATCCCACAAACTCTTTACGCACGCCATTTCCCAACATAACCTGATTGATGCCTGGCGAATATGTAACCCAACCAGTAAAGAATTTACTTTTTACTCCCCGGTTCACCACTCCCAATCACGTATTGACTATATTTTTCTCTCTCACCATCTGTCCCAATCCCTCACCCAAGCTGAGATTGGCCCCATAGTATTCTCCGATCACGCCCCAGTTCTAATTAACATCGACATTCTACCCAAATCCAATGGTCCCAAAAGATGGCGTTTCAACAATGCCCTTCTTCTTGATCCCAAATTTACTACCTCCTTTATTGAGTTTACTACCGAATTTTTTGTTATTAATGACACTCCCTCCTTAGCCATTCACACAATCTGGGATGCTTACAAAGCTGCAGCCAGAGACTTTATTCTCAGACATGTTGCTACGAAACGTAAACTTGCCCGTAAACGTACCAGTGATCTTTTATCCCAGATCAAAGCTCTAGAACACGCCTTCTATACCTCTCATTCCCAGGAAAGTTTAACAGCTCTTGTTATCGCGAAAATGAACTACAACAAACAGTCTACAGATGATGCATCCCTGTACTTATTGAAATCCAGCTCGAAATTTTATGGGGGGAAGAATAAGGCGGGGAAAATTCTTGCTAACTACTTGAAAGTTAAACAAAACAAATTGAATATTGAGTCTGTTTTTGATGTTAATTCCATCCTCCAACGTAATGATGTGGATATCTTGGAGGAATTTTCCCGATTCTATTCTACACTATACTCTTCTGGCACTCAACCCTCTGCTCATTCTCTCTCTACCTTTTTTACTAGCATTCAACCTCCTTCCAACTTTCCTGTAGACCTTACTTCTCTCGAAACCCCCCTCACTATTTGCGAATTACACAAAGCACTTCATTCCCTTAAGAAAGACAAAGCACCCGGCCCAGATGGCTTCACAGTCGAATTTTATCAACACTTTGCCACTCTTTTGCTGCCCAAATTACTCTCTCTTCTTGATTCCTTCAAGACCAACGGTGCTTCCTCGGGCACTTTCTCAGACGCTTATATTTGTATTATACCAAAGGAGGGGAAGGACACTCAACATTGTAAGAATTACAGACCGATATCACTTGTCAACATTGATTACAAGATATACGCCAAATCTTTAGCCATTAGGTTGGATTCTTTTCTCCCAGATCTCCTTGGCCCTGAACAATCAGGATTTGTTAAAGGTCGCTTCATTTCCGACAACACCAGACTCCTCTTTAATGTTTTATCTAAATCATCGCGCTTTAGTAATTCTCTAGCCGCAATCGCCCTGGATGCCGAGAAGGCATTCGATAGAGTTGAAGGCCATTCCTTTTCTCCGCACTAAAATGGTTTGGGTTTGGCCCTAATTTCATTTCCCTCATTTCCTTTCTTTATGCAAATCCTAGAGCAGCGGTTTGTGCTAATGGTCTGATTTCCTCTTTTTTTAGCCTCGGAAGAGGCGTAAGGCAAGGCTGCCCTCTCTCCCCCTTCCTCTTTAATCTTGCTCTAGAACCCTTTTTATCCAAGCTACGTCAAAACCCAAACATTCACAGCTTCCCTCTTTCTCACTCGCAAATCAAGCTCGCTGCCTATGCAGACGACATTTTACTCTTCATTTCGAATCCATCGCTATCTATTCCAACTTTCCTAGCCGAAGTCAACACTTATTCCCATCTTTCTGGCTATAAACTGAATAATGACAAATGCAAAATTCTACCCCTTACCAAATTCACCTTCAAGTCTGATTTTGCGGCGTCTCAATTCAAATGGAGCCCGACCCATATAAAATACCTCGGTTTGCATATTACTCCTTCTATCTCGGATACTATCTCATTATGTCTTACTAAATGCACTCAGAAGTTATCTGACCTCACCTCTAGATGGCATCCCCTATACCTTTCCTGGTGGGGTCGCCTTGATACCATTAAAATGATGTTATCCCCAATTGTCCTTTATACCATCTCTAATATTCCTGTTTCCATCCCTGCCAAATTTTTTGCTAAAATCAATACTGCTTTATCCTCCTTTTTATGGTCTGGTAAGAAACCACGCATGTCTCTATCGAGACTACGTCTCCCTAAATCGGAAGGCGGGGTTAACTTCCCAAATTTTCCTGCCTATCATCGAGCCTTCCTCTTGAAACAGGCAGCTATCTGGCTTAAGGATCCTACCGATCCTCTCCCCCTTTGGGCTGAACTCGAACGCCTTTCTCTTTCTCCCTTTTCCTTTGCCGAATATCTTTCCTTTTCTCGCAAACCCCAATTTGTGTCCACTCCAATTCACAAATACACAGCGAAACTACTTTTAGCCTCTACTCCACCTCCTCCCTCCTCAATCACTGAACTCCTTACCGCCACGATTTGGTATAATAACAGCATTCTTATTAAGTTGAAACCTTTCTATTGGAAAACTTGGAGGCAACGAGGCTTAATCTGGGTCTCCCAACTCTTCTCTGGATCTGACTTCATACCTTTTCAGGTTCTCAGTCGTCTCTTCTCTCTCCCTTCTTCCTTTATTCACAAATACATCTTACTTAAGACTGCAGTTATGTCTGTCTATGATTCCCTATCTCATTCTCCTCCACCTCCGATCTCCCCTACTCCGATTTCTTCTCTACACTTCCAACTCCGTTCCGGTTCTTCAGCGTCTTCCATTTATCACTCCTTCCATAACCCTCCTTCCCCTCGGCCTAAAACAACGGTGGAGGAGCAGTGGGAATCTGACCTTGCCGTCTCGTGGTCCACCTCCTTGTGGGATACAATTTGGATTAAGATCCGCAAATCGTCCAGAGCTGCCTCTCTTACACAAACACTTTTCTTTCTTTACAATCGACTCCTTTACACGCCATCTCTCCTTCACAAAAGATTCCCTGCGGTTCCAGACCTCTGTTGGTCTTGCTCCACCCCTGATGCCACACTTTTTCACATGCTTTTTCTATGCCCTCTCACACACGCATTTTGGACTAAAGTGTGGGATCAACTCAACTCTATCTTCCAGACTTCTATCCCCTTCTCTATCATTGACATTTTCCTTGGTTCACTTTCCCCTTCCTGGACTGCAGTTGAAACAAATGTCCATATTATTGATTTGTTACTAGCGGTTGCGTTTCAACAGATAACTGTTAACTGGAAAAGTTCCGAGAGTATTACTTTCAAAGCCTGGTGGTTTAATGTCTGTTATAATCACAGACTGGACACTGCATTCGTTTATCCCATTACTTTGGCCCCGAAAAGGCATGCATTATGGCTTCCTGTTACCCTTTATTTAAATGTCTGTGCCAAACGACCTTCTCACTTACCCCCCTTTCAGCAAGAAGTTTCAAAGCCCCCCTGAATAACCTTTTGTTCCTTTTCTTTCTTTAGCATTTAACTTCCCGCACGTTTTATATTATATCCCACGTTACATAGCCTCTGTGAGTGTACACTTTAATTGACTAGCCTCATTTGCTTTTTATTTTTCTTCCTTTTTCTTTTTCCTCCCCTGCCTTCTTTATCATATGATATTTAGTGTGATAACCTAGTTTATTATCCTTTTTGATGATGATGTATTTCATTTTGCTTTTTGTAATATCAACTTTGTTTCTCCTAATAAAATTGTACTTGAACTTAAAAAAGATGGGGGAAAAGGCGGTGCATTAACTACGTAGATCTCTATCCAGCGAGGGGTATGCTACGGCTGCGTCCTTGCACCCACACTGTTTTCCCTTTATAGAAATGAGGTAGTCAATGAACTGCAGGATTGTGAAAAATATTCCCCAATGATAAACAGTAAAAAGACACCAAACCTGATTTTCACTGAAGACTCATTACTCATATCCAGCACCCCAATGGTACTCCACAGGCCAATTGACAATGTTCTGGTATTCTGTGAGAATACAGCCCTGAAATTAAGCGTGGAGTAAATAAAATACATGGTATTTGGTAAGAACAAGGGAAAATGTAGACCAGTGAAGATAATGGGTAATCTCCTTTAGAGGGTGTCCAAGTTTGATTATCTGGGAGCAAGGCTAACAGAAACCTTGAGCTGGGATCTCGAACTAGAGAAAAGCTATCTAACCCTATGTTACATATACAAATCTATATTGCGGTTCCACAAACAGACTTGGTCCCGGTCAATTATTCTCGCTCTGGGGGGTTATCGGATGAAAGCCCGTAATGCTGCACCATATTGTTAAATGCATTTGCTAGATCTGTGATCCCTGACCCAGCCAGCACTTCGCTGATTCCACTGTTTTTTGATCTAGGGTTGAAGAGAATTGGTGCTGTTTCCTCAATTAAACCACTGATCTACTAGCTACGAATGTGGTCCACTCCAAAGCTATGTGAATAATGTGAATCTTTGAAAGACGTTTTATACGCTAGTGATGCTAAACGGATCCCTTGACTATGCCATGTTAAATTCTGATGCAGATCATTGGGGCTGATTCGCATGTAGAGCTGTCCGGAATGCATTAATAAAAATTATATTGCCACTGTGGAGACTAAGCATTGGGCCTTTGTAGAAGAACAGTATGTTCCAAGTAGAACTCGGGGCACCTAAATACTGAGTTTCTAAGTTTCAAACCATTTGCTGAGTTTGATCTTTTTTTTGGACCTGATCTCACCGCTTATGGCGAAAAGTCTCTATGTGAGATTCAGATTAGGCTGTTTACCCCTAAGACATTCAAAATATGGGTAGCAAATACAGATACAACTGCATACCTAGCCTGTGGCTATGCACTGGAGTCAGTTGAGCACATTTTATTTTTTTGTAAAGAATATCACTTTCTTCACAAAAAAATGGATTTGCCCCGTCTGTTGTAGACTGGGAATCAGACATTATAGGGTGGCACAAGGGATAATAAAATCTGACACTACAGCATTTATTGTATTTGCTGTAAGCAATTTTCTGATGAGTGTCTGGTTCAGGCGCCAGAAGTTCATATCCAGAGTTGCCCGAGACGTTTCAGCCTTAATTGAATTGCAAGTATAGCCAGGATTAAACGATTGCTACCCCAGTAATTGCTATCTAGGATTGCTTGACGATCTGAGACACCTAGCACTTTATGCTGATGAATTGCAATCATAGTCAGATAAATTGATTGTTATTATAATATTATTTATTAGCAGGGATTGCCGATTATTTGAGATATCCAGCATTTTACCAGACTTGACAGTTTATTATTGATATTTTCTATCCGAAGGAAGTTTTATGTTTTTGTTATAGTTGTATAATCTGGGCTATTTATTTTACTTTGGACGCCATTGTACATGTATCTGTTGAAACAGTCATCTTCTGATGCACATTGATTACGCTGACCTGAAATGTGAAGGTACAAGTTGCCTCGTGCTCACTTACGGTTAAATGGTCATTGCATGAGACAATGACCTTTTACTCTACTGAACTTGGCATTTTGTATTTATTTGTGTTCTGTATACCTCTATGCACTGTATGTATTTATTATTTTGCATATTAATGGTATTTTATCAAGGTCGTTACATTTTTATGTATTTCATTGATATGCACTTCAATAGCCGTACGCCCAAAATAAACTGAGATTAAACGTTTTTGGGGCATACCATTTGGAAGTCAACATTGCTACTAAATATTTCTGCATATTACCAATGGTGTTTCACACAGATGTTTCAGATGTTTTGTGCAGAAGAATTCTCCAAGTGAAATAACACAAATTCTAATCCTGACAGGACCAGTGACTCCTCATTGCCGAGGGTGATAGTATTTAGGATCTTTGTAGTGAGAACGGAGGTAAGATTTCTGAAAATTGAAGTCAAAGATCTTCCATATCAAATAATTTTGCTGAGTCTGGAACCTGTAGCTATGACAAAAGTTCTTCCGAGCACTTGTAGTAAATAAGAACAACAGTCCTCCACTTCAGTTTTCAGTTGTCTGTGTACAAGTTTTATTTTCTCCAACAGATTCGAAGCCCATAAAATTGGGGCAGTGCAGCCATCTAGTCAGTAATTGACTTTAGACTTCTTCAGGGCAAATATAGAAAGTATGAGAGTCGTATCATGTCATCTTGATACAATCACTGCAGCGCCTCAATGTTCAGCTCCCAGTCGGTAATAAATCCCGGCGTATTACGAACTGGGAGCTGAACATTGAGGACACGGACACGTGGCTCTGAAGACTTTTGAATTAATTACGGATTGAGAGTGAAATATAGAGGATACGGACAACTCGTTTTGAAGGTTTTTTTGAATGGTGATACGATGTTTGGCATACATAACCAATGAGACGGATATCACTGCGCTGCAGTGATCGTATCAGGGGCGGCTCTAGGCTCATGGTGGCCCTGGGCAGGGAGCAAAGGTAGGGGGCCCCGGAAGAGGGCATCCGGGCGGGCGGAGCGTGGAGGCCAGTGAAGAGGGGGGGGGGGGGGGGGGGGGTCAGGGTGTTTGGAAGTGGAACATAGCCGGAGGCCGCCAAATCCCTGCCCGGCCGCTACGCAAATATGTATCCATACTCAGATGAATATTATATTAAGGATATATATTGGCGTGGTGGCCCATGGGGTGTGGTGGCCATGTGCAGGTGCACAGCTTGCACATTCCTAAGGCCACCCCTGATCGTATCAAGATGACATGATACGACTCTCATACTTTCTGTATTTGCCCTGAAGAAGTCTAAAGTCAATTACTGACTAAACGGCTGCATTGCCCCAATTTTATGGGCTTCGAATCTGTTGGAGAAAATAAAACTTGGATACAGACAACTGAAAACTGAAGTGGAGGACTGTTGTTCTTATTTACTACAAGTCCTCGGGAGAACTTTTGTCATAGTTTTAGATCACCAGATGGTGGTTGGATTTGGGGTTGTGGTAACCGATCCCATTTTTCCTGGAGCACTATATTGAGACTTGTGACATTATAACTCACCTATATTTGCTGTGCGCTCTTGTCTAATTGTTACCCCATTCTTTTGCATTGGAACCTTTAGCTATTCTGTCTTGACTCACTGATCACAGTACAGGGTCTCATTTTAGTGTGATAAATGTACATAGGCTCAAATGTCTTTTTTTCTGATTTATCTGCTATCGGAAAGATCTTACTAAGATTTTGGACTCACTGTGAATCTCTCAATTTGTTGGGCATGTGGCCTTGCGTGGTTAGTCCGCAGCATGTATTGACATGAGGAGTACTAGAATTTCTAGTAATTTGACTTTGACTTAAAGTTAAAATTCAGTTTTTTGCTGTCCTACAGTACATTTTGAATATGCAGGTCGATTGTCAACACTTCTTTTTTTATTTTTTTTATTGCAAGATGAAATTGACATCTCCACCAAGTACATTGTCAGGCCTACAACCCTGGGGCCGGCTAAAATCAACATTACGTAGCTTAGGTAGGATTTACACAGCTATTTAGCCGACAACCAACGGTCCGGCAGCATATTTTTCAGCATGTATCGCAAATGTGTCATAATTATCACATGTATAAATAAGTATCATTTTGCTTTTTGTAATTTTAATAACATAACAAAACTTTTGACTCGATAGTTACCGAAGTGACATTATGTGCTGTTCCTCAGCTGCTCCCATCACACGACAATTACTACATACCCACATCCACCCCACATTCCCAACTCCCGGCCCCGGCTCTAAACTATTCAAGGGATCCACGACCCTACCTTCTACTAACTTCTGAAGAGACCAGTAATCTGTCACTGCAAATGCTAAACATCTTCCATCTCATCCCCGGAGCTGTCAATATCCTCCTCTAAGGGTTCACATAGATCGCCCTTATATGTGTTCCTCTGTAACCACACTTTGTTCCATTTGCGGGGGTTCGCTCTCAGTTGATACACCGCTCGTTCCGTCATCATAAGTGTATCCATATTTCTACACCACTGTGACAGGGTTGGTGGCTCCGCTGCTCCCCATCTCTGTGTTATGTCTCTCTTGGCTGTCATTGTGCCTATCGTAACCCACAATCTACTGTGGAACGTTAAGTCATTCGGGCCCCATATATTCAGTAGGCACACCCGTGGGTCGGGCACCAGGGACAGACCCAGGGTCTGCGAAATGGTACGCATCACCTGCTGCCAGTACCTGATCAAAGCTGGGCAGTCCCAGAGTGTGTGGAGGAAGGTACCCTCCATTCCACAGCCCCTGAGGCAGAGCGGGTTTATTGCCCTGCAGAGTTTAAATAGTGTTGTTCTGGTGTAATATATTCTATGCAGTATTTTCCATTGTACCAAACGGAATTTAGCTGAGATGCCCGCCTCACGCGGGGACGCCAATGCAGCATTCCAATCTGACTCTTCCATGTCACCTATCTCGTCTACCCATTTTTCTCGCAGCTTTACTAGTGGGTCAGGTAAGTTGTTCATAATTTTACGATACGTAAGGGATGTCGCACCCTCCTGCATGAAATCAGTGAGCAGGCGATCCTCAAGCGGTGACGCCTCCGGCACTACAGTACCAACTGGGATGGCTGCCATTAGGGCGTGCCTAATTTGCACGTACCTATATGTTTCCGTTGGATCTAGGTTGTAGTGGAGTTGAAGTTGTGTAAACGGGACTACCCCTCCCTTGACCACAAATCTCCTATTGTACAGATCCCTATATTATCCCATTGGGTAAATGTGAGAAGTTGGCCTGATATGTGGAGTTTCCAATTCTGGAACTACCTTGTATCAGTCCAAACAATCCCTTATGGTGTCTGGTTGTAAGTCAACCTTGTTAGACAGGCTGAACCTAGAGGAACAAAACCTAATACACATACCCTAGAGGTGTGTACCAGTGTGGGAACACCGGCGTTGCAATGTTACCTCACCCACAGGAAGCGGGTGCATAGGGTCGAATTGGCGTCGGGTTTTGACACGCAGGCTCTTGGTGCTTGGAGCTGAAGATGCTGCAGGCGATGGGAAGCAGAAGTGTCCGGTGTGATCCAAGGGTGGATCGAAGTCGAGAAGTATGTGAAAGCAGAGGGGACAGAGTCTGGGTCACTCAGCAGTGACCAGGGTGAAACCAGGACGGAACCAGGCAATGTCGGGTGCAATCAGATGGTTGTTGAGGAGATTCTCTCCGCTGTCACGTGGGCTCTGGGGCATCTGCGACGTCCAGGAGGAGGTCACAATCTGTCCCACCCAGGTTCTCGCCGTCAGCGCCATTGGCTTCACGATTGGAGCAAACAACACTTGGCAAAAGCAATCCACGCAGAACTGTGAGATTGCTTTTCACTCGGACCATGAGGGTCAGAGTGGGGGCTCCTTTTCACAGGAGCTGGTGCAAATCAGGAGCAACCAGAAAAGCAAGTCGGTTTAAGGTTTTCATCGGCACAGGGGCCACAAGCCAGCTGGCAAGTGACCGAGCCAACGCGTCGTGCCAACACAAGCAGAAGGGCCCCACGCAGCACTCGTCGAGTGTGGAGGAGTGAGCTTCGGTGCAAGAGTAGCTCAGGGTTGGGGCTTCTCAGACCCCGGTGTGGAGCTTCGAGGGTCACTCGTGGGCTGCACAGTCAGCGTCTCGTGGCCTTTTCAAGATGGCGTGCCCCACGCTTCCGGTCGCCTCCACGGGTCTCAGCTCTGCAGGGACTGTGGATCGGGCTGGAGGAAGGCAGGCAAGCTTGATCTCGTTGATCTCTGTTGCTCGAGTTCCGGCGGGAACTGCAACAAAGCAAGGGTCGAGGTGCTGGATGGTGCCTGTTTGCACAGGTTGGTCACTCCTTGACCACAAGGGAGATTCTTCAGTCTTCTACATTGAGTAGGATGTCGAAGGGTCCATAGTTTCGTTTCTTATGTTTCTTCAGGATAATCTGAGTTGCATTGGCACTGCTCCCACTCTTATTCGAATCTGTTGGGCTGGATTACCTGCTAGGTCCCCTCCTATGGGTGGGACCCTGGAAGGGGGTGGATACACCCCTTTCCTTTGATCCAGGCCGCGCTGGGACTGAGGCTGGTGTGCCCCAGAACCGGTTTGGCCGGATTATGCAAGGGGCAGCCTTGTGCTCCCCAGGCAGTGTCTGGTTTCTTTCAAACCTCCCTGCTACAATCCACTATCTCCTGTTTGGGGTGGTGTAACACCGCCCTGCAACAGGAAACCCTTTGTCCAGGCCCCCATCTGCTGAGTTTCGGTCAGCAGCAGGAGGTCAGACCCGTGTCTGTGGCAGAGGCATCCATTTTGTGGATTTGAGGCTCTTTTAAAATCAACCGCATTTCAGTAAAGTAACATGTCTTCTCCCTCTAGAGGGGTGGAATGCTACCCCCGTCACCAGAACTGGCGAGGGGGTAGTATTCCAATTCGTATGACACCTTACACGACATGTTTTGATAAAGCCAAACCAAAGCTGCTATATAACCGCGAGGATTATAAGGCACTTACTAGTATATGGTATGGCATTATCCCGGATCAGCTTAGGGAGTTGTTCCCGACAGCTGCAGACAGGCTCAGCTCATGCCAGAGCTCCATCTCACATTAAACCACGCACTCTGCCTCCAGGATTGATAAGGCCTTCCATAGGAGTGATTCACAGGTTTACATGTGTCCAGATATAGGTTTAGATATAGGTATACTATATCTAAGCAAGGGATGATTACACCCACTTGCCCCAGCTGAGTGTTCAGCCAGTTGTGTCAATTTTGGATAGCCAGCCAGGGGTGGCAAAAGATATGCTGCAGCCCCTGGTAGGCCTTGGATGCACCTATGCCCTAGGCACCTATAGTGCTCTGTACAGGGGCTGATAAGGTGACCCAAGCCAATTTAGTTATGCACCTAGGGTACATGGAATCCATTTTACAGAGAGAGCAGATAGCCTGGGGTCCTGATTAGCAGGGAACTAGGCCAACTAAGTCGAAAACCAGCTAAACACAAGGCAAAAAATCTGGGGTAACCATAGTCAGGTAGCCACCTTCTTACACAACACCCCCCCCCAAACGAAAGGAGATAAGGCTATCCTTGGCCAGGTAAGCCTATATTGCCTGAGTGGCCATATAAGGAAGTACCTGCACTAGCATGGGTACCCCCTGTCTCATGGTCCACTAAGCAGTCCCTCACCCTTGGGGTATTAGAGGGTCTCCACCATAGGGAATCACTACCTTGGGTGTGTTTAAGCGAAGTTAAAGGCTGGTTTGGATATGGAGTATTGAAGTGAGGCTCCTCTACTTTGGGGCTCAGCTTCCTCCAATTATCTTCCACCATGTGTGCCTTTCTTTTTTCAACTGAGTTGCACTGTGCTCTTATGGTCAGCCTCTGGCTACCTAAAGCTGGAGGCTGGGTCCCTCTGTTTGGCTTGCTGGAGGGACAGTTCAGGTTTGGGCCCTTTGGGTCCCAGGTTTGGCTGTGCCCAACAGAATCCATCTGTGGGAGGTCCCTAACTTTCTTTTAAGGGGGCTACCTCAGGAGTTTTTAAAGTTTTCACCTTACTAGGGCTACTAGTTTTGGTGCCCCTAATCTGTTGATGGGGGTGCTTTATTTGACAGGGGCCCTGGGGGGTCTCACTGTCCTTCTTGCCCTCTGCAGCCCTGGGCTGGCTAAGGCAATGTAGAGAGGGGCAGGTTACCTGCTCCAGACTGGATCCCACCTGAGAAGGGTCCACTGCCATCAGAGGCTCTGTCAAGCCAGGCCTAATAACCTCTGGGGCAGTTCCTTCATCAGGGGAAAGATCAGTTCCCTGAGGAGGCTGATCCTGTCCTAATGTCTGGTGAGGGGGAGATTTCTCTTCCTCCTCCATGCTCTCAGTTTGGGTGGAGTGATCCATCATTTCAGGCTTCACAACACACATATCAGTTTGGGTTTGGGCTGTGGCCATCACAGCCCCACCAACCTTTTCAGGAGGAGACTCAGTTTGGGTTTCTGCTGTTATCATAACAGCTTTGCTATTCTGTTTTGGAAGAGCTTCTGTTAAAGATGGGGCAGAGATTTGCTCAGCCCTACCAACCTTTTCAGGAAGGACATCTTGGGTTGGGGCTGTAGCCATTACAGCCCCACTAACCTTTCCATTGGAGTTTACCATTCTAGAATGGATTTCCTGTTCAACCTCAGCCCAGGCTGAGATTTCTAAATCATTACCAAGTAGGCAGTCTATAGGCAAGTTTGATGACACTGCCACTCTCTTTGGGCCAGTGACACCTCCCCAGCTGAGACTTACTACTGCCATGGGATGATTTGTTTGGATTCCATCAATGTTTGTTACCTGGTATGTGGCACCTGGTAAAAGTTGCTTAGAGGGGACTATACAGTCAGCCACCATGGTGATGCTAGCCCCTGTGTCTCTAAAGGCTTCAACTTCCAAACCATTGATGATGGGTTCTTGTCTATATTTGCTCAAGGTATTTGGGCAATCAGAGAAGTTGGCAAACCCCATGCCAGTCTCATAAACAAGATCATTTGGGGATGTGGACCTGGATAGGCCAGGGTCCACCTGGGCTCCAAAAGTAAACCCACCCAGATTACTGGGTGTGCTCCCACTTCCTGGGGGATTACTGCTGACAGTAACAGGAGGTGTTGGAGCTGGCTTTGGAGATATATTCTCTTTATTGCCATTCTTGGGACAACAGCTGTCTGTTTTGTAATGCCCAACCTGTTTACAGGTATGACAATAAGGTTTCTTCTGAGTTGATGAAGTGTCTTGGGACCCACCCCCATTCTTGGAGTTTTGGGGCCCTGGGGAAGTCTTTTCCTTACTTTTATCCCCACCCTTATCTTGAGGCTTGGTACACTCCTTCTTCTGGTTACTGTCCTGATTATTAGGCCTAATCCTGGTTCTGACCCATTTATCTGCCCTCTTTCCCAATTCTTGGGGAGAGGTCAAATTAGAGTCCACCAGGTGCTGGTGTAAGAGCTGGTTCTGACAATTACTTAGGATCTGCTCCCTCATAATCAAATTATACAATCCTGTGAAGTCATGTACTTTGCTGCCATGTAGCCAACCCTCCAGAGCCTTAGTAGCACAATCTACAAAATCAGTCCAGTCCTGTGTCTGTGTCTTCTGGGTGTCTCTGAACTTTAACCTGTATTGTTCAGTGGTTAAGCCAAACCCATCTATTAGAGCACTCTTCAGGACTTTGTAGTTTTTAGCATCCTCATGTCTGACAGTGAGGAGCTTATCTCTCCCTTTCTCTGAAAAGGAGTACCATAGGATTGCTGCCCACTGTTCCTCAGGAACCTGCTGTACCATGCAGGCTCTCTCAAGAGCAGTTATCCACTTGTGGATGTCATCCCCTTCTGTGTAGGGGGGCACAATCTTTGTCAGGTTTCTAGTATTATAGGACCTGTCTTTCTCTCTAGGATTATTGCTGCCACCAGTGGCATCTAAGCCACACATTTTCTGTTCCCTTGCTAAAGCAAGTTTAGCTTGGGCCAGGGCTAACTCTTCCCTCTCTATCTGGAGTTCTACAGCTCTCATCCTGGCCTTATGCTCTCTTCTCTGGGGGGAAGTCATTCCCCTTTGAGATTTTCTTGAGACACTAGAAATGTGAGAGTCCCCTGATGGAGATCTCACCCTTCTGTTGCCTGTGGGAACTAGGTTATAGGATCTGGGGAGGTGCTGGCCCTCTCCATTCCCATGTAGGTCCAAGTTGGCTTGGCTAAGCCTGCCAACATGTACCTGGCTACCCTGTTGATCCTGTTCCTCAGGTTCATCTACTTCTGAGCCCTCCTCCTCCTCCTCTTCTTCCTCTTCTGGAGTGGTCTCATTCTCAGGGTGGGTCACTCCATCTCCTAAGTCTAAGGGAGCTGTGCTAGCCTTAGCTAAGTCATCCATTTCTAGGATGGCTATCAGGATAGGAATGGTGGGGTGTCTGCCGCTTTTTAGCCCTCTTGCAATGCACAAGGCACTCAAGTCTTTGTGGCTAAGTTTGTCATAGCTGGAAGTTGCCTTGGTAGGGTCAACTGTCACAGGGGCAGAGCCTGAAGCTCCTCCTGCGTCAGACATGACTGCTAGTGAGGTGTAAGTGGTGCACTTACCTACACTAAGTGTTTTCCTACTGTACCTTGCAAGTGAGTTGTAGTCAGGGTGTGCTAATCCCTTTAATCTACAACTACTAAGTTCAGTAGAACTTAATATGCTAAGCTTTTGATTTATATGTACCTAAGGTACTTGATGTGATCTTTCAATTTGATAAAAAGATTGCAATGGTAAAACAACAGCAAGCTCAAATCCGCACCGCTGCGCACCAATGTGAGAAGTGTGCCTGATATTTGGAGTTTCCAATTCTGGAACCACCTTGTATCAGTCCAAACAATCCCTTATGGTGTCTGGTTGTAAGTCAACCTTGTTAGACAGGCTATCCTAGGGGTAGCATGGACTAAGCAGCCTTAAAGGCTTAACTTAAGAGGTCGTGTTAAGCGAGCTGTTTTACCACATACAATCCTGTAATATCAAATGAAAGGACACCACACAAGTATATATTATAAAAATATATGTGTTTATTTCTAAAATAATACCCAGTACTCTTTATGAGCAAAGGGGCACAAGCGTTAAATCAAAAGCACAGTATAACATACAAAGTTGCACAATTATGGATGAGGGCGGGTGGCCACTCAAACCATATATTAAAAAAGTGGTATAAGAGATACCAATCGAACAGTGGTTAGGCCTAGGGCCTAGGGAATCGCTGGGAGCAGTCTGGACTAGCAATGCTGAAGTCGGGAAAAGCCTGCGGGACTCGGGTGCAACACGTAAAGTGCGGCTTGCACCAATGCAATGTCAATGGTGCGTAAAAGTTACACAAAGAGAGTTTAAAGATACTTCCGCTGAACCTAGAGGAACAAAACTTAAGACACAGACCCTAGAGGTGTGTACCAGTGTGGGAACACCGGCGTTGCAATGTTACCTCACCCACAGGAAGCGGGTGCATAGGGTCGAAGTGGCGTCGGGTTTTGACACGCAGGCTCTTGGTGCTTGGAGCTGAAGATGCTGCAGGCGATGGGAAGCAGAAGTGTCCGGTGTAATCCAAGGGTGGATCGAAGTCGAGAAGTATCTGAAAGCAGAGGGGACAGAGTCTGGGTCACTCAGCAGTGACCAGGGTGGAACCAGGTGAAGGACTGGGTTTTCTAAGACCCAGCGGTGCCAGGGATAACACCTAAAACCTTCGTGGGTAACCTGTTCCGGCGTACAAATGACAGAGACACGGGACACTTCCTTCGGTGTCAAAGATTCGAGGTTTATTTACTGCAGGGAACACAGAAGTCACAAGAAGTACAACACGTGTAGGTTCTAGGCGACTGCTTCAAATTGTATCTGTGGATCGCTCTTTTTATGCCGTTTTTCGTCATAGGATAACATGACAGACAAAAGATTACAACCCGGTTCCCACAGTAAATGTCATAGGGGGTCGCTTTCATGTATTCAGGGCCCCAAACATGATTACAGTAGCATTTGGCAGTTCCCAACTGTAAAAGTACATCTTCCCACCATTAGTGCATTCCGTTCGGCTGTAAACAAATCAAGGAAGAGACAGAAACAGGTGCCGAGGAAGACGAGGATAGCGAACAGATCGAAGAGAGTGTAAAAAGGGGTGGTATCAGGAAACACGATTTGCAGGGATCAAAGGAGACGTGCCTAATGAATGCACAACTGAGACAATAGACCGGCACAGCAAGATGAGCCTCGAGCGGGGCCATCTGCCTTACAGTGTCATCCCCCTCATCATAAAGACACCCTCAAAGGAACACGTGTCTTCCGCAAGAGTTTGGGAATCCCAGGGTCGCGAAGCTGACAGACGGAACCAGGCAATGTCGGGCGCAATCAGATGGTTGTTGAGGAGCTTCTCTCCGCTGTCACATGGGCTCTGGGGCATCTGCGACGTCCAGGAGCAGGTCACAATCTGTCCCACGCAGGCTCGCGCCGTCAGCGATGTGGGCTTCACGATTGGGGCAAACAACACTTGGCAAAAGCAATCCACGCGGAACTGGGAGATTGCTTCTCACTCAGACCAGGAGGGTCAGAGCGGGGGCTCCTTTTCACAGTAGCTGGTGCTAATCTGGAGCAACCAGAAAAGCAAGTCGGTTTAAGGTTTTCATTGGCACAGGGGCCACAAGCCAGCTGGCAAGTGACCGGGCCAACGCGTCGAGCCAACACAAGCAGAAGGGCCCCACGCAGCACTCGTCGAGTGTGTAGGGGTGAGCTTCGGTGCAAGAGTAGCTCAGGTTTGGGGCTTCTTAGACCCCGGTGTGCAGCTTCGAGGGTCACTCGTGGGCTGCACGGTCAGCGTCTCGTGGCCTTTTCAAGATGGTGTGCCCCACGCTTCCGGTCGCCTCCACGGGTCTCAGCTCTGCAGGGACTGTGGATTGGGCTGGAGCAAGGCAGGCAAGCTTGATCTAGTCGATCTCTGTTGCTCGAGTTCCGGCAGGAACTGCAACAAAGCAAGGGTCGAGGTGCTTGATGGTGCCTGTTTGCACAGGGTGGTCACTCCTTGACCACAAGGGAGATTCTTCAGTCTTCTACGTTGAGTAGGATGTCGAAGGGTCCAGAGTTTTGTTTCTTATGTTTCTTCAGGATAATCTGAGTTGCATTGGCACTGCTCCCACTCTTATTCGAATCTGGTGGGCTGGATTACCTGCTAGGTCCCCTCCTATGGGTGGGACCCTGGAAGGGGGTGGATACACCCCTTTCCTTTGATCCAGGCCGCGCTGGGACTGAGGCTGGTGTGCCCCAGAACCGGTTTGGCCGGATTATGCAAGGGGCAGCCTTGTGCTCCCCAGGCAGTGTCTGGTTTCTTTCAAACCTCCCTGCTACAATCCACTATCTCCTGTCTGGGGTGGTGTAACACCGCCCTGCGACAGGAAACCCTTTGTCCAGGCCCCCATCTGCTGAGTTTTGGTCAGCAGCAGGAGGTCTGACCCGTGTCTGTGGCAGAGGCATCCATTTTGTGGATCTGAGGCTCTTTTAAAATCAACTGCGTTTCAGTAAAGTAACATGTCTTCTCCCTCTAGAGGGGTGGAATGCTACCCCGTCGCCAGAACTGGCGAGGGGGTAGTATTCTAATTCGTATGACACCTTACACGACATGTTTTGATAAAGCCAAACCAAAGTTGCTATATAACCGCGAGGATTATAAGGCACTTACTAGTATATGGTATGGCATTATCCCGGATCAGCTTAGGGAGTTGTTCCCGACAGCTGCAGACAGGCTCAGCTCATGCCAGAGCTCCATCTCACATTAAACCACGCACTCTGCCTCCAGGATTGATAAGGCCTTCCATAGGAGTGACTCACAGGTTTATATGTGTCCAGATATAGGTATACTATATCTAAGGAAGGGGTGATTACACCCACTTGCCTCAGCTGAGTGTTTAGCCAGTTGTGCCAATTTTGGATAGCCAGCCAGGGGTGGCAAAAGAGATGCTGCAGTCCCTGGTGGGCCTTGGATGCACCTATGCCCTGGGCACCTATAGTGCTCTGTACAGGGGCTGATAAGGTGACCCAAGCCAATTTAGTTATGCACCTAGGGTACATGGAATCCATTTTACAGAGAGAGCCTGGGGCCCTGATTAGCAGGGAACTAGGCCAACTAAGTCGAAAACCAGCTAAACACAAATCAAAAAATCTGGGGTAACCATAGTCAGGTAGCCACCTTCCTACAGTAAATCCTTTGGTGTGGCGCAGGAATCCCAGGGCCCTAGTGTCCCACAACGGTGTGAGCTTCGGTATGACTCCCTCCCATTTCAACTTCGCCTGCGCCTTGTGCCATAAAGACACCGTGTATCTGGTGGGTCCTATCAGTTTAGTCACTGCACCCTTGTGATATAGTGGTGCCAGTAGGCTGTGGGTTCCCAGTTGTATCCTGTCCGCGAGATAGGCTGTATCGTCCTGCGGTTCATGTAGCCATTGGTTAATAACCTTAAGTTGTGCTCCCCAGTAATACAGCTGCATATTGGGCAGAGCGATGCCACCCTCATACCAGCTTCTATTTAGTTTTACGTGTGCAATACGAGCTGGGCCTCCTCCCCATAACAAATCTGTCATTATCCCGGTAACTCTTTGGAAGTAACACAGAGGTAGCAATGTTGGAGTGTTCTCAAGTACATAAAGGAAGCGCGGCAGCGCCATCATTTTAAATATTGCCGCTCTACCCAGCAGCGTCAGCGGGAGGGCCTTCCAGTGTTTTACATTATTCTGCAGCCTGGTAAGCGGGGGTAGCAAATTCTTCAGCAAGAATTCGGTGGGATCCTGAGTGGTGTAAATTCCCAGGTATTTAAAGGAGGTGGTCGCCACTGTCAATGGGCATTCCGCCGGAAGAGGAGGAGCGGAGCTGTTTAAGCCCTATATGACCGATTTCGCCCAGTTTATGGTATATCCCGATGCACGCCCGCGTGTGTCGCACACCTCCAACAAGTTTGGGACTCCATTCACCGGATCTGTCAGATAAATCAGCATATCATCAGCATATGAAGAGACTCTGTCTTCCCAGGCCTCGGTCCATCCAATCCCCCTTAGCAGTGAGGTCTTCCTAATCGTCACTGCCAATGGCTCCAAAACGAGCGCAAATAGCAGTGGGGAGAGTGGGCATCCCTGTCTGGTTCCTCTCGCCAGTGGAATCTCACGGGAGATGTGCCCGTTGGCCACCACACGAGCCACCGGGCTCGAATAGAGCAATTTTCTCGGGGTGAGTGTGCAACACTCCTTTCACATCTGCAATCTGTAGGATATTTTTGGTGCCTCCCTTTTTCTTATCTAGCCAAGCCAGAAGCTTACTAGCCTTGTCTCCTATGTCGTATACCCTGTGGGCGGTAGCCGCTATGTCAGCCAACGTCTGGCGTTTTAGATGGTCATCATGGAGGCGCTGGTGCAGCTGAAGAGCGTGCAGTGTGTCGTCTGATGGGTCAGCCATGTGGGCCGCATTTGCTCTGCCGAGTTCCAGCTCGAGCTCCACCAATTCCCTCCTGTGATCACGTTTGTGGCTTGCGATGCTAGATATAGCCTGTCCTCTCAGGACCGTCTTGTAGGCCTCCCACAATATCGAGGGGGATTCAACCGACGCCCGGTTTTCTGCGAAGTAGTTCCGTGTGGCCCTCGTCAGGTCTTTGCCAACGGATGGTACCCTGAGGTATTCCGGGTGTATTGGGTATACTCGCTTGGGAGCCCTTTCAGCACTAGACAAGGTCAGCGTCAACGGTGAGTGGTCTGAGATGCCTCTAGGTCTAATTTGCACCTCCTGAATCGTTAGACATCCGGTGCCTAGGGTGAGAAAGTAATCGATTCTGGATAGGCTATTATGTGTAGCTGAGTAGTAGGTGTATTGACGTTCGTTCGGGTGCATGTGGCGCCATATATCGAGTAGCCCCTGTTCTTCTAGGAAAGCACCGAAGCGTGAGGTGCCAGGTGGGTGCGTTCTGTGTGGGTACCTGTCCTGCGTGTTGTCGATGACTGCATTAAAGTCCCCTCCGATGATCAGGTCACCTTCCGGAAGCTCCAAAAGGAACTTCCCCAGGTCAGGCAGGGCTATTGCATGTAGAGCCGGAGGAACATAGACCGATACTATATTTAACCGAGTACCCTCCCACTGTCCATGTATGGCCGCAAAGCGGCCCTGCGTATCTACTTTGGTTGTCTGGACTATGAACTGTGATGATTTACGCAACAAGATGCCCACCCCCGCGATCCAGAGGTAAAGTCCAAGTGCGCTACCATGTGGTATCCCCGCCTGTCAATGGCCTGCTTGGCCGCGCCTTTAAGGTGTGTCTCCTGAAGAAGGACTAAGGTGGGCCCCACTCTTCTTATACCCTGTAACACCAGTCCCCGCTTGATCTTATCACCCAGTCCCCTGACATTCCAGGACATGATATGCAGTGGCGCGACCGGAGTTCCCGGAGTATTTCCATTATGTGTGTTAGACTGTAGTTGACTAGCCATTAGGGATTCGGGGTGACCCCTCTGTATGATACTCTGATGGGGTCTTCTGATGCCAGTATAGCTGACTTCTGCGTGGTGCACTGTTTCCAGCCTGAAGTGTGTGAGGGGCGTGCAATAGCAACATCAGAGGACTGCTTGCTCCCTTCTTATGAATAATGTGCCACATCCTATCTCTTTGAGTCGAAAAACCAAAACAATACAAGAAAACCAACCCAACCCATTCCCCTCCTGCCCCCTTCCCTGCCTCCCTGCTATACGGACCTGGAACTGCCCGCCCCCCCAACTTAGCAGAGTGCTTAACCCCAGCCCCACATTTAACAATACTTGCTCGCTGGGGTGAAGGACTTTCCGGAGATGACGGCCTCTCTTCCTCTCCTCGGATGCCCTCAGCCCAGTGTCCAGAGGCAGAACATTTGGCAGCAGGTCGCACAATACAACGTTCTGTATGCGCCGGGCAGTTACTGCTCTTCTTCACAGACTTCCGCCTCAGTTCTTTCCAGCAGCGAGTGTGCCCCCGTGTCATGCCCCGACGTCTGGGAATTTGGAGAGCGTCCTGTATCTTGGTGTTTCTGCGATCTCTGTGACCTACGTGGGTTACCTGCCGGTCTCCATCCGTCCAACCAGTCTTGGGCAATCTCAGGATTATCGAAGAACCAGGTTTTATTGTCTGCCACATCCCGCAATCTGGCTGGAAACAGCATTGAGTATGGAATCTCATGTGACCTGAGTTCTCTTTTGACCTCCAGAAACGTTCTCCTGCAACGAGCGACTTCCGCTGTGTAATCCGGAAAGAAGGCCAGCGTTGAGTTCTGGATTTTAATTAGTGGTGCCACTTGAGCCGTCTGCAGAATGGCATCGCGATCTCTAAAATTGAATAGTCTGGCTAGGATCGGTCGGGGAGCCGCACCAGGTTTTGGCTGTGCCCCTGGGACACGATGCGCTCTCTATACTGAGAAGAAAGTGGACAGGACCTTAGGTTTCAGTTCGTTCTTGATCAAGTCTTCTACATATAGGTCCATTGCCCTCGTGCCTTCAGACTCTGGAACCCCAAGGATTCTCACGTTGTTCCTTCGAGAGCGCCCTTCCTGATCATCGAGCCTTTCTCGCAGCACCTTATTTTCCGCCGACATCTTCTCCATTGCCGTTTGGAGCTCCGAGACGTCCTCCACCAATGACTTCGTTACCACTTCCATGGAGCTCATGGAGCTCACTTTCTCGGACATTTCGTGGAAGTCTGCCCTGATGAGCGTAATTTCAGTGGAGATCATGCCTACTGTGGCCTGGACCTGCGCCAAAGCTTTCATCACATCGTCCAGTGTTGCTTCCTTTCCATTCGCGCCCTCCGCCGCCTTATTAGTCGGTGATTTCCCTTCAACTGAGGGTGGTGTGCTCCTGTCGCAGGCAAATCTGTCAATCCGGGTTTGCGTCGTGGTACCTTTCCCGGCCTTGCCCGCCATGATGACTGGTTTCCGCGTACAAGGATAGGATCTACGTCGTGCGGTCACTCAATGGGCGAGCTCTGGTAGTTTCAGAATGTGCTGCGTTTTTGTTTGTAGTTCTGTTTCTTATTCCTGGGTATCGCTCGGTGCACTGCTTCGCCTTGTCAGCTCACTCACTCCTACCGAGCTCCTTGTATCTCCGGGACTCTTGACTCCATCCGGTATCACTCTCCCCCCGGTAAGTTCTCAGAGTGCCACCTATTCTGGGTTCACTTAGTCTCTGATCTCTCGACGACAGTCAGGGTTATGTGCGGCCGCGCCTGATATCAATTCTCGGTGTCCCGAGTTTCACCCGCGGCCTCGGAGTTCTTGGAGACCGCGGGGCACTCAGTCGCTCAGTGCCTCAGTTCCTAGCGCCTTGTTCTGGCCACTCACCGCTGCTATGACCCACTTTGCGGGCGCTGGGCTCTATATGCAGCAGGGGTTCAAATCAACACGGCCGCTTGGCCACCCGTTCACTTCCGGAGCATCGCAGCCATATTCTGAGGCACAACTCTCCACCCGCGTAATTGTTCCACCCCGCACCTTCCTTCAGAGCGTCCACCGCCTCAGTGTAGTCCGGTCTTGTAGTCTTGCTGGTTATCCACGTAGGTCAGGTCTTTGCCTATCGACCGGTCATTTCTTGTGCAGGGTGGCCGATTGTGCTGCACTATCGGCCGGTCACTTCCGCAGGACAGCTTTCTCTCACCGGTACCGACCCTGATTGAGGCTTCTGCTGAATCTTGCCCCACTGAGCCCTGGATCGCACTAGGCCAGCACCAGTGCAAGCAGCGGCCGGCCGCTCCATGTCTGAAGATGTTCCTCGGTGCACTGTGCCCCCTCCGTGCTCCCTACATAGACCATTTGAAAGCGCTGTTGAGTCCTTTGCACAGGGGAGTTTGGGTGCTGTAATCCGGTCGCTCCCTATTGTAACATCCAGTGCTGTGGGCGCCGAGATTGTTCCAAGCCACGGGCTCCTCCGTCCTGGTCAATATGGCGGTCGCCCTTCGTCTTTTCTTTGTCTGGCGCAGCCTCTGGCCGACATTCGATGTTCCAACGGAGCCAAACGTCACTGCAGTTTGGTATCCCGGCCTCGTCTGCAGGCTCCGGTTTAATCTTCCTGCCGGTTGCCGATAGCCGTGTGGTCCATGCCTCCGGACCGGGCACTTCCGGTCCCGGGCCTCCGATTCCTCTGCACTTCCGGCCGGCGTTCTCCTCAGGACAGCTCCCGGATCAGTGATGCTGCCCAGGCCTCCAATACCGCCGGCCACCACTTCGCCCTCCAATGTCGGATCGCGACCAGAGTCGCTGCCGTCTGCTCCGCCCGGTCCTGGGCCTTAGGACCTTCCTCTGGGGATCGTAAATTGCCCGGATTAATGGTCGGGTAGTCGGAGAGGCTGCTCTGTCCCCTGAGCTCGCCTTTTAGGCTGCCGCCATGCTCGGCTGCAAGCCACGCCCCTGATTGTCAACTCTTCTGTCCTGAGGATGGTCTCATGTACTTCATGCTGACAATATGCACCGAAACATTCACATTATTCACTACAACCTCTCTCTGAATTAAACAAATGGGCATCGCTAGCAAGTCAAATTAAGACTGATGGAATAGACTTGATTGGATTGTTTGAGTGGGCTTCCGCTGTTGACAACAGTCTTTACCATATTTCTCAATAGATTTGTAATGTCTACTGGGTCAACAGTTTTGTTTCTTTGAGACAACCCTGTGTGTGATATTGTGTACAATAGTTGGTGATTTATTATATGCCTGGAATTTAAATATAAATTATCATTCGTAAATGAAGTATGACTCACAGAAGCATGTACAATGTATGAATTTAGTCTCTTCAAATACAGTCGGGGGATATCAAGGGTTCTTATGAATGACCTCAAACCATTTAATAGCAGTGCACACCACTGCTGGAACAGTATAAATACTTGCCCTATTGTTTTCAGAGTATCTCTGAATAAAAAGAATGCGTTTCAGCTTGGCCATGGCTTATATAGGCAAAATGGCTGCGGTTCTCGTGAGTCTCGTAAGAAGAGAAACACTTTTACCACGAATTAAATATGTTCTCGAATGGGAGGGTGCTGGTAATAGTCCCAATTAACACCATTAAGGTGCACGGGGGTATGTTGGGCACTCATGACTAATTCTAAGATCAATATAATTATTCCAATGCATCATTAAAAAGCGTTCCAATGCTTTATTTAATTATTACTATTCTGTTTATTAAGTAGGCTCAACAGATGACTGATATGGCCTCTGCAGGTGTTACTTCAACTTTCCAATAGAAATAAAAATAAAATAGAGGCATCAAATACATTATATGTGGTCAGGAGGCTAAGGCACTGATTACACGTTTAGGTGCTATTTATCACAAATGATAAATTATGATACCAATGGCTGTTCTTTATCGGTGCAATAAACACTAGTTTCCCTATTAAATTTTGGGAGGATTGACCTGCTTAAAATGTAACTAAGGTTGAGAGATTTAACGCATCCGATACCTATCGAATGAGTTAAATACCCAGCAACTTGCAATTCCGACCAGTGTGTAAACAGGGTTTTTCTGGCCAGGTCGGAATATACTGACCAACTCGTAATCAGGGCCTAAATCATCTAATTTAAAACACAGACACAGCAATAATGAACTCATAATTGTCCCTGACAAGACGGTAGACTCACAAGAGTCACAAGAGGGACATGTCTGTCTAATCTGCTTAACTCTCCCACCCCCCACCCCCCTTCTTAATTAAGTGACCAAATGCCAATTTACTAGTTGTCTATCACCCTCGGTTGACTTTCTACTTGCTTGCTGGCATTAGGTTCTAATTCACCAAATTGACTTAATTATTTTGGGGAATGAAATAGAAATATCAATAACTTAACAATTCTTTATTAATTACCGTTTAGCCACCTATTAGACGCATCTTAATTAATTGTTTATGTGATGCATTTCCCCCCAACCACATTAACAAGACCAGATTTCTTGGTCATTAATTCGACAGCACTACATGAAGGTCATCACTTCATCAAGGGTCAGTACATCTTAACCTTATAATCATAATTGTCAGAAATAATGGCTTTTTTAATGGCTTACGTGCACTTTCCCTTGAAATGTCATTTTTGGTATGCTAAAGTTTTCTGACTTTTTAGGTGAATATGGCTCAGTTTTGGCATTTCAGTTTCACTCAGATTCAGTCAGTAAAAGATGAGCAGGAAGTCAAATAAGAAGCGCTTTCATTTTAGGTTTCATCGACATTTTTTCTCTTTGTTTTTGCAAAAACCTTAAATGTATTTGAGACACACCAGGCATGAAAGTATAATTAGTGATAGGTCTCAGTATGCATATTATTTATATCTGGAGAAGTGTGGCTCAATGGTTAGAGCGGCAGACCCTGATGCAGAGGTCTAGCCCGGGACCAGGGTTCAATTCCCCGCCTCGGTGGGTCTTGGGCTCAAAATTCCATGGACCTGATAATTCTCGCCTCGGTGCATATTCCAATCATGGAGTCCCACTCTGCAACTCTGGGCAATAGCTTGCATAATCTCCACAACGGCTCCCACAACGCTAAGGATGCCTGGCCTCCACCTTGGGGGTGCCCAGGAGTGGACCCCTCACAGGGAAAGCCAGGGTTGGTTCTACAGCGGTATTCGTACAAGGTATTCGTACAAGCGCCTTGAGACCCTTGCGGGTGAGTAGTGCGCTATACAAGTATCAATTTACATTACATTACATCTCCCTCTTCAATGTTCCCAAATCTTCCGAGACAGCTGAACCAAAGCATATGCATACCCCCTTGCATGCCTGCTTATTTCAAGTCAGCTGGTCCACAACACAGCTATCTGCTGCTCACTTATATTGACCATCAAGACCACATAACTCATGTCCTCTAGTCCGTGATTGTCAACCGAAGCAAAAGAGGTTTAATTTTAATTTTAAGCACCTCTGTATCTTCCACTGATCATTGTAGGTCAAAGCCTGCCTCGTCACAATACATTTAGGAATATCTCCCCCTAGCCCCTACTCTCTACAGTCCTCACCTTGCTCCCAGGGGGGGGCCCTCCACATGGGCGGAGGAGCGTCGCCATACTGCTTTCTCGCAGTGGGAAAAGCAGAAACATATAATGGTATTTTTACCATTTTATGTTTCAGCTTCTCACATTGCAAGAAAGCAGAATAAGGGTTTGATTGGGGGCGGGCGGGATGAGTGGCTAACCCAATGTTATAGGCACTGACTGTTTGGTTGGCCCAAGGGCAGACCAAACTAGTCGACTCCCCATAGACTCCTGTACGGTTGGCATCCTAACCAATCAGGATGCTGCCAGTGCAGTGTTGCGATTGGCTTTTGAGAGGAGAGGTAGGCTGCCTGCTTCTGCTTCCTGTGAGCAGAGAGGGAGAGAGCAGGATGTGGGACCGGAGGTGAAGGAAAGTTTTTTTTTAAATTAAATTAAACGCCCCCTCCCCGCTCGAGTTGGGGGGTTAATTTAATAAAATTAATTATAATATAATATAACATAATATAATTTAATATAATATAATATAATACAATACAATATAATATATGTTAGTCACAATGCCACAACTCTCTCCTTTTTGGTCTTTTGAAGGGCAATTGTGTGTAAATGAAATATAAAAGCCTACGTATAAAATGGGAAATACATAAGAGAACGTTATCACTGGGGTTGAATACATATTCCGTACTTTCTAAGGCAGGTGAACAACATTTAGTTGATTCGTCAGGCACGTCAGGAAAACGAGTCACCTTGTTATTTTGTGCACCAGGCCCTGGAGGTTGTATTTGCTTAGCCGGGTGTTAAAAAGAAAGCTCCGTCTATCCGCCGTTACAGGCACATAAAAAATCGATAATTTGCAAGGATAGATTTGTTTTTTGTGATAATACGAAAGAAGCTGAAGTGAAGCGGTTTCTCCTGATTTGCTGTTCGTATTATTGTCTGTGTGAAAATTGGATAAGGCTGGCACCCAATGTAAAGCAATCAAGGTCGGTAAACCATCTGATAATTCAAATGCTTGAAGGAAACACGTAGCCGTTTGAAGAAGTCCCACTGAGCTTGCTTGGGTATGTGTCCTTGTAAGGGAGAGAGTGGAAATAACCCTTTTTGAACAACTATAAAAGATTGGTCACGCATTCATAAAGAATAGCATTTAAAAAAAGATTTCTCCATGGTTTAATTTACTTGGTTTACTATGTTCTAATACTTGTATTAAATTCTGTATTTTTGATATAGTGAGAACCGAATGTGATCTTGATAGTTTGTAGGACACCAGAGTTGTGATTATGATTAAGGCTCCCTTTTCCCGTTTTTACGGATTTTTACAGATACATGCAGACAGAAAACAATCTGTTTTCCGCCTGCATTTATTTTTAAAAGTGATTAAATAACAGGATGGCATTTCTTTAAATGATTTAGCCAGGTCTGCAAGTACCTTGGGGCATAGGCCGTGACTTGAAGACATAAGGGGCACATAAACTGCTTAACGGAGGGGGTCACTGAGTGAACCACGAGCGTCCACTCAGCATTTATTTAAACTAGCCCCTTTGTAAATGTGCAACATTGTACCGTAGAGCCCTGTTGTGATGTTGAAGGATAGACACTGACTAAAAAGAGACCCTTCAGACCTCAAACATGTAGAAGACACCGTTCTAGACGGAGGAGGGGAGTTTGCCCCACTAGACAACAGATTGATTCAGGGAGGGAACTGGTGGTTGCTGCTGCTGCAATGTTGGGAAACCCCAATGAAAAGCCTGGAAAAAAACACTGATCATTGAGGAAGACTTTATCTCGGGTAAAGAGTGTGGGAGAATCAGATGACAGTGGTCAATACCTAAAATAAATCCTAGCACCAAGGACAAAATAATACACTGATCAGTCACTCACTCTTTTCAGATGACATAGGCATTTAACATTGCTGTGGACGCACCGGATAGTTTAATATCCTTTTTATGTTCGTCTGAGGCAACACAGGGCAGCTGGGGGCCTGATTGTCTCCTAGCTCTTACTTTCCCCATATCACCGACTGTTAGGGTCTCCTCATGGGGTACACTGGAAGTGGGGAGAGGGACATGTTCTTTATTCGTTAAGACGGTATGCCTCATCGTTTCTGTCTTTTCGGCGGGAATGATTTGGAAAATAAGATGCTGCTTTTGATATTCAGTCTTTTTCATTGTAGGATGTTCGTTCTGCAGTGGGGATGATGACTGTGACAGCAGAACGACCATCAAATGCAGGGATGGCGTGACTGCATCCAGCATAAGACATTGATTTATGCCTGCACGCTACAGACAGGTGAGCAGGTTAAGATACTAATGCAGAATTCACCTAACAAACACTATAATGTGCAAGCTTACATTAGGAGGTGGGGGGTCAGATTGCATTCTTCCCAAAAATCCATCTCACAAAGATTGAGGGGCAGTCAATATGAAAGAGGTGGAATGGTCTTGAATATTACACGGCATACTTGGTTTTCATCCGTAGAGTACTGATTTCGGTCAGGGCTAGTAAGCATCTCAAAACTTTGATGGAAATAATTGACTCTGAGGAGATATACGTCATTTTGGGAGGTGGACTTGAGGAGTAAGCCATACCATTGACAAATATTTATGCTCCGAATTTGGACCAAACTACATTCTTGAGGGGTCTATCGCCACCCCTAACCATTGTCCTATAGTAGCCAAATGTAATCAGAGAAGATATTAACTGTGTGGCAGATGTTGAACTAGCTAGATCCCATTATTCCCTCCTCACATCTGGAATACACAGAACTGCCAGACTCTTTAGTTGTTGGATCTCACTATGGGAAATGATAGACATTTGGCGAGTATACAGTCCATAAAATATCATACCATAACATAGCATAACATTACATATGTATTTGCAAAGCGCACGTTCAATAAGAAGTGCATCTTGGCGCTCAATAATTGATTTGTATTGTTACCCAACCCATTGGTACTCATTTTTCGACCTCAGAAGGATGAAAGTCTGAGTAGACCCGCCGGTATTTGAACCTGTGACCACTGGGGAGTAAATCCTTCTTTTATTCCAGCCTGCATGACCTGCTTCATACATTGAGTATCTGGCAAAAACCTACTTGAACCACAGCCCTTTGATCTTATCCCTACACGAGGTTGCCCCAGAACAGCTACTGGGAAATGATTTGGAAACTTAAAACAGACTTAGTAGTTTGTGCTGCATTTAAAGTCACTCTGAAAGAGGCGATAAATAAATACTTTGAATTACATTGAAAATGCAAGAACAACATTCTCAGTGTTGATTTAATGGAATGCTTTCAATACAGTGGTGAGGGGTCAAAGCATAGCCAATAGAATTAAGGTGATAGCACAGCTTCACATCAACATTATTAAGCAAAAGCAACTTCTACCCAAAAAATACCCTAGACAAAGATCTCATGTGCAGTGGTAGAACTGGCATCCTTGGCTTGGTTTCTCCTGGCTTTTTGTCTCTGCCTCCTGTATGTTTTAGTGTGTGCTGGATTTATTTATTTTGCTGGTTTTGGTGCCCTGCGGAGTTTGCCACTGCTGATCAGGGCCAAAGTGCAAGTACTCCTTATTTAAATTGTAATTCTGTTTAGTTATTCATGATTGGCATATCTGATTTACTGGTAAGACTCTAGTAAAGTGCATTGTGTGTGCCCAGGGTCTGTAAATCAAATGCTCCTAGTGGGCCTGCAGCACTGATTATGCCATCCACACCAGTGGCTTTTAAAATGTGTCTCAGGCCTGCCACTGCAGGGTCTATGCATGCAGTTTTAACTGCATGTCGACCTGACAAATGTACCCACTTGACTGGTCCTAACCTTCCCTTTTCTTACATGTAAGTCACCCATAAGGTAGACCCACGGTACCCCGTTGGGCAGGGTGCAGTGTAGGTGAAAGGTAGGACATATACTGGTGTGTTTTACATGTCCTGATAGGGAAATTCTGCCAAATTCGTTTTTCACTATTGCAAGGACTAGCACTCCCTTATCTCCTTGCTGCCCGTTTTTGGAGACTGTCCGCAGGAAGGGAAAGCCTGCATCACTAGAGGATTCCTGAAGATTTCTGAGCATTTTCGTCGTCACCCTTGACCCCGCAGCGCCTCGCACACAGGAGGCTGCAGACTTTGGAACAGCTGAGGACAGGAGGCGCGGGCAGGTGAGCAAGCCGGCGGGGCTGCGAGCACGCAGGCAGGGACTCCAATGACCAGGAGCCCCTGCGCGCCCATCTAACACACCTGGGCTGCTCTCCCCGCTGGCCACGCCCCCCGCCCTCAGTCCTGAAAAAGCGGCGGATTGTTAAACAGAGCGGAACCCTTATCTCCTTGCTGCCCGTTTTTGGAGACTGTCCGCAGGAAGGGAAAGCCTGCATCACTAGAGGATTCCTGAGGATTTCTGAGCATTTTCGTCGTCACCCTTGACCCCGCAGCGCCTCGCACACAGGAGGCTGCAGACTTTGGAACAGCTGAGGACAGGAGGCACGGGCAGGTGAGCAAGCCGGCGGGGCTGCGAGCACGCAGGCAGGGACTCCAATGACCAGGAGCCCCTGCGCGCCCATCTAACACACCTGGGCTGCTCTCCCCGCTGGCCACGCACCCCGCCCTCAGTCCTGAAAAAGCGGCGGATTGTTAAACAGAACGGAACCCTTATCTCCTTGCTGCCCGTTTTTGGAGACTGTCCGCAGGAAGGGAAAGCCTGCATCACTAGAGGATTCCTGAGGATTTCTGAGCATTTTCGTCGTCACCCTTGACCCCGCAGCGCCTCGCACACAGGAGGCTGCAGACTTTGGAACAGCTGAGGACAGGAGGCGCGGGCAGGTGAGCAAGCCGGCGGGGCTGCGAGCACGCAGGCAGGGACTCCAATGACCAGGAGCCCCTGCGCGCCCATCTAACACACCTGGGCTGCTCTCCCCGCTGGCCACACCCCCCTGTACGCCAACCAATAAGCAAGTGCCTATAGGGTTTACATTGGACCATTGTCCCCGCACAGCGGGAGCGAGCGGGAGCGCGCCGGGAGAAGCCCGGGACAAGGGCGGGGCCGTCTGTGGCCGTCCGGGGCCAACGGAGGCCGGGCTGGGCCCATTCCCTAACTTCTTTCATTACGGATTAGCTAAGGTACTGTCTTTCATGAGATAACTTTTGTGTACTACAGACATCGTCTGCTTTCGAACACTGTTGCCTGGTTCACTACCTATTGTGCACCCTCCATTCTTTTCCTTGTTACCAGACGGGGGTCAGCAGGGTCTTTGAGCCCTTACTGAATCGCCCAGGAACAAGGTCTAGTAGGGGGGGTTAATGCTATAGAATAGGACTAGTTCCTGTGTATTTGGTCTTTTCTAGATTTTATTGTCGAATGATCTTGCCTTATAGGTGATTCACTCGAGATCAATTGGGACTGAATTTAGGCTATTTCCGAGACTACCCCACACTTGAACCCTAGCATTTCTTGTAATTGCTTTAGGATCTGAGTTTACAGATTTTATAAATTGTTTATGTTGTATGATACTGTTTTACCTTCTGTCCTGCTAAACCTGCGGCCTGTCCTCATCACCCTACATCACCCATCTGTGTAGTTCCTGATTCTTGATACTATTTTTTTATTCTCTTGCAAACATGTCTAAAAAGTCGGCCTCTGTCACCCCAGCACCACTTAAAACCTTAGATTCCTTCTTAGTACAAGTGGTCAAAAAAATAAATAACGACAGAAGGGAATCCTTAGGTCTAAGCCAATCACCAATTTTGCTCCCATTGAGCCCTGATCCTAGTGCACAAACATCTGGTACTCCACTACCAGACCCTACAATTCACATACCCGACACTAATTTATTAAATCTGGAAATAGATGATGGAAATTCCGATCTGTTAGTTAATTTGTCATCAAATGTAGTGTCTGATTCTGAGCAACAGCAAAACACCGTTGCAGAAATTCCTTCATCTTCATCGCCTGTTATGCGACCTATGAGAAATTGTAGAAAAGCTCAAGCCAAACGGGGGGGGAAAACAGTTAGGAAGGAAAAAGACTACCTCACCCCCTAGACATAAAGGGAAAAATGTGGAGCGCGAAGACCCCGATGAGCTCAAACAAATCATCGATGATGATCTATTTAATAGGATTTCTGACATGATAGATATTAAAATTAAGACCATTATCAAGCCACTTATCGGGAAAATAGATAAATTAACATCAGAAATAAAAAAGATGGGAGGGTTGCAAAGCAAGATGGCTAATGACCTGGAGAATTTAGCCACTGAAGTTATTAAACCTGTTGTCACCGTGGAGGAAGACCTGGGTGCTGATACAGGTCCTATGGATACTCAACAACAGTCCATTCTGGAAGGCCAATTGCCTCCACCTGTGCCCACCCATGATGATGTAACAAGAGAGCCCCCCACGTTACAACCTATGGCACCAACCCCACTGCATTTAGGGGATGATTCTTCCCAATTTATTTTGGAAGCCTCACCATTGGTCCTGGTATTGGCAAATGTCCCTGTTTTATCTCAGGAGCAAAAAGAATCCGCCCAAGGACTAAAGGATAAAGCTTTATATTGGCTCACCAATAATATGCGCATGGCAGACCAGGGAGCTGAACAACTAGCGGGGGAAATTGTCATGGCAAGGAGGGTACCATGGATTGGGAATAAGACTAAGAAGTTTAATGGGGACTGTGTTATACTAAATTTTGCTAGCGCAGAAGTACTCCCTAACATTCTTGCTAACATCCTCCCACCGCAACGTAGAACTGGATCTATAATTCCCCTTACCCTGAAATTCTTTTATACTGATACCCAGATGGCGACCTCCTCCAACATCTCCAGGCCTAGAAGGAACGCCAGAATTGCTCACTGGGGAGGGGAAACTAGACCCAGATTTAACAACGATCATTTTCGCCCCACGACTACCCGCGGGCTAGGGCAATACAATTTCCCGAACGGGCCAATGGCCAGAACACCAGGGCTACTTTGGCCCAATTTAAATTTAAATAGGTGGGGTTCAAACACTCAAGGTTATGATAATAGAGCCCAGGGCAATGGGTTTATGACTAGGCAGGGGAATGAACAATTTTTTATGCGACCTAATACTCCCCAGCCTATGTGGAATCCAGCAGCAAATGGATGGGGCCAGGTGCCCACTCCCTTTGACTGGGGATTGGGAATGGGAAACAGATATGGAGTTCTGTCGGGCCTAAACGACTGTGACTGACATATAGAGGTTACAAACCAGGGGAAAGAAGCCATAGCCCAACACTTGGATCAGATCAGTCCACGCATCAATGGCTTAGACCCCAATGAACTCTACCCTCAGTCAGTGCACGAAGGTCATAATACGATTGTGAATGATCATCCCATACCCACGTTATATATGCCCGACCATAGCCCGATTCAGGGCCGGGGTAGTACGAATCTACATAGTCCACTGGATGTAGGATTCAATGAAGCAACTCAAACACCTCAAGAACCTGAAGTGGCATCGGTCCGGCGCCCAGTAACTAAGACATCCATGGATTCCTGTAGGTTAATAAGCTGGAACATAGCAGGGCTAAATGGCAAGCGTCAGGATAAATCCTGGTCAAGCTTTGTCCTAGGCCACCACATTGTTGCCCTTCAGGAAACCTGGGACACCTCTGATAATTTGTGGTGGGACGGGTTTATTAGTTTCACCAAAGCTGCCGTCCACAGTCGCACGGGGAGGGCTAAGGGAGGCCTTTTATTTCTGTTTTCTCTAGATTTAAAGGGCAGCTGCAGGCAGATCAGCACCGACTCCCCTAATATCCTGTTGGTCGAAAGAGTGATCAAAAACACCAGTAGGACTATTTTTATAAATTTCTATAACTCAGGGAACAGTGATCACAGAGGCCGCAATATTACTGATTTGGATAGTATTTTAAACTCGGTCAGTCAGAATAATACGCTTGATACAGACTACATTTTATTAGGTGATTTTAACAGTCATCCGTGCAATCTAAATTGCAGGAGAAGTAGCCCTGATGGGGATGATGGACCTGAGGGACCTCACTTTGAACATACCACTGAGGGAGAGGAGCTGGAAGATTTTCTCGCCAACTTTGACCTCTATGAACCAGATGGTGGCATTAGACAGCCAACCTTCACTGGTATCCTTCACGGTACAATTATTGATTATATATTTGTATCCTTAGGCACTCTTAGCCGGGTCAATGTCTATCGTACCACACAATCACATCTTAGTGACCATAACCCGGTAGAGTTAGAATTGGCATGCGGAGGCAATATAGGACCATCCCCACAGAAAGTAACAGCCCACCCCCTGAGGACTACTGGTCAAGGAAGACGCATGAAATGGGCAAAGGTGGTTCCGGAAAAATTCTATGCTGAAAACTTCTCAAAGATTAGGGGGCAGGTCGAGGTCTGTAATAACCCTTGTGTACAGGGCCAAGAAATTGTAGAGGCTTTTGAGGCCATATGTGGGCAGGTGTCACAGGACCTTTTGGCCAAGACTAAAAATGTAATTCCAGGGAATAAACGCTGGTTCGACTCAGCATGTTCAAAAGCACATAGATCACTACTGGCAGCCCTAAAAAGCACCCCTAGGGTAAAAGATGAGATCACCAGACTCAGGAAAACTTATAAATTAGCTATAAAAAAACGAAAGGATACCATTAAACAAGAAGCATGGGAGGGCCTCCTTTCAGCGGCAGTCCTGAAGGATAGCAAAAAATTCTGGGAAATTATTAAACAGCCCTTCTTCTCAGATGACAATAATGATATTACGGACTGCGTTATTCCTGATGAAAAATGGTTATCTCACTTTAAAAATGTTTATGGGGACACTGCTGATGTAACCAAAGACGCCCAGCTGACAAAATCAGCCATCCACCCCATTATCTTTAACCGAGTTGAGGTGGAGAAAGCCATTATGTCCACTACAAAGCACAAGGCACCTGGCCCTGACGGTGTGCCTGCCGACTTTTTTATGTATTCCCCAAAACTGTGGGCCGAAGTCTTGGCAAATGTGTTTAATGCAGTTAATGGTAACCCTGTACCTACATCATGGAACACCTCTACCATAGTTCCCATCTTTAAAAAAGGCCAGCGGGATGATCCAGGCTGTTATAGGCCTATATCCCTTCTTGATTCCTCAGTAAAAATTCTAGGGAGAGTTCTTTTATCTAGGTTGAGGGAGAATGTTGAGGGTTGTGGCGGATTGTCCGAAATCCAATATGGATTTAGGGAAAAAAAGGGGACTATCGAACAGTGCATTAACTTACATCTCCTCATCTCCAAATACACTATAGCTAAGGAGGGGTCTTTGTATCTTGCATTCATGGACCTCTCCTCGGCATTTGACTTGGTCAATAGGACTAAGTTGTGGTCCATTCTGTTGGAGATAGGCATTGATGAGGCATTGGTCACCTTTATGGCCTCCCTGCACCAAGAACTCTTCTCGAGTGTACGTGTGACGAACGAGGGCAGGTGTACTGCTCTCTTCAGATCATTAAGGGGTGTGCGGCAGGGCTGCATTTTGGCCCCCTTACTCTTCACCATCTACATCAATGGCCTGGGTGCGCACCTAGAGGGGCAGGAAGCCGACGTCCCGCGTGTAGGAGCAACAAAGATCCCGGCACTCCTATACGCGGATGACGCCGTGCTGATCGCCCGTACGGGAGTTGGCCTCCAGCGCCTATTGAATGCTTTCGGTGCGTTTATGGAGCAATTAGATCTTAAAATAAACGTAGCCAAGTCACACACAATGGTGGTGGGCCTAGAGTGTCGTAGGAAGAGAAACAAAACATTCACCTGCAGGGGGGATCTGGTCTCTAGGGTATCCACATTTCCTTATCTAGGTATATTGTTCGACCAGAAAGGGACCTGGGGTCCACAGGTTAGAGCTAAGAGGTTGGCCGTCATACGATCATCCTCAGCGCTCTTGAGTTTTGCTGGTAGGCTAGGGGCTAGGCCTATGGAAGCCATCTTAAAAATCTACAATAGCAAATCTGTGGCCATTGCACTATATGGTTCCGCATTGTGGGGATATGTAAATGTGGAACCAATTCAGAGAGCAGAGAATGGATTTATCAGAGCCCTGCTCTCTGTACCCCAGTCGACCCCAACGTATTCTATACATAAAGAAGTTGGCCTTCAGTTTCTTTCAGATAAGTTGAGTATGGCCCCTTTGATTCTTTGGTTAAAAATATGGATGAATGAAGAACTCCCATTAAACCACAAGATCTTGACCGATGTCCTGTCCCTCGATAAATCTAACAAGATTCCTTGGCTGGCCTACTTGGCCAGGGCTTTCGTTGACTTAGGCCGCCCGGAGCTTTTTACTTCCCCGGAGATCATTAGGATCCAAGATCTCGACTTTGTCAAAAAGTCCTTCATGGGAAGGAAGGAAATATGCTGTGAAGAACGTGAACTAGCAAAGCCGGCAGTGAGGGATCATTTCCTGTTGGTTAGTTCGCCATCACTCGCGCCATATCTTGGTTTCGTTACTCTCCCCTTCCATAGGTTTCTTTTAACCAAATTTAGATTTAATTTGTTGCATTTTTATTTAGGCTCTTTTAATAATTGGCAGAAGCCAGAACTAGCCCCGCCTTGTAGCTGTGACCAGTTTTCAGTGCAAGATACAATGCATTTTGTTATGTTTTGTGGGTTATATTTAGAGCCTAGGAAAAAATTCTTGTTGCCAATTCTTAAGAAAGCCGGCTTCACCCAGGTGAGACCGGCTTTGCTCTTCCTACAACTACTACCTAACCCCCACATTACTTTTTGCGTTGCTAAATTTCTGGTTGCCGCCTCAAGAGCGAAAGCTGTCTGCCAAGATTAGTTATTTATGTCATACAATCTTTTTAACTGTTTATTATAAAATCTTAAAATTGTTGCTAGATTTCTATATCATGTGTATTTTGAAAAATGTTATATGAAATGTATTTTATTCTTCTTCTCTTTGTATGGTTTTTAAATAAGCTGAATAAAGATATTTTGACTTGACTTGACTTGACTAGCACTCCCATAGGCTATCATTGGAGCCACCTTGTAACATTTTACAAGTGTAACTTTCAATTGGGAACAGCTAGAGATTTAGAGTTTGGGCTCTCTGAACTCAAAATGTAAAAAAACACCATTAACTAAGGGGGGGGGGTTTGAATTGTGTTTTAAAATGCCACTTTTAGCAAGTGTGCATTTTCTTGTTTAACTATCTTGTCTGCCTCAGCCTGCCTATGGATTCACGATCTGGCTTTAGACTGACAGGGGCTGTTTGTACATTCACTTCAGACACTCACACAACTTGAGCATAGGTGTGCCCTGCATATGCTGATGGGCCATTTGGAACTAGAGTGGTGGGAGGAGTTGTCACTGACACCCTGAATAGGCTGTGGCTGCTCTGCACTATGATTTTTCCACATCCTGTAGTGAAACTGGACCAGGGAGGACAGAACTGCTTTTTTAGAGCAAGAGAGGCTATCTGAACAAAGACATTTAAAGAGAAAAACGGGCATAAGTATTAGACCTAAAACCCCAGAACTTTGGATTACTTCTAGAATCAAGAGGTACCTCCGCCAAGGAGAAGAGCTAAAGAGCTGTGAGGAGGAGACCTCCCCTTTGCTGTGTGGTGCTTTGCTGGGTTGGCCTGCAGTTGCTGCTTCTGCCAAGGAGAGGACAAAGACTGGACTTTGCTAAGAAACCTGCTTATGAAGAATCTCCAAGGGCATGTGTGTGCTTGCCTCCTGTTCTGAAGTCTCAGGCACACAAAAACTTCACCTACAGCCTTCTTGAACTTCACTGTTTTGAGTTCTGACCTGCCTGAGGGTGCCTATTCCAGTTCTGGGCCTCTGGAGGATGTTCGTGCTACAGAAAGTTGTGAAGAACTGAAGAAATCTACAAAACCAATGCTTCGCCCAACCTGCAGCTGCATTTTCTGACGATGCACCGCCATGCGGGAGAAATTCCAGATGCACAGCCCTGTGCGGCTGGTAAAATCCAGGGAGCGCTTGCCTGTGGTATGAAGAATCATTGCTCGCCAAGTCCAGTGCTTTGACCTTCCAAAGTCCAAGATCACCCCACCGACTCCGACACGGGCATAGTTGGACGACAATGAGAAACAACACATCGTGGGGCCGCAGCTGAAGAAATTGACACATCGCCAGCCTGATGCCCCTCCATCAGTCTCCAGCATGCCCAGGATCTGCACTCATCATGCCTGTGCACCACGCATCTCCATCACAGCAGCCGCAGACCTGAACCGTCTTGGAATCAACGCTTCACTTCCCCATACACTCCGAATTTGATGCACCAATTATCCTGTGTGCAGCAGAACTGTTCCATCACATCCCTGAAGACTCAAGAACAGATGCATTGCTGCGTTTTCCCACTCTTCCCACCCTGTGGCTGCTTTGCCTTGTGGATTTTGACGCATCTGAGGTACTTTAAGAAAAAAATCACACATCCATAGAGTCCTATGGACAGAATTGCTTGAAACCTTGTAAAAGTCATATTTTTGTTGTGTATGTTGGACTTTTCTAATTTTGGTCTTGTTTGGTTAAGACAAAGATACTTTTTTTTCTAAACTGGTGTGGTGTCCTTTTGTAGTGTTTTCACTGTGTAACAGTGTTTGTTATTCACAATGCTTTATATATTACCTCTGGGATAAGCCTGTCTACTCGTGCCAAGCTACCAAGGGGTGAGCAGGGGTTATCTAGGTGTGTAGCTCCCTTATCTTGGCTAGAAGGAAGGCTCCTTACTTGGACAGGGTGCATACATTTCCCAACTAGAGTCCCCTAATTCTAACATACACTATCATATGAAGTGAGCAGCTACTGCAGAAAAAAGAGAATTTTCGGGCCGATTACGATGTCGGCCAGAAAGCCTCTGACCACTAGTCAGAAGCTTTCTGACTGCAACCAGAGGCTTTCCGACTGACCCGGTCGGCTTGCGGTCTGACCACCCGATTACGATGTAGTCAGAAGGTAAAAAGACTGGTCAGTCCGACGCATTCCAACTGGCTCTCAGAGTCTTCCTGCCGGTCGGAACCGCACTGTAATCCCCTATAGACAGCATTTCTGCCATTGGGATTACGATATTGGTTTCCTACAGCCTTTCTGTGCCGGCCTTTGTGATACAGAGAGGCTTTCGGAAAGCAGCTTTGGGGGGCCCAACCTGGGCCCCTTTGCTTCCGTGACCTGTGGTTGATGGCTGAGTGGGTACCCTAAAACCCTGCACTGTGTGGCAGGCACCATAGGGTGCCTGCCCCAGGGTGTAGGATTTTACACACATCCCCATTTCTCTATAGAAGCCTGTATTACTGCTGGTATATGGACGTAACACAAGCTCCCACAGAGGAAAGTGAGTATGTGACCGAACAGTGTTTGGTCGCATCGTGATCAGGCAGTCGGAACCGCCGACCGGAGGTTGGTTGGTCCCAAGACTGAGATGGTGAGGTAATTGAAATTTTTATGGTCAAGTATGTCCTCTAACGTGTACCCCAACGTCTCCATGTACGTGCTTCAAGTACATGTAATTTCCCTCCATGACCGAATATGAAGACGCAAATACATTTGCGTCCAACGTTAACATGTCCTCTTTCAGATCCACCATGAATGGATCGATAATTCAGTTCCTAACCATGCCATGCCAACGTCTTTACATGGTACACTTTTACGTTTTTTCCGGCTCTGCCGAGCTAGGTCCTGATTTCTGTTTCCGAACCTTTCTGCTTTCTGCCTCTGAAAGCTGCAGCATGGACACGTATCCCTGACCTCTGCCTTACTTCCTGCCAAGCGAAGCGGTACCTGGCTCAACCTGGCCTGCCTGCCAAGACAGTATTTTGCCTTCAAGTTATCTGTTCAGCCTCCTCGAAAATACATTCCTGTCTAGTGATTTAGGTAAACATCTCCCCAGCTGCAGAGCAAAGAGCAAGCCCTCCTTTCTCCATGCAAGTAATTTACAGATCCCGTTGCCATAGTAGGCCCATGGCCCCGCACGTAGACACGTAGACACATATGCACGCACTAGCGTTCAGTATAGAATAGCCTCTGCCCGAGAGACTTTCTACTCCAGATAATACATCCTCCAAACATAAGATACCAGATATGTTATAGGTCCAGGTCGTTCTGACATCCCAGACTTCTGTCTCCTCTACTAGTGTTAAAGTTCTCCCCAGTTACACGACTATGTCACGTCATGCTAGCTGCGCGCGCATCCGCACTTCCTGCTGACTCTGCAGATTACCTCTGTGCATACACCCACTTATGACATTTTCGGTGACGTCTACATTACGTTCACATTATACGCCTCCGTGTACGCCTATTCCACGCCTTCTTTCACACCCCCCTGTTACGCACATGTGTTCTTATCTTCTTCTTTTCACCTGTTACGCCTACTGTATTGGATTCAATGATGTTACTTTACTATATATAATGTGTAATGTTAATAAAACGTTGACTGTCCCTTCCCGAACCCTAGTGGTGACGGAACATGATATCCAACCTCAAGGTTCATTGTAGGTTTTTCATTAAACCCCGTATGACTCAGATACCACGGACTCTGCCTCTTATTTGAATGAGCTGTCTTGTAATGATAATTATACGGAAAAACTGATTAGGTAAATTTATTTACCACATAATTTGGCGCCCGAACAGGGACCCTCCCCCACCCCACGCGCCGGCGATGCGTCGCAGGCCTTGCCCCCTGCCACAGCCGTGACGGACACCTATGCGCATCTGCAGGTTTTCCTGTATCTCCCTCAGGCCTACGGAGGTCACGGAGACTGCGGTCGACATCCAGACGAGGCGGTGAGGAGTGCGGAGGATCCCGACCAGAGCCCAGCCGAGAGTAGCAGTGTCCGAGGTATCCAGAGGCCCACCTGTTCCGAAGTACCAAGGCGTAGCAGTAGCAGTACCAGTAGAAATCCAGTCCAGTCCGAGGCCTTCAAGTTCAAGTTCAAGTATTGCTCCCGGTGAGTACCGTTGCTAGGAACGCATCTAGACGGGTGCATTAGTTTGTGTCCGGTCAAGACAGGTCTGGGTACGCAGTCCTGGTCCGTACGTGTTCACTTAGGTGAGCGCGGTATGACGTGTCTCTTTATGGGACCGGTCTGTACTGTTTAGCAGTGCATCTAGTAATTCAGTAATTCAGTGATTCAGTATTCAAGCCTTCAAGCATTATTTCACGTGATTCCAAGTATTGTGTTTTATGTACTAGACAGTATCTATTCGAAATGTTTTAATGTGTTTTATGTCGTGGTATGAATGACTGTTTGCTTTCCATTCTTGTGTTTATTGTGTTCAAGTCAAAGTAATAATGCCGTTATTTTCGAAGTTACGTCAGATAGGAACTAGGAAAGGGATACTTGAAGAAGCAGTGCCTGTTCCGCCTAGGGACACTCCAGGATACTTTATGTACCACAAGCACGGCTTAGATGCCATACTGTACTTAGACTTGTGGGTCGATTACACCAAGCACTTGGATGAGAAATATAGATGGCCTGTCTCAGGAACATGGGATGCTGAATGCATCATGAGAGTAGAAGAATCATTATGGAAAAAGAAAGCCAGACAATCTCAGAAAGATGCCATAGAATTGTGGCGTAAAGAATCTCATAGAAGAACAGAAAAAGCATTCAGAAAAACAGAGAGAAGTAGAGAAGAATCCGAAAAAGCCAAAGAAAAAGAGTTACTAGAAGAAGGAGAACAGGTCAGATCAGAACAATTAGACCACCAAAGAAATGCACTCATTACAGGCATGTATCCAGTTCTTTCCGAGGGTCTGCCTAAGGCGACCCCGGAAGTACCCTGTAACTTGCCACCACCATTGGTTCCGACTAAAGTACGTCACCATAAGACCGCAGCAGATATTTTCCTTTCTTCCTATTTGGATGATGTAGCTCCCGCATATACCAATGTACCCGTACATCCTGCTAATATTAATCTGCCACAGCATATTCCTGCTGATCAAGTCACGACCCCTCCACGTCAAGTATTACTTCCTGCACCTGCTGTCACTTCCCCTGCTGCTGCTGTTACTGGTCCCCCTACTTCTGGTCCTCTTAACCCTTTTGTTACAGATGCGACTCAGTCGTCTTCGTTAAATGTACCTTTCCCACACGCAATGACGTCAAGTCATGCTCATGGTTCTGCCTCAGGAAGTGCCACTGGAGGTGCTTCAGGAGGTCCTTATCACACCCCGCCTCAATTACATCGAGTGACAATGAGAGAGTTAGCTACACAGCGTACTCCGGCAGCGATGCCGCATGAAAAACTTAAACAGTATCTTACGGATTATAGATATGATCCAGTACCTGGCAAGGCAGGAGATATTATGTTAGCCTCGTTACGTCTACGACGTGTTACAGATTATCTGATGTTCTTACCAGAAATGCCAGAACATCTAGACAACATATATCATTTTATTAGAACAGGAGAGAGGCCAGAATGTGTTCGAGAAGCCATGGCATATCAGAAAGTTGAGACACAAGGTTTACTATTACGATTCTTGGTTAATTGTTTGATAAGGGAACAAGATCAGACAGGTGTTGTTAAGGAAGAGATGAAAGTACTGACAAAATGGAGTCAAAATATTGCGGATGGCAAACATGACAGACAGAATTGTATAGAAGCTATGACCAGAAAGGTCCGTAAAGAAATAGTAGCAATACATACCAGACAGAAAGCCGAAAGGGCAGCTGAGTCAGATAAAAACGAGTCCTCAGAGGAGGAAGAATTAGAGAGTCCGGATGTACAGCAAGATACGATAGCGTATGTAGGTAGAGCGAAACCTCCCAGACAGTATCCTTTAAATAGTCCTTTTGACAGACCCATTCGTCCAGAAAGCAAGAAACGTTACCTTACCCCGATACCAGAGCAATGTTCTCTTGAACAAGTATTCCAAGTTACTGATAAAATCCTGAAAGAAAGAATAGGTTATCATGAACTCACTACCTTACGTGATCAGGAACTAGCCCGGTCAGCAGTCCAATGGGCCGGGGTTGACAGTATATATAAAGATGATCTAGTAGTGCAAACGTTTTTAAGTCTTACTCCAGAAGAACAGCGATTAGCTGGTATATACATGACCCAACATCTCATTATACAGTATGAAAACCAACAATCTGATCCAAGTCCATTGTATAATCTATTGCAAGACTTACTCTTGAGAAGATGGAGAGGTCTAGGTACCGATTTAATTGATATCATTCTAGAACAACGTCATAAATATAGAACGTTCCTGACTCCACGTCTTGTTTCCGTTCCACCCCCAGTTAGACAACCGTATCACCTAGACAGACAGAATCCCTTACGAGAAGTACACCCAATCCGGAAGCCAGATGATACGCTTGAAGGTGTGTTTGTGTACACTCCCTTGACTAAAATGGACTTATTGGAAATGAAGAAAATTATACCTTGTCACGATAAAGATCCTGCAGGGTTCCACCGTGAATTAAAAGACATGTTACTCATGGGTGATTACACTTATTCAGACATTCTTAAAATGTTGAAAGTATTATTGCCAGCAGGGATTTACGAAAAACTGAAAGAAAAGGAATGGGAGGTGGGAGATAAAAAGATTATTTGGGCCGAATTAGAGGACGAAGAAAAAGGACGTACCCCAGGTTTAGGTCTTGGGGACAAAACTAAAGCATTACCAGGATTGTTAGTACAGGTTTTGCCAAGATTATTGACAGTTAACCCCTTCCACGCTCATGACGAGCTGGGCTCGTCATGGTGTAGCCTCCTCAAACACTCATGACGAGCCCAGCTCGTCATGAACAATGGGTATTCTGATACTTCAGCACAGGGGGGGAAAACGCATAGCAGCCATGGGGTTAAAAAGGAAGATTGGGATGCAATCTCAGCCTGCAAACAGAAGCAAGACGAAGACACTAGTGATTTTTATTCTAGATTTGAGAAATGTTTTATTATTAATAGTGGCCTGAAAACAAGTAGCGAGTCGTTCCCACATCTCTTCGTGACCAAATTAGTTGAGAATTCCTTACCCCAGGTTAAGAACAGAGTATTGAAAGTCGAAAGTACATGGCAAGCTAATACGCCTTCCCAAATGTTGCAAATGTTACAGTACCACCAGAATAGAATCAGAGAGGAACACGATCATGAACAGAGACGTATGAAAGACACTAAAATGAAAGTATTAGTTGCCCAGTCTGTTCCAGCAGATGGTCAGAAGAGGGGTAACACTCAGAATACACAGACTAGTCGTCCTACAGGTCCTGTTAAAGGAAATTGTAATTATTGCAAGCAACCAGGTCACTTTATAAGTGATTGTGCCGTTCTGAAACACAATATTGCTACAGGCAAAACGAAAGAAAGACCACGTCAGCCTAGACCAGAATATGTTCAACAGAATATTCAACAGAATCCGCAACCTGCTCCACAACATGCACAGCAACAGACAGTAGCTGTTCCCCAACCTCAACCCATTGCCGCAACACAACACGTCACACAACAGATGTACCAGTATGCACAATCAGAGTATCCAGATTACCAACAGTATTCATGAAATAGCCTAGAGAGGGAAGTAGGTTTGCCTCTCATCGAGATTCCTGTAGATCAAGAGGGTCCTTATGTACATAGTCAAGTATTAGGAAAAGACAGAAAGTTTTTGATTGACACAGGGGCAAGCAGAACTACCATTAGTCATGACGAGGTTCCAGGGGCACCCCTCTCAGGCTCACAGAATGTTTCCCTTGGATTTTCAGGAAAACCTATTGTTAATAAAGTATCGAAACCAGTTTCCCTTGCAGTTGGTCCATTGTCCCGTACTACAGATTTATTGCTTACGAAATCATGTCCAGAAAACCTGCTTGGTATTAAAACGCTGAATGATCTAGGAGCTGTAATTTGTTGTTCTCCGGAAGGAGTGAGATTGTTTCTACGTGACTTCAAGGGTCACTATGTGTTGAGAGATTTTGATCCCCGATTACAGAATGTACCACAGTATTTATGGGCACAAGGTCCGACTGATGTAGGTTGTATGCATATTACACCATATCGTGTTACTCTTAGAGAAGGTGTTGTTCTGCCCAGAATCCGACAATACAAATTGCCACCTGAGGCTGTAGCAGCCTTATTGAAAATTATTGACGAGCTTATTGCTCAAGGAGTAGTTGTAGAAAGTGACTCCAATATTTGTAATTCTCCAATCATACGATTCTTAAACGTACTGATCCAAATGCACCCCCAGTTTATCGATTAGTGATTGACCTTAGAGAGCTTAACAAATGTATCATACCTCAGTATCCAGTGGTCCCAGATATTTCATCCCTATTGACTGCTATTGATTCCGAAGCGGTGTTCTTTACTGTAATCGATCTCAAGAATGCCTTATTTAGTGTTCCCATTGATCCGGAAAGCCAGTATCTTTTCGGATTCAGTTTAAATGGCCGAAGCTTTAAATTTGCACGTGCACCTCAAGGGTTCACAGAAAGTCCGAGTATCTATAGCCAAGCATTGAAAAGACAACTTGACAGTATCCTCATGCCTGCTAACACTGCCCTGCTTCAGTACGTCGATGATCTATTGATCACCGCCCGAAGTGAACAAGAATGTGAACATGCATCTCTGACAGTCCTATGTTTTCTGGCCGACAAGGGACACAAAGTGTCTCCTTTGAAGCTGCAATTCTGTGTTCAGCAAGTTGTTTACCTTGGTCACTTGCTGTCCAAGAGGGGGAGACAGCTAACACCTGACCGCATCCAGGTAATTGTACATATGCCACAACCCAAGACACAAAAGGAAGTACGGGCCTTTATAGGCCTCACCTCTTACTGTAGACAATGGATTCCTCAGTACGCATATCTAGCCAAGCCCCTTATACAGTTGACAACCCAGGAGGCAGCGTCTTCGACTGTCCTCCCTTGGACTCAGGAACATACACAAGCTTTTGACGACTTGAAGAAAGCCTTATGTCAAGCACCTGTTTTAGCGACACCATGTTACAGCAAGCCTTTTACACTTTTTGTCACAGAACGCGAAGGTACTGCATTGTCAGTACTCACCCAAGATCAAGCCGGTTCACACAAACCATGTGCTTATTTTTCCAGTACATTAGATCCAGTAGCCCAGGCTCTGCCTGCGTGCTTGAAATCTGTAGCAGCAACAGCTCTAGCAATCAGACAAAGTAATTCCATAGTATTAGGACACCAATTGACAGTACAAGTTCCACATTCCGTGGAAGTTCTTTTAAACCGAACTCAGACTCAGCACTTGACTATAGCACGACTGACAGGTTATGAATTGACATTATTCCAGCCACACATAGAAATCAGACGCTGCAATACACTGAATCCTGCTACACTTTTACCGTTAAGTACAACAGACCCTATGTCACATGACTGTGTGGAAGTCATTAACACTATGACGAAGCCCAGACAAGACTTGACAGACATTGCATTACCAGATCCAGACCTGACACTTTATGTGGATGGTTCATGTATGAGAACAAGTACAGGAGAGTTAGTGGCCGCATATGCAGTAACCACTGAAACTGAAGTCATAGAAAGACATCGTATTGACACCCTGTCTGCTCAAGCAGCAGAGCTCATCACTCTGACTCAAGCCTGTATTCGAGCCAAGAACCTGAGAGTTAACATATACACAGATTCCCGTTATGCATTCGGAGTTGTACACGACTTCGGAGTCCTTTGGCAAGAGAGAGGTTTTTTAACTTCCCACGGTGCCAAGATACAGCATGGTCCCCTCATTCAAGCTCTGTTAGAAGCAATACATTTGCCTACAGCCATAGCCATCATGAAGTGTAAGGCACATACGAAAGTCACAGATACCATTTCCCAGGGTAACGACCTGGCAGATCGAACAGCCAAGCATACAGCTCAGACTCATACTCAGGTTGATATGACAAAGACAGTAGTTTCAACATATTGCATGACAGTTAGGGATCCCGCACTAGATGTAATTGACATACAGACACATGCCACTCCAGACGAAATCAAGAAATGGACAGAACTAGGAGGGATCCAGACAGAACAGGGATGGATGACGAAGGGAAAGGCCACATGGTTCCTCCCCGACTCTATGGTTCAAGTTATCATTAACACAGCACATAGTCCTGCACATTTAGGAGAAAAAGCCATGTTAGACAGTATTCAAAACCTTTGGTACAATAAGCATTTACGAGCAGCCGCAAAACAGAAAGTGCGTACTTGCATGATCTGTTGTCAGTTCAACCCAGGTAAAGGCATTCCCGTAGAGCAAGGTGGATTTCATCCTCCTGATCACCCTTTCGAAGTCCTCCAGATGGATTATATCCAGATGGAACGTTGTCGAGGATTCAAGTATGTCCTCGTAGTTGTATGTGCACTTTCCCGATGGACAGAAGCATATCCAGTCCCAGATTACACTGCCGTGACCACTGCCAATCAGTTGGTTCGCAAATTTTTCCCGAGGTTTGGTTTGCCTCGTGTCGTGTATTCAGATAACGGACAGCCATTCTCGTCCGAGCTCATGAAGCAAGTTTCCCTTTTGTTAGGTTACCAATGGAAGTTCCACTGTGTTCGGCATCCCGAAGCAGCTGGATTAGTAGAGAGACACAACCAGACTCTGAAAACTCGTCTTGCCAAGGTCTGTGCAGAAAAGGGTGTAGACTGGATAGTAGCCCTTCCAGTTCCTCTCTTCTATATGCGAATGGTAGCCCATTCTAGGACAGGGCTATCCCCGTATGAGGTGGTTTTTGGCCGGCCACCGAATATGTGGGGGACGCCTCTGCCCCGTAAATTAACCGATGTTGACAGTACTATGCTGACAGATTACCTTGCTTCCTTGATGTCTGCACTACAATCATGTCGTTCACAGGTCGCAGCAGCTTTTCCAGACAACACCGAGGTGAAGCCACACAAGATCGTCCCTGGTGACTACGTCTACGTTCGCAACTTTGACCGGTCGAGCCCTCTGGAGCCCCGCTGGAAGGAACCTAAGATCGTTTTGATGACCACAAGGACTGCAGTGAAACTCGAAGGAAGAAAAAACTGGCTCCATTCGAGCCACGTCAAAAAGTGTTATGGACTTCCGCCAAAAACTGTTTCCCAGGACTGCCGCATTCCAATCATTGATACTAAACTCCCCCTGGTAGAGAAAACTCCGTCTCAGGAGTACAGATTAAAGTTGAGGTCTAGTAAGTCAGACAGTTTAATTGTTTAAGTCCCCCTCGGGTGAAGCGGTTAGACAGGTTCCTGACATGTACAAGATAGACCCACATAGTGAGAGAGATAGACAGGAGATCAAGAAACAGAAATATTGCAAGAATCTCCGAAGTCGTTGTATTGTAACTTTACTTGTCATGTTTTTTCTGAGACTTACGATTATATGCCTAAGCTATGTGTTACACGTATATTTTCCTATACAAGCACATTCTTCTTTCAATGACACTACAGACCACACCTTTAGTGATCTGCCCCCGCACGAACTTTCTTATCGACTTGCACTGCGTAACAATTCTTTCATCCGTATGTTACATCATTCCCACCAGACCAGCAATGCCACTAATTGCTGGGTATGTGGCCGACTCCCTCCCTACCAGAAAATTTCGGGAGCCTTGCCTCTTTTTCCTTACCCGTTTACACATAATGGTTCATGTGGTGCATGGTTTACATTAATGTCCTCGTTAGATAGTAAGTCCAAAGTTTCCCAAGGTAATTGGATATGGGGAGACCTGAATACAGTTATGAATAAGGCATGTTTCCCAGACAAGGAGGGTCTTCCCCAAATGACAGGTACCGATCTAGAAAACGAAGTATATGGATTAGGAAATTTTACACTTAGCCTCATGATTTTGAATGTCCAGTCAGAAACTAGTTCGAACTTACCCTCAATTTCAGTTTTACCAGTGAGGGGTGACTTATGCGTTAGAAAGAAAGGTTCAGTACATCTAGGACACAGCGATTGTAATACAGTTATTGAATTCAGTGATAAAGGCAAGTCTACATTCAAAGCTTCCCGACATTCCTATTTCATTTGTGGCCATACAGCTTATATACGTTTACCTCTAGACTGGGATGGTACTTGTTACATTGCATTCCTACTGCCACCTGTTTTTCTAGCCCCACCTGACTATCATAGAAATTCTCATCTCATTCATGTTAGACCCAAGAGAGAACTCCCGATTGTTGATTACACTGAAACGACATGGGAACAATACACAGATTTCAATAAAGGATTCTTTCCTTATTTAGGAACTGTCTCAAATAGTAAACTGATACGTAAATTGACCAGAACCCTTGAAGCAGTAGTAAATGAAACTACTTTTGCCCTAGGTAACTTAACAGAAGAGCAGTCTGCTATGAGACTTGTCGTTCTTCAAAATCGTCTCGTCCTTGACGTCATCCTGGCAGATAGGGGCGGGGCTTGTAGAGTCATCGGATCCAGTTGTTGCGTTTTCATTCCTAATAACGCACCGTCAGTATATAGAGCCATAACTCGGCTCCACAAGATTGCAAGTCAGATACACCAGAATCCAGGCACCTGGACCTGGTCCGGTTGGCTCTGGAGTGTGATATCAGCCTGGGGATGGAAAGTCCTATCATTCCTTGGAATAATCCTACTCCTAGTATTCAGTTGTTGTCTATGTCTACAATGTTGGCCAGCGATTTGCGGCTTGTGCGCCACATCATGTATTCCCCATCCAAGTCCACGTTCTCGTGCCTGAATGAAAAAAGATGAGCAAATGATGTTATATGAACAGATAGATGGACTCATGAAGATTGATATATCCTGAAGGGAACGTAGGGGACAAGGAGGGAATGAGGTAATTGAAATTTTTATGGTCAAGTATGTCCCCTAACGTGTACCCCAACGTCTCCATGTACGTGCTTCAAGTACATGTAATTTCCCTCCATGACCGAATATGAAGACGCAAATACATTTGCGTCCAACGTTAACATGTCCTCTTTCAGATCCACCATGAATGGATCGATAATTCAGTTCCTAACCATGCCATGCCAACGTCTTTACATGGTACACTTTTACGTTTTTTCCGGCTCTGCCGAGCTAGGTCCTGATTTCTGTTTCCGAGCCTTTCTGCTTTCTGCCTCTGAAAGCTGCAGCATGGACACGTATCCCTGACCTCTGCCTTACTTCCTGCCAAGCGAAGCGGTGCCTGGCTCAACCTGGCCTGCCTGCCAAGACAGTATTTTGCCTTCAAGTTATCTGTTCAGCCTCCTCGAAAATACATTCCTGTCTAGTGATTTAGGTAAACATCTCCCCAGCTGCAAAGCAAAGAGCAAGCCCTCCTTTCTCCATGCAAGTAATTTACAGATCCCGTTGCCATAGTAGGCCCATGGCCCCGCACGTAGACACGTAGACACATATGCACGCACTAGCATTCAGTATAGAATAGCCTCTGCCTGAGAGACCTTCTACTCCAGATAATACATCCTCCAAACATAAGATACCAGATATGTTATAGGTCCAGGTCGTTCTGACATCCCAGACTTCTGTCTCCTCTACTAGTGTTAAAGTTCTCCCCAGTTACACGACTATGTCACGTCATGCTAGCTGCGCGCGCATCCGCACTTCCTGCTGACTCTGCAGATTACCTCTGTGCATACACCCACTTATGACATTTTCTGTGACGTCTACATTACGTTCACATTATACGCCTCCGTGTACGCCTATTCCACGCCTTCTTTCACGCCCCCTGTTACGCACATGTGTTCTTATCTTCTTCTTTTCACCTGTTACGCCTACTGTATTGGATTCAATGATGTTACTTTACTATATATAATGTGTAATGTTAATAAAACGTTGACTGTCCCTTCCCGAACCCTAGTGGTGACGGAACATGATATCCAACCTCGAGGTTCATTGTAGGTTTTTCATTAAACCCCGTATGACTCAGACACCACGGACTCTGCCTCTTATTTGAATGAGCTGTCTTGTAATGATAATTATACGGAAAAACTGATTAGGTAAATTTATTTACCACAATGGTGTCACTTGGAGGCAACTCCGACCAACATCATGATAAGCCACTCAATGTCGATAAGCCACTGAATGTCTTTGGTGGAACACTTGAAAGGCTATGACTATAGGTCCTACCTTTCGAAGGCGCATGATCAAAGGGATAATACTGGGAGACTTCTCTTACCTATGGCTAGTTAACCAAGAACAGAGAAACTCCCTGATCCTCAATATCTCCACCGTTAAAGAATGATTGGTGTGTTCTCAATCAGAGATAAAATCGACTTACAAAACGTACTATGATTTATTTATTTATTTAATTTACTTATAAAGTTTTATATAGCGCGGGCATCATCCCGAAGGATATCAGAGCGCTTTACAATATGTGGGAAGGAAGATAATAAATTGCAGTGCCAGCATCAATAAGAATCACCAACATAACAGTTACAAAACAAGGTGGTCAATATTAAGTAATACAATAATAGGTACATAGTAAGCAGGAGGAGAACAAATGATAGGCTAAATAGGAGAGTAGAACCCAGTGCTGGTAATAAGGTTGTAAGTCCAATGACTTAGATCAGATGACACAAAGCCATTTAAGATAAGAACTTGTCCATAAGGATTCTTTCAGCTTCCAATTTAAAAGGAACCATGGAGGAGATTCTGCGTACTTCTGGTCAAAGAGAGTTCCAGATCTTCGGGATAAAGCCGGAGAATGCACAGTGACACGTTATTTTTTTGAGAAAGATCTATGGTTTCTGGATTGAAGAGTTAGCGCTACTTGAGGGTCTACCGCCACCTGATAGTTTTTAGCTTGGGGTTTGGAGATAGAGGGCTTTGTGAAACAGGCAAGCAATATTTAGCTGATTTCATGTTTCGTAGGGCAACCACTTAAGGGATTTTAGGACTGAGGATATGTGCGCATTTCTTTTGGTACCCATAGCCAGTCTGGCAGCAGCGTTCAATGATGCCCCTAGTGGGGCCAAGGTATATTTGGGGAGGCCACAGAGCGTGTCCAGTAGGTACCACAGCCATACTTACCGGCATTGGCAGCATTATTGCTGGGGACAATGTCTGTGCTTTAGGAGGCAGGGTCACAGCGAGCTGAGCAGTGGATGTCGATGCCATCGCCATCCCAGGACCTAATAATTACAGGCAGCACTAGCTGATCTGCTGTGCTCAAGCAGCTACCTGTTCCGCAATAAACCCAGTCATACTACACTGATTAATATATACAAAAAGCATTTTCATTTGGTGTACATTTTGTTTTTGTATTCGGTGTAGGTAAGAAAGGAAAACGCAGAGTTCAAAATAGCACAAACATGAACAGGCTGAAGACAGGGGTCACAGGCAGAAGCAGTGTTAGAGATGAGAGACAGCAAGAGTAAAGAGGAGAAGAAACAACAAAAGAGGAGAGAGATATAACAGAGTAAAGTAGAAGAAAAGGAGGAGAGCAAATCAGATACAAAGAGAAAGCAGCCATGATGTGAGGAAGAAAGCATTAAGAAGAGAGAAGATAGAATGAAAGGATGTGGAGGACAGGACAGAGGGAAAAAAACGGGATAAAATTAGACACAGCTAATCACTGCTTGAGAGTGATAGTAAAGAGCCAAGATCGAGGGGAGGGAGAGAAGAGCTTGGATAAAAGTGAAGAGAAAAAGGGACAGGGCTAAAATGAATAGAGGGCAAATCAGAAATACAGGGTTTAACAAAAATGATTGAAAACATTTAGAGAGGTGAGAGGATAGACTCTTAGAGCAAAGACTTTGGTGACAGACAACAGATCAAGTTTAGAAGATAGAGAATGAGGCAGTGAGAGTGTTTAAAGTGGGGCTCACCGGAGGAAGACGTGAGTGGTGGCCTCCTTGGCAAAATTTTCCGCACCTGCACTTCTTTTTTTTACAAATTATTCACTGGCAGGTGGGAATAATGTACTATTCCCACTCTACCAAGTGTAAGAGTAGGAAAAGTGTTGGATAGTGGGGGGGGGGGGGGGGTACACATTACTATTCCCACTGTAACAGTTAATTAATTAACTAATTACAATTAACAATGAAATTAAAATCCATCAAATCTAAATTAATTCACACAATTACCACTATAAAATAACTTTTAATAAATATAATATAAAAAACTAATAAAACTACATTAAAACTAAAATACTTCTTACCCTACTCCCTTATCAACCCTCTATCTACTGCTAAAAATAGTACACAATTAACACATTTACAAATTAATTATCAACAATTAATATATAATGAATCACTAATTATTAAAAAATAACAAAATTGACATAATTACCAATGAATTATTGATTATTATTAATGGTGTATAATAATACATTAATTTACTCAAGTAACAATATAAAATATTAAATACTAAATTATCAATTAATAAAATAAAGTATTAATTAATTTCAATTAAATTACTTCCCACCCTATTCCCCTATAAACCCACAACCTGCTACAGAATTAATTTACGCAAAAAACAAATTAACATAAAATTCATTAGTTTAAAAAAATTCAAACATACATTACAAAAATAATACATACTTTTAACACATATACTAACACTTAAAACACAAAAAAATTGATATTTTAACAACTTTATTATGACTGTTGATATTACTAACTTCAACATAATGAAAAACAATATTTCTTACCTGCATTTCGATATTCTGCACAACTATCTTTTTGTAAGTCGATAATATGTCCACTCAATATTTCAAACTGCATATTTTGCCATATCGATATTTTAAATTCGATATTATGACTGATTACCAGACCAGTTTATATGGGCAGACATAAAACAGTTTTTTCCTGCAATTACCACCAGGAAAACCCTGGCAGTAAGGGGAATTAAAAAACTAACAACGCCCCCCTCGCCATGAAGGCGAAGGGGAGGGATTGTTTTTTTTTTACTTTCAAAAGTAAGGGTTTTTGTTTTGGAAAATCAAAAAACTTTTGACATTTTGCTGTATGACTTCATCATGTATGACAGGCCGTCTGGCAAACTTTTAATACATTGGCAGGAACCGCCCTTGACATTAGTTCCTGGTAATAGTTGAAAGGCATGTCAAGCTGATGGACATTTCCAAACTTGGCAGGCGGTTACTCTGTCATGTCAACTGAGTAATTTACTCCGTTGCGCTGATGGAGTAAAACGTATCTGCCAGAATACAAATCAACCCGTAAGTGAGGCAGAACTACATGTTCTAGTGGAAGCTGTGGTGAAAGATATTTGTGTAATTCGCAATAAAGTTTGTAATAATGTCAGCAAAATAGGTGCAACAACAGTCTGCTTTTAAGTTTCTATTTTTTGTGTAGGTGGGACAGATCAAGCACATGAATAAGAGAACACCTTGCACCTGTGTTATTGGCTTAGTGGGGGATTTCACACCAGACAACTTACCTCCTAAAGGCCACGTGATTTAATAAATAAAATTAGACCAAAACGACAAAAATCCTATAAGTATAACTAGAAATTTGATTTTTAAAGAATAAACTGTAAATTAGTGCTTAGAAGCAATACGAACTTACTTGGTATATGTGGTCACGCTGGAACAGGATAAAGTAAAAAGTTCAAGTTGACCACAATGGAGCTTGGGCCACATACAGGGACTCAGTGAGGCATGCTGAACAAAAGCACCATAATCCTACGCAGCCGAAGCAATGCGTAGGTGTCGATCCACGCATTGAGGGTGATGCACCAATCCTGATCCATGCAGCAGTGACAATGTGTCGGCTCTGATGAGCGAAGCATTGCAATATGGAAATTCGGCATCGAGGATGCCATCGACAGAGATGCTGAGACCTTGTACAACAGTGGTTCAGAAGGTGATGAGTCGAGATCAAGCCACGATGCAGTGGTAATGAGCATGTTCTGGTCAATCAACAGGAGCAATGTGCTGGTTCCCATCCATGTAACAGGAGCGATGCATCTGTTCCGATCAATGCAACAAGGGTGATGCACAGGTTCTGATCCACACAACAGCAACAATGTGCCAGTTCGACAGAGGATTCATGGGTTTTTCTGAAGAAAGCACCTTAGGCCTCATTTCTAGGAGCCCAGTAATGGGGTGGCACCCCAAGGCAGGGCAGACTAACAGATGGCAGAGTCCATGTGCAGAAGCAGGTAAGTTGGAAGTCTTTTATGCCCCTGAGACTTCATATCAGGAGGCTACCCAGCTAGCCCTTGGAGTCACTCTGGGATAAAGTGATCCAGATCTAGTATTTCTCACCCAGGCAGGGCAACATCAGGCAGAGGGACAGCACAGTCAGACAAAGCCGCAGTCCAGCTGGGTGGGAGTCTTTAAGCAGCACTGCAGTCCTTCTTCCTACCAGAGTCTTCACAGGTCCAGAGGTGTACTGAAGTGGTGATGTCAGAGGTCCAGTACTTACACCCAGTTGTGTATTTAAAGTGTTGAGATGTCAAAGACAAGTCTTTGAAGTGCACAATGGCCCTGCCTTCCTGCCTTCAAGACTCACTACAGGGGGGTATGCAGCCTTTTGTGTGGGGATAGGACACAGCCAATTCGGGTGTAAGTGAGGCTTGGTCCACCTCTTCCCTCCGATCCTATAAGGATGACCCATCAAGTCACACCTACTCTACCATTGTGTGTATCTGCCTAGAGGGAATACATAAAGACCAGCTGTCACTCTCTCCAGACATTTATCAGAGACAGGCAGCACGCACAGAATGTATAAAGTAAGAACATTGTAGCTTGCTAGACATGGCATTTTCAGGCTTGCAGTTTAAAATCTCACTTCACCATAAGTTGTGATTTTACATTGTGAATTCAGAGACACCAAACTTGAAAAGTTCATCTCTTCACAATTGGGAACTACACCTAAAAATGTAATAAGATAATTACAATGTTAAACCCATTGGTGAGATAGGCCTTGCAGTAGTGAAAAACAAATGTGTGAGTTTCTTACTACCATGACACAAAACATTTAGCAGTGCATGTCAGCTTTTTAAATACATTGTAACCTGCCCTCTGGGTTTTCCAGGGCATGCCTTCAGGGTGAATTATATGTATAGAAAGGGAAGGTTTGGGCCTTGTGAGAGGTTTATCTTGCCAGATCAAAATGGCAGTGTAAACTGCACACATATGCTCTGCAATGGCAGGCCTGAGCCATGGCTAGAGGGCTACTTAAGTGGGTGGCACAATAAGTGCTGACGGCCCTTTTGTAGCATTTAATTAAGAGACCCTGGGCACATATAGTACACTATACTAGGGACTTTTAGAAAATTCAATATGCCAATTGGGGATGAAATATTGCCATGTTTAGAGGAGAGAACTCAAGGACCTTGGCACTGGTTAGTGGTAAAGTACACAGAGTCCTAAAGCCACCACAAATGAGGTAAGAGAAGTGGATGAGGTAAGTAGAACGTTTGAGGGGAACACCAACCTAAGGCTGTTAGGTCTAACATGTGCTCCCCCAGCTGAAAGTGGGGAGACCTTCCCAAACACTTGGAAGTTTTCTCCACTAAGGCAGAAAAACCTGGTGAGACCATCAGCAATGGTGTGGTGTGACCTCAGTCAGTGTTCCATCATAAAGTCCATTCTCTGTAGGGAGATGGGCCACCTCAACAGTTTGGGATTTTCACCCTTCATCAGCATAAACAATCTGAGAAGGCTATAGTCTATTTGAACCAGGAAGTGAGTCTTAAAAAGGTATGGAATCAACTTTTTCAGTGCCCAGACCACAGCAAAAGCTTCTCTGTCAATGACACTCTACGTCTGTTGATGTGGAAGTAACCTCCTAGAGATTATGGCTACCAGTTGGTCTAGGCCCTGCTCTTTCAGCAGCGCTAACACTGCCCGTATGCCATGCTCTTAAGCGTCCACAATTAGGTGACACGGAATGTTATAGGAAAATCACAAAAGATCCCACAGTGGAACTTCAAGGTCAACTGTTCAACCTGGTACAAAGGGGCTTCGAGCAAGGTTTTCTGGGACCTAAGGAGTTACTTTTTCTTCAAAATAAAAACTCTCGTATCCCTGTATTCTATCCCCTCCCCAAAGTCCACAAAAGTGAGACAAACCCTCCTGGAAGACCTATAGTTTCCGGTTGTGATTCTCTCCTCGAACCGGTGTCTAAATACATTGATTTTTTCTTGAAGCCTTTGATTGCACAAGTTCCAGCACACTTGCAAGACACAACGGCCTTCATTAACAGATTGTCTAACATTGAATTTGATCCATCAAAGCAGTTATTGGTCACAATGGACGTGGTGGCGCTTTATACTCAGATTCCGCAGGAGGAAGCATTAGGCACCCTTTCCTATTTTTTGGACACTAGAGAACAACCAGTGAGGGTCCCCACTAACTTCATCATCGAGTTAGCAAAGTTTGTGATTCAAAAAAACTATTTTTCTTTTGGTACTGAGTTTTTCTACCTGACTAAAGGGGTGGCCATGGGCTGCCCTTTTGCTCCAGAATTGGCAGTTCTGTTCATGGGCCTGTTCGAAGACAGATTAATTTTCAACAATAATCCCTTTTCTGCATGTATCACCCATTAGATGCGGTACATTGATGACGCATTTTTTATATGGAAGGGCTCGGAGGAGGAGCTGTTGGATTTTTTCAATTGGCTCAACAGACGTACTAAAGACATCAAATTCACTCTGGAGTTTTCTACCCATCAAATCACCTTTCTAGATGTAAAAGTGTATGCATCAGAAGGGTCATTGGCGACAACACTTTTCAGAAAAGAAACAGACCGCAATAAAGCATTGCATTATACAAGCAACCATCCTCACAACCTTCGCCAGAATCTGCCTTTTGGCCAATTCTTACGAATTAGACGCAATTGTACATTCAAAGATGAATATTTTCAAAATGCCCAAAATCTATTGGAACGCCTGTTGGATCGGGGTTACCCGAAGAAACTACTGAAACATGCATTACGACAAGCATGGTGGACACCTCGAGAGGTTCTGCTGGAAAAAAAGAACTAAACAACCACTTGAGAGAATAGTGTGTGTAACAACATTTTGTCCAAATGCCAATCAACTGAAAAAAACAATTCATCAAAACTGGCACCTGATTAAAAATCTAGACATCAGTCTACAAAAACCACCTCTCTTTGCCTTTAAGAAAGAGAAAAGCATTGCTAATTTTGTGACTCGAGCGGCATTACCTAAAAATAAGGAAGGAACACTATGAAGTCTACTTGGCCTACAACCAGTCCAGTGCCATCATAGATGTGGCACCTGTTCCTGCTGCGATCAGACAATGGAGGGAGACGTGTTTTCACATGCAGGCATTTTTTGGAAGCACTCAACATTTACCAACTGCAAAACAAAGAACGTCGTATATGGAATTGTATGCTCCTGTCCGAAATTGTATGTAGGTAAAACTACACAAGAAATCAGACAAAGGATAACTCAACATAACTCCAGAGTACCGAGAAATGTGGCCAATGCACCGTTGGTGAATCATTGGATGAATAAAGGGCATACAGAGGTAGATTTCAAATGGACTGTTGTGGCTAAAATAGAGACTGATGCCAGAGGTGGTGATATTGAGGCAAGACTGAGCCAGCGTGAGGCCCATCTAATCATGAAATTTAATACAGCGACAAATGGCCTGAATGAACTGTCAGAAATTGCGAGGGTTTATTAACCACATCGCTGACTAGTTCATGTCTGGTTTGTGTCCCGTCCGAGTTTTCAGGATCTTTCTGCACGAGATGCCCCTTGAATATTCACAGTGCTGTAGGCATTTCGCCATGAGTATTCATCATTTATTCTATACACAACATTTCAGCGTAGTGGGCATTTTAAGAGAGCTTCAAGTATTCAACCACGTGACGCATCACGTAGGCGCTGCTACCCAATCTTAGGCAGACGCTGTACTTCCGGAATTTCTACCAGGATCCGCGGTGATTCTGATGCCGGGGGTCACGGAGCAGCGGATTACGAAGATATCCCTTTGTTGGAATGGTGAGCTTTAGCACCGCGCTTTAAAACTGTTTATATTGTTCCCCCATATTTGCTGAATGAGAGACTCATATCATGGTTACCCTTGCAGAAAACGAGATAACCCGCAAAGCGCTGCCTGCGTCCAAGTGTGTACTACCCGACGAGAGCATACATTCCCCACGAATGCCGTCTTAACTTTCAAGTAAGGTTCCAGCGTGTATTCCTTTTAAATTGCTCGTGACAGGTTAATCCCTGTTTGAGCCTAACTCGGTCCCCATGTCTGTTTTACAGAACTACGAGTCCCAGACAGCTCTGGTTTTCCGGTTGACCGACAGTTCAGCTTTCGCTTTCTCACACCCCTTTGATTCTGTGGAGGTAAGTCCACACCAAGGGGGGTGATCTGCTGTTTAGATTCAAGCAGAGACTGACACAATCGGACATATGTTTGGTTACTAACCTAGACTGTTGCTTGTGATTTATTTCAGTAGAAATTCACGCTTCCTGAGAATTGACTGAAGCCACTTTTTAGAATAAGGCGGTAGAGACGCGATCCGATGCGTGTGATATCTCTTACAAGGTGAGAACCCCTTTGGGTTTAATCGTGATAATACTAATTGGTGCAAACTACGATAGAATCTTGACTCCTAACCTTTGGGAATCTGATATTATTTTAGGTGACGGAAAACATCACCTGAGAACACAGCCCTTAAAATACTGGTAACTAACTACGACAAATAGGTAAGAGAGTCGAATGCACCCTCATTTACCTTTACTTCGATATGATGATATAGATTGGTTGCTAAAACCATCCGTTAATACAACTATTAATCATTATGTAATTTTATAGATTGAATCAATATATGACAAATGGACTACATTGGAATATGATTGGCGCAACGTTGAGGCATATAGGTATGACGTTCTACAGCATGGTCGTAAACTCTGTTTGATACTAACCCCTACAATAGATTATATCTATTTGACTTATAATGAGATGAGGAGACGCTATACTTTTCAAATAATGATTCATACTTTAGTAATTTTATGAACACTTTGGTGATTCCAAGCTTTTTCTTGGTGGTGAGCAGAATACTATAATACATATTTTCACTTAAGCACCTGTTTGGTTTAGGGATGTTTCCCTTTGGATTAAGTTTAATTTTTAGATAACTTTGTTATATCGAATACTGATATAGAATTATAATAGCGATTATACTTTGTTTTGGGTTGCAGCCCTGAGGAAGTCATTAGTCGAATCAGACTAGACGAAACACGTGTTGGCTGCACAAGTTTGAAGATTATATTAAAGATTGCATTTCAATGAAGAAAATAATTGAAATACATCAAGATTAAAAACTTTAATTACATTACTTGAAAAAGTATTTTTTTGGACTTAGAGTGCTCGATGGAAATAATTGACTTTGCTACACTCATCAACCCAGGTTTCTGCCCAACAGTGGGGGCTGTGTCATCTTGGGTATTTGGAGTCATCCTTGGAGAGCCCATACTGTAGCTCTCAGTATATTGGGGTACAAACCTCCCTAACGTGTGATCAAAGAATCCCTTCTTCTTAGGATCAGAATCGGACTAGTTAAAACTACTCCTTTGAGAATTATGTTATGGCCTTTTGAGAACACCTTACTCTTAAGTTTTTCTCCTCCCTCTGTCTTCTGGTGGAAACCCTGGCAACCTTTGTGGGAGTCCCCCTGATACATTTTTGGACACTCTTGTTCTAGCACAGAGGTCCGCCTCCTCAGCGAGCTTCCTGGGGTCAGTCAACTTACTGTCAACTGGGTGCTGGCCCAGCTCTGTAGAACAGATACTTATCATGTACTCTCTCATGATTAAATTGAACTACCCAACATAATCTCTAAGTTTGCTGCCCCGCACCTAACCATTCAGTGTCTTGCTGGAGTAGTCCACAAAATCTACCCAGGATTGGTTGAGGGAGCTTCTGGCTGTCCCTGAATCATTGATAATACTTCTCAGGAGTCAGCTCAAATTTGGCAATTAAAAAGGATTTCATAGGGGTATACTTGGTTTGGTCCCCAACCTCTAGTGTGAGATGTGTGTCCTACTCCACAGTAGGCATGCATTTCCAAAGACACCTCCCAGACCATTCTAATACACTTTGTGATTCTAAAATCTACTTAACCTAGTTTTATGATAAATTATATGTAAATTGTAAAATAAATGCTTTTCTGCTGTAAACGTAGGTCCAAGAGTGCATGTTTTGTGAAAAATGAGCCTCTGTTACCTCTGTATTTAATCAGCTTTGTAAATCCATTCAGGATTTCCATATTTTAGTTTGACAGATCATAGGCCCAGATTTACCATCATTTGGCATAAAGCAATGCAGTTAGAGTACTTGCTGCACTGCATCAAATGAAGAGAACAGCAATGTTCCATATTTACATATCCACATGGCGCATTCCTGCTCTCTCTCTCTCTCTCTCTCTCTCTCTCTCTCTCTGTGCTGGCCCTCTGAGTGCTTCCTAGCACCAATGCAGACCCTTACACCATAGTGTAATGGTGTCTGTGTTACAGGCAGGGACATCTTCCTGTACAAAAACAATCCTCAGAGGTATTGTCTTGTTTCAATGTGTGCTGCAGAATGTATCACATGTTGAAAGAGGAAATACCGAGGAGTAACAAACATATTTCTCCTTGTTACGCCTCTGTTTGGATGGCATACTATTTTGACACACTTAAGGGGTTTACTATACTTAGTAAATCTGGTAATTGATAGATGCATGGGAACGTCCACACTTCAACCATGTAACCCCTTTCTCATGCAGAATAACTCAGGGCAGCGACTTGTGCTGCCTTGTGTTACTCTAGATTTACCAAACCACGCAAAGCCATGCAAGGTGGCTTTGCATGTCTTAGTAAATCTGACTATAAGGCTTGCGTTGCCTTGTGTCGCCTTGCATGAAGCAAGGGCATCGCAAGCCCTAAGTCAATATAAAGAATAATGGGCTTGTTAATATGCCCTTATGAATTCCCATAGAAGCCCATGTTCTGGTCTGAACATGGCCTTCTATTGGAATTCTCAAGGCCATATTAACAAGCCCATTATCTCCGCTTTAGCGGCAGTTTCCTGCCGCTAAAGCGGCGATAATTTTAACTCCGTCCTTGATAATATGCCCATAGTAACTCTAGCTTTGAAGTGCAATCAGTTCTATAGATTCATAGTCCTTTGTCAGGCACATAAGAATTCCTCAGTGAAGCAAGCAGGAAAGTCCATTTTTCTTCTTCTGTTCCATACACCTCTCTCCTTGGGATGAGTAAAGCAGGCTCTATAAATCACATTTGCGGAGCATATGTAATTCAGTATGCAACACTCAACGGGTCAGATGTATATTTCATATATTGAACCCTTTACTGTCGGGCATACATGCTGTATATCTAGTTCTGATAACACTTTCCCATAACAAAGCAATATATATATTTTTGAATTAATTATATTCATTTCATTATTGTAGGAAATTGGAGTATTACTTGGTGGGGGGTGAGAATCCACCTTAAATATTAATCACAATTCGTTTAAGGGGGAACCACTTGAGTTTCTAAAGTAACCAATGCTCAACCCTCTGGCAGCTTTGCAAAGAGAAGTCATGCTTAATGTAGAGGCAATAAGTAAGTACATCTGGAGTACCTATTCAACAATAAACTTAAAACACAACACAATCCCAAACAAATTTAGAAAAAATAGAGAATGTTTGAGTAAATAAAATGGTTTAAAAGCCACAAAGTAGACAGCGATATATGTGTTGAAGTTTGAGTTAAAAATATTTCCAAAAAAGCGCTACGCAACTGCTGCTGCTGCTATTTGTGCTCGAGTGGGTCATAGTCAAAAGTTATGGGTGACTGTGATGGAGTGTAGGTTGGATACAGGCAAGAGGTTTGTCTCAGTCAGAAAGTTCCTTTAATGTAGGTAGAAAGTTTTCAACAAGACCAGGTAGCTTACTGGAGAAGAGGCAAGGCTTGAAGGTGATAGGGAGCCACTATACAAGGTCTCAAAGTAAACCAGAGGCTGCTAAGTTTTGGGCGGCCCAGTCAAGCTGTTGAAAAAGTATATGAGTGTTGATACCTACATGCTCATTGGCATCAAGTCCGGTGAAGCCAGATATCAAGTGCTGCTTAACGCCAAGTCTAGTGAGGCTGTCCACATTGATACTCAGCATCAGGTTGGCTGAAGCTTTCAGTTAGGTAGGGAAAAGTGCATTTTCACCACAGCCAAGGGTCTAGGACCTTGGTGACAGTACTTTGGGTCAGGACTTAATCCCACAGAGGTTAGCAAAGGTAATCAGGTCAGCACCTTGTGTGTCAGCACCCTGTGAGTGGAGGTCAATTCATTCTTCACATTCTAAACCAGTTTTGAAGGCTTCTCCACCTTCCCACTGATATCGGTGCAGACCTGGATGGGGACAGTGACAGGCTAGCAATATCTTTAGCCTCAGAAAAGGACTGAGAGCAGCCCGACCTGGCCATCCTGTTAAAGAGGAAACTCCTTCACTACACACAGGGCCTATGACCACTGTCTGGGAGCAATACACATCTCACCACAAGGGCCCCAGCAGTAGTCAGGTGACAATTGGACATTGGCACATAGGTATTTTGGGTTTAGGCAGTGTCTTTTCCAAAATAGTGTTACAAAATCCGATCTAACCATTAAAAGGAATTTCATATTACTATTAAAATGGAGGCCGAGCAAACAGGAGACTTGCTATCAGCTCCAATACTAGCACCTGCAACTGCAATTGCAACTGCAACTTCATTAGGAAAGGCTACCACTCCGCATGAGCCCAAGGCTAACAAGAACAGTCTTAGCCTCAGCTCTAGAAAAAAATCAACTAGCACAGACAGCAATAGAAACATAAGGGAATTTCTGCTTCATACAACGCCAAACTCACCACGTTCAGGACAAATCATCAGCATTGTCAGTCCACCTACAGACGCCTGTAACATAACTTTAGGACCCCACTCACCTAGGCCCTTGGCTATTCCACTCTCGCCAGAAATAATCATGGTTCGGAGGAGCATAACAGCACAAAACAACTACGGCACCAGTCATGTCTAGACATAATAGCCCACACAATTCAGCAACTCAACGATTATGGGACATGCAAATGGGCCTCTTGGCTAATGGAGCGAGCAAAACTAATGGGGTTAATGGAGCCAACGGGGCCAGTATAATCAACGCTTAATAATAAGCTCAAATGCAGAACCACTAGAAACACCAGAAACCTGCTCCTCAAACCATAGTGGCCCTGCACATGACAATGATCCTCTGATCCCTAGCGCTCTCATAAAGGGTGCGGAAAAAGAACCGGAGCAGAAGCCGCCCATACTTGAAAACCATTTAGCATTAACTAATGATGCCCTAACCTCAATGGCAAATGCTGCAATAATGCACGCAGACAAACTGGACATCCAAATAAACATTCTACAAACAGTTGCGGGCCTGATTTCAGGAATAGATTCCAAGCTAGAACATTTGAATTCTCTGATCCATCGAGCTCAGGCAAACACAATACCAACACTCAAACAAGCGGGCTGTGGCTGCAGTCCTGTATTGCTCAACATAGAAAAGCTTCCAGAGATAATGAATACACTAATTGAGGACCTTTAGTAAGAAGCGAGCAGTCAACGGAACATTGTATACTCCCAGCAAAACACCAAGGATCTTGTAACCACTAAAAACTCGCAAAATTCACAAAGCAACGATAAAGAACTCCAGCAAGATACGACAAGGGTAGTGGACGAGTACTCATGCAGAGCTAAAGAAATTGCAATGGAAACCAGCCTCGCCTCTGCCAAAGACCAAGAAATCCAAAACACTTCGAATCCGGCAAGCTCAATTACTCACCATCTTTCACTGGAAAAACAAGAAAAAATTAAAAAAGTTGAACAAACAAAGAAAAAACTAATTCAACAATAATGGCTCCAATCGGCAGTGGCTGTTGCCGGAAAATAAGGAGATCGGGGTTCACACTGTTAATCAATATGAGACCAATACTCCTCCACTAACTCAGAACCTAAATGAAAACACTACATGTTCAGCATACAGGGTGAAACCAACATCGAAACCAACTCTGGGGATACTGCGGATGACCGCACGGACCATCGGTCAAACTCTGTGGATATGAGGGAACAAAAAGTCAGCTGGTGCTCCAACCGCCTACAAGGACAGCTAGCCTGGGATGGAAAGCACGACTTACAAAGAATCCAGGATCCCAACTTAAAGAGTCCCTCGCTGACTAAACCGTGGATAAAAGTTCGAGCAGTATGAATCGAGAAACTCTAAAAATAAATAAACTACCATCCTAAAACCAGGCCACATGGCATCTCAAGGCAATAATAAGTCTACTGACTGCAGAGAGATGGAATCTACACCAACCACATCACAGATCGAGAGGAAAGTTCAGCAGATGGTTCCCAACTAAAAACAGGCAGAGGTTAATATCGATACCCTGGCACAGAAAACCCTAATTGACACAAAGGGCCATGTACCACAGGAAGCTATTATCCAACAAAACCTGACTTCCACAAATCACGAAGATCTGAAAATACTGCTGTATCCTGAATATGCCTCACAGGGCAAGTGGGATATCCTTAACCGCAGCAATCTTCTAAAACTCTGTGCCAACAGCTCAGGTCTAGAAACCATAAAATCAACAGACATTGAGAGTGTCTCCTTCCTTACCCCAGGACCAGGCAAGATCAATGAGACCACATAGTTGCTTTTAACTAACTTAGCCATGGCTGAGGCCTTAAAAATAATAAGAAGCAACTGGAAAACTCAGGCATAAAAATCATGACCCAGCCTGCGCTAAAATACCCAATGCTCCTGAAACACAGTAACTTGAAGGAACAAACAGTTTCTCAGGAACAGAAAACTCAAAAAAGTCACCCATGAACTAGTCCCTTTACTTACTTGCACCAGCACTGTCCATTCTTCATGGGGCTATAAGCGGCACAAAAATAAATTTAACAAGTGACAGCTTAATTAAAGTAACAACAAATCTGGGTCAAGGCATTCGGTTTTACTCAATCAAGGGCAATACCAGCGAAGACTGGTCTTTTGGTGTCAAGGGCCTTAAATCCCAATTCCTAACACCTGTCCCCCTGCAAGCAAGGAGACCACACCGTATCTGTCAAAAGATGGCCCAGTCAATCATAGTAACTTGACGGTCAGTACTCAAAGCGTAACCATCATGACCTGGAACGACGCAGGGATTTCAAAGCTTGTGCAAAACTCAGACACATTGGCTTTTTTAGAAGGAGCCAATATAATTTGCACCTAAGAAAAGTGGGCAATTAAACCAATATCAATAGGAGACTACGCGGAATACTGCAAACCAATTATCAAGGACAATATATTTGGAAGACCATCTGGAGGGATTTCCATATACATCAAGTACTCCCTGAAAATATAATTTACAGAAATAAAAGCAACATAAAGTATGTTTATGGCAGGCACCCTGTAAGGCCTATCTACAACTAACGGTCCGCTCCCAATACTCTTAATTAACGTTTATCACAACCCTCAAGGACAGGGTGCCAAGGACAAGCTGACCCAGCTAATAAGTCAGATAGAAAATCTTCTCCTACAGTTCGCTCCTATGGAATCAATTATCCTTGGGGACTTTAACACACATAACATAGGGGTCTCTGTAGCACAAAGCAACCATTCTATGGCAACAGATGTCTTCAACGCCATGATGCACTTGTATCATCTGCTAAAAGCTCACTCTCTGTTTTTAAGGGATGCACCGAGAGCATTCTGCCTTCCCACATACAACAGTCAAACTACAATAGATTACATCTTATTAAGCAGACGGATACAAAATCTCATGGTAAACTATAAAGTAGACCAACAAAACAAAAGTGATCACGCCGCACTAACGATCACGTTAAATCTCACAGCAGACACTTGCCACACTTTACAATGCATTGGGGCATCAAATGGAGAAGAACTGTTATTACTATCAAGAAGAATCAAATGGGGGCCAGTGCCAATTAACAAGTTTGAGGAATGGAAAAAAATATGGGCTGGCTGGCAACAAAGCGAAAACAACAGGGGCGCCATAGACGGATGGGATCGGTCAGCCCGCAAATTAGCTTCACTGCTCCAAGGAGGCACAACAATCAGAACCCCTCCATATCCATCGCACACCTTTGAACGCGTCCCAGCCATTAAAGAGAGTGCCAAACAATTAAGTGCCAAGCGTAGGGCCTACCAGAAAACTGGCTCAGCATCTTCCAAAAGGCTACTCCAAGAAGCCGCAAAAATCCACTCGAAGGAGGTCTGGGCTGCGAAGCGCGAATGCATTGAGGCGAAATGGCTGAAGATCTTCGACCTACTGAGACCCTGTAAGTCCCAAGAGTTCTGGCAATATCTAAATACCCCAACCCAAGGAGTCAACCATAGAGAGAACTCACTTGATGCCGCAACTGGGGCGCTCCTGTGAAAATACTGTACAAAGAGGATGGAAGCATAACTCTGCCGAATAAAGACCTTAACAAGGGTGGAGAACTAGCCAGCACGGCCCACTCCTCAAAAACATTGGATGACCAAGCGCCTCCAGGAAAAACTGTAGTTTATACAACCTTAACTCATTGAGAGCATGCATAACTGCTGGCTGAGTTAGAAAAATAAAAAAATGTTAAAAAAATACTTTCTTGGACTTAATGATCATTGAATTTTAGACTTTAGATTTTATTCACAATGTTTATGGTTTTAATTGTTCAATTTTTAATAATGGAATATTCTTCTTCTACTTTGTTGTTTTATTGTAATGGTTTTGAGTAACCACACAAATATTTGTATTCATTTATTCATTCAGTGTATTACCCTATTGGAAGCCAGCCTTTCCAAAGTGAAAAGAACTTTTGAGGTTTTCCACTGCCAGGGCATATATTTTAGACATGACATCCTTGGTGTGGTTTCCTCCAATATTTACTCTCCTTGTTTTCCTGAATTTTTTTTGTTGGTTCTAGGATACTGCTCACGTAACTATTGCTAACTAGTGCTATGTGTTTACCCCTGTAAAATTGGTTACATTATTTTACACCAAATTGACATATTTAACATCTCTAGTAAACTGGTGTGCCATAGCCCCTGAACTAGTATAATAACTCCTATTTGTGGGCTTTAAGCACTTATAGTGACAGCCACTTAAGTAAATTGTTAAAGCCTGTAATAGGTCTGTCACTTTGACCTTGCAATATAAACATTTTGCAAGGCCTAAACCTTCCTTTTTAATACATATATGTCACCCCTGGGCAAGGCCCTAAACAAGCCATGCGGCAGAGCATATTGTATTCGAAAAGTTGGACAAGTAGTTTTACATGTCCTGGTAGTGAAAACACTCAAGTTTGTTTTTCATTATTGGAAGGCCCACCTGTCCCAAAGGAAACATTGATCTACATTATGACGTTTAAAAAGAGATAACTTTTGTTTGAGAGCAGGTAAGATTCTCATATTTACTGTTTTGGGAACTGTAATACAATACCCTCTTTAATGGTAAAGTTGGATTTTAAGTACAGAGTAGTATGTAGTTGGCGGTTGTGTATTCTTCCCAGACAGCCACACAATAAAGGGCTTGGGTGTTAGCAGGATGGGCCATCCTGAGTTGATGAGAGGGGCAGAGCTGTAATCTGTCACACTTGCACTACAAAGACACTACCTCAACTCACACACATAGGACTTCACACTAGACTGTTGTGCCTGCAGACAGACTGGAACCAGGTTCGGGAGGCAGGACATTCTAGAAATTTCTGTAAGGGGAAGGCTGCAGACATTTCTTCCATTTGAAAGCAGGCACCAGTTATAAAGAAGAGACCAACAGACCCACTCTTCAGAACACTCCTGGACCAGTGTACACTATGTAAAAACAAGTACCCTGCTGCCATAGGACTGCCCTGATGCTTGAGGCCTGCCCTGCTGTCTAAAAAGGAAATATGGACCTGCGCCCTTCATCCAAGGCTGAAGTGAATCCAAGGGTCAGCTGACTGACCTCCTGTTGAGAGCTACAGGTACACTAAATGCTCCAGAGGCCGTCGTGCAACTGCCCAGCATAGCTGCTGCAACTGGGCCTGCCTGAGCCCTGCTGGCATTAGTTGGAGTGATTTATTGATCCCCGGGAGGTGCCTCCTAGATCCCGGAACCTTGCTGTGGCATCGGTTGAGCTTCTCCTAGATGAAAAGGAGAAATCCTGAAGTTTTGGGCTGCTCGTAACTGTGAATGGGCCTGTTTGTGCCAAGATCTTACCACCCGCACAGACCTCCAATGAGAACCTCAGGTGAACTTGACTCTTAAAACTTGAGTGACCGACAGTCACAACACACCAGACAATACCTGGAAAGTCCTTCTGATGTGGCTGTCATGAAAGAGTGAACTCGCAAAGTTATCAGGATTAGTAACCAAGTATTGTTTTGGCACATTAAGGTTTTTTGGGCTCTCCCACTGTGATTTTTCCTTTGACAACTTTCAGGAACATTGACTGGCTATTGTCTGGTGCGCAATTGTTAAGTATGCTTTCCTGTAATCCCAAGTGAACTTTTTTCCCCACTGATTTCTTGTTGGCCTGATTAGTTAAGGGCCTCCCTTGCAAAAATAAATTTTTATAAATAAAATGAAATAGAAATTGCCAAAAATCCAATGAGGGAAACCGGAGATATGATATTTAAATGTTTAAATGAAAAAAGCATCCAGAAGTGTTCAGCACCAATGTGGGTAACTGATTGTTCAGGACTAGGAGTTAAGCATGATTTGGGATGACAACGATGCAGCACAGGTCAGCTACAGCAACCAGGTTTGACCAAGTCAGAGGATTTACCTTGGGACTTAGTGTATAAAATGGATGACCAAAGTTTTCAGTGGGACAAAGGCAGCACGCTGTTGGCGAGGAGGGCTCTATGAGGTCAGATGGCTGTCGGACGAGGTCCCAGTGGATCCTTTGACTTTGGATGGGAAAGCACTGAGTGGGAGAAATACTTTTAGTGCCTTGTCGGGTGAAGAGTTCTATTTTCACACTTAGTAATTTTTTTTGAGTTCGTATTCCTCCAGCAGGGCAAGGCTGCATGCTGTAGCTGAAGAGAGCTCCACAAGGCTGAATACCTCTGCGATGTCCCACTGAGTTGGATTTGCTGCTGTGGAACAACTGAGAAGGGAAACCTGAATATTCAGGTCAGGGGCAATGCACCTTGGTCAGATCAGCTTGGAAGTTGCGTCTCGGTGCTCTGGAGGGCTTTGGAGTTAAAAAGTTTCTATGTCCCTGGTTTAGCAGGATGTTCGGAGGATTACTCTTTGACACTGCCCATGGTTCCCTGACCTGAGGAACATCACTTGGATGTCAAGTTTAATTTCAGCAGAAGCAAACAGCATAGTCTAGGGCAGGTCCAGTTGGAACTGGTCAACTGGGCAGTTGAAGGAAAGGTGTTTTGTAGCGTGTTGTGTCTGTGTTGTGTGACCAGGAGATCAGCCTTGTGATTGGAGTGGGTGGACCTCGTTGAGTTTCACGCTGCTGAATTCCATGGAGTTACACGGAAAGTCATGCGAGAATTGCTTGCAGGGGCCCGTTGCAGGCCCCCAGGGACACTGGGAGATGGGGGTGCACATGAGGGGTACCTATGGTACCCCTCTGCAGTTCCATGCACAACACGGCAGGCACCGCGCGGTGCCTGCCATGTTGTACATTGAAGTGCACGACATGCCTCCTGGCATTGTAGCGGGCGGTGCTGAGTGCCCCGCCTGCCACAATGTCAGGAATGCAGAATGCGTCCGCCACTGTGGGGAGCGCATCCTAATGGCCTCCACGGGACCCCCGCCATTATGGCGGGCAGTCCCATCTCACGATAGGGTTGCGCGCCGATTTGTCCGCCCGCCATCCTAATGACCCCCCATGATGTATACTTTTTTGTCCTGGGTACTAAAGAAAGCAGGTGCATTCCTTCCGGGCACCTCTGAGGTCTCAGACATCAGCTACAGACTTCTTCTGATTTTTCTCATTTCCAGTAGTGTCCTGAAGATGGTACTGGGGCCTTTGCATTCATGTCTCCAGGTTGTGGGTGTGGGTGACGTCTGGCTCCTCCCTAACCAATGGGAAGAAATTCCCAGATTAACTTTCACACTTTTGCAGTACTCCATGTCTGTCTTACTGCATAAAACCTCACAGTGCCCCTTGCTGCCTAAATCTAAGATGGTGAAAACTTTCTCCCCTTGTGTAGAGGCTGTGGGCCCACCCCGGAGGTGTGACCAGGGCCGGCTTTTGCGCTGGTATCGCCTGTTGCGACAATGTTTGTTGGCGCCCCCAATCCGTGGTGGAGGTGGTGACCACCTCCATCATGGATTCCCTCACCACCACCTTTTAACAGTGCCCCTCAAGTCTCCATAACCACTCTCTTTCAGATGCATTAATTTCGTTATATAGTGACACTCATACCAATGTAGGGTGTTGGAGCACTTTGCATCACACACACATTACACAGATACAATAAATCCTCCCTGTGTAAATCAGCATATATGAAGTGTTACATAAGACAGAGGACTACAAGGAGTTGGAGTGACATGTCATACATACTGGTAGGCAGTGAAGTTTAAAAGTTCTTGGTCTTTAGAAGCACAAACTAAGAACTGAACACAGACACTTTTAATAATAAGAATCGATTTCTACCTAAATGAACCCTTTTTGCAACATTAATCAATGCTCTATTCTATGCACTGTGCATGCAGTACTCTGATGACAGTTAATAATTCAATGTTCTATATTCGGATTTTAACTTATAAACTGCAAGTACCAAAAACATGTCTCTTAGAAAAGCAGTAACACACTGACCTACTGATCATTTTGAAAGGTAGGCGTTTCTCCATTATTGGGGTACACCACAGTATGTGTTGATTCTGTGAGGCTGGGACAACAGTTTTATGAAGTTCAAATGAAAACCTCAGACTGCCAAATAGGCAGGGGTTGAGGTATACAGCATTAATGAATGTGTAATGATATGGAAGCGCTGTAATGTTTAAAACACTTTTGTAATACTTCACACTGTTAAATAGGCAGGAGGCTAGGCATTGAGTTGAAATGACTATGTTATCATGACAATATTGTAACATTGGTTTACGTTAACTTCAAAAGTGTAACACACGTTCTTTGTCTGATTTATATTTTAACAGCCCTGATGATGTCCTTCATTGGACGAAACGCGTCAGAAGTATAGACCGCTCCCTCTAATCATTGGAATTGTATTGAACACACTGACCTATTTACATTATATGCACTTTGTAATCTGCATGGTACACGTTCTTTTCAGCATGCATATTTACCCTCTGTGATATCTTATGTTCAGTCAAACCCTTAACTAGACAAAACTTAAATCTCTCATCAGGAAGAAAATTAATCACTGGCGGCAGTAACAAACACGGTTCTCCCCGAAGTCAGCATCCGGTGCAGTGGCACCGGTCACACCGCTATAGAGCCAGCCCTGGGTGTGATCATGAGAAATGAGCCACCTTCTTCTGTGTGATCACTTCAAACCATTTCTGAGTGCAACACCCTTCCAGCTGTGAATGGAACCTGGCTGACTGAGGGAACAAAGTAGGGGTCTGTGCAGATGTCAGTCATCTTTTTGTGACTGGGTAGGACTTTTGAAGTTAATTAAGTTCCTGTGCATTGCCTAAATGGTCATTCTGCAAGAGGAACAGAAACACCTCTCAAAACAGCGGTCTCTGTTCTGTGTTCTGGAAGCATTTTTCACACCTCATTCAGAGTTGAGAATTCAGAGTTGAGAATGCAGCTAGTTGTTAATGCAAATTAGCCTCCAGAGGCTGTGGATAGAGAAAATGTAACTTTCTGAAACAAACTTACCTTAATATGTAACTAGCCCTAACATTGGAAATGAACTGTGGGTATTCAACTTGCTTGCTGGCATTCCTTTGCCATCTGCGTTGGTCAAGTGCGCTGCTCATCAAAAGGTTGTTTAAGATGTCACAAGTGGTATACTTTGCTCACATGCACCAGGATAGCCTGCATGATAAAAAGGGGATGGCACTGTTTTCACCAATTTCCCCTGTTCTTCCCATGCATTTCAGCATTCATTTAGCACACTAAGGGCCTGATTATGACCTTGGTTGGAATTGCCTCTGACTGACATCTCTGCAGGTTCCGAACTGATCAACCTTGGGTCTGCGGTCCGAAACCGCTATTACGATGTGACCTCACAAATCATATCATTTGTAACTGGTAGCCATTATATGCACATCGGGTGCCGTGCTGCACGTGGCTGGGCTTAGTTGACTGTATTATAACCAGCTAAGACCCTGCCATGGTGCCTCAGAGGCGGTACCAAGGTCACAAGGCCTATAGTTCCTTCCATGCTGTTTTTTGGCTGTGACACACCTCTGTAAGAGGACTCCTCCATCGTGGTTGGGCGGAAATTACTCAAAGAACTGAAGCCCCTGGTGTGAGGTGTGGGAGACTGCCTCCTACATTCAAAGACAGAGGTCACATGGACGGCTATGGCTTATGACTAACAGCTGCTTATTTACTTGCAAGACAGTTTGGTGTTTATTTTTGTTTCCCAAACTGAAAAGTGAAATATTGTTTTCAGGTGAACTCTGCAATAATATTGCCTGCTACAGTGAGTGGGAATTGAGAAACCAAAGGAGCCAGGCCCTTAAGGACAGGTGGGTAGGCTGGACCCTATCTGAATAAGCAAAAACATGAAAAGTGCCTAGCCACCTATATTTACATCCACACTTGAGGAATGTCGAAAACGCTAGCTGTCAAGTTCGACAAGGTACTTTTATATATACCAGTTATTTCATAATTGATCAAAGTTTTTCAAAGACAGTAATTAAAGGCATACAAAAACAAAATATCTACATCATGTATTTACACCATAATTGTTGCAATTGTATCTACACAAATGTGTTTGCAACTTGACACATAAACAGTCATGAAAAAGGTCAAAGGATAAATCCAATACAGACAGAAAACAATTTATACATGTGCAAAAGAAACAGTGATTCTATACAGGTGTAATGAATGAGTGAAACATCAATAAAGCATGAGAAAAGAAAGAAAAAGAAGGAGTCAAGTCAATTTATGACCGTTATTGCCACCAGCAATTGCTGGTATAAAGGATTAAATCGCAGTTACTCCTTAATAAAAAGCCGACGCGTTTCGAATCCAGGCAATGGTTTCCTGGAGTCTCATCAGGGCGCTGTCAGTCTGTCTGTGGGGGGAAAAGGAAAGTGGAAAAGGAATTTCAATCACTCGTGCTCTGGACTCGCCTCACTTCTGAAGTGACACTCAGAACAAATAGTAAACCTACCAAAGTTTAAGAAGAAATGAATTTGTGGGACAGAGGTCTGGCACGCAGGATCTGATCGTGCTGTAGCCTTCTTTATTATGTATTAACTTCTTGTTGCACAACCGAGGGGGTGGATGGGAGCGGAGGGGGGCCACCTAAAAAATGTATGAAGCAATAAGAAAAACTACTCTTATTTAACCATTATATGAACAAAATTAATGTATATTGTAAATGAGAGGACGTACCGTCATCTGGTTTGTTGAAGGAAGCTAACGACTGTCACCGTCTTGGCGTTGTGTGCCTTACGAGTATCGCACAGACGCTGGGGCGTGAGTGCTAGGAGGACAAAGGGGATGTATAAGTATGGTTTCTTGGCTGAGCACAAAGTTCTAACAGGGGGTTTGTTAATGTGACGACATACCTTTTAGTAGCGCATACAGATAATTGTTACTTCTTATTTTCTTTTGTTCGCGTTGCAATTCACCATTTTTCAAGGGACGTGGAAACATCCGCTGTGGAAACAGCAGAAAGAAATTGCTTCAAGGTTCTAAAATCCAGCAGTGTGTTTTGAATATTTAGTGGAAGCGCGAGCAGCACATACCTATGTCCTCCCTCGTCCTCGCCTACGGCGTTTTGCGGTAAATCCAAAATGGATACCATGTGTATAACTGGTTATAGCCCTGAGGTGCTGGGCCTGTGCTTTATGGGATTCGTAGTTCTATGTTTGTTCTTATCTTTCCAAATGTGTTGTTGATGATGGAAAGCTGCAAACCTGTAGTGCGCATTGAATCTTAAGACATTGGAGGACGGCAATTTATGTAAAAATAAAACAGTTTGCTGGAAAGTTGTGGGGGTGGCGCCCCGTTTAGAGAAGGGAGAAAAAGATTTTTTGAGGAATCTGGAAATGATTGAGACGGGCAGACACACCACACAAGTACCACACTTGTGATGCCCTGTGATTGGTTTGAGATTCCATTGGGCCAGCAAGTCTTTTTTCTATTTTGGTAAAGATACATCTGCCCTCATGATTTGTTGGCCTAAATTTAGATTTTTCTTATATGCGAACAACGGACGTGGAAAAGAGCATTCAAGGTTTTCTAACAAATGCCAGTTGTTCAACACAGCTTTTCTTAGTTTATGAGTGTCTGGTCCAAAAGTGGTGACACAGACCAGTCTTTCAAGTGCAGGTTTAGGTTGTACTTGGAGGAGGGTTTCTCGGGAGTGAAACGCGCTCTTTTAAAAGAGTGTTTCAGTAATTTCTTAGGATACCCTCTTTCTTTCATTTCCTGACAAAATTTTTGTGCATGGGACAAGAAGTCTTCCACGTCAGAACAGTTTCTCCTAATGCGCAGTAGCCTGCCCATAAGGGAGATTCGATTTCAAATTCCTAGGGTGTGCGCTCTTGTGGTGCAGGATGGTATTTCTGTCCGTATTCTTTTTTTAAAGGGATGATTTCGATTCCCCCTCGGCGCATGTGATTTCGACGTCGAGGAAAGTCATCTTTGTATTACTGTGCACAATAGAAAATTTAATGTCTCCATGTCTGTTGTTGAGCCATTCGTGGAACGCCACCAGATGGGTCTGGCTCCCCTGCCAAAGGAGCCAGAAGTCATCTATATACCGATACCACTGGATGACATGCTGTTTGAAAGGGTTGTTATTGTCAACAAATCTTTCCTCGTATTGCGCCATATACAATACGGCCATTTCTGGGGCATAAGGGCAGCCCATCGCGGTGCCCTTAACCTGCATGAAGTATTCGCCATTGAAGGAGAAATAATTATTTTTTAGAGCGATTTCAGCCAGCCTGAGAATAAAGGAGGTGGGCACTCTGTGCGGTCTTTCTCTCCTGTCTAGGTATATCTCCATCACCTCTAACGCTTCCTCCTGTGGGACCTGCATGTAGAGGGAGGTGACATCCATCGTCACCATTAGTTGGGTGTCTGGTTCAAATTGGGTACCTTCTACCTTTAGTAGAAAATCCGTGGTGTCTCTAAGGTAGGATTTTACTTGAGTCAAGAAAGGTTTTAAAAAGAAATCCACATATTGGGATATTGGCTCAAGGCAAGAATCACATCCTGAAACAATTGGAAGTCCTGGGGGGTCTTGAAGGCTCTTATGAATTTTAGGCAAGAGGTATAGAACTGGAGTTCTGGGGCATTTCTTAGAGAGATATTCATGTTCCTTTGCACCCAGAAAGCCTTCCTCAAAACCTTTTTGTAATGTCTCAGAAATGAGCCGTTGGATGTCATTGACAGGGTCTTCAGATAGGCGCCTATACCAGTGAGTGGGAAAGCAAAGGCTGCAAAATGCCATATTTTCCGTAACACACAACAAAATTTAAAAACATGTAAATGGATGCAATTTTGCTAAAACATTAGAAAAGCACGTGAAGCATATTTTTAAATATATTTGAAGTGTGATGGAAGCATACATTTTAGTAAGATCAAAATAAGCACAAATGAAATATTCAGGGAAACTAGATTTCAACTCATTATTGTTTGCACACTACGTATGTTTATCATTAAAACCGTTTATACAAATGAAATGGCCATTACAATAGGAAATGTTATACCCTTAACTGACAGTGAACTATCACACCATGCTCTAGTAATAATTTTGCCTTTTTTCAACTTGATTTCTTGGTTCACCACATGAGCAAGAGTCCCTCTCAGGGCCTGATTATGATGTTGGGCTGACTAGTGTCCGTCTGACACCGTCTCACTACTGGGACCGTTGACCTCCAGTTGGCAGTCCCAAATGACTAATTACAATGTGACCGAACACTGTTCCCATACTCCCATTTCTCAATGGGAGCTTCTGTTACAGCGGTACATTGGCAATAACACAAGCTCCCATTGAGAAATGAGAGGTGTTGTTCATCCCTGCACCCCGTGGCAGGTACCTCAGGGTACCTGCCACAAGGTGCATGGATCAATGGAGGTCACATACACAAGTGGGCCCCGCTGTGGGCCCACAAACATGCTTTGCTACTTGGTTTCCATGTTGGACAGGCCAGCAGGGAAACCATGTCAGAAACTGTGCATCATAATCCAAAGGACGGAATGGCCTACCCTTTGGGATTATGAGCCAGCTCTGATTGGCTGACAGGCTCCAAGAGCCTGTCGGAAGCTAGCCAAAATGACTGGCCACTTTACTTTCCGACCGCCAGCATTGTAATGCGTGGTCGTAAAGTAAACCGAGCGGCCAAATAGGATGTAGCCGGGTAGGCTTTGACTGTTGGTCGGAGCCTTTAAGGGCTGCATCATAATCGGCCCCTAAATGGCACGCATTTGTTGGTAGACTGTCACTCATAAGTACCCTTAAACCTTGGAAATGTCACACATGGGCAATCTGTAAACTTTTCAGCTATGACTCTCCTCTCACGTCCCTGTGCATCCCGGGAAGTTAAACCAAGATGGAGGATCCTCCAGGGATATTGAGGGACGTGCCCCTCACATTTAGCCTCAAAAACAGCTCTACCTGGAGGTCTAGATAGGTCTACTGGCCCCTTAACCGATCTCTGGAATCCTGTACACATCTTGTGCTGCCAACAGTGCCCTCTCTGACGTACATCCCAGACCTGCTGCACTGCTAAACTGGCTGTTCTCCAGCAACAAGTCCCGACAGCAGTAGTCCGCTGGTCCTTCCTCTCGATCCCGAGCAGAGTGCCTTGCGGCACCACCCTATACGACAGCTGGGCCAATCATGACAAAAAAAGATAAATACCTGGCCATCCCCTCATGACCTCATTGTTCCAGACACTCTAGGGGCAAGCCAGAAGCATAAAGTGGGGCGGTTAGGTAGTGCTTTTTAGCTATCAATGATTGACAACACGTTTTCACTGGTGGCGAGCAAATAAATCCAAAATTTGTGCAACCTGCATGTCTGGGGTGGGTCACGTTACATAGTTTATTAACATGGTATAATTTAAAGTATTAGACTCACTTGTATTTGCTTAACAGAGTATTCATCACCAGATTGAATAATTGTGGTTAGGTTCACTGTTGTAGGGAAACTCTGTTTTTTCAGTTACTAGTGAACAGTAGTTTTAAAATGCTCTGGTTTTTAGTGGCACATAATGGTGTTAACATGCACACTTAGGGCCTTATTACGATGTTGGATTGTGGCAGAAATGTGAGCAACGACCTCCAGTTGGTGGTCCAGACTGCAACATTGCAATGTGCCCGCACATGGTCCAACCCGCATGTCTGGGGGGTCAAGTGACATGGTTTAATCACATGGTTAATATAAAGCATTAAACTCACTTGTAATTGCTAAACAGAGAATTCACCAGCAGGTTGGATTATTGTGGTTAGGTCCACTGTTGCAGGTAAACTCCGTTTTTTCAGTTACTAGCAAACATTAGGTTTTAAAATTCTCTAGTTTTCAGTTGCACATAATGGTGTTTACATGCACACTGAGGGCCTTATTACGATGTCAGACCGTTACAGAATCAAGAGCGACCGACCTCTTGTTAGCAGTCCAGACTGCAGCATTACAATGTGACTGCACATGGTGCAGTCGCATACATCCATTTCTTTATGGGAGCTTGTGCTGCAGCCGCAAGCTGGCCATAGCACAAGCTCCCATAGTGAAATGAGAGAATATGTTCATGCCTGCACTGCGTGTCAGGCCCCTCAAGGTGCCTGCCACTGTAATAGCAAGCCCCAGCCAGGCCTACTAGTGCAAGGGATTCACCCTTCTCTGCTCAGAGTCCTCAGACCAATGGTAAGAAGTTGGCACAGAAACTGGAATAGAAAACAAAGTATTTATTAAACCTCATGAGGTGGAACCACAACCATACAATGCCCTTCAGTAGTGTATGAAGTAGCACACTGACTAGAAGGAGCTTGGTCCTTTTATACCCCCACAGGGGCTGAAATGAAGGCGGTACAAGGTACAGAGTATTGGATTCAGACATATATAAGGTCATACAGAGAGTGTGCTAGCAACAAGTGGGAAGGGCTGACAGTTAGCTCATTTTGGTGGGCACATCTTGACAGTTACAAATTGGAGACAGCTGTTTGCTCTTCTGAGCATGTGCAAAGTAGAGGAGACTAAACATATCTTGTCTCTAGGCAGATTTCAAGAGCAGTTGACAGAAAGGTAGGACAGAGCACATGGCATACAAAATGGCCAACAGAAATACAAAATGGATTCCGTAAAACAGGCAAGATAGTCTCGAAATACCGAATGTCTCCTGTCAATGCTTAATCTAATCGCTGTTAAATTCCCACAGACGACCCTTTCAGCATTTGCTGAAGACATTTGTCTGTCTAGGGTAATCTAGATCTGCATCCGGTATATTGATGTTCATCATATCAGTAATTTCATTGCTTAACATTTGCTGTTCTTTTGTAACACTTCTCTTGGCAGGTGTACAAGCAGTAATGCACATAGAGCAAATCATGGGACCACATTGTATACAAGTACAGCATGTAAATAGTATCACCAGTAGTATACATAGAAAAGTAAGTAGTTTCCAGCCCCAAGTAACAAAGAGTGTCCATATCCAGTTTGAAAATGTACATGTACCTGTCTCTGGGTGAATGTCTGCAGCAATCTTATGCAGTTTAGAGATTGCGTCATAAACTGAAGGCGAATGGTTAGGTATGAAGATGCAGCAGTTGCTTCCGATGATGCGGCATGCACCACCACGATCAGCCAAGATCACAATGAGCACCATCCGATTTTGGAGTTCTACAATTCTTGCAAGTTGCAGTTCTTCTGTAATGTTCCCAAGTGCCAAAGCTGTCTGATTGGTGATAGCTTCCACTACAGAAGTCAATCGTCTGATCTTTCTATTATTTAATGCAGCACCCACGAAGAAAAACAAACCCAAATTGAAATCAACATATTGTTGCAGAGCGGTATCTGTTTGATCAATCTCATCAGTACTTGTTGTCCGTTTATATCTAATCCTTGAAAGATCATTATAGAGTTTCAAGTCAAAATGATATGATGCAGGTGCTAAAAACACAAGGGGTAACAAAAATGATATGTAGCATACCCCTGACCATTCAACAGGTAATTGGTAATATCTTTTATTACCACACACAAAATAGGTGTTATGTGATGCTACAAAGCTGCTATTGTTAACACCCTCAATGTTTAATACAGTAGTACATTCGCTTCGTCCTACGGGAATTCTCCCAACACTGCCAATACATAAATCTGATTTTTCTCTGGTTACAGAAATCACAAAAGGTCCAATGTTCTTCATATTCCTCACATTTGTGAAGACATATGGTGTCGAAATATTGTCAGATTGGTATTCATCCCGTTCCCATTTAGTCCCTTTAGCTTGGATATGGCCATCTTTATCTTGGTAACATTCTTTATTCAACCAAAATATAATTCCACCTATTGAAGGTTTCCCATAAGCAAACAATAGGGCATACCAAGCTTGACATGAACCAATATGAGAAAATGGTAGAGGATGAAAAGGCGTTCCTCCTTTCTTCTGGTGTGCAGGTATCATCCCACACACCCAACAATTGGTAGTATTTGTAGCATTATGGGTATGATGCAACATCTGAATGAATGTATTATTCAGAAAGGACTGTCGATGCTTCTGCTCATGATAGGGAAGAGTGTGGTAGTGATGCTCCAGTGGAGCTGGAGTGGTTGCAACAAAAAGCTGTCGAGCTGGAACTGCTTTCTCAATGAACCAAGTGGTTATTGCCAAAACCACCAGGGCAACAACAAACCCTACAGCACAAAAAATATTCTTATTCATTTCAATTGACAACAATGCTCAAACTTTCTAAGAACCTGTCGAAAATAATTGTTGGAGCTCTTATCCCTTGGTTAGCCACTGATTTATTCACCACGGGCCAAGACAGGTGTCACTACACTAATGCAGGGCTGATCCCCCCCCCCCCCTTGCCTCATTGGCTCTTCGCTTCACAAACCTAGAGCGGTAGCTCAACCAGGCTTGTTCAAAACTGCAGATTATTTCCTCGGTCTCAAATTGTATTGCGATGCTCCAGAAATCGTGTGGTCCGGGAAGACTTCCGTAGACTCGTCAGATGAGATAGCTTGACCCTTCTCCGTTTCCAGAATCTCTCGATGTTCGATCAGCACAGCACGTTCCACCAAGGCGGGCAATACAATGCGTGGTATGGAGCCAGTTCTTTCTGTTCATCTCACAAACTGCTGTCCTTGTAGCCAACAGCACTTGCTCCGGACCTCGCCACCTCGGCTCCAAGCTGTTTGATCTGTCGAATGCTTTTATCATCACGTGATCACCGGGACAGAGGTCATGGGTCTCACCTGTAGATCTGTCTGGAAGAGCTTCTCGAACCTGTTGATGAATAGAGGTCAAACTGTCAGTTAATTGTGCCAAATAATCATTCAATAGAACACAAGGTACATCATGTGTAGGGCGTGGCTTAGGAACTCACCAAATGTTCATCAGCCTTCCAAATACCACCTCGTAAGGTGTAAGACCTGATTGTGAATGTGGTACTGATCTTATTGACAGCAGTGCCAAAGGCAATGCATCTGGCCACTTTAGGGACGTGGAAGCCAGTATTTTCGCCAGCTTCAATTTTAAGGTAGCATTATACCTTTCCACCAATCCTGTTGATTGTGGGTGGAAGACTGCATGGAACTTCTGTTTGATCCCTAATCCTTTCATGACATAATCAACAACTTGCCCAATAAAATGAGATCCGTTGTCACTCCACAAAATTTTACAAAACACCATACCAAGGAAAAAATTCCTTCGAAGCACCTTTGCTGTGGTAAGAGCAGTATTATCCTTTGTAGGGTTTAGGTTTAGGTTTGTTTAGGTTTACTTTATTGTACAGTTAATTAAAACTCACAATATAAAACGTACATCATTAAAATCGTTGTAAGCTTAAAAAACGCACGTATTATTAAAGGAAAAAAAGGTATAAAAACCATATTGAGTTATCGTTCTCGATTACAGTGTCTCTAGCCCACTTGTGAGAATTAAAAGTATGAGTCAATCTTCTCAGCTTGCTTTGGCTTGGCTGGACCTTGGCAGACTATTTCTTGATTGGCGAGTTATTAGATGCTGTTGATCACTGTGCTGTGTAGTTGAGCAAGTCTTGTGGATACAATGTCAAAAAACTTCGTCAGTCTGCAATTTAATTGGACCTCTTCTGGGTTGAAGCATATCATCACGGCTTGCCTGCAGCTTTTTACACCTTTTTGATTCCAAAGTGGTCGAAATAAAGCGCGCCTTATGTCTATCAGGATAGGGCAAATACAGATTATGTGGATTAAATCCTCATTCCCTGATTTGCAAAGACGGCAAAGATGTTCATCTGGCCTCCTTTTCCATGGTGCCAAGTGAGGTAGAATTGGTAGAATTCCAAAGCGCAGATTTAGAAATTTATCTTTTATCTTCCGCGTGAGGCCCATTTTCAGATATTTATGCGGTTTCAGGGAATTATAATCTTTCAGCACGACCCACCCGTGTGCCCTCTTGGCCAGGGTTTCTTTATCTTCGATAGATGATATTAATTTAGTAACTTTTGTTACCACCTTTTTGAAGCTGTTGTTGTCAGCTGATGACTCCCAAAGGCTGATTAGGTCCAGATATTCCAAAGAGTTTAAAAGGTATTTCTTAGCGGGTGAGTTTGATCGTATTGACAATTCTGTCCATAGGTGAGCGTTTAGGGTTCCCCGTTCCGAGCATTTGATTTTGCGCCAGCATTTTATATAGGCGCCTCTTCTCTCTACCGTTTGTTTTTGGATGCCAAATTCGAGACGTATTTGGGCAGGGGAGACATAGTTTGGCAGACGGAAGATTGCCCTGTATGCTCTGCTGATTATTTTGTCTAAGGCATTAGCGTCCTTCCCTTGCATGGGTTCGCTACCGTATGTGAGCATAGGCTGGAGGCGTGCATTAATCACCTGTAGGAGGGGGCCAAATGATCGTTCAGGGAGAACTTTTTGTAGCGGCTTCATTGTGAATTGAAAAGTAGTTCCCTTCCGTGCTGTAGCCTCTAGCTGGGGTTTGAACGAGCCTCTACTGTCTAGAAGTACGCCAAGGTATTTATAGTTGGTAACTTGGTCCAGCCTTTGACCATCCAAGGACCATGCCAATTTCTTTAATTTGTTGTAATTCACTGACATGACTTTAGTCTTGTTTAAGTTAATTTTCAAAGCGTTTTTTATTGAAAATTGGTTGGTAGTGTCCAGGAGATGTTGCAGTCCAATTGGGGAACGACTTACCAAGACAAGGTCATCGGCATAAAGAAGGTTTGATAGCAAGATATCTCCCAGCCTTGGTGCGTGTGAAATGGTTTTGTCCAACTCTCCAGGCAAGTCTGCGAGGAAAAGATTGAACAACATGGGAGCGAGGACGAATCCTTGTTTTAGACCTTTAGTGGTGTTGATTTGCCTGGAAAGGTGCGTCCCGCTACCAAGTTTGATCTTGACCCAGGTGTTGGTATGCAGTAGTATCAGCTGCTGCAGTAATGGCCCCGGTATCCCCCACTTGTCTAGTTTCAGCCAAAGTTTATTTCGGTCAACGTGATCAAACGCTGCAGTATAATCAATAAAACATAGAAATAGTGAGCTCTTGGTTGTCTTGGCAGCGTCTGTCAGTAGGGTTAACGCCATGATATTTGTGATTGTGCCCTGTCCTCTGCAGAATCCAGTTTGGTTAATGGGGATGATGTGTTTTAGGGTTGCCCACGATGTTAGTTCCTCCAGGAGGAGGCCCGCGTAGTACTTTGCCTCTGTGTCAATTAGGGCGATGAGGCGATAATTACTTGGGGTGCTCCTGTCACCCTGTTTGTGGATCGGACTAAGTATTGATCCGCTCCAGGTTGAAGGGCACATCGCTGTTTCCCTAACTTCCTGGAAGAGTGGCACCAGTGTCTCGCTCCAGAAGTTGGCTTCGTGCTTATACATTATTGGTGGGACTCCATTGGGCCCAGGAGCTCCTTCCGGTTTCCCTTTGGATATTTGTTTCTTAATCCTAGCTGCTGTTATTGTATGTTTTTTTTCCTCACTGCCTAAGGGTGGTCTAAGGCTTAATGTTCCGTCTATCTCCAGCGTTGCAGAGTTCCATGATGTCTTCACCGGAATTGTGTCTTTGTTTTCATTTGCATTTATCCTTTGTAGGGTACACCTCTATCTATTTACTGAAGGCGCGGTTGGTGTTGCAAACCCTCCTGTAGGAGTTTGTGTCCCTTTTCTAGGATTGTACTGCCAACATATCAAACAGGGCTGTACTACTCTTCTAGCTGTGCTGGCAATCTCAGGAGGCTCCCAAACTTGTGTAAGTAGGTTCGTTATCGCTGGAGCTCTAACATGTGCCAGCCCATGTGCCATTTGAACCATAGGTTGTAAATAGGCTGCAGGTAACTTCCATTTATCCACGTCTTTGTTGCACCAACAACCCTCATCAACCAATATTCCTTCTTTGGACCATTGCTCAAGTTCTGCTACAGAGGCAGATCTCTGTACATCTAGTACCTCTTCTTTAACATCATGCCATCGTTCAGCTTGAGATTTCACTATGTACATGGACGAAGTGCGTCGTTGCATCGCAGTTTCACCAGCTACATGATCTGCAAAGGCATTTCCTTGTCCTATTTTGTCAGTGATCTTCTTGTGTGCTCTACACTTCACAATCGCTATCTTTTTGAGATATGTCAGTGCATTCAAAAGGTCATGTACTAGTTCTCCATGCATTATCTGCATCCTGTGGGATGGAGGAAAGCCTCTTTCCTTCCAAAGTAGGCCATGGGCCACTCCAAAAGCATAGCAACTTTCTGTGTAAATGTTTACACATAAGACAGTGCTAAGTTCACATGCTCGTTTCAAAGCTATTAGCTGAGCTGCTTGAGACGACTTCTGAGGTATGAGAGCTGTTTCCACTTCTGTCTCAAGTGTCGTGATTGCATATGCAGCTGAGGTTGTGCCATCTGGTAACTTCAAACAGGACCCATCAACCCATTGTTCCCCATCTACATCTGGAAGGGGCATTTTTTGCAAATTGATGCAATTCTTTGTCTGTTCCACAGTTAGGAATATATAATTATGAGGTTCCTTTGACTGGGACTGAGTCATAGGATATGGCAACAAAGTGGCTGGGTTTAGTGTATGTTCTGACCGACTTCTTCGGCCCTCCTTTGAGGGAAGGTGATTGGAGGTGACTTCAGTCTACTATCATTCTAGTGTAAGGATTAGAACCGTAAATAGGGCCTATTCACAAGGCGTGTTGATACAATCCCGTACCCTTTTCCTTAGACCAGGGCTTATGAACTTATGTTAGGGGATAGATTCATTAGTATTAGTTATAATTCGTCCTTTTGTAAGGGTGTTAGTATACCTTCTATGGAGTTATGCTTATTTCGGGCCTTGTAGGCCTCAAATGGGAGAGACTCCATCTTTCTTTTTGCACCGGCAGTTTGAGATGCTTCTAGGTCAAATGTAATGTTTTAGTTACGAGGTGTTGTTCGCTTGGAGAGAACCGGCTCAGGCTGGCCCTTATCGAAAGACTGTATTTTTCTACATTCCGAAGACACACATCAGGCCGGCCGTCTGGGAACGTGTCCTTGGTACGGGGAGGTACAAGAATTTGGTGGGCAGCAGGTTACTGGCCGTAACTTTCCATGAAGGAACGAGCTTCCATATTAGTGAAAGCATGAGGCAGTCAGTGAGTCAGTCTGTAGGCGGCAGCTAGCCGTTAGCATCAATGCCATTAATTATTTCAGGGCAGACAGTCGCCATTTTAAAATCCGAGAAAGATCGAGGAGCTGATACTCTTTTAGAAAGATTGAAGACACTTTAGTTGGAGCAGCTGGCGAGCTTTGAAATAAAGATCAGACCATAAAGAGTGAAGCAGTTAGTTAAGGGAACGAATACCCGAGTGGCTGAAACTGAGTTATAAGATCGAAGCTGAGAAGTGAAGATGGTCCGTGATTGAGAGGAGAGAGGAGTAGTGCAGAACAGCCAGAGAGAAAGCAGCTGATGAGAGGAAGGTTCCAGTGACTTGGAGGGAAGCGGAGGAGACAGAGCATAGCGGTGCAGACGTGTATCCGTGACTGCAGAAGTGTGACCTTAAAACGAGCCAAGGCACAGACGAGAAGGGAACCTAGATGACTGCTGAATCCAGACTTCATATTAATAAGGTGACGTCGACCCTTTCTTACTAGTGTGCACATTCTAACCTTTCATTTTCCTTTGCAGGCTATATGTTATAGTATAATGTTATATTGCTATTGTTGTTTCGATAAATAAAGTACCCCAGTTCTTAGTGAACCAGCATGTGCCTTTTATTCTTGTACAATCAGGGTAACCTGTTCTTCTAGTCAGGCACTGTTTTTAGTGAACGGACGCAACTCCCGATCAGGTAAGCGGTGGCTGAACAATGAGGGAGAGAGGGGCCCTTGAAGCGGAGGATAAGCTGTACATCATCTAATTTGATAATCGTTGTATGATCCATAATATTGTAGTATCATATCCTTAGTAGATAACAAGAGATTCCTCAACATGAAGAGCTAATGGTATTCATAGGAAAGTGATCGTCGTTGGTAGGCGCGTTAATGAGAACACCAGGGGGGACACTGGTGTGTATACTCACAGGATTGTGGCTTGGGATGTAAGTAAGAGAACACCAGGGGGGACACTGGTGCTTATACCCACAAGATTGTGGCTTGGGATGTATGTAAGAGAACACCAGGGTGGACACAGGTGCTTATACCCACAAGATTGTGGCTTGGGTTACCCACAGGATCGTGGCTTGGGTGAGCACTGATTGTGGTCAGTGTGTAACGGTAACTAATCAGAACTGCCCTAGGGTAGAATAGTCTGGGCCCGGGTTGCCGCGAGACTAGCTGGTGTGAGTGTGATATTGTAGAAAACTTAGGCATGTATATTGCTAATTCCCCATCTTTGGGTAGGAGACATAGATACCTGTTGTAAATAGGTCCTAAGGAGGGAGGTGGTTAAGTTTCGGCTGGGTTGGTGGTGCTCTGATGAGCTGACTCTATCTGGTCTGAGAATCCGGTCGTTACATCTGGCGTCACAAACTATTTATGAAGCCTGTGTGCGCTGTATTGTTTTTATCTTGTTGGTTTGCGCTCGGCTCGTACGTGGTTTATTTTGTATATTACTTGTTAATAGTTGTATATATATATATATATATATTTTTTTTGATTTGTCAAAATGTTTTTGCGAAAGTCGAAATCTACTTTCAAATTGCCTGTTGAAATTCCGGGCTGGGAATCAACGCCTTACGAGGCCTTGGCACGTGAGTGGGCCGATTCTACTGGTTTGAGTGAAAATTGGAGTTCTTGCTTAGAACTGGCGGAGCCGGCTGATGTGATTTCTTGCTTACAGAAGGCACCAGAAGTGAATGGTGAGGAGCTTCCTATTTTAGGATGCAGAGGTTGGATTCTTTTAACTGCGTACAGGATTGTACATGAGAAATTTTTGAAGTTGCAGAAGCAATATGTGGATATGGAAGAAAAGTTTGTTGAAGTGCAAAATGCTCATACTCTTTTGCGATGTCAAAATAAATTGCCTGCCGACAAACTTGAAACATATCAGACGATTGCTGAAAGGGCTGCTGTTCGAATTGCGAAATACAAATATAAGAATCGTCGTGGTCGTGTTTGTAAACGGAAAGTGCGTCTGGTTGTGGCGAAAGCCGGACTGGATTGGAACCCCGATAAATGGGATGGTATAATCTGGGACTCGAATGATTCTGGTTCCTCGGTTGAGGAGTCTGACAGACGCGAGTCTTCTCGCTCCGGACGTGACTGTAAATCTACTACTTGTGACAAAGGTGAAGATTCCGGGCACCATGGTCACTCTTCCCGTTCTAATGACGTTTCTCATTCTGATTGTTCCTCTAAATCTATGGATCGGGCTCCTTCGGATGCTCGTCCGGAGGTTTCTGCGCATCCGGTTTTTCGACGAAAATTACAACAAGCTCCTGGTAATCCAAATGGTATTCATATGGATAGTATTGAAGATTTTACACAACAGGAGGTTAGTGACATTTTGCAACGATTTTGACAACGGCCTGGTGAGGCCTTGCTTACATGGATGGTGCGCCTTTATGAGTTAGGCGCTGCAGGTATCATGTTAGATGCAGGGGATGCCTTGAGATTTTGTTCATTGAGTTCCGATTCTACTGTACAAGATCATTTTCGAGATTTTAATGGTGCTGGCCAGATTAGTTTGCTCCAGTTAGCGACTGATGGCTGTAATCACAAATACCCTACTGAATCTGATTGGTCTGTGAATGACAAGCCGTGGTACACCTTACGCGATGCATCGCAACGGCTGAAAGAGGAGGTGATGAAAACTGCGATTTTTCTGAGTACAGCTGATAGATTGTTGGATGGTTTGTTGACATCTTCTGTGCGGAATCGCATTATCCGTTCTTCCCCTGTTGCTTATAAGCAGGTTATGATGACTTTGTTAATCAACCAGACTGGAAATCCGCTGTCTATGGTGCTTGAATATGTCCGTCAGCTTGGTGAGTTGGGTGACTGGTTTAAACCTGGGAGACAGTCCAGACCGGATGGTCGTACTGCTGGAGATTATAAGTTCTCTAGACGTGATATGTTTCTTGCACTGTTGGCTGATGGTGTGAAAAAGGAAGACATTGATGGTGAACCTAATAATCGCTTGTGGGACATGTTTCACAAGCGTGGGTTGGATCGAAAGGAGGGTGCCCGACGTGTGCGAAAGAATGATTGTGATCGTGGATATTCTGATGACAGTGGAGACGAAAGACGTCGTGATGATTCTGATCGTCGTGGTGAACGGCGGTATGAGCGTGATGTCTCCCCTTGACGTGAAAAAGAGAGAGGGCGAGAGGGGGAAAGACAAAGGAGGAGATATGATCATGTTAACAGCAGACATAGAGATGAAAGGGATCAGTCCCCTGAGTTGAGGAGAAGGGAGGATCGACACAGACTTTCCGATCGAAAATCACAATACCATACAGATGACAGGAATCCATTTTGTGATGGAGATGGATATGAACATGATGTTTTGATACCCAAGAAATATGAGAGCATTTACCCTGATTTGTCCTGGTTGACAGAACGCAGTAAAAATGACTAGGAAATAGGTCAAGCTCCAGTACGCAGGTGGGCTCACAAAGATAATGGACCCTATGTAAAGCAGCTTTAAGGGGGGAAATCATTAGCTGCTCCGCAAGATTAAGAAAGGAGGACAGAAAGAAGCTTGAAACGCTCCTTTTAGAGCTAACAGAATCAGAAAATCGGCATATAGAAGAAATAGGATTAGGTAATGATGGGAGAGAAACAGCTAAAATTATTGCGCTGATTAAAGGGGATGTTCTAAGAATATTTACGCAAAAAGAGACTAGAGAATACCAGACTTCTCGAGCTAAAAGATATGAGACAGGAGAGCAAGCTGGCAGGGCGCTGGCATTGCGTATAAGGCAAGATTTTAATAAGAATAATATAAAGAAGCTTGAAGAGAATGGAATAGTATACACTGAACCAAGTGAGATAATGGGGGTTTTTCAGAGATTTTACCAAAATTTATATGATCAAGAGGCCAGTCAGATACCATCTAGACAAGACTTCGGAACTCCTTATCCAGTTTTAGAAGAAAGTGATAGAGAGCAGCTGGAGAAAGATATATCCCCAGAGGAGATCAGAGCTGCGCTACAAGAACTTGCGGCAGGTAAAGCTGCAGGCCCAGACGGGATACCTATTGAGGTATATAAAACTCTAGGGGAGGAATTATTGCCTATAATTCTAGATCTTTTTAATGGAATAGTTTGTTCAGGGAAGATTCCAGATTCATGGAAACAGACTAATATCGTGGTCTTCCATAAAAAAGGTAAACCGGAAAATAATCCAGGCTCTTATAGGCCAATATCTTTGATAAATGCAGACACTAAACTGTATTCAAAGGTGTGGGCAAAGAGGATGGGGGGAGTCATTGGACATCTCGTCTCTCGTTGGCAGCATGGGTTTGTCCCGGGAAGGGGCACGACGGACCACATCTCGCGGGCAATTTCAATGTTCGATGCGTCGGCTGCCACGGGGAGGGAGATGGCCATGATTCTCCTGGACGCTGAAAAAGCCTTCGACCGAGTAGTCTGGAAATTCTTATGGGAGGTTTTACTCAGTAGAGGGTTTGGAGGAAAATGTATGAAAGCTATAAAAGCCATGTATGGAGATCCAGTAGCCCGAATTACAACTATGGGATTACAGTCAGATGAAGTGGCAATTAGGAGAGGGACGCGCCAGGGGTGTCCCTGTTCCCCTATACTTTTCGCCCTGTACATAGATCCACTAATTAGAAAAATTCTGGTTTCAGATCAAATCTCTCCGGTTATTCTTAATGGTCATGCCACTAAAATATTGGCCTATGCAGATGACTTGGCGATAACAACTACCAATCCACAGATGGCTATGACAGAATTGACTCAATTAGCTAAAACTTTTGGGTCTCAATCGGGGTACAAGCTAAATGAAGGAAAAACTATAATAATCAGCACTAAGAGTATATATAAGGCTGATCGAAACTATGTGGATTCTGCAGTTTATCTGGGGGTGAGGATTAATGCGAATGTGGAGAAAATTGTACAAGAGAACTATGTACCCTTGATAACATCAATAGATAAAGAGCTGAGAAGAATAGACGTCCTACACTTATCAATAATCGGTAGAGTGAATGTTTTGAAGATGTCTATGTTTCCCAAAATTTTGTATCTTCTCCGGGCCATACCTTTACTTGTAGATGAGAGTGTTTTTAGTAAATTGGAAGCGGTCTTCTCACAATTTCTATGGCAGTATGGGAAAATACAAAGATTTTTAGCTAGACTATCAGCTCCATTGGAAGGTGGGGGTTTGACGGCACCAAACTTGAGATTATATCATTGGGTCTGTCTAATACTACAAATGAATGTTCTGTTTAAATTTGATGATAGTGATGTTTTAAATATAGTAGATAGAACTCCAACAATATATGAATTATTAGTTGGTAGGAAAGCAGTGGGTCTGTTTACTCGAGAAATAAACTGTAGATATTATAAAAGGAGTGGGAGTAGACTGATGATGAGTGCCTGGGGTTTATGGAAAGCATTAAAGAGATATTTGAAGATTCCAAAAATCAATTGTATTATAGATATCTGGCATGAAAATCCTTTTGAGCATCTTGGGCAGAATAGAAATAGTAAGCGATGGAAGGAAGCGGGGATTAAGTGTCTGGGTGATGTTATGGTAGAGGATGAAATATTGGGCTTTGATGTGCTTCAACAAAAATTTGGCATACCGACTAACCAATGGTTCTTATATAGGCAGCTAGAAGAAACAGTGAAGGCTGTTAGACCCAGGATTCGGATTCAGGAGCTCAACCCAATTCTGAATTATGTGAGGAATGGTGGTAAGAAGATAAAAATTGGCTACAGCTATCTTCTTCAGGGCTTGGGGGATGATATTGGTCGAGTTGAATCAGACTGGGCGGAAAGAATTAATGATCCAGAGGTGGATATTGATTATGTTCTTGCAATGAATAAAAAGGTGTTAAGAGCTTCGAATTTAAAAGCACAGCATTATAAAACTATTTTTAATTTATATTATACACCTGCCAAACTGTATAAATGGGGTAAGAGGGATAATGATAGATGTCCCAGGTGTGACCAAGGACCAGCAGACTTACCTCATATGTTTTATAAATGCCAGAATTTGAATCCTGTCATTATGGAAATTGAAAGATTTGTAACAGGGTTGTTAGAGGAACAGATTACCTTATCCTCTACTATGGTTTTGATCGGTAGGGATGCTAGTCTAAGGCTAGAGTATGAAGCGGAAGCCTTTATTTTCATCTCCATGGCTGTTCTGAGGATTTTAATTTCGGCTGGGTGGAAAGATTCGGCAGCCCCCACCTTCCAGTTGTGGATAACTAAACTGCTGGGAATACACAATATTGAGGAATGTTTGTACGAGTTTAAAGGAAGAAGAATGAGGGAATTGGGTTTGAAGATATGGGCTCCGCTAAAAAAATGGAGAGAAAAGAGATGAGTAAGAATGTAAGGATCATAGTGATGAGATTTAAGTTATTATCTATATGTTAGTTGCATGTCTTATTGTCTGATTAGGTTGAACCTTTTTGACTGTTTATATTTTGTTGTTTTGTGTACTTTTTTGAATATCTGAATTGTATCTTGGGAAGCTATGTATATATGTATTCTTTTTTGTTGCCCTGAATCTTCTCAATAATAAAAAAATAAAAAATAAAAAAAAAAGATCAGAGCTATACAGGATCAAAGTTTACCAATAAACTGCCACTAATTATTAAAGTGCGAAGTGCAAAGGTCTATAAGAGTATAAGCTATAGTCACATGATCTTGGCTATTATAGCTTCAATTCTATCTTAGCTCTTATAAGGTTCACATTAAATAAAAATCTACTTACACTAAAAAAAAAAAATTAAAAAAAAAAGATAATGGACCCTATGTAGATATTGACATTTTTTGGAAACATCGTAATATCCAAAGGGCCCGAGCATTGGTAGATACAGGAGCGGAGGCCACTCTTATTCATGGAAAATCAAAGAAATTTAAAGGCCAATTTTTCACAATTACTGGTTTAGGTGGAAAGGAAACCCCCGCAGTGTGAACTGCACTTGAAATGAGAATAGGCAGAATTCCCCGAAAAGAATATTCTGTATTAGTTGTGCCACATTTGGAATACATATTTGGAATTGACATTTTGAAAGGAATGACTTTGCATTTAGATGACGGCTGTTATCAATTTGGAACTAAACATTATATATCGTCCAGACCTGTACGGGTTGGTCGTTTAAGAATGCCCCCCATAAAAATTCCCCAGGCTACAAAAGTTGTTTCTCAGAAGCAGTATCGTATCCCAGGTGGCCATGAAGAAATTAGTGCTACTATTCAGGATTTGGTGGATGCAGGAGTTATAACTCCGGTTACTTCTGCTTGGAATAATCCCGTTTGGCCTGTGCGTAAAAGTGATAATTCTTGGCGCATGACTGTTGATTATCGCGAACTGAATAAACATACACCCCCTTTGACTGTTGCAGTACCAGACATCATTACTTTAATTGAAAGAATCCAAAAGCATCCAGGTAAATGGTATGCGTCCATTGATATTGCCAAGGCTTTCTTTTCAATTCCGATTGCCCCCGAGTGTCAGGAACAATTCAGTTTTACATGGAATGGACGTCAAATGATGTTTAGAAGTCTTCCCCAAGGCTATGTACACAGTCCCACGATCTGTCACCGGCTGGTGGCGGAACATTTGTCCGAAATACCTGTACACCCGCAAATCCAGATATGTCATTATATTGACGACATTTTGATTCAAGGTGAGACACAAGATCAAGTTCAGACCCAATTAGATCAAATCCTTGAGTGCTTACGCAAGAAAGGTTGGGAAATCAATCCTGATAAGTTACAAGGTCCATCTCAAAATGTAAAGTTTTTAGGCATCAATTGGCATGAAGGTCACAGAGAGGTGATTCCACAAGTAAAACAGAAAATTCTTGATTTTGCGGTCCCAAGAAATAGGAAAGAATCCCAAAGCTTCATTGGCTTGTTCGGCTTTTGGCGCCAGCATATTCCACACTTGAGTCAGATATTGGCCCCTTTATATCGAGTCACTCGCAAAAAGAATGTGTTGGAATGGGGTAAACCACAGCAAGATGCGTTTAATTTGGCAAAAGAAGCGATTCAGTATGCTTTGGATTTGTGGCCTGTGTGCGATGGTGATGTGGATTTGAATGTGTCCGTGCAAGGTCTTTATGCAAATTGGAGTTTGTGGCAAAAACAAGGCAGACATAAAGTACCGTTAGGTTTCTGGACCAAAAAGTTACCCGATGCTGGTGAGCGTTATACACCTTTTGAGAAACAGTTGCTTGCATGTTACTGGGCACTGGTGGATACCGAGCAATTGACTTTGGGACATGATGTGATTTTGAGACCTGAAATTCCTATCATGCGGTGGGTTTTGAGTTTGCCGAAAACTCATCGAATTGGACATGCTCAAGAGGCGAGTGTGATTAAGTGGAAGTGGTACATACAAGACAGGGCACGTGTGGGACCGAAAGGTGTAGCATCTTTACATGAGCAAGTGGCGCACGCGCCATCGACTGAGACTGGGAGTGATTGCTCCGTACCTATAGTACAGGAATCTCCTGTTAAGTGGGGTAAGCCATTTGATGATTTCTCCTTGGAGGACAGAAACCATGTATGGTTTACGGATGATTCAGCAAGGTTCATAGGAGAGAAACGGCATTGGAAGGCAGTGTCCTATAATCCGATCACACAAAAATTGTTGAGTACAACTGGTGAGGGAAAGAGTAGTCAATTCGCTGAGTTATATGCTGTTTATCAAGTTTTGAAACAAGAGTTACCTGGCACATGTCATATTTTTACTGATTCCTGGTCCACTGCCAATGGACTGGCGGTCTGGTTACCAACTAGGCATTTTCATAATTGGGAATTGCATTCAAAAGAACTGTGGGGAAAAGAATTATGGCAAGAAATTTGGGAAATGCTCCCACAAAGTACTGTCACAATCTTTCATGTGGATGCTCATACCCCGATAGACTCCCTTGACAAATTCTTTCATAATATTGCAGATGAGAAATCTAAAATTGCTGAGGCAGTGGTGGACATGCAAGATTCTGATTTGGCGGGATTGGCGAAATGGGCCCACCAGAAAGCAGGACATTTTAGAGTGAGAGCCACTAGCAGGTGGGCCGCCAATTGAGGAATTTATATTCCTTTAAATTTAATTAAAGATACCATTTTGCATTGTCCTATTTGTCAACATTCTAGACAACGAAAAGTACCTCAAATTGTTAAAGGTCATTTACATCGAGGAAAATTGCCCGCTCAAATTTGGCAGATTGATTATATGGTAGGTAAATATCTTTATTCGGCAAATTGATCACCATAAAAGCATACATATGCATAAACATTTTAATTCACCGGTAAAACTTTAAAAAGTACGGATAAAAGGGAAGAAATGCACCGCAGTCACTAGTTTGCTACAAGCTGTTTCAAGCGTCAGACCATCGGTCCCCCCGTGTGCAATTCCAGTAGACGGGAGCGCGTCACCCACGCACTGCCCAGGAATTTTGCCACCCCGCAAATCATGGTGGAGGAAGAAGAGTCAGTAGAGAGTATACGTAGTGCCTGGCTATGGCACCTCAGCCCCAATTCCCTACACACAGCTTTCAGCCAGAATTTCCGCACCACTTTGTAAGCGGGGCAGGCAAAAAATAGGTGGGCCACAGATTCCTTTGGTGCTGCACATCCAGGGCACGAATACTGGGCGGCCCCAGAGTTCGACCACCTCGCCGTAAAGTCATGCACCGGAAGCGTCCCATATCTCAATTTTAGATATAGTGCTCGATCTAAAGGTTTGGTTATCAGGTCAAGGAAGGGTTCCAGTTTTTTTACCCATTTAATTAACAGAAAATGGTCCGTGAGTGAGCCCCCATCCATGACCCTCAGTGCATTGCTCTGAACCCAATCCCAATATAACTTTTTAATCACTTCCTTAGGTGGCGGCGTTTGTGACTCCCAAGCATCCCTTAGACCCAAGTTAAGAACCATGTCTCTCAATTTCTTCAGCCATCCTATTTTTTTCCCCGTGTCCAGCAAAAGGAGATCGTCCAACCCTTCAGCATATTTTGCGAGCTCCTCAGTTCTTCTTAAGCGAGTCCAAAAGAGCAATGGGCGTAACCTTACCAAGTCCTTTAGTGATCTTCTGCCCAAATCTAATCTCAGGGGGATCAGCGGGGTGGAAGCAGGAAGAGCCACCACCTTCCTTAGAAAATTGTTTTCCGCTGTCAATAGATCTGAGACGTTTTCGAACCCCCAGAGTTCGGAGCCATATAGTGCCGCCGGGAGAATCTGGCCCTCATAAATCACCATGGCAGGGGAGACTGGTTTGCTACTTGACTCACGGAGCTCTCTCAGAGTCACCCCGGATACTCTTTGGTGGCTGAGTAACATTTTGGCCAAGTGGTCCTTCCAAGACATTCGACTATTTATCCGGACACCAAGATAATCAAATGAGTTGACCAACTCCAGGGGCGCACCATTAAGCAAGAAGTTATTTTTAAATCTTTTAGAGGGGGAGAGTGCCATCAGTTTAGTTTTCGAGGTATTGATGGTTAAGCCTCTGTTGGTACAAAAAGAACTAAACCGGTTCAAGAGTTTTTGCAAACCCACTGGGGATTTGGAGATCAATAAGGTGTCGTCGGCGAAGAGTAGAGTCGGGACTCTTTCCCCCGCCAGGGATGGGGCATCCGTCTCCTCCCCCTTCAGATGGTCCACCACTCCATTCACGAATAGGGAGAAAAGGGTCGGAGCCATAACACAGCCCTGGCGTACTCCTCTCCTCACAGGGACCCTGTCTGTTAATTGTCCCTGGGATCCCCATCTGACCCTCGCATAATTCCCCTCGTGGAGCTTTACGATCAGACTCAGGAGCCTACTGGGAAATCCCATGTCACCTAAGATCTCCCATAATTTTGCCCGTGGGACCAGGTCAAAAGCCGTCTTGAGATCTTTGAAGGCCATGTGTAAACTGCCTTTCTTGATGGTAACTGCCTTCCAATAGATGGCAAAAAAGCGAAAGACCTGGTCCATCGTGCCTACCTTCCTTCTAAAGCCTGCTTGAAGGTGGGAGAGAATGCTGGCTTCCTCCATCCAATCGTCTACCCTTGAAATGATGACCCTGCCAACCACTTTCTGAATTATATCTATCAAGCTAATAGGTCTGTAGTTCGCAGGATCATCTCTTGCCCCCTTCTTGAACACAGTTACCACCTCTGCCCCCTTCCAAGAGTCTGGCACCTGGTGACCCCTGGATATCAAATTCATAATTGTGGCAATTAACTTGGCCCAAGCCTGCGGCTCTGCGATCAACAGGTCCTCAGGGATCCCATCTGGCCCAGCCGCCTTCTTTGGGGTTAGATGTTTAATCGCCGTCACTACCTCGGTGGTCGAAAATTGGGGGTCATCCACCCCTAGAATATCCCCAGCGCCAAAACTAATTGTCCCGGGGCTGATTAGTTCATCGTTACCTCCATATAGGGATGAAAAGTGGTTAAACCATTGCTGGCTGGTTATGTGAGCTGCTAATGGTTGCGAATTCCTCTGCCTAGTTCTATTAATCAGATCCCAAAAAAGGTTTGGGTTCCTTCTGCTCACAGCATTGGCTAGGTCCTGCCAATGCTGTTCTTCCCACTCGCGTTTAGCCAGCGATAGTGCTTTTAGGTAGTCCTTCCTGGCCGCTCTAACCAGCAAAGGATCCCCAGAAAGCAGGGCTTTTGTCAGATTTCCTTTTGCCCTTACACTGATCTGTATACCAAGGTTTTTTTGAAGTGGGAGGTGCAATCGATTTCCTGTGGCTTTTACCTTTCGTGATGAAAAATTGGCTGACATGATCTATTGTAGCCTTATAAGCTGAGTCAAGGGAAGAGTGCGGCGGCGTACTAATCTCATTTTCACAGACCCAGGCCTCCAGATCAGAGGACAGGCCCTCTACCAGGGATTTAATTGCCCCTAGGTCACCCTCCTTCAGGTTAGCCTTATCCCATTTTAGTCTACGATTGTTGTTATATGGGATAATCTCTTTAGATGTTTTTAATGGGGCATTCACCCTACTCTCTTTAGAGGTGCCCCAATTAAACTTACAACACAGCGGATTGTGGTCGCTATCCTGACTTGGAAGCACTTCCATGTCAATAAGGTCTACCCAAAAACTAACATCCATTAGGATGTAGTCGATTCGGGACGGCCCAGTAAGTCTATTGAAGGTCAGTGCACCTGCCTGGTCAGATATAGTCCTGCCATTGAGGGCTCTTAACTTGTGGTCCCTAGTTAGTGCATTAATTTGGATTGCCCTAGCTGTCCATTTCCTAATGGGGGGCAGGGTTAGAGTTGGGATGGACCAGTTTGAATCTTCATCTTCAATACCCAGGGGGTCATCCCCAAGGAGAGGTTCAAACGTACAATTGAAGTCTCCCCCCACGATAATTTTTGCAGATAAAGGGCAGTTAGCTAGGGCAGAGTCCAGAGCTGTTAAAGTTGAGGAGGCGGTGTCCCCAGGTGCCCCTCTGGCATAAACATTGAAGAGGTCTAGCCTGCCACTCTCCGTATTCCCTCTAGAAGAGAGGTGGAGTATGTCCCTGCACTCCAAGTTGTAGCGTGTCACCACCCAGTCCAGCTCTATTTTAATCCAGACCATGAGACCACCCACTGGTCTACCCTTTCCTTTACTTACTGCAGGTAAAAAATGGGTGGTATACCCCGATTTATATAGGCGTAATAGGCTCCAAGTTTCCTGAAATAGGCAAACATCGAACCTCTCAATGAACGAGTGCCACTCTGGTAGATCTAACTTCCTTTTTAACCCTGCAGCGTTCCAAGATAGGAGGTTTATTACCCGCCGACCCTTGGGCATTATGGTGTGTCCCCCATTATTCACGCCCTCATTATCCACCATGGTCATACAGCTGACCCCATCTTGGACCAAGGGAGTAGGGTTTACGGGACAACTAGAGGTGCTGGCCGTAGACTCGGCTATCATGGAAGCCTCAGTAATGTTATTAGTAATGGCAATTTGTACTAGAGGTGGACTAACTTGCCCTGCATCTATACTGCCACGAAGTCGCAGGGACTCCTCCCCAAGATGTTCACATGTCTCCCCCCTGGGTGCTAAACTTCAATCGCAATCTTCCAGCCCAGAGAGCTGCGAAAACCGATTGTAAGTGTCCAGGGGAGTGAAGGGTCTTAGATGTTCCATCCTGCTGTCATTGCTCATCCTATGTCTATGGGGCACCGTAGACCAGACGGAGTGCTGGTCCGGCACCGGGGCAAAATGTTGCCCGTACTGGGGATAGTTGTTATTATATGGCAGGGTGGGGGGCGGCCTGTATGTTTGAAAATTAATTGGATATTTATGAGGGATAGCCTCTATCCTAGGATAGAAATGAGTTAGAGCCCGAGGGATTATGCGTGTTTCCCTGTTTCCAGGTGGCCATTTTAAGATGTAATCTACTGCTCTGGGGTCTCTGAAGTTGACCACCACTAGGTCTCCCTCTGTATCTTTGATTCTGCTCCCCAGCCAGTTGATCCGTCTGACATGTACTATATCCCCATCTATATTGGGCGCTATCGGCCTATATGTCCTCAACCAATGGATAATTTTGTTTTTGAGATCAACATATCCCTCCTTCTTATTTTCTGCTAGCGGGGGGACCGCAGTCAAAACTACCACAAAGGGCACTGCTTCTGGGGGAATCTCCACTTGTGGCACCTTTTTCCGTGGTATTCTATTATAGCTACCTTCCCCCTGGACGCTCTGGTTATTGTTACTTGTCGGGGCCTTTGGGGCTGGTTTTTCGGGGACAGCAGCCTTTTCAATTACAGGTGCAGTTAACTGCTTGGGAGGCAATGGGTTTTGAGAGGGGAGGTCAACCCTACCATGTTGTTGTATAGTTTTTTTGGCCGGCTGAACTGGTACAGTTGGGTTTTTTGGAACGGTGGTAGAAGGGGGCCTGGCCATAGGTGTAGGGTCTGCCATCCCATTCCCCTGAGTTTTAGTCATAGTAACCATGCTAGATATGGCGGTTTCCAGTATGGTCAGTCTGATTTCCACCTTTTTAATGGACTCGTTAATAGGTAAAAGGAGTGATCTCAGCAAAAACTCTAAATTCCCTATTAATGTGGGGGGAGGAGGATTAGCAGGTACCGTGGTTCCAACATTACTGCCAGGAGCCACAGCCTTTGCAGCTGTTTCACATGGGCTATTTAGAAATGGTGGAACTACTGCTGGTGTAGGATCCGGTTCCTCAACTAGGGTGGTCTTAATTGTATTGAGGGTTTTTGCCCCTTTACCAAATTCAGTATGCGAGATTTTAACTTTACCTGGTGCCACCCTTAGTTTCCTCCTTTTTTTACTAGGTGGTGGGCAGTGAATCTGGGCTGCAACTAAATGCTTAAGTTTATGTTTCCTAGGCTTGGTTATAACAGTGATGCGACTAGGACTAGGGGTAGGAGAAACAGTTATAATGTTATCCATGGGCAAACAAGGTGTGGATACAAAATCACGAAACAATAGGGGAACGCCTTCCTGACTAGCACTATCCTCGCTCGGGTCTACAGAGCCTTCCTCCCGGGTCAAAACAAGCAGGGAGCTGTCGATCAGGGGTCTCTGTTTCATGCTCTCAACTGAGCGACGCCGCTCGGCCCTACGCTCTGCTAAGATAGAGTCCTTATCACCCTCACTCTGAACCTTGGGAAAATAATTGTCCAATGACCCATTGCGTAACCTTCCTTTTTTCCCAGGCGTTTCCTCTTCAGTAGACATAATCAATGTGGCAGGGCACAGGCTGCTAAACAGCAAACGTTAGGGAGAGGGCCCAGCCCAGCCTACTCTGGCCTACGAGGGCCTCAGAGGGCCCGCCCTTTGCCCGGTCTTCGCCCCCGGGCTACGTCCCGCGCTCGTCCGGCTGCGTGTGACGGGTAGGCAGGTTTTAACCTCCTAACGAGGGGGGCGGGGACGCTGCGGGAAGAGGCTTCAGCTGTTGTAGTGCCTCGCAGTCCCGCAGCGGTGTGGGCGGAGGGCGGGTCCTGAAGGTAGCGTTGGCAGCTCAGGGCCAGGAGCCGCGTCCCAAGACAGTCAGCAGCGCTTCTACACCAAAGCTAAGGCAGGAAAAGCAGCCCACCAGCACAGGTCAGCCCGCCTTGAAAGTTGAGTAGCACCCGCGCAGCGGGTGCTGCGAAGGTTAAATACACACTCCGGGCGGGGGGCGGGGCCGCTGCGGGAAGAGGCTTCAGCTGTTGTAGTGCCTCGCAGTCCCGCAGCGGTGTGGGCGGAGGGCGGGTCCTGAAGATAGCGTTGGCAGCTCGGGGCCAGGAGCCGTGTCCCAAGACAGTCAGCAGCGCTTCTACACCGAAGCTAAGGCAGGAAAAGCAGCCCACCAGCACAGGTCAGCCCGCCTTGAAAGTTGAGTAGCACCCGCGCAGCGGGTGCTGCGAAAGTTAAATACACACTCCGGGCAGGGGGCGGGGCCGCTGCGGGAAGAGGCTTCAGCTGTTGTAGCGCCTCGCAGTCCCGCACCGGTGTGGGCGGAGGGCGGGTCCTGAAGGTAGCGTTGGCAGCTCGGGCCAGGAGCCGCGTCCCAAGACAGTCAGCAGCGCTTCTACACCGAAGCTAAGGCAGGAAAAGCAGCCCACCAGCACAGGTCAGCCTGCCTTGCAGATTGATTATATTGGTCCACTCCCTATGAGTAAAAACTGCCAATATGTTTGTACCATTGTTGATACATACAGTGGCCTTTTAGTGGCATTTCCCTGTAAACAAGCTACCCAAGTGAATACGATTAAAACATTGGAGTTGATTATGCTCTATTATGGTGTTCCATTTCAAATTCAATCTGATAATGCATCCCACTTTCGTGGAAGATTGGTGCAGGAATTTTGTGTGGAAAATAACATCGAATGGGTGTTTCATATACCATATTATCCACAGGCATCAGGCCTTATTGAGAGAATGAATGGTTTACTAAAAGATCAATTGCGAAAGTTAACTGATAACAAATATAAGAATTGGAGAGATTATTTGTTCCAAGCACTTTTAATTCTGAATAATCGTCCCTTTTTAAATGCAGAATATCCATTAATGCGTTTATTTCCTCCAACTGTTGATGCAAAACCTAACACCATTGACAATACTGTAATGTACTGGGAAATTTCCCCCGGAGCACTGGCTCCATGCAGAGCAACCCCAGGTTCCGCAGGCTTGGACCTGCATGCCATGAATGATACCATTATTAAAAATAAAGATCGGGTTATCATTGAGACTGGTGTTGGTGTCTGTATACCAACTGGAAAGTTTGGACTGATTGCCCCTAGATCGGGCCTGGCCCTAAAAGGCATTCAAGTACTCGGAGGAGTTATTGACAGTGATTATCAGGGAGAGAGTAAGGTGCTCCTGCTGAATAGCAGTGAGGTTGATCTACCAATTCACAAAACTGACCGAATTGCTCAGTTACTAATCATGCCTGTTTTCAGTGGTGAGATTCAGAAAGGCACTGCCCCATCATTGCTAACTGTACGAGGACAAAAAGGCTTTGGCTCTACGGATAATCCTGGCGCTAGAGTGTGGGTGCAATCGCCTAAAAATCCCCCTGAACAAGCTGAAGTTATTGCAACCGGTCATGATAATACCATTCTAGTCATGAGACCAGGGAAAGATAGCTGGGAAGCTGTCCCGGCTGACAAATGTTACTTACGAGAATGAATAATGCCTGTATTTGATTTTCTTTCAGATCATTCTCTGGACTGTTGCTGCAGGATGTGTCGGCGTTGGACTCCTTTTGGTCTGCTACGTCAGGAGAGGAGGGAACCCACAGACTTTGGTTGATTCGAGAACCTGAGTACCGCGTTCCTTTGCTGCGTGGGATTCATCATCTAACTTTTGGACTACTTTAGCTAAACGAGTTACTAATTCTCCACATTTCTGCTTGACACCGATGCGTTCGGTGACTGACATTCTAGCGACCTGTCTGGTTGCTGTCCTCGCTTCGTTGGAGACTTTAACCCATATCTTTAATATATCAAATGCACGTTCCAACGTTATCCTTGGAGACTTCGCCACCCACGAGTATTGTCCTTTGTGTACTATACTTTCAGATCCAACACCCCGGATTCATTCCCAAATAACTACATATAATATCACCCAGGGTGTTCTATGTTTCTTTCTTACATGTGATCCCAATGCAATTACTGAATGTATGCGCCTGAAGCTGAGGGCGGCCACTTCTTTTTCAGCTCATGAACAACATTTGTGCTCCCAAAGACCTCCGAAGTCATGTACTTCTGTTAAAAATATTATGACCTGTAAAAGTTTAGTAGTTGCCCCTAGCCATTATCGCACAATGTTGCTACCTTCTGGATGGCTTTTCTCTTGTGGTAATACCTCCTGGCCCTACATTCCTGCAAATATTTCCGGAGGCCCTTGTGCCATCACTAGACTAAGCTTATTAATGTTTTCTTCACATCCTAATACCTATTCCCGTGTAGTTCGTGATGCTATGATGTTACATGAAGACTGTGATTCTTCCCTGCATTTATATTCTAAATCTGAATACCTTAGTCTAGCTATTTCGATTATTGGTGTTCCAGCCTTGGCCGTCTATAATGCCAAGTGTATTGGGAAGATGGCCTGCTGGATGGTCAAATCCATTAATTATACTTCTACAATTCTATCTGACATGTTATTAGATGCCCAGGGTGAACGCAGAGCTATCTTGCAGAACCGGGCTGCTATTGACTATCTTTTGCTCAAACATGGACATGACTGTTCTGACTTTGAGGGTCTTTGCTGTTTTAACCTATCAGATCATACTAAATCCATTCAGGCTCATATTGATAAACTTCATGACTTGACTGAAGAGGTTAGAAAACACATTGACCAGGGCTGGTTTGACTGGCTCTTCAATTGGTTACCTGACTTACATTCTTTACGACAGATATTAGGGGGTATTATGATTACTATTAGCATTTTAATAGCTATTTGCTGCTTTATTCAGTGCATTCCTTCCCTACTCCAATACTGTAGATTTGGCACGAAAAATAGATCAGTTAGTTTTGTTTCATATTATTCTTCTACAGATGTTAGTTCCATTTAACGAATGATTAATAGACTGAAGTCAAGGGTGAAATGTTCTGACCGACTTTTTCGGCCCTCCTTTGAGGGAAGTTGATTGGAGGTGACTTCAGTCTACTATCATTCTAGTGTAAGGATAAGAACCGTAAATAGGGCCTATTCACAAGGCGTGTTGATACAATCCCGTACCCTTTTCCTTAGATCAGGGCTTATAAACTTATGTTAGGGGATAGATTAATTAGTATTAGTGATAATTCGTCCTTTTGTAAGGGTGTTAGTATACCTTCTATGGAGTTATGCTTATTTCGGGCCTTGTAGGCCTCAAACTGGAGAGACTCCATCTTTCTTTCTGCCCCGGCAGCTTGAGATGCTTCTAGGTCAAATGTAATGTTTTAGTTACGAGGTGTTGTTCGCTCGGAGAGAACCGGCTTAGGCTGGTCCTTATCGAAAGACTGTATTTTTCTCCATTCCAAAGACACAACATCAGGCCGGCCGTCTGGGAACGTGTCCTTGGTACGGGGAGGTACAAGAATTTGGTGGGCGGCAGGTTACTGGCCGTAACTTTCCATGAAGGAACGAGCTTCCATATTAGTGAAAGCATGAAGCAGTCAGTGAGTCAGTCTGTAGGCAGCAGCTAGCCATTAACATCAATGCCATTAATTATTTCAGGGCAGACAGTCGCCATTTTAAAGTCCGATAAAGATCGAGGAGCTGATACTCTCTTAGAAAGATTGAAGACACTTTAGTTGGAGCAGCTGGCGAGCTTTGACATTAAGATCAGAGCATAAAGAGTGAAGCAGTTAGTTAAGGGAACGAATACCCGAGTGGCTGAAACTGAGTTATAAGATCGAAGCTGAGAAGTGAAGATGGTCCGTGATTGAGAGGAGAGAGGAGTAGTGCAGAACAGCCAGAGAGAAAGCAGCTGATGAGAGGAAGGTTCCAGTGACTTGGAGGGAAGCGGAGGAGACAGAGCATAGCGGTGCAGACGTGTATCCGTGACTGCAGAAGTGTGACCTTAAGACGAGGCAAGGCACAGACGAGAAGGGAACCTAGATGACTGCTGAATCCAGACTTCATATTAATAAGGTGACGTTGACCCTTTCTTACTAGTGTGCACATTCTAACCTTTAATTTTCCTTTGCAGGCTATATGTTATAGTATAGTCTTATATTGCTATTGTTGTTTCGATAAATAAAGTACCCCAGTTCTTAGTGAACCAGCATGTGCCTTTTATTCTTGTACAATCAGGGTAACCTGTTCTTCTAGTCAGGCACTGTTTTTAGTGAACGGACGCAACCCCCCGATCAGGTAAGCGGTGGCTGAACAATGAGGGAGAGAGGGGCCCTTGAAGCGGAGGATAAGCTCTACATCATCTAATTTGATAATCGTTGTATGATCCATAATATTGTAGTATCATATCCTTAGTAGATAACAAGAGATTCCTCAACATGAAGAGCTAATGGTATTCATAGGAAAGTGATCGTCGTTGGTAGGCGGCGTAAATGAGAACACCAGGGGGGACACTGGTGTGTATACCCACAGGATTGTGGCTTGGGATGTAAGTAAGAGAACACCAGGGGAACACTGGTGCTTATACCCACAAGATTGTGGCTTGGGATGTAAGTAAGAGAACACCAGAGGGGACACTGGTGCTTATACCCACAAGATTGTGGCTTGGGTTACCCACAGGATCGTGGCTTGGGTGAGCACTGATTGCGGTCAGTGTGTAACGGTAACTATTCAGAACTGCCCTAGGGTAGAATAGTCTGGGCCCGGGTTGCCGCGAGACTAGCTGGTGTGAGTGTGATATTGTAGAAAACGTAGGCATGTATATTGCTAATTCCCCATCCTTGGGTAGGAGACATAGATACCTGTTGTAAATAGGTCCTAAGGAGGGAGGTGGTTACGTTTCGGCTGGGTTGGTGGTGCTCTGATGAGCTGACTCTATCTGGTCTGAGAATCCGGTCGTTATAGTGTAGCACACCTCTTCAATGTAATATGAGGTGCTAACAGTGTCAATTCGTATCCTGTCAAGCGAGCACTAGTTAAATTTTGCGTTCTAGTCTGATTCAAAAGGGCATCTACTGCATGGGGTACTAGCACCAACAGTTTGTGTGACAAAACTATCCCTTCACTCTGACGTGTGGACACAGTTGTCGCTGCAACTGAACGAAAACGTTCAGGCAACGCACGTTCAACAGGATCAAGAACTGCAGAAAAATATGCACAGGGACGCTGCTTGTCACCTTGTGTCTGTACTAAAACTGACAATTCACATCCATCTTTCTCGTGTACCTAGAGTGTAAAAGCTTTCGTGTAGTCTGGTGTGCCTAACACTGGTGCAGAGCAAAGAGCTTGTCTTAACTGACGCAAAGCATTTTGGCATTCTTCTGTCCATGGAAGGGGGATGGGAGTGTTCTTAGTAAAAAGCGCTAGCAGAGGTTTAACAATGTGTGAAAAGCCCAATATCCATTGCCTACAAAACGAAGTCAAACCAATAAATGCACGGACATCTTTCTGTGTGGAAGGTACTGGAGTGTCTAAAAATGCTTGAATGCGATCTGGTGTCAATGCACGTCCCTCCTTAAACAGAAGATGACCTAAGTAGGTCACCTTCGGTGTACAATATTGCAATTTCTTCAGTGATACTTTATGATTGTGTGTAGAAAAGAAAGAAAGTAAAGACAGAGTACACTTTTCACACTGCTCAGGCATATTGACTGACAACAAGATGTCATCGACATATTGTATGAGAGCCACTCCTTCAGACAAAGTAAACTATTCAAGTTGTCTTTTTAAGGCTTGACTATAGATTCTCAGACTCTCAGTGTACCCTTGAGGAACTCTACAAAATCTGTATGATCTGCTATTTAAAGTGAAACCGAACAAATATCGGCTATCAGGATAAATAGGAATAGAGAAGAAGGCGTTCTTCAAATCCACTACTGAAAATGTAGTTGCTGTTGGAGGGACCAGGGTAAGTAATGTCGTTATGTCAGATACTACAGGATACTGTGGTACTACAATCTTGTTGACCTCTCTCAAATCAATGATAAATCTATAAATCATAGTGTCAGTATATTTTTTCAAAATGGGGAGCATCAGACTATTGCATACATTATAAGGAACTTCTTCCACCACCCCAACTTTAATCAGGTCCTGTACAATATGTGTAAGTGCTTCTTTTCCTCCTCGAGAAATTTTATACTGAAGCAATCTCGGCAATATAGCACCCTCCTTGACACAAATATGCACTGGTGGAATAACCATTTGTCCTACATCGGTATCTGAAGTAGCCCACAAAGTACTAGGAAGTGAAGCTAGGGCAATGTCCTCTTTAACAATACAGGATCTCTCAATCATGGGGTGGTTGCCATTTAAAATTACCTGTACTCCTTCTGGAGAACATCATATCATGGCCCTGAAATATTTGAGCATGTCAAGACCCACAATATTGTCTGGTGTATTTGGAGAAAGCAAAAATGGACATAGAGCAGTAAACTTATCAACATGGAGTGCAAGTGGTTGTGACAATGGGCTAAGGGTGGATGTTCCATCGAAACCTATCGATGTAATAGTTAAGCCAGACAGGGGAGCCCTTGGAATCAAGTGTTTAGACTAGGCGATACGAGTAGCTCCTGTAACAACCAGAAACTGATCAGTAGTACCCAAAACATGTCCTGTAAAATAGGGACCCTTCTGATCTACTGGAACTTCAACTGATTCCTTACCCCATCCTAGGCAATCCTAACCATAAGCTGAATCTTGCAAATTAGATGGCTCATAGTCGGACATTTGGTATTGATTCCGTCTATCAAAAGTATTAGCCCCCTCTTGTCCACGTGTATTAGCATCAAACCTAGCACGATCATTCGTGTTTCCTCTAGGCCCTGAATATCCTGAATGATTTCTCATTTGTCCCCGACCACGTGAACCCTGCTGAGCATGTAGCACTGGACAATTAGTAATCCAATGTCCAAATTGTCTACAATAGCACACTTATCAGCAGACAAATCTACACGAGGATAGTGAGAAAAGGACGAACCATAAGATCCACGTCAACCTCTAGTATTACCTCTAGAAGTTGGGCCATAAGCTTGAACCATCATAACCTTTGTTTGTAACTCTTTAGATGTTTTATCCTCCTTACTTTTTGCTTCTAATTCCTGTCGTTAATAATACTGAGCCATAGTTAGGAGAGAGGAGGTAGTCCATAAACTTTCGCTGGCCTTTAGGCGACTAGCTATTTCTGGCAAAAGGTTTGTGACATATTTATTGACAAACAGATGCCTACCCATGCCATCTGTCAATGACTGGCCACTAAAATCGTGGAATGCTTCTTCAGAGTGTGAAAAAATCTGAAACTGATTCATCTACTTTTTGTTTGCAAGACGCTAACATAGTCCAATCTATCTTTTTAGGGGGAATAATCATCTTTAATTTAACCAATATAGCTGCTGGAAGATCTAAAATTTGCTGGCACGGTTTTTGGGCAGGTTCTTTATCTTTATCTGATTGTTCTATATCTGACCACAATGCTCCCAATACAGCACAATCGTCAACTTTACGCACAGTTCTCCACATATCAGGCGGTAAAATAAATCCAAAAAACAAATCAATGTCAGACAAAGTCATAGTACAAGAGCTAAGGGCACCCTCAAGTTCTTCATAAAAAGCTTTCGGATTCTTTCGTGGATCAGGCACTTAATTTTTAAGAGCCATGACATCTGCTCTATTCCAAGGAGTGTAAACCCAATTATAAATAAAATATCCTTTCGCATCAATAGAAGTCTAATCGGGTGGCCGCATTAAAAAAACAGCCCTGTGGTATAGTGATGAGCTACGAGTTGCGAAGGCAGCACTGAAGCGAGCTGAAAGGCAGTGGCGAGGGGCCTTTTCTACGGAAACTAGGGAGATCTACCTAACCGAGAGGCGAATTTATCATGGAGTAATTAGTAAGTCCAAAGCAGCACACTATGCCACCAGAATTAGTGAAGCTGGTAATTCCACGAAGGAGCTTTTCTTACTCTATAAAACTCTCTCGGGTGGGAAACCAGCCATTTCCCCAGATGATTGTTCGGTGGAATCCTGTGACAGGATCGCGGACTTTTTCACCGAGAAGGTAGCTAAAATGTACTCGGCATTCCCTAGTCACCCCTTCGCCGGGACGGACTTTGGGGAAAGCCCGAGGGAATGGGGGGATAGACATATACTGACCAACTTTGTCACCCCGTCCCCAGAGGACCTTCTAAAGATCTGTAGATGCGTCAAGCCAGGCTCCCCACGGGACCCCACCACGCCGAAACGGCTAGTTGATAGCTTGCCAGTGCTGGAACCATACATCAGACACCCACTGGACGTGTCATTTAGGACTAAGACAGTGCCTAGAGACTGGAAACAGGCGGTGGTTCTACCTCTTAGGAAGAAACCTAACATCAGCTTCGAAAAGTTGGAAAACCTCCAACCTATCTCCCTTCTGCCCTACCTGGCCAAAGTGGCGGAAAAAACGGTAAACATACAACTGATGGATTTCGTGGAAGAGGCTGCCCTCCTGCACGACACCCAGTTTGGTTTCCGTCCCCGCCACTCAACTGAATCAGCGCTTCTGATGGCTGTGAAGACCCTACGTCAGAAGGTGGATGAGGGGCAGACCATGGCCCTCATCCTATTGGACCTGAGTGCAGCATTCAACACTGTAGCTCACACCACCTTGCTACAGTGTCTGAATAGTGGAGCGATATCGGGTGCTGCACTCGAATGGATCCAGTCCTTCCTGACAGGGAGAGGCTTTCAGGTCCGCCAGGGCGAATGCTATTCTAGGGAAATCGGTTTGGGCCAGGGCGTGCCCCAGGGCTCGTCCCTGAGCCCCACCCTATTTAATCTATATGTCTCCCCAGTGGCCCCTATTGTTGAGGGTCATGGTCTGCAAATAGTGTCCTACGCCGATGACACGCAGTTGGTTATCTCCCTTTCACGTGCGCCTGGTGTTGCGGTGGACAGATTCAGAGCCTGCATGCAAGAGCTAGCAACCTGGATGTCCACCAACTGCCTCAAATTAAGTGGCAGTAAGACCGAGGTGCTCGTTGTGGGGGGGAACCCATCTGTCTGGTCGTCGGCATGGTGGCCTTCATGCCTAGCCGAGGTTCCAGCTCCCTGTCAGGAAGCTAGGAACCTTGGAGTTTGGCTTGACACTGACCTGTCCTTTGGACCTCAGATAGGCTGTGTGGTGGGTGTTAGCTTCAGCGTCCTGAAAAGTCTGCGGAAGGTTCTAGATCTCCTTCCTACGTCAGCCCGCAGGACGCTGGTGCATGCCCTCGTCACATCGCGCCTGGACTACGGCAATTTGCTGTACCTGGGAGCAACGAGTAAAGTAATAAATTGCCTCCAAGTGCTGCAGAATGGGGCAGCCCGCCTCATTCTGAAATTTCCTAAAAGATCGGCTTCTGAAGCAGCCCTTCAGACCCTTCATTGGCTCCCAGTAAAGAGCAGTGTCGAGTTTACGCACAGTTCTCCACATATCAGGCGGTAAAATAAATCCAAAAAACAAATCAATGTCAGACAAAGTCATAGTACAAGAGCTAAGGGCACCCTCAATTTCTTCATAAAAAGCTGTCGGATTATTTCGTGGATCAGGCAATGAATTTTTAAGAGCCATGACATCTGCTCTATGCCAAGGAGTGTAAACCCAATTATAAATAAAATATCCTTTCGCATCAATAGAAGTCTAATCGGGTGGCCGCATTAAAAAAACAGCCCTGTGGTATAGTGATGAGCTACGAGTTGCGAAGGCAGCACTGAAGCGAGCTGAAAGGCAGTGGCGAGGGGCCTTTTCTACGGAAACTAGGGAGATCTACCTAACCGAGAGGCGAATTTATCATGGAGTAATTAGTAAGTCCAAAGCAGCACACTATGCCACCAGAATTAGTGAAGCTGGTAATTCCACGAAGGAGATTTTCTTACTCTATAAAACTCTCTCGGGTGGGAAACCAGCCATTTCCCCAGATGATTGTTCGGTGGAATCCTGTGACAGGATCGCGGACTTTTTCACCGAGAAGGTAGCTAAAATTTACTCGGCATTCCCTAGTCACCCCTTCGCCGGGACGGAGTTTGTGGAAAGCCCGAGGGAATGGGGGGATAGATATACTGACCAACTTTGTCACCCCGTCCCCAGAGGACCTTCTAAAGATCTGTAGATCCGTCAAGTCAGGCTCCCCACGGGACCCCACCACGCCGAAACGGCTAGTTGATAGCTTGCCAGTGCTGGAACCATACATTAGACACCCACTGGACGTGTCATTTAGGACTAAGACTGTGCCTAGAGACTGGAAACAGGCGGTGGTTCTACCTCTTAGGAAGAAACCTACCATCAGCTTCGAAAAGTTGGAGAACCTCCAACCTATCTCCCTTCTGCCCTACCTGGCCAAAGTGGCGGAAAAAACGGTAAGCATACAACTGATGGATTTCGTGGAAGAGGCTGCCCTCCTGCACGACACCCAGTTTGGTTTCCGTCCCCCCAAACTCAACTGAATCAGCGCTTCTGATGGCTGTGGAGACCCTACGTCAGGGGGTGGATGAGGGGCAGACCATGGCCCTCATCCTATTGGACCTGAGTGCAGCATTCGACACTGTAGCTCACACCACCTTGCTACAGTGTCTGAATAGTGGAGGGATATCGGGTTCTGCACTCGAATGGATCCAGTCCTTCCTGTCAGGGAGAGGCTTTCAGGTCCGCCAGGGCGAATGTTATTCTAGGGAAATCAGTTTGGGCCAGGGCGTGCCCCAGGGCTCGTCCCTGAGCCCCACCCTTTTTAATCTATATGTCTCCCCAGTGGCCCCTATTGTTGAGGGTCATGGTCTGCAAATAGTGTCCTACGCCGATGACACGCATTTGGCTATCTCCTTTTCACGTGCGCCTGGTCTTGCGGTGGACAGATTCAGAGCCTGCATGCAAGAGCTAGCAACCTGGATGTCCACCAACTGCCTCAAATTAAGTGGCAGTAAGACCGAGGTGCTCGTTGTGGGGGGGAATCCATCTGTCTGGTCGTCGGCATGGTGGCCTTCATGCCTAGGCGGGGTTCCAGCTCCCTGTCAGGAAGCTAGGAAACTTGGAGTTTGGCTTGACGCTGACCTGTCCTTTGGACCTCAGATAGGCTGTGTGGTGGGTGTTTGCTTCAGCGTCCTGAAAAGTCTGCGGAAGGTTCTAGATCTCCTTCCTACGTCAGCCCGCAGGACGCTGGTGCATGCCCTCGTCACATCGCGCCTGGACTACGGCAATTTGCTGTATCTGGGAGCAACCAGTAAGGTAATAAATCGCCTCCAAGTGCTGCAGAATGGGGCAGCCCGCCTCATTCTGAAATTTCCTAAAAGATCGGCTTCTGAAGCAGCCCTTCAGACCCTTCATTGGCTCCCAGTAAAGAGCAGTGTCGAGTTTAAGGCCCTTTGTACTTGCCATCGAATCCTTACTGGGAAGGCACCAGCACCGCTCCAGAGTCTGGTCACCAGATACGCGCCTACGCGCGCCCTGCGCTCCTCCTATGGAGGCCTATTAAAGGTCCCTAGTATAAGAAAGTCTTGCATGGGAGGTAGATCTTTTCGCTACCTGGCGGCAAAAAGCTGGAATGCCTTACATCTGGACCTTCGCCTGGAGCCATCTGAACCCGGCTTCAGGAAGAAGTTAAAAACACACCTCTACACACGGTAATCCGAGCAGACCCTGTGGCCCAGCTTCATGAGTTCTCCTGTCTTAGCGCGGGGACACGCCATTTTGAGCGTAACCAGGCGCTTTATAAAACTCCCTTATTATTATTATTATTATTATCATCACTTGTGCCTGTTCCTTTAGGAGGAACATATAAATGTGTGGCTTCCCGCATAGGTTTCACATTTACAACATTCTTATCTTCCAAAATGAAGTAGGACTCAATGGGTTGCATCAAAGGAAGTTGGCCGCCTTAGTCAGCAGAGGAGCATGCTAATGAGCTTGTCGTATGTCGCTTGTCGGAGGATCGCTCCAGGCTGCACACCCACGAGTGGCCCTGCTGAGGGCCCCCAAATATGCTTTCCAACATGGTTTCCCTGTCTGACAGGCCAGAAACCGTACACTGTAATTCCAACTATGGAAAGGCCCGCCCTTTGGGATTACGGCCTGTTAACTGCCCGATGGGCTCCGTGAGCCTGTCAGAAATCAGCCGTAATGGCTGTCCCAGTTTAGTTTCCGACCGCCAGCTTTGTAATGCAGAAAGTATACTGAGGGGCTGATTACGATGCAGCCCGGAAGGCTCTGACCTTGCCTACTAATGGTACGTGTTGTAACATCGCAAGCAACGTAACGCTTGCGAAGTAATGGTATACGCAGTAGCAGCCACGCACTAAAGGCTGTTTACCGTATAACAAAGTAGATGGCATGAAGAGATGTTGATATGAATAGTAGTCAATATGTGAGTTTTTGTAATTAGAATCAGTTTGCAAATACTTGATTTACAGTATGTTGTGTATGTGACGTAACAACCAAAGCAAGGGGACATATAGAGTATGCATGACATAAGTAACAATAGATAATGGGAGTTGATTATAGATTCCCACATATTATGAGAAGGTTTGAGGGTTGCCCCTGATGTGAGGTATTGACTGATTATTAACCTTATTAAGTGTATGTGTGTTGTTGGAGATTAGGATGAAGATTATTCAATTTATGTACTGTATACATTTACACATTTCGAGGTAGGTATGATCAATTCTAGATGAGATTTGGCGTGTTCGCTCATTACTGGGCCTAAGAGTAGATAGACATGGGATCCAAGGAAGGAAAATATTGATCGACAAAAGATGGTGCACAACTTTGTCTTTTGATATGTTTCTGCCTTTAGGAGAATAGGATCTGCTCTTATGGTTACCCCAACTTTTTGCTGATGTATCACAGTTTTTTTTACTTTAGTCTGGCAGGGGCCCTCCTATCCAGGATCCCAGCCTAGCTGCTTCCTCTCTAAATTGATTCCAAGTACTTTAGGTACACTCCAGTTTGTTTACAGGGGTACTCTTATTAGTCCCTAGTATACGGTACCTTAGGTACCTAGTGCATAGGTACCCCAGAGGCCTACCAGGGAGTGCAGCATGTATTATACCACCCCTGGAAAGCCTTCCAAAATGACACCATGGGACTGCTACTGCAGCCTGGGTAAGGTGGAGCCTGCACCCCAACTTATATCACTGCACATAGAAACCTATCAGTCACCCCTATGGAAGGCCTTATCAATCCTGAAGGCAGGGTGCTTGGTTTTGTGTGAGATGGTGCCCATGAATGAGCAGGGCCCCTCTGCATCCTTCTGAACCTATTCTCTGGGGCTGTTCTGTGATGAAGCCAGACCATATACTCTTAACTGTATTATAACCTCGCTGTAAATGCTACTTTTGGAATAACTGCACGGAAACATGTTGTGTCTGGTGTCAAACACTTTGGAATCCTACCCCCCCACCAGTCCTGGTGGTGGGGGTAGAATTCCACCCTCTAGAGGAAGAGACATGTACACACCGGTGTACCTGGTACCAGTTTAAAAGAGCCGTGCCATCACAAAATGGATGCTGCAGCCACAGACACAAGCCTGGCCTCCTGCTGCTGGACGATACTCTGGCAGGGGAGGCCTGGGCAATATATTTCCTGTCACAGGAAGGTGCAACCACATCCCAGATAGGCTTTAGTGTATTGGGGCTGGGTGGGTGCACTCTGAGAGTGCTTTGAAGTCTGCACTGGGGGCACATTTGGTGTCCCTGTGCATAGCCCAGTTCAAACTGGTTGCAGGGGCTACCAGCCCCTGCTCTGGCATGAAACTGGACAAAGGAAATGGGTGCAGCCACCCCTCTTTCCAAACCCTCCTATAGGTGGGTCCCCAGAGTATGTCCATCCTCTTCCTTGGGTATAAGAAAGAAACCCCTGACTACAGGACTTTAGATTACACGTGGACGAAACTCTGCTACAGAAATCCAGGAACTTTGATGATCTACATGACTAGATGACTGAAGAATCTCCCTTGGAGTAAAGAAGTTAATCCCCTGCTTGGCAGCCATTAAAGAAGCATTTGCCGGTCTACTTCTCCGAAGCTCCTGCCGGATTCCGAAGTATTTGCAGCCCAGAAGGTGGATTTCCAGACTTCTCAGAGGCGGACCCGAGTCCCCAGCAAAGCTGAGACCCACAGCCCTCATGAGTAATGTGGAACCGGAACTCCTGGACACCGTGCACATTTGCAAGTGCATCAGCTTCTTGACGTTCCTTGAGGCTGTGCATTGGATTGCTTGTTGCCCAGACCCGAGCATTTTTTCCACCGAAGATTGCTGACCTACACTCCACAAGGGTTCTGTGAGCCGGCCCTTTGTGTTTTCATTCATCGTACCTTCGCGATCCCTGGTCCGTTGACTGGTAGGTCCCTGAAAAGGCAACTTTAACTTTCATTGGGTTTATCTGGTTTCTGCAGATGTGCCCTGACTCTCCACCACTTGGTGAGCCCCTCGGACCTTGCTGGTCCGCACCAAAGTATTTCTTCACTTTCTGCGTGGGTTGCTGTTGCCAAGGCTTGTTGAGTCCAATCTGGTCACCAATGCAGCAGCACTCAACATCCTTTGTGGGATAGCTCGAATCCAGCTCCTGGTCATCGTCGACACCTCCTGGTCCTCGTGGCTGGAGAGTCAAACTTCACCCCTTCAACCTGAAATCACCCGACATCGGCGGGCATTCATTTATCATGCCCCTGGTCACTGGCTAGTGACCCAGACTCTGTCCCCTCTGCTTTCAGGTTCTTCTCATCTTCGATCCAGAATTGGGGGTCTCTAGTTGGCACAGGTAGGTACTTGTGACAAATAGGGACCCTCTTCTCTAGTCAGAGTAAGGGGGATTCCACTCCCAAAATAACCCCTGCTCACCCTCTAGGCAGCGTGGCGCGAGCAGTCAAGGCCTATTTCAGAAGCAATGTAAGTTAAGCAGTTGTGACCACATACAGTAACCCTGTGACAACACTACAAATGGACACCACACAGGTTTTATATCAAAAATAAGTATACTTTATCTAGAGTTATCACAAGACCAATAAACGACAAAAAGAATCGACAGTACTATTAAGTTTCAAGAGTTCAGGTCAAAAAGGCTTAATTCAAGTTCTGTGCGAGTCGGTAGCCTTGTCCGGCTACAGCGTTGCTGAAATGAACACTGAGTCTAGCAAATCCAGCAGACCGCATCGGTACGGGCCCACTCAATGGTCCACAGACTCAGTCACAGTACCTTTTTCTTGGGGCGGCTGGCACGGATGTGCGAGCCGGTTCCGGTGATCGTCGCGGTGCAGAAAGGAAGCGTTGCAGGTTGTGTTGTCCCTCAATGCTGTGCAGCCAGTGGCCCGTTGACAGAGTCCGTGGATCCAAGGCTTGCGTTGCAGGACGAGACAGTGCTTCGATGCGGTGTTTGCAGCTTGCGGTGCGCAAATGAGTCGGGGTTCGGGAGCTGGCATCGGTCAGTCTGGACAGCGGTGCGAGTCAGGCGGTGCGTCGCAAAGCGTGCGAGCTGGTGCCCAACTCCGGTGCAGTCACAGGACTCGAAGTTAGCAGCAGTGACCACGTCGGTCAGACCAGTTCGGTTCGGTGTAGTGAGGCGTTGCATGTCGCGGTGCCCTTCCAGTTGCGGTGCAGGCTAAGGCTCGTTGACGGAGTCGGTGAGTGCAGACCTTACGTTGTTCGAGGCGGACGTTGCTTGGTGCGTTGCCTACAGGACACCGGGCCGGTCGTGAGAGTCGGTCACAGCTCTCTGCCTCTGTAGCCACTTGTTTCCAGCAGCAATTCACACAGGCTGGTGAAGTCCACTGGTCCTTGGACTTCGGTCAGGGGGCAAGCTCTCTTCCAAGCCCTTGGAGATCTTTGCACAAGTTGAAAGAAAAAGTCCACAAACTTCTTTCTCCTCTCTTTGGCAGGCAACCACTGCAGGCCAATCCCCCAAGCAGCACTTCAGCTTGGGAATAGTGTCTCCTCAGTTTCTTCAGGTTCCTTCTCCTCAACAGAGGTTTCGTCCAGAAGTGATCTAATTTCTTGGGTCAGGGTCCCAATATTTACCCCAAAATCCTTTGTTCTCTGAGGGGAGCGAGGCCTGTGCCCAATCCAAGCCAGTTCTGAAGCACTCCGTTTACCAGACTTCTCCTTTCCTTTCACAGTGTAGGGCAGGAACATCAGACCCCCCACAGGAGTTGGAGCCCGCATTGTGGAAGGAATGTACAGCCCTGGAGCACTTTGTTGACAGTCTTCCGTCTCTTCTTTCAGTGTGCAGAGCAGAGACATCAGATGCCTCACAGGGGGTGGGGCCAGCACTGTGGGGAGGGGGCGGCACAGTCCTATTCATGTCCCAGGTACAACTCCTCCCTCCCATCTAGATGCAGATTTCTCTATTCACCACTGGGCTGACTCATTCTGTCTCCTGGAATCCCCCAGCACTGTCACTCAAACTCCAGACAAGGAATACACAACATAGCAGAGGCAGGCATGAAAGGTTAGGCAAGCAAATACCTACTTTCTAAAAGTGGTATTTGTGAACACAGAATATTAAAATGAACTTCACTAAAAGATGTATTTTATTATTCTGAGTTTAAAGGTTTTAGGTATTCAAAAATAAATGAGATCATTATGGTTTGGAGAGTGGGGTTGGTGGGTGAACTGAAGAAAGATATTGAAGGGGATTGTATTGTTGTTAATTTTAAACGCCCCAACACTGTACGCCACCTTTTGAGTGTACGTGACGAAACACAGAAGGCCCATACTAATATACATGCCCTCTCTCTGGGCTATTTTTATCGCCCGCCTACTCAAGGTTCGGCTCCTAGGGTGGATTCCTCAGTGCCAATCTCTACTTCGAATATAATCCAGGACTTGTCATCTCTAGAGATGGTTGTTTGACTACCTAAACTGCCCCTGGTTTTTGATCCTAAGGATAAGGCTAATTACTCTAAGGGAAAGATTGCTGGTGGTTCTAAATCTAATGTAAACTTACAACAGTTACCGTTGGAGATTACAGGAGTAGGTTCAAAAATAAATCTGGAATCTGCTATTACCATTGGGGTTGTGGGAGAATCACCAGCACTCATACCTGTTGGGAAGCAAGTGACTCAAGAGCTGACATTAGCCCGGCTTAACCAAGAGAGAGCTCATATCCATGTAAGAAGTATTTTAACCACAAGGGTTGTAGAGGCAGTTCATCACCCCCCATCGATATCTCCTATTTTAGGGTCATGTAGCTGTGAAGTTTCAAATACAGGGAGGTTAATAGTAGAAAAAATACCAAATATACATCCTAACTTAATATTGATATCCTGGAATATCGCGGGTCTGTCAAAAAATCTTTCTGACCCCGATTGGTCTAATTATATAGATTCCAGTGACATCTGCCTTCTTCAGGAATTTTGGGCCCTTGATATACCATATAGAGTGGGTTATAGGACTTTTAATATAGAGGCAGTATCATCAACCAGAGGGAGACCATCTGGGGGGCTCACAGTATGGGTTAAAGTGTCATTGGATGTAAGCATCACACAATTAAATACTGATTCAGCTGATATATTGGGGCTAGTAGTCAAACTAAAAAGAGTCTGCAATTCTGGAAAAACTGGACAACTTTCTTACTAATTATGTAGACACACCAAGTATTTTAGTTGGCGGAGATTTTAATTGTAACTTCGAGCCCATTATCGGGTTTGGTGATGTTTTTGGAGATGAGGATAGGGCTAATAACATCCCCTCCCTATCGTATACGGAGGGAGTGCGTTGCACGACTCTAGCAGTTCAAATAATGAGATTAGTAACAGCGCATGGACTGAGGCCGTTTCCCATCCGATTCTCCAAAGGCTCCAACCTTTGTCAAAAATAACTCACACAGCCGCATTGATTATATCCTGGTATCCTTTGACATTTCGTCTTATCTGACAGATTTCGAAATTATGCCCAGGTATGAAAGTGACCACCGGCTGCTTCATTTGTCAATTGACAATCGATTGGTTCCTAGCAAAAGTTCAGTGATGGAACATTACACTTTGGATAATAAAATTCTCGATGCCCCATTAATGAGTATCAATAGGAGCTCACTTAAATGGGCTAGCCTATTGGGTAATGGGGATGCAATATCTAGCATTTATTTACTCTTTGATGACACATTTGCAAGCCATTTATCTCAATCGGTAGAGGGCAAAGACTTTATTGATTGGCATACCGAGTTCTTCACATCTCTTGTACCCTACGTGTCTAAAATGCCCCCCAAAAAAAAGGTTACAAAAAATTTGTTCTGTTGGGACTAAACCTTGGTATAACAAAAAATTTCCTCTATGTAAGGGTTTACTTTTGGAGGCAAACAAGAACAAAACACCGGATGTCATTAGGACTTTAAGGCGTGAATATAGGAGGATTCAGAGAAAGGCTAGAGTTAACTGGGATGAGGATTGTTGGGAGAATATGTTATTAGATGTAAAAACCAAGGATAATGTGGGTTTTTGGAAATTAGTTGCAAATGAGAAATTTGGAGATAAAACACCAGATGATGTGTTCACTGACGAACAAACTTGGGTCAATCACTTTACCCACTTATATGAAGTCCCAGGAAATATGGAGTTAGCTGCTGAAATTTGCCCATGGCTTGTATTAGGCACAAATACCATAGTCTTCAGTCTAGAAGAAATTGAGCAAGCTAAAAGCTCAGTAAAAAATGGTAAAGCACCGGGTCTAGACAAAATACCTGGTGACCTGAACAAGCACGAGATTAGAGTTTGGGCACCATATATCAACCAGCTTTTTAATATATTAGTTACCGGTGTAAATGTACCTGATAGCTGGAGGGGTGCAGAAATTATTTTAATTTTTAAAAAGGGAGATAGTAATGAGCCTTGACATTTTACAAAAAATATTTTCAAGGCACCTTTTAACTCGTATGAATTTGTGGATTAATGAGAATGAGATCTTTTCTAAATTCCAAGCAGGTTTTAGACGTAATACTAGTACAATTGTAGTACAATTGACCAAGTTTTCAGATTCTGTTGTATTTGTTGGAAGTATGTTTTTTTATTAAAGGGACACATTTATGTAGCTTTTGTTGACCTTAGGGCAGCCTCTGATTTCGTTTTGCCGGATCTTTTATGGGATTGTTTGTTTGCGCTGAGATTCCCATCTTGTTTACTCTAGCAGATTAGAAGATTGTATAATAACAACTTTGTTAGAGTACGTTGGGGTCCGAATGGGGATTTAACCAAACCGGTCCCAATAAGGCGGGGAGTCTGCCAAGGGTGCGTGTTGGCTCCTACTCTTTTTTCATTACTTGTCAATGACATTCCAGCTTATTTAGAAGAGAGCAATAAAGATTCACCAAAGCTGAATGAAGAGAGGGTACCCCCACTTTTATTTGCGGACTATACCATCCTGATTTCGCAAACGCCCATTGGTCTGCAAACTCTTTTAAATTCCTTCAAATTGTACTGTGATAAGAAAGGCCTAGAAATAAATATAAAAAAGACCAAATGTATGGCCGTTAATCCCCATAAATCCTTTAAGAGGAATTTTTTCTTAAACAGTCAAAAACTGGAACTTGTGTCAAACTTTTCTTACTTGGGAGTTTCTTTAGATTAAAAAAACTCATGGAGAACGCAAATCGAAAAAAGTAAAACCATTTTTAATCAGAGCCTCCTACCTATCGTAAAGCGACTTGGGGCAAGCCTAAATAAATCCATCTCGCCAGCACTTGAAGTGTTTAAATTCAAGGCTCAGTCTGGTGCCTTATATGGTGCAGAAATTTGGGGCATGAATGCTGGGAATCTTTTTATGAAAAGCGAAAACAACTTCTATAGAAGTATTTTGAGACTGCCCAAACGTACCCCATTTTTACCGCTATTTCTAGATTTAAACATGAAACGCACGGACCACCTTGCATTACTTCGTCCGCTCTTATTCTTGGTTAGACTTTGTAGCACTCCCGAACTTGAAGATTACAAAGACGACCTTTTAGAAGTGAAGAACCTTGATGTTTATAATTCTAATCCTTGGTTGAAGCATGTTAAAACTTGGCTCTATCGAATAGGCCTTACTCATTTCTGGGAAGATCCGGCATGTCTGATACAAAATTGTAAGAAACATGTAAAGGCAAGATGTTGGATTTATATATCTCACAACTCCTTAACTGACCATCCATGTGGATCTATTACAAGTAGTTTTCTTGCTTTTAAAGTCTCTCCACATTTTGAGGAGTTTCTAGATGAGATACGACCTCCACTCGCAAAAAGTCTGCACCTAAAATTTAGAAATGGAATACTTAAAACGAATGTAGTATTAGCAAGATGGGAAATGCCTATAGGGCAACCAAAAAGTGCAAATTGTATGTGTTGCCAGTTAAATTTTAGAGAGGATGACAACCATATATTGTTTTTCTGCACCACATATGACTCAGCAAGGAGACAATGGATTAGGCCCTTGTGTAATGCCTTAGGCATACAATCGTATGTGGAAGCATATAGGATCATCAAAACGGACACTAGTCGTCTTACCGTGTTCTGTGTCAGCAGATTTTTACTGCTTGTAAGCTAGTCTCACAAGAACCTGGGTTTGGAGCTGTAGATGTCAGTTGGGTGTATCCTGTGTAGAGGTTAGGCTATTCTGATTGTCTGCGGTATACTGTTGAGTAGTTTCATCGGACCATTCTCTTTTGGAACCACACAAAAGCTTTCTTTTAGACCTGTATCTTAAACTAATTTAATATTTTATGTGCCTTTTACAACTGGATGAATTGTATTGTATTTCTGCTTTCCCAATGGCATATCATGTACACATTTTGTATTCACTGTGTAAACTGTATTTTTGTTTTATATGTATCTTTTATGGCCAGAATGTGCCGAAATAAAGATCAAATGAAAATTATTCTGAGTCCAGGCATACTAAACTCGAATTTCTACTATGTTCTCTGAGTCTGTTAGGATTTTAAAGTGTAATAATTCTAACAGCCAGTCGCTATTGTCATTTAGAAGTCTGCTGAAAACATGGCTGTTTAAGAACTAATAGGTTTTCAGGTATTATCCCACCACAGAATTCTAGCTTTTCCGTTAGTCCTAGCGCCAAGACGCCCTTGGGCATATGCTGCGCTTAATAAGTCTGTAAATCAAATCAAAATTAAATCAAATCAAATCACTATAACTAATGGACATCATATGCCAGGCCAACTTCTCACACTGCCTCATACATGAGTGCTGGGAATTAAAATGAATCTTATTTTATGTATGCCTAAATGATTTTTTACAATACCGACGATAGGCATGGAAAGGTATGAGATGCAATGTATAAAATGATTGAGTGACTAAAGATGATTGACGTTTTTGTCCCTACATAATGTTTTGCCTCATGCGCGAGACATGTGAGTCAAAATAGTTTTTTCAAGTCAAATCTATAACACCTAAATCATAACTCGGATGAACTCCCTGTAATAGAAACAATTGAGTGACTGTCAATAAGATATTGTTAAATGGAGAAAGATAGGAAGGACATAGCTATACCCTCAAAGATGGCGACCAAGTAAGAGAGATGGAGGATAGCTCCTGTGGTTTGGTTGATACATGAATGAGTATTTTAATGCATCCAATATAGCATCCGTGTTGCACACTGAAAACATGCATTACCAGACAGAGTTGGACTGGAGAAGGTGTAAGTTCAGTTTCAGGGGGTTGGCAGTTTGTATATATATAAATTATGGTCAGTATACTTGCATTCGAATTGATATTGAATGTCTACATTGCACTTTGAAGGTTAATCTGGGAGTGGAGCTCAATTTGAGCGCCCTCTGCATTTATGATTGTGGTCTTTAGGAGATTACACATTGTGAACTTGATAAGTGACTTGAGGGTGATACTGTTTGATAGGTGATCGCATGTACTGTGGTGCACTTATGGGGATATGTATTCCTTTTAGGAACCTTGATTTGGAGAAAAAGATTTCCATACATGAATATTTTGAATATCTTTGAGTTTGGAATAGTTATGTTTGAAATTGGTGAGTTGAGGCTAAAATACTGCATGCCACAGTGCGATCGGAAATGGCCATTAAGGACACTTTAGGATGTTAGGATGCAGGATTACACATGGTGTTATCATTGAGAATGTTTTGTATTTTTGTAGTTGTGCCTTATTTAGAACCTTTTGGAGCACTAAGAGGATTTGGCCATTAAAATTGGAATATGGTCACGTGGGTGAGATGCAGTACTCTGATTGGTTGTGATCGTAGCACTGCATATTTTGAACACTAACTTGCCTCATTTGTTTTGGGCACAATTATATTTTTATGTAACTGTGTACTGATCATAAGGTGCAAGGGATCTCTGTCAAGCTAAGTAAAAGAGAAGTGATTGTGATGTTTTATAAGGTTTCAAGCCCCGATCAAGTTCGTTAACAAAACATATGTTGACGAAACCTGCACAACTGTATCGGTAGAACATGATTAGCTAAATTGGAACAACTATATTGCTAAGAAGAAGATTACCAAATGAAGAATATTTGGACAAAGTACTGAACTTTGGAAAATAATTGTAACGCTTATCCATAGATTATAACCTGTGTTTGGGGTAATCAACCGTATTTGGAAAATTTGTGTGTTTTTGGAGAACTAAGAAGCCAGTCCTACCCTCTTGGAACACCAGATTGTTATACACAACATAATGGCCCACATGCATCAAGCATTTTTGGAGTCGCAAACAGTGCGATTCCTTAAAATCGGCGGTTTGCGATTCCAAAAATGCTTTTTGAGATGCATCATGCTTTTTTAGAAATCGTAACTTTTTTGCGATTTCTAAAATTGCGATAGCATTTCAGAAATCGCAATTTTGCGATTTCAAAAATGCTATGCATCATTTGATTTCAAATTGCGAAATTTGAAATTGCAAGTGCAAATTACCACGAAGTTGCACCTCGTGGGAATTTGCGAAATTGTTTAAAAAAGCACAAACATGCATTTTTTAAACTGTAAAGTTACAGACACACATGTCCTTAGGACATGTGTGTATGTAACTTATACTCAAAAGTACATTTCATGGGTGAAGGGGGGGTCATTTGGACCCCTCTCTCCACCCTTGAAATGCATTGCTGAATTGCGATTTCAAATTGCGAATTCGCAATTCCCATTCATTCCTATGGGCATTTTAGCCCATAGGAATGAATGGGAATTGCGAATTCGCACTTTGCTAATCGCATAATATTTGAGAATCGGTAAAAATTGCGATTTTTACCGATTCTCAAATATTTTGCGAAAATGTACATGCATCCCATTTTGCATTTCCTAATTTGCGATTCCCAAAAAATCGCAAATTAGGAAGTGCAAAATGAAACAATGATGCATGTGGGCCATAATATCCTAAGTTGTGCGCCTGTATAGCTTTCCTGGATGCCTGTGTGGAGATGTTTATACTTTTTTGTGCCTGGAGACAAGTGATGCATTGGCAGTGAGTTTTCCATGCAACTGACAATTGAATAGTAGAAATCATTTCGTAAGCATTTTTTTTGTGACTAATTACAATGCATGTCAAACATCTCGTGGTCCAATCTGATGCTTACAAAAATAAATTCAATCACCACAATGCTACGCATCTGTGGTGCACCATTCATACAGTTTAATTTTGCGCTTCTTAATTTCAGCCCAGCTGTACAAAAAAAGTTTGTCGTGTTCGCATTACTTTTTTAATGCAAACCAGCCCCAATGTTTTATGGAGGGGTTTACAGTCGAGCGCAAATCATGATTTGTGTTGAATGGTAACCCAAAATAACCTAAAATGACCCAAAGCTGCACAATGCACTGCTTTGCATTACTTTGCATCAAGGCTGCTTTCCATGGGGGGTGCGTGGATGTTATTATGCAACCACCATGTGTTTTGATGCAAATTCCTATCTATAAAGAATGGTAGACAGGGATTTGAAGCAAAATCCTCCATCCTTGAAAAAGACATAACAAGGAGAAATATTTTAATTAATCCGTGTTTCTCCTACTTTGAATGTGTGCTACCTTGTACAGCAATCAATCAAATTGCAAAACACCTTGAAGCATAGTTTCTGGACTGGAAGTGACCCCTTCTAGCACAAAACATGTGCCCCCCTCAATGCAGGGACCATTCCACTACGGCACATGGCATCCAAAAGTGCGCCAGCTCAGAGCAATAGCTTTATAGTGCCACATCTCTTTTCTGCTCTCTCTTCTTGACACAACGAAGTGCAACAGCTTTACTTATTGCACTGCAGTGTGTTAGTTCTATGTAAACCAGGGCCTTAATATTTACATATAGCCCTCCTTGATTGAAGGCTTCTTCCTTTCCTTTTCATCTCTTAATGTTTCATGCATCTTGAAGTCTGTTGCAGATCAGTTGATAGCTTCTGTTCCCATTTCTTACGCCTCCTTTCTTCTCACAAGAACAAGAGCTGATTCTTCTGAATTATCTTTTGCCTAAACCTCACTACTATCTGTGATCCATTTTCATGTCTTATTTCTCACAGATGTTTCACATTTCTTCATGTTTGACTTGCAGGTTTTTGGTCCTAATTGTATAAATTCAATTTTATGTTCTGTTATGATATTTATTGTGCTGTTTTATGCTCCAGAATATCACTTCCTTGTGCCTGTTCATTTTCTCTGGTAATCTTTTTACTCAAAGCTCTCTAATGCTGTTGGACCATGTTCATGCCATATAAAACTACATAAATATATCAATCTGTTACAAATAATAAATGATGGCGTTTGATGCCGCTACCTCTGATGATCACCTTGAAGAAGTGAAAGAGACTTGCACATAAAGAGAATTAGCAAGTTACATACAGGCAATGACTGTTACAGGACGGTTACATTTTCTTCCCTGACACATTATGCACACAAATGTGCTATTAAACTCTGAGGGCCTCATTCATGAGAAGTGACACATCGCTGCGTGAAAGCAGCAATGCGTCACTTCTCAGTGCGCCCTCCTTCCGACATGATGGATGCGTCATATTAACTGTATGACGCAACATGTCGCATGGAGCTACAGATACGTCAGTATTTCTGACGTATCTGTAGGCGCAAAACTGAGGCATTGCTGGAGTGTGTCACAATGTGTCCTTTCACATTGGGCAAGCCCCATGTGAAAGGGACTGCATCAGTCTTACGCCTGCTGTGAGGCAGGAGTAAGATATTTACAAATTTGCCCCCTAGAAGTGGTGCAGTGCAATCTCATAGATTTTACTGCGTCACTTCTGCGAGGCTTGCTTACGTGGGATCGCCCACCCTAAATACATTATACCTGACGCAGGTATAATGTAGCGCAGGTGTTTATAAAGTGATGCAACGGAAGCTTAGATGCATCACTTTGTAAATAGGGCACAACAGGAGGCATGTTTTATTCCGCTGATGCGTCACAAAAAGTGATGAAACGGAAGCGCAAAATTGTTACGAGGCCTCATAAATAAGGTCCTTAATACGTTATGTCAGACTAACCTTCATACAAGCACTCATCGCAAACAGACTGCAGTAAGGAAGAACATTATATGCAAGAATCTCCAAGAAAGTCACACCCAGACTCCAGACAATTCAATATGCTGCTGCAAAACTTGTCCTCACCCTCCCATGATGCACCCACATCTCACTCGCCGAGTTCCACTGGATCCCTATTCTTAAGTACAGACAATTCAAACTCCTCACTGATAATACAATGCCTTGAACACGAGATCTTTAAACAACACCTAGCCAACAAATCTAAGTGCGTGCAGTTTGCTTTATATCCTTTTTAATTTGTTTATATATATGTTATTTATGATAGCATTGCATCATGTCCTGAAAGCGACACAGGTGTAACACTTTTTTCAACATCAATACATACAAATCATGAAATCAAAAAACATAATACAAACAATGAATAGTAGACATCTATACAAGACAATAACACCGTATAAAAAGTAAAAAGCCTCCTTTCATTTTAGAGGGCACCAGTCCTTGTGCAATACATATACATGAATAAACAAGCGGACAAAAAATAGTTCCAACTAATCCTGCTTGTTTGCTAGGCTGAAGACTACTCAGTATAAGGGATCGATTCACCAGGGGAAGTACATCCTATTAATCATTCCCTAAAGCGCCCAACTACTTTTCTTGCTTCAGCCCAGGGTCAACGCGTTTCGAACCCCAAAGTTATTTTAGGGTTCTCCTCAGGACATGGACTGGAAGTGGCCTTTACTGTGAGTATTCGTTGCTACCTATGAAGTGTTCATTAGAAGGCATGGGGACTCTCACACTGTAGGTTATGTCATTCTGTGTTCCCAAATCACGTAAACAGATCAATGCACTGAAATAAATTGAAGCTCTCAAGTTTGTTTGTGTGAATCCAAGAGTTGACTGGAAGCTGCAGAGGCACTCCGTCTGTTTGTCTCCTTACTGCGTCCGCCATCGCGCAGTTTGTCGCGATGGTGGGGTTTGAAACGTGTTGACCCTGAGCTGCAGCAAAAATTGTAGTGGGGCGCTTCAGGGAATGATTAATAGGATGTACTTTCCCTGGTGAATCGACCCCTTATATTGTTTGTATTATTTTTTTTTGATTTTATGATTTGTATGTATGATGTTGAAAACAGTGTTACACCTGTGTCGCTTTCAGGACATGATGAAATGCTATCATAAATAACATATATATAAAAAAAATTAAAAAGGACGTAAAGCAAACAGCACACACTTAGGATTTGTTGGCTAGGTGTTGTTTAAACATTTGTAGAATTACCTATCTGGTCAATCTTGTGTTTTGTAAGTTAGAGTGGTCCAGGACAGATAGTGACAGGACCCAAGCCTTCGTTGTTTTGACTTGAACACGAGACCAGCATACCTGAACAGACGTATTCACTTCCACCAGCCAGACAGAGAACTATGCTGATCATCACTCTAACACACACTCCCAGCATTTGCAAAAACACAGCAGGAAGGCGCCTGTTCTCCAACATTGCACTCAAAACTTGGAACAAACTCCCTCAATGCATCAGATTCTCCTCCTCACTCCTGAGATCCACAAGAAGCTGAAGGACCGGCTATTCGAATAACTATGCAGCTCTCTCACCTTTCACTTCTGCCCAAGCGATTAGAAACCCACACTGGTGATTAGCACGCTCTACAAACCGACATAACATAACAACATTGCACTTTATTCATGGCCCTTTTCAAGCAAGTTGCAAGAGATCATAACATTATGTTAAAAAGTCTCTAAAGGCACAACAAGCTACTTTCACCCTGCTATGGTCAGCAGATATTCATTTACTAGGTGCCTGAAGACAGATCATATAGGAGCCAACTGAAAAAAAGAGGAAAGTTATTGGGAGAAAAAGAGCAATGAGCAAGAAGGAAAGAAGATGTGAAGAAGCACATGGCAGTGGCGAAGCTAGGGGTGGACGGGGGGTGGGTTTTAAGGACGGCAGCCTTCCCTGCTAATACCTGGCATCTCGGGGTGGCAACAACAAGGTCCCCCCTGCTCCTCAATGCGTTTGCCGCACAAACTGAGAAAACTCGCCAGTACACCCCCCTGCTCCTGACTGCAGCCGCCGCAGTGCAACAAAAGCAGGGACCGCCACTGGTGGTCAGAGGGCTAGCTAAACCACTGGCTTATGGAGGCCGGGAAACAATGAGAAAAAATTGTGAAATGGAAAAAAGAAAGCATAGGAGCTTATATCGACATATCAGACACCTTGGACAAGGTGGAAAAAGTGAGAGTAAACATTCAAAAGCAGTTTAAGAGATAACTGATTGGAAGCCACTGATGCTGAGCCCAATAAAGAGAAATATAAGGAGACAGGTGCAGGAATCATTGAGCAATTTTAAGGGACTAAAGAGATACTTACGAAGATCTAGAAGCCTTCGTTGATATGAGAAAGAACCAACAGCCTTATTCATCAAGGCCAAATCGGCTCGCAAAGGGACAGATTCTGAGAATCTGGCCCTTTGCGAGTGCGATTTTTGCATTTGGGATTTATCATCCCAAATGCAAAAATCGCTGATTTTGATCTCGCGATATTGCGAGGAATTACATTTAAGGAATCTCTATTTGAGATTCCTTAAATGTAATTCATCATCCACATTTCTTTTGCGAATTCGCAATTTCTGGCCGCAATTTACCGCGAGGTCAAACCTCGCGGTAAATTGTGAAAACTCAGAAAAATGCATTTGAATGCATTTTTCTGAGTTGCATGTTACACACACACATGTCCTTTCGACATGTGTGTGTGCAACACCTGTGTCAAATGTCATTTGAGGGGTGCTACAGGGTGTCCTTTGGACACCCCTGGCACCCTTCAAATCGCAATCTTATTTGCGATTAGCAAATTGCTAATCGCAAATAAGGAATACTCCCCATTCATTCCTATGGGTCTTTTGGCCCATAGGAATGAATGGGGAGTTTTTCCTTATTTGCGATTAGCAATTTGCTAATCGCAAATAAGGAATCACAAAAAATTTTGCTAATCCTACATGAATCCCGTTTTGCGAGTCCTTAATAGCGATTCGCTATGATTCGCTATTAGGGCCTCGCAAAACGGGAGATTGATGAATCAGGCTGTTAGTGCTAAAGAAGAAATTTAAGAGATGAAAAGCGTAGTAAGGATTTGATTTTCCGTATGTTGGAAAGATGCAACTAACATTTCTTAAATACAGGATGAAGGATGTGCAGGAAACGTCAATGATGAGTCAAAGGTGATTCCAATATTCCTGGTTGAAGAGGAAAAACAGAATTGGAATCAAAGGGAAATGAATAGAAGTATTTATGGCTGAGGAAATAGGAAAGAAGAAAAATCTGTGTTCTTGGGATTAGGTATTAAAATACGCAGCAACATCCTGTTTTCAACTGTAGAAACACAGGCAGTGATCTGATTATGAAGGGAGTCAGTACAGGCAGAAATTAACAAGTATTTGCATGCAATAGGCCTCGCCTTTAAGCGAGATTGAGCAGTTGGCATTGTAACCGTTTCGCTACGGCCGGAATTCCCCCACGGTGCGGAAGAATTCCACACATGGGCGGTTCGGGCGGCCCCCCTGCCGTCCTCTGTACACGCCTACCATGACGTAAGAGGGCCGGGGGGCGTCCGACGCATGGAAGCGGGTAAATGACAATGCCTTTTATTCATGTTTTGCTTTTTAAAACATAAATGAAAGGTATTTTCATTTACAATGCCAATAGCTTAAACTTGCGTAAATGCGAGACCTATTGCATTACAAATGCTTGTTTTTAACTGCAGCGGATGCAATGCACTATAGAACCTTTCAAACCCCTTCGCCTCAGTGCTACTGCACCGGCTGCACACTGACAGCTACACTGCTGGATTCACATTCGGATGTTAGAGAGCGCAGCATAGAGTGTGCACTATGCAAATACAAAAGGCCTCTTGGCGCTGCTAGCCATGGGTTCAGAAGACATATAACTGAAAGTATTGTAAAAAAAAAAGTAGTTTTGAAAAGGTAAAAATATCTGCAGCTTCATAAATATCCATATATCACTATATGTGAAACTAGACTGCTAGGGGTGCTGGTGTGTCTCGTAGACTGCTTCTAAGCAAGTGGTGAATGTACATATACAATGTTGGCTAGAATTCAGAGACATTCTACAAACAGGTTCTCCATATAAGGCATTTATCAAATGTACATCAATCTTCGATCACAAAAACATAATTTAATTATTGCTTAAAAGGCTTTCCAATTCAAAATTGCTCTTTTCTTTCCAAACCAAAATTGCTCTTTTCTTAGGGTTCACCATGGAATTTCTACCCCTGTCTGTGTTTCTGCTCTTTGCTGATGGACATTGAGCAGCTGTGGATGGGGTCGGTCTGGTTCTGTGACTGGTGTTATTATTCGGGTGGGCATTCCTTAGTGAAAGCTGTGTGTTGGGCTGTGCTCTCTGGGGGCCTTGGCATACAGTGCCCACTTGTGGGCTCGAATTGCTGGGTGCTGAACGAGGAGTGGAAAATGGTGCTAGGAATGGCGACAAACTGGAGCGCTGGGTGACGAACAGCTGGGAGAACTGGGCGCTGCCAGGGAAGCAACCAGTGACGAAGGTAGGCTGCGTCGGCTGTGCAGAGACATAAAGCTGTGCCTTGAATTGACAGGCACCTGTGGTGTTTCTATGTGAGGCCTAGCTTAGGTCACACAAAAGAGCCGTACTGCAAGTTTTAGATGGTGGCCAGTAACATACTAAATCACGCCCGGCAGGTCCGGGCTATTTATTACCATTTCTGCGTGCTGGCCGAGCGTACGCTGGGCCAGCCCATTGCTTGGCGTAACACGGTCGACTCAAGGGAACACCCCTAACACTCTGAGTCATGTGGGTCATCCCACCGGGACAACATTACATTCCTCCATTACCCAATGAATGAACCAAAACACGAAACAGTAATACCACTTAAACAGTATAGCCATCAGTCCATGACAAAATGGATATCAAAGGATACCCCTTGTATTGTCTGCCCAGAAGTCGACAGCAGGCGACAAAGTCCTGATACTTCTAGGGCGGCTTGGGCAGTATCGACTCTGGCTATTTCTGGCTGTGGGAGTTGACGGAGGCTCTGCTGGTTTGTCATTGTCTCGTGGCGGCTGACTGTTTTGGGGGGTCTAGTCATGGGCCTGCTCCGGAGCAGGGGTGCTTTGGCCCACCCCTGCGGCGACAACTGGGAGACTGCTGTCTTCTCCTTCGGATCTGCAAGGAAAGTCCGGTTCAGCCATCCTTGGCTTGTCGAGTGGTAGAAACTCCTCTGCGTTGTCGACTTGTACCTTTTTGAAAAACGATACGTTGCGGGTCCCACTTCCATGTCCCCATGGTGCTGTCACCATTGTACCTTTGATCACTGTGATGGTCCATGGTCTTAGCTCAAATGGTAGTCTGAACTTTCCTCCAGGATTTTTAATTTTTTAATTTTAAAATATATATAGAGCGCACGTACACCTGGCGGTTTCATGGCGCTGTGAGGTACTGAGCCCAAAAGGGCAGGAGGATCGGGGAGGGAGGGGGAGAATAGTACAAATTATGATGGGAAGGCTTGTCAGAAGAGGAAGGTTTTGAGCGCCGTACGGAAGTGTGAATATTGAGTGGAAGATCTAAGGTGAGCGGGGAGAGAGTTCCAGAAGGCAGGGGCAAGTGTGGAGAATTTCGTGCCCCCCCACTTTTTACGCCTAAAGCGGGGAACTGTCAACAATTGTTGGGAAGATGAACGTAGTTCCCTGACGGGGGCGTAGGCTTTAATTTCCGAGGAGATAAAGGCCGGGGCTGCGCCGACCCGGGACTGAAAGGTGATACATCCCATCTTGAACTGAGCTCGTTCTCGGATAGGGAGCCAGTGCAAGGACTTGAGGAGCGGAGTGACATGGTGGAATTTGGCCAGGTTGTAAACCAGGCGGGCGGCCTGGTTTTAGACAAGCTGTAGTCTCCGCATACTGTAAGCGGGCATGCCGCAGTATAGGGCGTTTCCATAGTCTAGGCGGGAGATAACCATCGCCAGGACAATGAGTTTTAGGGCGGAAAATGAAAAGAAACGGGAGACTTTGCGGATGGTGCGGAGTGAAAGAAAGGAAGAGGACACCACAGAGCTGACCTGGGAGTAAATTGTAAAATAAATTGTAAATTGTATAGCGCACTACTCACCCGCAAGGGTCTCAAGGCGCTTGTACAAATACCGCTGTGGAACACATCCTGGCTTTCCCTGTGAGGCGTCCACTTCTGGGCACCCCCAAGGTGGAGGCCAGGCATCCTTAGCGTTGTGGGGGCCATTGTGGAGATTAAGCAAGTTATTGTCCAGAGTTGCAGATTGGGACTCCATGATTGCAATAGGCACCGAGGCGAGAATTATCAGGTCCGTGGAATTTTTGAGCCCAAGACCCACCGAGGCAGGGAATTGAACCCTTGTCCTGGGCTAGACCTCTGCAGCAGGGTCTGCCGCTCTAACCATTGAGCCACACTTCTCCACTGTGAAGAGTGAGTTGGTCATTCAGCTTAATCCTCAGAGTTTTCACAGAGGAAGAAGGAGATGGGGGGACCTAGGGAGGGGGGCCAGAAAAGAGAGGTCCAGGGACTGGAGCAACCACCTGTCAGAACCAGCATAGTTTTGTCAGGGTTTAACTTCAGGTGGTTGTAGTTCATCCAGTCCCGGATAAAGATCATAACAGACTGGAACTTCACCATGGACTCAAGGGTTGGGGACAACATAAAAATAAGCTGGAGGTCATCCGTGTAGTTATAGACAGAGACCTCCATTTGCTGGGGAGCAAAGAAGAGAGGGGCAATGTACAAATTAAATAAAAGAGGGGAAAGGGAGGAACCCTGGGGGACCCCGCATCGTACTTTCCGGAAGTCCGCCGAGAAGTCGCCCAGGCGTACTGCCTGGGAGCGGTCCCTCAGGAAGGAGGACAGCCAGACCAAGGCTGAGCCTCCGACCCCCGCCGCTCCGACACGAGTGAGTAAGATGGAGTAATCAACCGTGTCAAAAGCGGCGGATAGGTCGAGGAGGACCAGGGCCTGGGGGAGGTTGGTGTCCATGCCCTCTCTGAGGTTGTCGAGGACCGATAGCACCACGGACTCCCTGGAGTGTGCGGGGCGGAACCCAGCCTGACGGGGGGCTAAAACCCCGTTTTCCTCCACAAAGGTGCTGAGTGCTCTGGTGACATGGCGCTCCAGTACCTTCCCAAGAAAGGGCAATAGAGAGATGGGGCGGTTTTTGATAAGAGCGGAGGGGTCGGCGCCCGGTTTTTGGAGGATAGGGACGATGGTGGCCGCTTTTAGAGGTTGAATAACAATGCCCTGGGAAAGCAAGCTGTTGAGAAATTTAAGAGGGGGCTGCACACAGACCGAGTAGATGTGCCTCAGGATGTGGGCAGGGCAGGGGTCTAAAGGTGAGCCTGATTTGACCAAGGGGAGGAGGGAGAGAAAAGCCTCTTCTGTTAAAAGAGGGAAGGAGTCAAGGCGTGCCTCGACTGGCGGACACTGGGGGTCGACAAAGGAAGGAGGGGGGAAGGGATATTTGCTTTGATGTTAGAGATTTTGTCTAGAAAATAAGTGTTAAGAGAGTCACATAAGTCCTGGGAAGGGGCTCTGTCGGAGTAGGCAAGGTCATGAACAATGGAGAAAATTTCTCTAGGCTGGTTTTTGGCAGCCAGGATTTTAGAGGAGAAGTAGGCAGTCTTTGTAGCCAAAATAGATTTTTTATATTGAGACAGGAGGATGGTATACTGGGTTTTAAGGTTGGGGCAGTAGTCACGCCTCCAGGACCGCTCGGCATGGCGCACAGTGAGTTTTAAGGCCTTGAGTTCCTCATTGAACCAGCGGTTAGCGTCGTTCACACGTCTGGAGGACACCCGCCTGAGGGGAGCGACAGAGTCGCAGCCTGAGAGGAGCCAGGAGTTAATAGAGACGGCTTGTGCGGTAGATGACAGACCGAGTAGATCCGGACTGGATGCGGAGAGTGTGGCGGAAAGAGCGGCCACGTCCACCTTACTCCAGGAGCGCGCCCAGGTGTTTTTGGGGAGAGAGGGCTTAGTAACTGGGCTAAGGTGTAGGAAGAAGGACATCAAGAAGTGATCGGACCAGGTGCAGGGGGAGATGGACAGAGAGGCTATAGGACAATTAAGGGACCAAATCTGATCAAGGATGTGGCCCTGAGTGTGGGTGGGGGAGTGAACGTGAGAGTCAAAATTGAGGGAGCAAAGGGTATCCGAGAATTCTTTAGAGGTTGAGCATTCTGCGGGGTTGGTGGGTCAAAAGTTAAAATCTCCTAATATCAAGATGGAGGAGTTATGAACCGCTGAAGTTGCCACTAGAACTTGGAAACTGGGGAGAAAGAGTTGAGAAGGTTGGGGGGGACGGTACATAAGCAAGCAGGTAAGTGGGACTCTAAAGGACGGTGAGCGGACGACTGAGAAGTCTGATGATCCGATGGAGGAAAAGATTAACGACTGAAAGGAGAATTCTCTACGGGCGATCAGAGCAACGCTGCCTCCCGATTTGACGGAGGGTCGATCAGTGCGCAGAGCATAGTATGCAGCAGGAAGGGCAGCTAACAGAGTGGGGAGGGAGTTGTCACAAAACCAAGTTTCTGTAAGAAATAAGAGATCCGGTTTGTGCGAGTCTAATAGGATGAAAAGTTTGTGACAGTGCTTAACTGCTGACCTGGTGTTAAGATAAAAGTCGGATAGGGTAGTAGGCACAGGAGGAACAGGGGGGACGGGAGGTGGACCAGGGGGAAGAGGGGGAAGGGAGGGGAGGGACGGGAGAGAAGGGAGAGGGCACAAGGCCATCAATCCCAGTCTGCCGATGTGTGAGAGCACAGGTTCCTCCAAAGGCCACGGGCCTTGGAGGTTGTAGAGCTGTGCAGGAGAGTATTGAATAATCTGGGCAAGGTGGGGAGCCCCTAGATCCGGTCGGTCGCGGACGGGCACAGACGGGCTTTCCTTTGGCGCGCCTTTGGCGCGCAGACGGCGCGTCGGGAAGATGCACATGATTTATAGATAGGTAGCATAGCGGCGGGGGGCGTGGCCTCTGACAAGGGGAGTGGCCTCCGGCCTCGCAGAGATGGCGGCAAGAAGAGTTATTTGGTTGGGGTGCTGCGGCAGCGCTAAATCCGCTGTGCGAACAGAACCGGAGCGAAGTGGGTAAGTAATAACAACAATTTATTCAAGTGACAATCAAAATGTTTTTTTTTTAAAAACAAGTCAAATCTCGCTCCCGGGTTCCGCCTCAAGAGCTCAAGGATAGCAATCTCGCACAAGTACCCGGTCACCTGCGCTGATCGGACTTTCAGCTGCATGCCTCCTCTGGGACGCTTCCTGGTTGGTCTTCGTCCGCCTTGCTAGAGACTGGTTTGGGGGTGTTTGGGGACTCGGCCCACAACGATGGTGTGAGATGGTGTTGGTCACTGCTCGACCGTAACACAGGCTGCTCGGGGAGATGCCGGTAGTGCAGTGGGGGGTAAGGCAGTATTCTCGAAGAAACTGGTATAGTGCTTGTTCCAGGATGTGGCCGTCAAAGAGAGCTATTCGGATCATTTTGTTTAAGGTCCGCATCAGACATTCAACTTCTCCGTTTGCCTTGGGCCACCTTGGTGCTATCTGTCGGTGTTTGATCCGGTGGTACTCGAGTAGTTCAGCACTGGTGAACGGTGGGCCGTTGTCTGTCTGGAGCTCTCCAATCAAGCCATGGGTGGCCATAATCTTTTCTAGTTTGGGAATGATTTCTCCTGCTGATCTAGAGGAGACAATTTCGATTTCCAGGTAGAGTGAAAAGTCATCCACGACTAATAGTATGTATCTTCCTCCTGATAGGCTGCCGAAGTCTGCGCTAGCTCTTTCCCAGGGGGGGTTGGTGCCTGCTTAAGTGATTATAGGTGTGGGCCTGCTGGGCATGCTGGTTGTGAGGCAAACTGTGCAGCGTTGGATGATCGACTTGACCTGTTGATCAAGGCCAGGGAACCATACCTTACTCCTAAGGTGATGCTTTGACTTCACAATTCCTTGGTGCGCCCCATGTGCAAGTAGGGAGGCCTGGTGCGTCAGGCGTCCTGGCAAGACAAGGCGAGGGCTTCTCGAGAGGCAACCATCTGTAGATACAGACAACTCATGGCGCACTTGGTGCTGAGCCTTCAGAATGTTTTAGGCTTTGGTTGTGCGGAATGGTGTCAGGTTTTGTAACGGCTTCCTGTCTCCCGAGGTGATTGCCTGGATGGCGATCTGTAGGCAGTCATCCTCTCTTTTGGCTCATATCATTTCTTCCAGCGAGATTGGAAGCGGTCTCCACCGTTCGATTATCATCCGCATGTAGTCTTCTGTTGCTGGGCAGCAGCTTTTGGCTCAGTGACAGGTCTGGCGTGCCTGGATTGGAAATCTGCTGGATACCGGGTGCCTGGTCCGTATTCAACATTAAACTTGAATTCATGTAGCTGTAACACCTACTTATCTATCCGCATGGGAGGATGCGATGACGACCCTTGAAACAGCGGGGTGAGAGGCTTGTGGTCGGTCACCACTGAGAAAGGGTGCCATACAGGTAAATGTAGAAATGGCGGCAACCCCACAGGATCACAATGACCTCTTTCTTGATTTGAGAATAGGGTTATTCTGTGAGTGTGAGTGTCCTGCTGGCATGGGCGACCGGGGCCCATTCTCCGTAATTCTGTTGTTGGGCCAGGACCATTCCCAAACCTGTGGGGCTGGCATCCACTACCAGCGCTGACTAATTTTGGGGGTCAAAGTACACCAGCGTCATGTCAGTCGAGAGGGCAACTTTCGTGCGGCAGAATGCCTCCTCTTGTTTGCTTCCCACACCAGTGGCTGGTGGCTTTGGTGCGGTCATGGAGGGGTCCGGTCAGGTCAGAGAGGTTTTTGATGATTCATCTGCAATACGTGACCATGCCCAGGAAGCTGCGGACCCGGACACTGATGTCGGGCGTGGGCATTTTGTATGTCTCTTACTTGTGAGGGTCAGGGCCAATGCCTTTGTCGGAAAATCGATAGCCAAAGAAACTGATGTCTCTCCTCAAGAACTCACACTTTTCTCGGTGGAGGGTGACTCCTCTATCTTGGATGCGAGAGAATATGGCTTGGAGCTGCTGGATGTGCTCTTCCAGTGTGGGTGCATGCAACAGAATGTCATCGCTCACGTTGAGCACTCTATCTAGTCCCTGGAGGACATTTTCGACTCTGTTTTGGAAAACTTAGGCAGCACTGGATATTACAAAGTTCAAGCGGGTTTAGCACCAGAGTCCTGCATGGTTGGAGAACATGATGATAGGATGAGAATCCGGATGGAGGGGAATTTGGTGATAGCCTGAATGAAGGTCCATTTTTGAGAACCATTTGAAGCCGGCTAGTTCCCAGATGATATCATCTGTAGTTGGAGTTAGATGGCGCTCCCGTTTGATCGCCAGGTTTGGGACTTCATGTCCACACAGATGGGGACAGCTTCTGGCTGCTTCGGTTTCTTTGTGATGAAAATAAGTGACACCCACGGGGTAGGGCCACATACCCGTTCGATGATTCCTGCTCTCCCCAGAAGGCGTAGCTCTGCTTCCACTTTGGGGCGGAGGTGGAAGGCGATCCTCCTGTGGCGGAGGGTGACCAAGGCGACAGACTTGTTGATGTGCAGGTGGACCGCTGGGGCTTTCAGGCATCCAATTTCTTCGAACACCCTTTTGAACCCTTGCAATACGTGGTCCAGACCGTTGGCATGTAGAGTGGATTCAAAGAGGATCAGGTTGAGGTCCTGCGCAGTGCAGCAGCCTAGTAGAAACCCTGAGTCTTCCAGTGATACATAGATTTTGGCTCATGGGAGAGGTTAGCCTGGAATACCCCACACAGCTTGAGTGGGGAATGGGTACCGTAGGCATAGACTTGCACTCTGGTAGAGCGTAGTGTAGGAGGATTGGGCAGGTTGCCATAGATGCTGGTAGCCATGAGATTGATAGTAGCACCTGTGTTGATGAGGGCAGCTACCACATGTTCCTGCACTTTGACTGTGCACATGGGTGTGGCATGTTGGGCAGCCGATAGAGTGTTCAGCATTCTGACTACGTGAATCGTGGCAGCATCGGCTTCATCGTCGTCCATGTCACTGCTGGGGGAACCATTGGGGGCGGTTCAATTGCATGAACTCGCTGTGGCGTGCCATTTTGTCTCCTCCTCTGTGTCGATTGGCACGCCTTGGAGAAATGGTTCTCTTTCTCGCAAGCTCTGCAGGTCTTTCCTTGCGCGGGGCAGGCTCCTTCGTGGGGCGATGGGCCCCCACACCACCCACATGGGCGACTGCGGGAGTTCAGCTGGGACACCACAGTCTTCGGCCGGGAGGTCTTCTGTTGTGGCTCCGGAGAATCAGTGGGAAGGGCACACACTGGTTCTTCCTTGACTGGGACAGCCGGCTTGGGGTACATGTGTGCCGCCCTGGCCTTGGACAATTCTTTGGAGTGGCCAAGCATCAAGATGTCCCTCATAGGCATGTTGGGCTCCTGCAGGATCCGTTTGTGCAACTTGGAGGATGCGCAGCCCTTTATGAGCTGTTCCCGGACTTTGTCGTCCTCGTCTGGGAGGGTGCAGGTGTTCGCCAATTCTTTTAGCCTTACGAAAAAAACATCCACTGACTCCTCCAGCAGTTGGCGTGCTTGGTGAAGTAGGAAACGCTCGTAATCATGGTTGGCAAACGGCTCAAAATAGGCTGTGATGGCGTCGCGCATATTGGCGTAGTTCCTCGGCCCTGCTTCATGCACAGTCCTTGAAATCTTACAGATGTCGGCACCTCCAAGGTGAAGGAGCATGGGCATCCTCTGAGGGGCAGGGATGTCAGCAGCATCAAAATATGTTTTGAGGCGCTCAACCCATGCCTTCCAGCGCACTGCCTGAGAGAGTGGGGGGCCTGTGATGGTGAATGGTTCCTGTGGGGGTATCGACGACATAGTGGGCGAGGCAAATCACTTATAGTGGGACACCAGCAAGCTAGGTGCGTGGTGAGGTGAGGTGCTGGGTGAGGCATCGCAGAGAGGTGTAGACAGCGGAGTTTTGGGAGATCCTGAGCATCTGCCAGGTGTGAGGCACAGGCTGTGTGTGTTCACACAGCCCTTGGAGGGCGCCGTGGAGTGGAAGTAGGATCCGGGGCACAACATTGCTTGGTCTGCTCGACAGTGGCGTTTTGCAGTGAGGCATCACGTGCGGCAGATCAGAGGCACCCTGCGAGGCTCCTGGTGTGGGGCGAGAGGGAGGAGCTCAGCAGCGCTGCCGCAATCATAGGCGATGTGGTGGCCGATGTGAGTGGGCGACGTCACCCTTACCGGAAGTCTGGGGAGGCCGCCAGAGGTCAGATGCGTAGAGGGCCGGCCACTGGAGGGCACAGAGTGATGCAGCACACACGCGTGCGTATGCGTAGTGCATCCTGCGAAGCAGCTGCCGATGTGGGCGAAGGCATCAAATGCGGGCTGCGATGGAGGCTTGTGCAGGGCCTCGCGACGTTGTCGGCTGGTGCGTGGCCGGGCGCCCGGTGTGCCTGGCAGAGGGCACAGCTGCAGCTGGGTGGGAGACGCGGCTAGAGCGTCTTGGCGGCAAAGGCACTGGGGCAAGCACTGCGCTCTTGGTGGGACGTGGCGGGGTGGGGAGACCACCTTGTTGCCAGTGTGGTATTTCTGTGAGGGGCCTAGCTTAGGGCACACAAAAGAGCCGCACTGCAAGTTTTAGATGGTGGCCAGTAACATATTAAACCACGCCCGGCAGGTCCGGACTATTTATTAACATTTCTGCGTGCTGGCCGAGCGTAAGCTGGGCCAGACTATCGCTTGGCTAACAGGGTCGACTCAGGGAAACACCCCTAACACTCTGGGTTATGTGGGTCGTCCCACCATGACAACATTACAGCAACATTACAGCCTACATATCATTATCATCTCTGGTGTACACCGTACGTCACCCGTAGCTGGGAGAGAGGATATGCGCACAGAAAGTGACACAATTTTTTTTAAAATCAGAATAGCATCAAACGCTGAAACGATGCATTCACGCACGTGGACCTTCAAATTATACCGCATATAACACACACCAAAGCCAGCCCCCAGCGCAGAGCAAAACTGCAAACAAAAGTAAATAATTATGACGTTCAGATAATAGGGTAACATAAAAACAGTGCTGAGTGTCCACATAATCACTGCTTTGCTGCAAGGGCTGAACCTCTTCTTGAGGTTTTAGGTGTTTTTTACACATCCTCGACGCGTGGGTGGAGGCCCGCTTGCACCAGATGAGAATGACAAAAAAACTAGTGCAGTGAATTATACAAGCGGCCGCCATTTCCAAAGCTATTGTTCCAGTTTTCTTTGCTCCTTGTCTGTTAGCCGGCAATGGCGGTCGCTTGTTTGTATTTGCAGTGCACCATGCACACTTTCAATTTATGAAGCGAGTGGTGAGAGGGACTGCAGCTATTTTTAAAATGAAAACGCTTATTGTGCACTGCAAATACAAAAAAGCGACTGCCATTGTACAGGCTCAATAAACGACAAGCAATTGTTCACGAGGCTGGGGTCACTGAGAAGGTGAAGTAGTCCCAAAACGAAAGAGATACTGACCTACAGCATAACTAAACTGTATTTGGTCAGTGCTGCTTCCCACAAAACGGAAGTGACATATCGCATGGCCAGCCAACAATAAGCCAGCTAAGAAGATCAATGCAAGAGTGAACCAGTGTCAATCAGCACATGGGATTACCCTCCATATTCTGTTTACTTCAGATCTTCTGATAGCGCATGTGCTGTCTAGGCTCGACCTAAAACTACATCGAGGAAATAATGGATATCAAGGGAATAGTAAAGACAGAAATAGTGGAAAACAAAGCATCAAGCCTTAGGGAACACCATACCAAATAGAGTGCGAAGAAGATAATGCACTTTTAAAGGAACCTGTGAAGGACTGAACAGAAAATAGTAGTGTTGCTATTAAGAACAGTGGCAGATTCCCAAGGTGAGAGAAAGAACGAGAGATCCACAATAGACATCAAGAGGTGACTCTGCCTCCATTTAGATCTGACACCAGAATGGTAGGGCAAGTCGTACCCCAGGGGTCAGCGATTAGCCCCATTTTGTTTAATATTTACCTCTGCCCCCTGATCAGGCTGATTAAATCTTTTGGCATCAGTGTAGTAAACTACGCCGATGACACGCAACTTATCTTCTCCTTTGAAGGTAAGGATGCTGTCTCTATAGAGACCTTTCACCGCTGTATGCTAGCCACTGCGGACTGGTTGAGACTAAACTCCCTCCAGTTCAATGGATCAAAGATAGAGGTGTTGCATTGCTCATTAGATAAAATTCCTCACCCTCTGCCTTTTGTCTTCTGGCCTCCCACAACCTCGGTCATTGTGGAATCAGCGGATGCTGCCCGTAATCTGGGTGTAATTTTTGGCCCACATCTACATTTGGATGCCTTTGTGAATAAGACCATTGGCACCTGTATGATGCTTCTACGAATGCTGCGTAAGATCCTCCCCATGTTACCTGCAGCGGCCAGACCTGAGGTAGTGCGTAGTATGATACTCAGCAGACTTGACTATTGCAACGCACTACTTCTAGGTGGCCCTAGTTCCCTGATTAGACAATTACAGCGTATCCAGAATATGGCAGCCAAGTTGGCCCTCTCACGGGTGCGTTCAGCTTCGTCATCCTTGGCACTCAGAGACCTTCATTGGCTGCCTACACATCAGCGGATCCGCTTCAAGGCATCTTGCATTGTCTTCAGGGCACTTCATGGGCTGGGGCCCAGGGCACTCCAGAATCTATTTAAATGGTACTCAGCAGCTAGACTCCTATGCTCCTCCTCTGCTTATTTGGTGGCAGTTCTCCGAATCCTGAGGACACGGATGGGTGGCCGTTCCTTCGGCTTCACTGCTGCTAATCTCTGGAACTCCCTTCCACTTTCTTTAAGGAGTTTGAACGAACTGTCTCTTCAAAAAGGGGCTGAAGTCCTAGGGCTGTGTGATCCCTCTCTGCTTGTGATGTATGCTGAGTCAAAGCGCCAGGATACCCTTTGGGTGACAGTACGCGCTATATAAGTATGTTTTACATTTTACATTTACATTTACATATAGTATTTCCAACCATTTTAAAAGCAGCTGCCATATCAAGGAAAGCATGAAAAAAAGACTTTTGTGAAACGTGTGAAGTAGAGTAGTAGACACAGTGAAAAGTTCTGGCTCGATAGAATAATCAGGATGAAAACTAGAATGTACAAACGAAAAAAGACTATTATTCTGAAGAACAGAGAGGAGTTGACAAAAGTTTCAGTATTTTAGAAAGAAACAAGAGCAGGTAAGTAGGCCAAAAATAAGAGAGATTATAAGAATCAAAAATAAACCTCTTAAGTGATGGAATAACTATAGCAGATTTAAATGAAGATGGAATGAGTCCAGAACAAAGATACATAGATTAGAAAACTATACCATATAAGGTGATTGCAAAGAGTACACAGTTTAAAACAAATAGTTGGTATCATACGTAGATCTGGGGCCTGACTCAAAAAGGTAAACTTACACGTTTATGAAAGTTTACGGTTTTCAGTGTTCACAAAAATGCATTTTAATAGTACGTTTACTCATATAAAAAGATAGGAGGTCTGTCTTCTTATGGAGTCTCTACACTTGTAAACTTACTATTAAAGTAAGTGCAGTTTTGAGAATACTTAAAACACCTAAACTTATACAAAGGTATAGGTTTACCTTTGTGAATCAGGCCCCTGGTTCAGAAATAGATGGAATTCTGACAATTTTTGACACAAGAAGGGCATTGAAGGTACACAAAGAGAAGGAATCAGGAAGAACAGAAGAACTGCCTGAAGGGGTCAAGCAGAGAACAGTGCAAATATTAGAATTTGTTTAATTAATGTGTATAACCAGCTAAATAACAGTGTGAAAAGACAGAGAAAGGACCAATGTTAAGAAGAGAAAGAAGATGATTAACCATGATGAATAGATGGCAGGCATCATGAGAGTGTTAAATAAGGCTTTGGAAAATAAAGTGTTCTTTAACAGATATGAGTTGAAGGACAAAGTTAGGATTGGTAGAGAAAAGGGTAAAAATATATATAAGCCAGTCACACTGGCTTTATGAGGTTTTCACCATATTATTAAAATCATCCGCATGTTTGAACCTGTTAGGTAGAGGTGGGTAGAATGTATCATTCCATCCACCAAATTGGCATTATTTGGCAACTCTACAATAATCTTGTAATGCAGTGTACTGGCCAGATTCCACCAATTGCTGCAGGGCAGAATTTTTGTGCCAAGAGGCTCCTAAAATGCAGACTGGCAAGCACAATTTGGCTGCGATTTTCTAATGCAGACAGTCACTGGCGGTTGCGAGAAGTCAGAATCTGGGGGCTGCTTCCTGTCTAGATTGTCCGCTGGTCAAGTACATTTTTTACTCCAATGGCAGCAAAATCAACTTTAATGGCTGAGCCTTCTTGCGCACCGCATGGTGTTGTTCGCTCTAATTTTTGATAGCGCTGCCCGCTCTACAGGTTCTAAATGGCAGTAAGAGCAGTGCAACATACATATTTTTTGCCTGTTGGTGGAATTCTGCTAAATCTCCCATGGTTTTTATGCAAATCTGTGGAATTTCTCAGAGTAAAACTCCATAATTTGCCACTTATAACACCATTACAATCAATTAGAACAATATTAATGTATGTATGTATGTATGTATTTACATTTATAAAGCGCCCTGTAACCCTACGGCATCCTGGCGCTGAGACACAGTAAAAAGAGAAGGTTAAAAGCAAGCTGCAGAAGTAAAGCTGGCCGGTTAGACTCTGGGGAAGAGCCAAGTCTTAGCTTTCTTTCGGAACAGCAGCAGATCCTGTATTTGCCTCAATTCCTGCGGGAGACTATTCCATAAGCGGGCGGCTGCTACACCGAACACTCGTCCCCCCATTCTAGATCTTTTAATCCTCGGGATGATTGCCAAATTAGCTGCCGAAGAACCCAGACTATGCGCAGGTGCATGCCATCCAAACCTAACCTGAAGCGGTTTGGGTCCAAGTCTGTGAAGCGCCTTAAAGGCAATACACAAGGACTTGAAGAATATCCTTTGGCTCACCGGGAGCCAATGCAGCTCAGCTAATGCCTGAAATGTTGATGAGTTCTCATTAAGACAAGCTTTGCTGCTGCCACCTGGATACTCCGAAGCCGCAATTCAAATATCTCAGGGATTCCAGTAGCAGATCATTACAGTAATCCAGGCGGCTGGAGACAACACTCCTGACCACTGTGCCTCTAACCTGAGGAGGCAATAGTGGTAGTACCTTACGGAATCCTCTGATGAGCGTATAGCAATTCCTGACTAATTTGTTAGCAAGTTAAGTTAAACTTATCATTAAAGCTGACCCCCAGATTGCGTACCATGCTCACGGGTACCAGAGGTACAACTGTAGGGATAGGCCAGAAGTCAGATGGTAAAGCTGTCGGCACTCTGCCCATCCCACAGTGCAAAATCTAAATTTAGTCATTATTAAATTGCAGTGCATTGTTTCTCAGCCATAACACCATTTCACACATACACTTATAAGATATGTGATGCCAGTGGGTCACTGGGACCATCCCCTTGGGAACACTATTCACTCCTCTTCACAGAAGGGGATTCCACTCAGTTAATTCACTTTATGGTTTTATTTGTTTATAGAAGGCAGAGACAACACAAAATTTTTACTTCAACGAGAGAACTCATGGATTTACAGACTTTGTACCCAAAAACCTTTTGGACTCAATGAAAGAATTGAATTTGCTTGTTATCTGTAACTTTTAAAATGTAAATTTGCTTCAGTGCCTCAGGTCGGCACTCCTGTTTGTTTCACATGATACTGCACTGTGACATACTCTTCAGTCTATCTCAGCTCCATCCCGTTCCCTCCTTCATTTAGCTCACCTAACTAATAACAGCCCCAGTCGATCACAGTCACATGGTACCACGGTTCGAGACTGCCTCGGATTCACTTTTCCTTTCAATTTCCCATTTTTTAATTTTTAATTTTTCATTTCGCATTCTTTAACTTCAACCTTTTCCTTAAAGAGGCTTATATTTTGCAAACACATGATCAGCACATGCTGAGTATTCAGCTTACATCAGCCTGCTAGCACTGATCAAGACCGGCCGGTCGACAGTCTTTCCACAGTTGCGACACGTCACGTGATCGCAACTATCCTTCACAAACCGAACGGTTACAATGTTGCAATTGTAACGAGAAAACACTGCAGGTATCCCGTTCGTGGCGTTTCCCGCTTTTTGAACTTCAGGTTAGTTCTAACCACACAAGTCAGACGTGACTAACAGATATGATAAGACGCTAGAACGTATTCTAAAACTACTTTGTGCGCTTTTCCTTTAGAGTTTTACTCGATATTTACACGCAACTGAGACAAAGGCAGGCATGTAAGTTACCACTCGTTTTTCATTTCCCTCGATAACATTTACCATTCTGTTGAAATTTTTCAAACTAGCAACATGCAGATCTGATTTTGTAACCGCATTTATCATGTATGTCAGATTGTCTAATGCAGTATCCAGTTATATATATTCACCTTATTTTTTCAGTGTTATTCCCTGATGAAGGGCTTAATGTGTAGCCCGAAATGCATTGGATTGTATATTCCATAACGATGCCTCTATGAAGAAAAGTATATGACAATAAATATACTGCTACCAAGATATATGAAAAAAATGAATACTGCTAAATAAACAAATAAAACCATAAAGTGAATTAACTGAGTGGAATCCCCTTCTGTGAAGAGGAGTGAATAGTGTTCCCAAGGGGATGGTCCCAGTGACCCACTGGCATCACATATCTTATGGTCATTCATAGGCGTTTTTAGAGGTATTAACGCCACCCACGGAGAACCTAACCTGGACAAAACTTCTGGTAAATAGCTGTGCATCCACCCTGAACCTGTTTTGTACACATACACTTATGAAATGTTTCTTGGGAGTCCGCATGATCGCCTTCCAAAGACACAATCAATTGAGTGTCATGAGCGTAATTAACCACACTTATATTGTGGGCTTTGATGACATACAAAAGTGGCCATATGTAGATGTTAAATAAGTTGGGACTAATTGAGGACCCCAAGAGACCCTGTGCTCATTGATGGTAAAGTCTGATTGAAAAGGAGGCAAATCAACAGCCTGCCATCTACTTGCCAGATAAGACTGAAACCAATGCAAGGCCATATTTGCTACACCCACCTCTTCGAGTCTTGTCAGTAAGGTGGCACGGTTTACAGTATCCAATGCCGCAGACAGGTCCAACAAAATCAGTGTCGCAGATTGTCCCCTGTCCGAACGGATCCTAAGATTGTCCAACACGGTAACCAGTGCTGTCTCAGTCCCATGGCCTGGACAAAAACCAAATTGATCTTCCCCCAGCTTATTATTACCTTCCAAAAAGCTGGAGAGTGCTCGGCTCACCAGGCGCTCCACTATCTTCACTGGATATGGTAAAAGTGAGATTGGTCTATAATACCTAAGACAGTTAGGGTCCAGTGAGGGTTTTTTGAGGAGAGGTGATACTATTGCCTCCTTCCAACAAGATGGAACCACTCCACTGCTGAGAGATTGATTACACAGCTGGTGAAACAATGGAAGGATCTCAGAACCCAGCTCATTCCAAAGTTTTTGGGGATTAGATCCAACCGTGAGCCAGAAGAGACCCCCATTGCCACCCTAACAAACTCTTCCTCCATATGCAATTCCCAGTAGTCAAGGGTAATCCCTTGCCTTTATGGCTCCAACCCAATATCCCTAACTCCATTTAAGTTAGAGGGTCCTATTTCTTACCTTTCACTAGTGCCTAATGGGGTATCTGGTTTCAGACCTTCAATGATCCTATTGATCTTTTCCTAAAGGAAGGCTGCCAGGCCATTACATAGCGCTTGTGATGGAGTAATCTTATTACTTGAAAAATCAGGATTGGCCAAATCTCTCAGTATATTAAAAATGCATTTAGCACTATTTGATGATTTTAAGATAAGATCTGCAAAATATGCTGCTTGGTGGTCACCATCTCTTTTTTGTACTTAGCTAGGCATTCCTTCCAAGTGGCTTTAACATTATTAGCCTAATGGATTCTCCACTATCTTTCAGCCCGTTTGCATTGCAGCTTATAAGTCCTCAGTTCCTCAGTATACCACTGAGCAGAGGGTTTCCCCTGTTTCCTGATCTTCTTGATAGGGGCAAGCTGAAAATTGTTCTGGTTAATTGCCCACAAAAGGCTGCTTAATTCTCAGCTATCAGCTTTCTAGGATCAAAAAGGGACTCTATATGAAAGAGCAGGCTGTATTAGCTTTCCTCAAAAGGGCCTTAACAATAACTTTCATGAAATGAAATTGCTCAATATCAAGGTTGCCAATAAACCATTTTTATTTCTACAAACATATGTGCCAGAGTCTTTCTTACCAGTTTGCAGACCACCAAATGTAGCCATTGGACCAACCACAAGGGATCCCTCCACTCCAGAGGTTAAGAGTAAGAGCTCTAGCTTCGGCAGTACTTGATTCAATAGCCAACCTTTCCTCGGGGGTCATAAATTCAATATACCCTGAAACCTAGGGCAAATTTGTAAAACATTTCCGTGGAAGGGAGTGGTCTAATTCTGCAGGCCTCCCCAGCATTTATTTGATCTATTGGCAGCTATCTTTGTGGAACCACCCCACCACAAGCCCCACAAAATATGTAACATAGGTCATTAGTATTATTATCTAGTGCTCCTCACCCGGGTTCATGCATAGCTTATGAGCGGGTGGGCTTTTCTCAGCCTTGCACCATGTACCCTTTTGTCTAGTGAATCCAGAGTACCGATGCCCACCAAGTACCCCTGTGCTGAACCACATTAGGGGGAGTGCTGAAACATACTCCCACCATCCCTAGATGGCTTACCGCCCCACTTCCACTGATGACACGTCATTCTCCCTACCTGATTCATGCATGCAGAGTGTAGACACGGGCCTGCTTTACTTCCACGGCCACAGAGAGCAGAAAAATGCACCACCACTGGGCAGGGCGAGACAGCACTCACTCCATACTCTTTCATATCGGGCTCCCAGGGATGAAGTCTCAGACCTCTGTCAATACTGTGCTTGCCCAGGGTAGATGAGAGCCCTTTGGGACAGTTCATGGTATGTGGCAGAGGACTCACACATGGCACTTCCCCAAAAGGATACATTAACAGAAATGTACCAACATCTGGACTGTGGCCCACACTGGGCATCATTTAGTAAAATATAGTGAAGTGCTATGCACCAGTTTTTGTGTTTCTTTCCTTTAATAAAGCAAATCTTCAAACCTGCATATCATTGGCCCTATTGGACTGATTGCCTTCATCCGAGGCTCCTTTTGCTCCTGTTGACCAGGCATAGACACTGTGAGCAGTTTCTTTAGGTCTCCTTGCCTCTAAAATGGTGCATTTTGTGGGTAGCTGGAATCTTGGCCTCACTGTGCTAGGCCTGTCATCTACCTAGGACCTAGTGCTCCTCTCCTGTTGGTGTGTCATCTTGTGCAGTCCCCACAACCAGCCGGAGGACCGTCCTCCTTGCTGCACTCCCCAGGCTCCAGAGCATCCTGGCATCTTGAAGGGCAAGTCGATGGCAGTAGAGTCTAGGTCCGTTTCCCTGCTGGTCTTCAAGTGTATAATGGAGACAGTGCCACTGGCCCTAGAGAGACCCATTCCAGTCAACGGGGTCAGCTAGTTTCTAAGTCCCTAGTCCATCCTTGCACTGTTTCAGGTGGCGTACACTTCCAGCTGGGCATCCTTTCGCTGTCATTGCTCCCAAGTCCAGGATCTTCACAATTTTATTTAATTTGTGAAGTAATTTTTAAGTAGGGGTGGAAAGTTTAAGGGGCCAGAAACTCTTGGGTATTCCTAGGATGTCACGTCCTCCCCCACTCTCCCCCAACCCTCCTGCACAGCATTCAGGGACAAACCAAGATGGTGACTTTCTATATTGTTATAAATATGGCACATCCCTGTGCTTTTAAAGTGACGTAATGGCTTGCGGTTTTATTCAGCGTCCCTTTCTTGAAATAAGGCCACACATATTTTCCAGTAAGCACTATAGTCCTAGAATATGAATGCCCACTCATATTATAAGGCCTACTGTAGGTCAGCATCATTCCTTGCAGAGTCCTTTCTGCTATGCGGAGCCCACATGTGGGTGCACACCTGTGTGCACACGTGTTCATGTGTAAGTAGTCGAGTGCCTCCTACTGTAGCTGTGCAGCAGTGGCATTACCGTAAAAGTCAGACACTGGCAGTTAGCACGCTCAGTCCAATTATTGTGATATTACCATGAGTAACGGGTAGTCAATTGCAAACAGTTCTGGTGGACTAAAGGGTGAAAACCATTTGCAACAGTCAAGAACAGCACCAAAAAGAGATCCATGGGGCAAAGTGTCCCAGAAAGATGCTGTTAACAAGTCAGGTGAATGACAGTGCAGCTTATGTCAGATCAAATGGTGTGCATACAGGTCTTGATGGTGGCAATGGGACGGAACACCTAAAGGAAGTAGATATTTGAAAATGATCAGAAGGTGGGATTCAATTCAAAACTTTGTTTCACATTTGATTAAATGCATAAAAGTACAAAAATAAAACAAATTGTATAATGCATACAGAAGGTGGAATTAGTGCTAGGGATGGTGAGGAATAAGTCTGAAAACAAGTGGAAAAGAAGATAAGATTTTCTGTATCACCAAGCATATGCATGGGAGTAAATTGCAAAAAAGGACAAATCAAACTATTCCATTAGGATACAGAAAGAAAGCATAGTCAGATTAACAGGTACCTGTGAATGAAACGTGTCAAAAACAAATACAAATTTAGTGTACACAATATAATTGTGTCAGAGCCTCAGAAAATGAGGTTAGTGGACCAGCTGGCCAATAAAAGATAAGAAAGTCCAAATGTGGAGGGTGAACATGTGAGATGGCTTGAAAACAAAATTATGAGCTAGACAGAAACAATGTAGATATGTCAACAATCCGTTGAATTTGATGAAGAATGTCAACCAGGCACCCACCTGTACAATCTGAGGAGAGTGAGAAGCAAGCGACTCAAACACAGACAATGCAGCAGAGACAGTAGCGCCGTTCACACTTATGAGTGTTTCAGTAAATACTTACAATTGTAACTGTAGGGAGAGAAAAATATCTAATGCAGTGATATTCATATCAGAAAAAGGTATAACATTTCAGGAATCCATCTAGACATAGAGAAAAAAGACATGTAGGGTGAGAAAGTGTTGGGCGAAGAGGTGCTGAAGTATGGAGCAGTGGCCCAAAATGTTGTCCAATATAGGGAACAGTGTTACCCTAAAGCCCAGGAGGACAAACAACTAGATGAATTGCTCGAGAAACCTCCAGCAACGTCTTAAGCCCAGAACTCAAGCAGAGGTCAGGCAAAATAGCAGCTGATACTAAGCAGAGCAGGTTGTCTTAAGGATGACAAGGACAGGACACTGATGTGCTGGTACACAACAAACACACAAAGAAAAACTGATGGGAGGCAAGGGTACAGGCAAGGGCAGTTGCTATACTGGTTATTGGGCAAAGGGGCACATGGAAGGCAGAATATAATTAACAGGTAGCGAGCAGATTGACAACATACCAGCAGGCAGAAACCTCCTACACATTACCTACACAGTCTCCACAACATTCCCTCACAGAGGACTGCTCAGGCAGATCCAATTGCCTTGCACTGTAAGGCCCAAAGAGCACAAACAGCAAGCAGCAGAGTAAGTAGAAAATATTGAGAGTGAGCAGGAAATCAGGAGGTATAGTCCTCTTCCAGTCACTGCACTCCCATGAAGACTAATAACAGCAGAGGACTAGAACAACAAAGACATTCATGAAAATGGCCAGCAGGTGTACTCGGCCACTCTGGATCTGCAGGCAGCTGGAAAAAGGGAAACATGACAGGATGTCTGTATCTGTTTGCACACCATGACCATTCTGACCATTGTGCTGTACCATGATGGCGATGTGCATTTACCTTACTGCAGCAATATTAATTGATTTACTAGTACATAAAAAAGAAACTTACAAAGCCTGCACATTAAGGCATCACTTTACGTGCAGTAGTAAATAAGAAAATGACAATAAGATCCTCTGAAGTTCACTGAGCTGTTTATGTCTATCCTTTTGTGACTTACATGCATAATTTCCCACATAATAATAACAATTAACCAAAACATTAACCACCCCATTAGCCCCCACCCAATTTTACATAATGCATCCATGACACCTGTTGACCCAACACCATGCCTACATGCAGTATTTCTTCTTTTGCTTGTGGAGATACAATGGATCATTATGAGGCCTGGTATGAGGAGAAACTGAGCCTCATTATCATACGGATTGCTCCCGCCCAACCAATAGTTTTGCAAGTTTGAGTTTATCGGTATTACACAGTCAGCAAATTTCAAGCTTTTCAGTCTTGTCGGAAGTGTGGCTGCCACAATCCCCTCTGAAAGATAAGTGATTACCAATGCGAAGCCACTGTCTATTCTGAAGCAGTTCCATAAAAGTATTATACTAGGCCTAGACGGAAACTTCAACATAGGTGAACTCACCCCCCTAGTTTAGTGGATATTTCTAGATGAATCAGGTAACCCAGGAACTTCTTTGGGTAATCAGTTACCTTCAACCAAAATTACACAATCTGAGGACAATCCCACCATGTATGTTTCAAATAAAGCTTAGCTGTAGATAAAGCATACGTAATTTCAGAAAGTGTCACCTCTGTTAGGTCCCACAATCTGTGTCACTGGCTTTGTCTGTCATTTGATTTTGCTTTCATAAGGAGGACATATATCTGCAAGAGTACAACTCTAGAGGCTGTTGCTTGCTGCACATACTTTTTCAAAGGGGGTTACCACTCTTGTTGCCCCTTCTTCAGCTCAGGATGCACCACCCTGTGGTATAGGACAGTGCAGCAGAATCTCCCTGTTTCCTCCATCCCATATTCGTCCATACAATACTCAAAAATGTAAACCTTCCCATTGTGAAATATGTCCACTATCATTAAGCAACCTCCATCTTGAAAAAGGGCCCGGACTCAGGGTTGGGGAAAAGGGTTGAAAAGCGTAGGTGTGCGCAGAAAGGGGAAGGTAGTTATGTGCATTCTTCTGGTTATGGCTTCTCAAGTTGATAGTGTCATAGCTGTGGTGGTGCTTCAGTGTACATTTGGTGGGCATTTTATCTTAGGTTTCCTTATGAGAGCCCATAGTGAAGGACCTGTAATAACCTTATCCAAATAAAGCTATAGTGGCTCTGACTCCTGTGAGCACCATTCAGAGATCACCCTTAATTGGGTTGCATAATAATATAGATTAAGATGTGGTAACACCAAACCTCCTTTAGCTGTAGGCCGGCATAATGTGTTGTAAAGTATGAGAAGCTGCCCCCCCCCCTAAATGAACTTCAAAAAGGTATATTTAAATTTGAATTTGAATTTAAAAGCATTTAAAAAGCACACGTATACCAGGCGGTTTCTTGGCGCTGGAAGATACAAGAACCTGGTGGCAAGAGGCATGGTGGATTTAGGTCGAGAAAGCTTGCAGGAAAAGGAAAGTTTTAAGTGCCTTGCGAAATTCAGGATACGAAGGTATAGATCTGATGGTGTGGGGGAGGGAGTTCCAGAAGGTGGGGCCGAGAACGGCAAATTTCATCCCGCCCACTCTGTTCTTCCTGAACCGCGGTACAGAAAGAAGAGACAGGGCAGAGGAGCGGAAAGTTTTAAAATTTTAAAGAGTAACTCAGAAATTTCTATCGGCAGGTCTTGAAAAGATATAATATTTTGGGTAGGATTGCCATTTTTATTGAATTATTCTTCCCAGCCAGGAAATTGGCAAAGATTGCCATCAATGGAGCTTGCCTTTAACTAAGGCAACGGAAAGGGGGTCACATACATTCTGGACTTTTATGAAGACACAATTCGGTGGGTCTTTTAAGCAGCATGGAAGTGTGAAGGGGAGGACATCAGCAATTCACAACCAATTTAGTAGCATCGCTTCTTGATACATAATAACCAGAGGACAATTGAGTAAGGTTAGGTAATTTATTGCAAAGCCAAAAATAACAACCTAGCGACACCTTAACAGGTGGGTATTAAAAATACAAAGGAAATAGCATAAAGCCAAATCTACGCACCCAGTTCAAATGGTGCAGCATGAACAGGGATATTAGTTCAAGAAGGAGAATACCAAAAATCAAGATGCACGAGTCCAGATATCCCTGCATCGAGGGATGATGAATAAAAAGCATTACATCTATCCCTACACTATCACTAAGCTGACATTCCTGCATATTGTCAGAAACAGTGGTTCCTGTGGAATAATAGAATCAATATAGACAATAAGGTGCACAATCACAATGGAAGGGTTAAAATGAAGTCAGAGGGCACAGAAACCACATACACCTATGGTTGTAGTTTGATACAATCATCATATTTTATATTTTACAAACAAAATTCTATATACAATGAAAAAGGCAAATGTACGTAGTGTCCCCAATGAAACAGGAATCTAAAATATTGGTGACATAATTGTGACAGTATTTTACAAGGTTTCCAAGGTATTCAAAAACGTTGACTATATAGCAACTCAATACATAATATACAGCAGCTATATGCAATAATATACGCTGGTAACACTTTTACAGCGGCAGCAATTCCGCCGCGGTACGGCTGCTTTGATGAGTGGGTGGGGTAGCGTTGGCCAATGGACGTGCGCAGCACTATGGAGGTAGTGCGCACGACGGCCGTTGGATGACAGAAGCATGCAATGGGTTAATGGTTCACTTTCTTTTTTTGTCGACGACTTTTTGACCCTATATGTGATCTAGGGTGCCGCTCGCAAAGGAGTGTGAAGTGCGTGATTACTTTCTTTCTGCTGCTGGAAGCTGCCTGGAAATCCTGTGACCTGCCCACGGACTGCGCAGAGGGAGGAGACGCCGCGGAACGGAGGTCAGCAAACGGGACTGCGAGGCTCACCAGGCAGTGCAATCACCATCAGGCACACCTGCCGCCTCTTCCCGTGACCCCTCCCCTCTGGGCGCTACCTTCAAAACGCCTCGCGGCCCCCGCTCCGCGGGAGCCGCTCGCAAAGGAGTGTGAAGTGCGTGATTACTTTCTTTCTGCTGCTGGAAGCTGCCTGGAAATCCTGTGACCTGCCCACGGACTGCGCAGAGGGAGGAGACGCCGCGGAACGGAGGTCAGCAAACGGGACTGCGAGGCTCACCAGGCAGTGCAATCACCATCAGGCACACCTGCCGCCTCTTCCCGTGACCCCTCCCCTCTGGGCGCTACCTTCAAAACGCCTCGCGGCCCCCGCTCCGCGGGAGCCGCTCGCAAAGGAGTGTGAAGTGCGTGATTACTTTCTTTCTGCTGCTGGAAGCTGCCTGGAAATCCTGTGACCTGCCCACGGACTGCGCAGAGGGAGGAGACGCCGCGGAACGGAGGTCAGCAAACGGGACTGCGAGGCTCACCAGGCAGTGCAATCACCATCAGGCACACCTGCCGCCTCTTCCCGTGACCCCTCCCCTCTGGGCGCTACCTTCAAAACGCCTCGCGGCCCCCGCTCCGCGGGTGCCGCTCGCAAAGGAGTGTGAAGTGCGTGATTACTTTCTTTCTGCTGCTGGAAGCTGCCTGGAAATCCTGTGACCTGCCCACGGACTGCGCAGAGGGAGGAGACGCCGCGGAACGGAGGTCAGCAAACGGGACTGCGAGGCTCACCAGGCAGTGCAATCACCATCAGGCACACCTGCCGCCTCTTCCCGTGACCCCTCCCCTCTGGGCGCTACCTTCAAAACGCCTCGCGGCCCCCGCTCCACGGGTGCCGCTCGCAAAGGAGTGTGAAGTGCGTGATTACTTTCTTTCTGCTGCTGGAAGCTGCCTGGAAATCCTGTGACCTGCCCACGGACTGCGCAGAGGGAGGAGACGCCGCGGAACGGAGGTCAGCAAACGGGACTGCGAGGCTCACCAGGCAGTGCAATCACCATCAGGCACACCTGCCGCCTCTTCCCGTGACCCCTCCCCTCTGGGCGCTACCTTCAAAACGCCTCGCGGCCCCCGCTCCGCGGGGGCCGCTCGCAAAGGAGTGTGAAGTGCGTGATTACTTTCTTTCTGCTGCTGGAAGCTGCCTGGAAATCCTGTGACCTGCCCACGGACTGCGCAGAGGGAGGAGACGCCGCGGAACGGAGGTCAGCAAACGGGACTGCGAGGCTCACCAGGCAGTGCAATCACCATCAGGCACACCTGCCGCCTCTTCCCGTGACCCCTCCCCTCTGGGCGCTACCTTCAAAACGCCTCGCGGCCCCCGCTCCGCGGGTGCCGCTCGCAAAGGAGTGTGAAGTGCGTGATTACTTTCTTTCTGCTGCTGGAAGCTGCCTGGAAATCCTGTGACCTGCCCACGGACTGCGCAGAGGGAGGAGACGCCGCGGAACGGAGGTCAGCAAACGGGACTGCGAGGCTCACCAGGCAGTGCAATCACCATCAGGCACACCTGCCGCCTCTTCCCGTGACCCCTCCCCTCTGGGCGCTACCTTCAAAACGCCTCGCGGCCCCCGCTCCGCGGGTGCCGCTCGCAAAGGAGTGTGAAGTGCGTGATTACTTTCTTTCTGCTGCTGGAAGCTGCCTGGAAATCCTGTGACCTGCCCACGGACTGCGCAGAGGGAGGAGACGCCGCGGAACGGAGGTCAGCAAACGGGACTGCGAGGCTCACCAGGCAGTGCAATCACCATCAGGCACACCTGCCGCCTCTTCCCGTGACCCCTCCCCTCTGGGCGCTACCTTCAAAACGCCTCGCGGCCCCCGCTCCGCGGGTGCCGCTCGCAAAGGAGTGTGAAGTGCGTGATTACTTTCTTTCTGCTGCTGGAAGCTGCCTGGAAATCCTGTGACCTGCCCACGGACTGCGCAGAGGGAGGAGACGCCGCGGAACGGAGGTCAGCAAACGGGACTGCGAGGCTCACCAGGCAGTGCAATCACCATCAGGCACACCTGCCGCCTCTTCCCGTAACCCCTCCCCTTTGGCAATCCTCCAGTATAATAGGAAGAGGAGCAGCGCGTGTGCGGGACGCGTGTGCGGGACTCAGCCCGGGACAAAGCCCGGACTAAGGGCGGACCCTCTGAGACCCTCCGAGAACCGAGGAGACTGGACTGGCCCTAAATCTTGTCCCTACAGGTACTGTTCGCTCTGCCCTTTTCCTGAATTATCTACGCTTGCCTTGTTTTGTTAACTTGGGTTTCTCAAATGTCTTCGCTCGATTTGGACCAGCCTGTACCTGACAAACAGGGAGTGATGCTGAATGGTACTTTGGATAATTATTTTTCTAAATCATCCCCTGATATCGCAAGGGAGTTGGCCCTGGCGGAGCGACGGGCGGATCGTCGTCGCTCCGTGGAAAGCATAAAAAATGGGTTAACTCCTCTGTCCCTGTGTGCTGCCACTGGCTCTATTGTCACTGATATTGACCTAACAGTAAATGAGTCTTCTATTTTGTTGGAAAGCCAGCCCTTGGAAGCTAATGTAGTTATCCTTACACAAAACCCACTACCTATGCCGGATGTGAGTGGGCCTTCTCTGCACGCTAATAACCAAGGTACATCAAAAGGGGAAGTCTTGCCTACAGTGAAAACACTCCATACTAAGGGAAAAAAACTGACTCCCCTTCAAAAAACGTATGGTCCTCCACCGAGTAAAAAACAGCGGAAAAGGGGAGATCCTCTACAACCAAAACTGAGCTGTCGAGACTTTGGCAAAAAAATATCCAATGTAGCTAAAGACCCATGCACCCTGGATATAGGAAGTGAGGGGGGCATTACAGCATTATCTCCCTCCATCTTGCCAATTATTCCGGCAGCCAATGAGGGAAATGAGGACACTATGGACACGAGTGAGGTCTTAAATGCACCTATTGTGAGCAAGGATTCTGTGTCACTATCAGATATAGAGAGCTTGATTAAATCGTATTCTGCAAGTATATTGGAAAGGTTGATGGAGGTGGAATGTAGGTTGTGTAAAATTGAGCGTGTACTAGGGAACAAGGATGTCAAAACTAACATCGGTTTGAATAATGTAACTAATGTAACTCCTGTTAATGCCCCAAATATACCAGTTCCCGCTCAACCACCTAAAACTATTCCCAGTCACATCGTCATTCCCCCGTCAATTGCATCTACCTCCAAATCTATGGGGAACACGTCGATGGCAACTGCACAAACCCACCCACCCCCCAAACTTCCCAACCAAAAAAATCCTGTTCAATTATCCTCTAATGTTTTAAATACAAACACTGGTAACACACCCAATAGACCTCTGGCTAAACCGACAAGTGAGGTGGGGGAAAATAGACATGCATGGGGGAAAGCAAGACGGACTCCTCTGCCTGAGCTCCCACCTGAGGCAGTACCGTTTGTGGTAGTTTTAACAGGGGTGCCTGTGCTTGGACCAAATAAAAGGGAGGGTTTTGCCCAACTAAAAAACAAGATTATGCATTGGCTCAGTTTATACAGGCCAATTGCAAACCATGTTAATGGCGAAATTGTCCACGTACGTCGCCTTCATTGGTTGGGGGGCAGACCCAAAGATATTGATGGTGACGTGGTGGTGGTGAACTTTAGGGATCCTAATGCTGTCCAATTCATTTTGAATTGGCAGACATGTAATGCAAAAAATATAATTATTCCCAAACCGCTGACTTATTTTTACCCGAGGTCAGTGGTGTTTCCATCACAGCATCATCCGCTGCAGTACCAACCATTACAGCACATACCTGCATTTCAACCTAGTAATCATCTTACGGTACAGAACGTTGGGAGCAACTATTATCCCTCATATCCTCCCCCCCCCCTCTTACAAAATGTAAATAATATGCATTACATCCCATGCTCTGTGAGAGCTCCAGACCCGTTGGGATGGAATTATGTATCGGCCAAGACACACAACACCATGAAAGGTAGGATGGACAACCTTAAACCCTTCACACCGCTTGAAACCTTTAATAGGTATGACATCTTCAGTGGTTTGGAAGATTGTGACTGATGCCATGAGGTGTGGGGGTGCGTGGGGCTAGAAACATCGAGCTTTGGGGATATGAGCATTAACAGTTCGAACACGATGGCCAATGCTGTACCATTTGTTGATAACGATGTAAATGATGTGCTGACCAATATTGTGCCCCCTGGTGTGGTAAGATTTGTATTTGATAATGCTAGTGTACCCCATGGCGTTAAAAATCTAGAGGAGCAGGTGTTGCAGTCAACCGTCCCGCATACCAATTTACATTTAGAGGTAATACCCTTGGCGACCCAATCTGTGCAAGAGGAAATGCTTAGGGTTACCACTGAGAGACCAGTTACTACCGAAACCCCGACTAAAATGATCTGTTGGAATATAGCTGGCGTAGAAAAACATCTAAGGGACCCTGAGTGGGCAAACTACATAGATTCCTTTGATCTCTGCCTTTTTCAGGAAACTTGGGCAGTAGAGACGCCACATAGGGTGGGTTACAAGACCTATGGGAATGGTGCGATACCCTCCAGATGTGGTAGGCCGTCAGGGGGACTTCTAATATGGGCGAAAATTAATTTAAGGATAGACATAGAGGAGATACCCACTAACTCTGCAGATATACTAGCTTTAAAAATCACAGCTTACAATGGGAAGAACTTGTTTCTTATAAATGTCTATAATAGGCCTCTACCCTCCTCAAGAGAATCACTGACCATTGCTAACTTAGATTGTCTTCTGAGTAGACTAGATCCAAGGGAGGATTTTGTTATTTTGGCTGGCGACCTAAATTGCAATTTCGAGCCAGTTTTGGGTCTTAGTGAAATTTTTGATGAGGAAGATCAAGCAAACAAAATCCCTATCCTGGAGAATGTAAAACCGGTTAAGTGTACAACATTGGGCTTGCAATTGATTAATCTATGTACGGTTCACTCACTTAGGGCCTGTAATGGACGGTTACCCTCCGACAGCTCCAGAAAACCAACATTCACCAGGAACAACTATAAAAATAGTTTAGATTTCGTGATTGCTTCTGTCCCTCTCTGGCCGCATCTTTTGGACCTCGAAGTAAGGGAACGGTTTGAAAGCGATCATTATCCCTTAAACTTGACGTTGGACGCTCATTTGTTCAATGATATGGCCCAGCACCCTATATTTGAGGAAAGCGATGCTGTTAATTCTGAGATCCATATCAGTAATAATAGAAGATCATTAAAATGGCCATTTATTTTGGATCACAGTGAAATTCTAAGTGAAATATATTCACTTTTGGCAGGTACTTTTGGCCCCTACTTAGCTGCAATAGGCGAAGATGAAAGTAAAACTTCATTTCTCCAAATCCACCAAAAATTTTTTGCAGACCTGAGATTGCTAGTTACTAAGATGCCAAAAAAAAAACAGCAGAATACCCAGAATCTGTCCCACAGCAAGCCTTGGTATGACAGATCCTGTAAAGAGTCAAAGAGGGAATTGCTAATGGCAATAAAGAGTAAAATACCATCAGATGTAAAAAGAGCTAGGAGTAAGTACAAATCTGTCCAGAGAGCCGCAAAGATAGCATGGGAGGAAGACAAATGGGCTGATTTGTTGCTAGCTGCCAGGTCACGCGATAATGTGGCCTTTTGGAGGCTGGTCGCAAATGGGAACCATACAGGTAGGGTAACCAAAGATGTTTTTTTGGATGAACAAACTTGGGTCACACATTTTACAAACCTATATAAGAAATACGAGGACCCTCACATGAATACAAGCCCTGAAAAACTAGAATCTTGCGTAAACCATTTGGACTTCACTTTAGGGGAAACAGAGTTAGCATTATCACAAATTAAATCTGGGAAAGCTCCAGGTCTGGACAAAATCCCAGGTGACTTATATAAGCACGATTTAGGAGTATGGGCACCCTATATTAATTATTTGTGCAATACATTTTCACGTACATTAGAATTTCCTGAAAGTTGGAAGGGAGCGGAAATTGTTTTAATTTTTAAAAAAGGAGATCGGATGGACCCATGTAATTATCGGCCAATAAGTCTAATGGACATTTTACAGAAAATGTACTCACGACATATCCTATTACGCGTGAGTAACTGGCTAGATGAAAATGATTTTCTATCTAAATTCCAAGCCGGTTTCAGACCGAAGGTCAGCACAATAGACCAAATTTTTAGATTCTGCTGCCTCTATTGGAAGTACGTAGTGATTAAGAGGTGCCATCTTTATGTTGCCTTTGTAGATCTAAGGGCCGCTTTTGATTTGGTGCCTCGAAATCTCTTATGGGAAACCTTGAGTGCAGCCGGTATCCCAAATAATCTTGTCGTTCAGATCAAAGAGTTACACGAAGGGAACTTTGCAAGAGTAAGATGGGGTCCCAACGGTGAATTAACCCATAAAATACCCATCGAACGTGGAGTACGTCAGGGTTGTGTCCTGGCCCCGACGTTATTTTCACTTTTTGTAAATGACATCCCTTCCTTTCTAGGTAAATGTAAAAATGATTCTCCCAAACTGAATGGCGAAAAGGTGACATCTTTGCTATTTGCTGACGATACGATTCTGATATCCCAAACGAAAAATGGCCTACAGACTTTATTGAATACCTTCAATGAATACTGTAGCCAAAAAGGGTTAGAGATCAATGGCAAGAAGACCAAATGTATGGCCCTAAATCCAATCAAACCGGATAAGGGCTGTTTAACATTAAATGGAATCAAGTTGGAATCAGTGCCATATTTCTCCTACCTAGGGGTGACTATCGATTCTAAATTTACTTGGAAAGCCCAAATTGATAAAAGCAAATTAATCTATGCCCAGAATGTAAAACCAATTCTTAGGGAGCATAGTATGAGCACAAGTAAAGCGGTGTCCCCAGTGACGGAATTATTCAAATTTAAGGTCCAAGCATCTGTCCTTTACGGTGCCGAAATATGGGGTACCGGGTCCAGGGAGACTTTTGGAGTTTTGGATAATAATTTTATGCGTAGCCTTGTAAGGGTTCCCCGAGGCACCCCACTAGTTCCCCTGGAGCTTGACTTAAATTTCAAAAGGACAGATTACCATGTGTTGATCCGTCCCCTAATGCTGTGGGTAAGACTATGGCATATACCCGAACTCCAGGATTACCGAGACGGGTTGAAGGAGATCATGATTCTGGATAGCCAGAGTAATACCCCATGGCTAAGACATATCAAGACATGGCTAAACAATATAGGATTACAGCATTTTTGGGAGAACCCAGAGCAATTACCAGCAAACCCCAAAATAATCCTAAAAAGGGCCTTCTGGAGTTTTATGTTAAGTAAGACTGTAAACAATATGACCAATGGTACCTTGGTTGCAAGATTCCTAAACTTTAAGGATGAACCGCTCTACGAGACATTTATGGACGAGATAGAGCCACCACTTGCCAAAACCTTGTTTTTAAAATTTCGGTATGGGAATTTATTAATTAAAACGACGTTGGCAAGATGGGCTAGGAATCGTGAACCAGAAGCTGCAGTATTGAATGAAACTTGTCCTATGTGTGACCTCAACCAGACCGAAAATGAACAGCATATTTTATTTTTTTGTCCCTTCTATCTGCAGGCCAGGAAGAAGTGGATTAAACCAATATGCCTACTACTAGGTTTGAGGTCATGCTCGCAGGCTCTGAGAATCCTAACCACAAATACATCTCAGAACATAGGGCCCGATTCACAGAATGAACTTAAGACTCAATCCTAAATGTACTACTATTTTGGTATTCACAGAATGCACTTACTACTTTTGGCATTCACAGAATGCACTTACTTCTTTTGGCATTCACAGAATGAACTTACTACTTTTGGTATTCACAAAAGTTAGGATTTTGTCTTAAGTTTGTCTTAAGACAAACTTAAGACAGACTTAAGACAAACTTAAGACAGACTTAAGACAAAATCCTAACTTCTGTGAATACCAAAAGTAGTAAGTTTATTCTGTGAATACCAAAAGTAGTAAGTGCATTCTGTGAATGCCAAAAGTAGTAAGTGCATTCTGTGAATACCAAAATAGTAGTAAGTTTAGGATTGAGTCTTAAGTTCATTCTGTGAATCGGGCCCATAATATTTAGTGTTAGTAGATTTTTACTTTCTATCTTTTATCAAAGGAAAAAAATAGGGCTACAATTGTAACTGAACTGATTGCTTGAGAATGACATGATGGTCTATTCCATGTTCTAAGAACTTATGTTTCCGCTCAATTTATCCTCCAACTTGTATTGTACTGTACTGTATTGTACTTTTTATGTACTGTGTTTTTGTAACTTAGTGATAACATGTTTTAATAACTTTTAATGAAATGCAATGTATTGTATAAACTGTCTTTTATGGCATTTTAGCCGAAATAAAGAATTTAAATGAATGAAATGATCTAGGGTCTCATCAGGACCTATGGATTTATAGACATCTGACGGGTAGAGTGCCCAGCAGCGTGAGGTGTACGTGCCACAGGAACCACTGTTTATGACAATAATTTACCCACCCAGGTTCCTTAGTGAGTTGGGTTCCCTTGTCCTTTTTTTCGACATCACTACATAAGCATTTTGAATCAGGAGGAAATGTGTCAGTACCTGGACTCTTCCCAAGAAGTTTCTGCACCATCAAAATGGGTCAAGCAGCATAAAGCCACTTTCATAAGAGAAAGAGATCATTCTGAGATTCTCTCTCTCCAAAGGAAAGAGAGAAGTTGGACTCTTTCCCTAATTCCAACAAGCACTTATCCACTGGTAGCAGTCCCATGATGAACAGCTTGCATGGATTCCACAATGGGTACAGTCATGAATGTACTTTTCCACTGTGTTCTCCATGTACATCCTTTGCAACAATTTGTCCTTGATCCAAGTCATGTAATTATAACTTCTTCTCACTTTGCTTAGCTGATAAAACAATGACATTGCTTTGTCTACAAAAATGTTTCTCCACCTGCAATGCAAAACTTGAAAAAGAACAACTTCCGCAGTGCACATGCATGCAATTCAGAACATTAATCCTAAAGCAAGAGTATGTCAGGGGTTTGCATTTCAGACCACAGCTTCAGTTAACATAAGAATATATCACTTAAACATTACAAGTTTGCATAACAAATTCCATTTTGACTATTATATTTACCAAATGGGAAGCATTATCATTAATAAACACATTTAGTACAAAAGTAGTGTCAACTACACAACACAAGTTCTTCATGTTAGTGTTTTCTGCAGTTACTTTTATTTCCTACGTTAACTCTTCATGCTACTTGTCAGTAACATAAAATATGTCACGTAGTTACATTAACACTGATCACATTTCTAACACTCACATCTACACAATGCAGGATTATATGCAGGTGCGTTCTACATGTGATTATGATGCACCCGACAAATTTGAAAAATGCAAATACGAAATACCGCTCAATCACTATCTTTGCAGGAAAATTAGCTGAATATAAATTTTGTACCCTGGGTTGATATTAATGCCTAGGTATTTGATAAATTGTACAGCCCAGCAAAATTGCATACAGCCTCCAAGAGCATATACCTTTGAGGCAGTGATCATTAGATTAAATATTTCAGGTAGTGGGAATCCCTGCCTCGAACCTCTCTGAATGGCCAGAGGGAAAGAATTCATCCAATTGAGGGTTATTCTTGAAGTTGGGTTGCAATAATTTGTTAGTATCGTTTTAGTAAAGTTCATTCCATATCTGGTATTGTGCAAGACTTGTTCCAGAAAGTGCTAGTCAACCAGGCCGAAGGCCTTCTCTGCATCAAGAGCTACCAGTATCACTGCCAAAAGGCTTTTATGTGTCCTTTTGACCAGCTGGAACAGACTCCTCAGGTTATTGTGAGTTTGTCATTTTTGAATAAAGCCCTATTGATCCAGGTTTATAAGTTTTATTAGAATATTCTTTAATCGCAGGGACAGGATTTTCAAATATATTTTAGCGTTCATATTTAATAAAGCACTCAGCTTACAGAAGGTAGAGAGTTTAGGATTTTTTCCCAGTTTATAAATTATAGTTCTTATTGCCTCTACCATTGAAGGTGTGACCTCCCCAACACCCTGCATAAAGGAGGTGAACATCCTAATGAGGTAAAGAGTTAATAAATAAGCATTAGTGTTATAAAAGCCTGCTGTGAAGTCATAGGGGTCAGGGAATTTTTGAGCTTTTAAATATTTGTCAGCTAGTTTCACTTCACCTTTTGATATCAGAGTTTCTAAAAGGTCCTTCTGGTCTGCTGGCATCTGGGCAGCTCTTGGGAGAAAAAGCCTGAGTCATTTAAGGCTGATTAAAACACTTTTAAAAGGCTATGACTTAACTTTCCCGTTGAGGCAGGAGGTCGTTTATGTTGCTGTTAATTTCTTTAAGTGAAACATAACAGGTGTGGGACCCATAAAACTACATCGTATTGGGTATAGTATATACGTAAAAAACAATATCTCAACAGGTATCAGTTCAAAGACAGTTATGCATGTATGCAGAAAGCATTACACGAACAGGAAACAAGGAGACTCAATTGGTTTGTCTTAAGGTTGTTAATCACCAACATATATCAAACAAAGTTACATCAAGGTATACAGTTAAAGCAGCACTGTATAGAGAAAATCATGTGACAACCCGAAGGCACTTGGTGTATAGTGATATATACAAGTGGATAAAGGTGACGACACAAGTGATCAGAGTGAACAGCGTGAATGGCGCAAGGTGAACAATGGTAAAAAATAATATACAGTGGTGGCTCAAAGAGTAACAATTTACATCAATTGTATTCATTATTTTCCATTTTTTCGTGAGCCAAACGGAAGAAATACGCGTAAAATTGCGCTGTGGTGTCAACGGCGTTTCGATTCTCTTTACTAGGGATCACCTTCAGGAAGGGGTTGTCAAATTTGCTGAGTGCTAAAAGGCACCACCCTGGGTCTCGGGTGCCTGGGGAGCCGGCCGGAACGGCTGCGTCTCCGTGACTGATGAAAATCAGAGGCTTGTAGACGTGCTTCTAGGTGGGTCTGGGGGAGCGGTCAATTGAATTGAGCAGCACCTGGTAGGTTCAAGTTAGGTGCGTGGGTAATTATCCAGGGCGAACGTGGCAGACGCCTGATTTAATTGTGGCAGCTTGCAGGCGGCTTTGTCCAGGGCAAGAGAGACGGCAGGACGGCACGTTGGTTAGTAGACCCACGATTACTTTCTATAAGGTACCCTTTCTCTTGTTTCTGCCTAATTTGCTTTGTTAGATATTTACCCGCTTTGTTTCTTTCGAATAATATGAGCTTTTCAACTGGAGGAAGGACAGCTCTGACCTGTTAACATCAAGGATTCTCAGTTGACCCCTGATGTCTGTGACCAAGCGGAGCATGCGCAGAGAAGGCACCTTCCTATCATTGAACTCTGCCCTCTGTAGTACTTTTCCAAATTGTTCCTTCCACAGCTGCCTAATTATCCTCACACCAGACAGCCAGTCTTTATACTTTCCCCTTATTATCACCATGAATTCATCCCTTTTGGCTCATTATTGAACCCTCCCTATTATTGTTGTCTTTAATATAGTTTTTAATATAGGGGAGGAGCTCATCTTTCAAGACAAGGTCTCTCAGCTTGAGATGGTGAAGGATCCTTTTTCACAAACGTTTAGGTTTACTGTGCCAGTCTGTATGCTGAATGGCTGAAGAATGAGCTGATAAGTAAATTTTCCCTATATCTGCAGTTTGAGCTGATGGGGATCAATGCATTGCTCCACCAAAGTTTGTCAATTTGTGAGTGAGACCAGTAAACGTTTGAAAAAATGTGTATCTATCTTTACACTGCAGTCTCCAGATTTCGTGGAACTCAAGATCTTTCATATATCTTTTATGTTTTTTAGAGAATAACCCTAGTTGTGACACCAGTTTGCATGTTCTATCTAAAGTTTGTCTTCTGCCAAGTTAAAATCTCCCATTAATTTCAGGTCCCCCTCAGCAAATTCCTCTATTGCGGCGGTCAAACCACCCTGCTTATCTGAGACACAGGCTGAAACCGGTCCAATCGGTTCGTACCCTCAGACCAAATCACCTTCGCCTCCTACACACCCCCCGTTTCCGTCTTTCCAGAACGGGAGGTCGTGCTTTTGCTGTGGTCACTGCAAAACTCTGGAATCATCTCCCTTTGGACCTTAGGTTCACTACATCAGAGTCACTATTCCGGAGCAGACTCAAAACCTGGTTATTTTCTAAACTCTAGACCCCGCTGTACCCCTTCTGGTTGACTGCAGTCCGTAGCGCCGGGACACCCCCGTTGGGGGTAGCCGCGCGCTTTATAAACTTCTAAATAAAGAAATAAATAAATAAATAAAAAGGGGCCATGTGCATATGCAACTGCAAAAGTGACCTTTCTCCCCCCGCACACTTCCACAAGTAAAGTCCAACCATCCTTATTTAATTTAAGATCCTTCATCTCAAATGCTAGAAGCCCTTTAAGAAAGGGTTGATACCAGTTATGGTATGACCTTCCATATCTATTTTCCTTGTGCAGTTATTTCATGTACTCTATCTGAGGAAGGGAGCATCAGTGTCATGGTTTGTGTAGTACATGTGGTGGGTATTAACTTCCCCTTATAGTAATTCTCCACAGGGAGGGAAGACAAAAAAACAGTACAAATAATATAAATAGTTCTAATAGTTATGCAGTACAGATAACGGTTCCTCCCGGAGGATACCCTGTATTGCCTCAAAGTGATTACCTGATGCACCAACCGAGATTGGCATGTCTTACCTTAAGGTATCAATTAGACTCCAAAAGAGGGCCCAACATAAATTAGTAGGGAAAAAAGTGCAAGGTTAAGACACTTTTTGTGTCCCATTCCTCCACAAAGCACTTGAAATAATGACACGACTTGCGTCCCCTCCACGGGGCTTTCCATTCAAAGGATAATAAGTATGTATTCAGTTCTTAGTCCCCACAGAAGAATGCGCAGAAGGCTCTAACTAAAGAGAAGTTGGTATGACACATGCACATTGTTTAACAGATTGATAGTCAGTGAAGCTTCTACTGAAGACCAATCTTTAGCTGGGCCTTTTGGTCCCCTTGCACTCTGGAGTCATGGCGTTCTCCATTCAAACTTCTCCACAGTGCTGGGTCTAATTCTACCTCATTGTTTCGCCACATGTTCTAAATCTGCACTCTCCTCCAGGGTCAGTGCAAGAATCGTCGCTGTTTCTTCGACCTTTGACATTTTGTGTGTCTTATTACAGTATTCAAATGGCAGGCCAAATGGGTAGAGCCACTGAAATCATATTCTGTCATGGCTTAGTTTGTCCATGATGCGCTGAAGCGCTGGTGGCATAATAATGTTGAAGGTGTTATATCCTGAAAGAGAGCAAATTCAAAGTTCCTGTGTTTGATTGAGTCTAGGCTATTAGCAGCCTCAAGAACTCTTTCTATTGAACATCATCAACCTTAATTAGAATGTCTCTTGACCTCCTTGAGTCTCCTGGGGGCACTGGTCTATTCTATGGACTTGCTCAAGTCAAATCTTTCCTTGTTGTCCTTTCAGAAGGGCTGACACCAGTTCCCCCATAAACTGTTGTAAATGTGTTCCTCACCCCCTTGAAGACCATAAATCCTAATGCTCTACCTACAGAAATGGTTTTCTAGGTCTTCGAGTTTAGCATTGTTGTGTTGGCCTGTAACTAAAGGGTATGTTGTGTTTCAGTTAGGGAGTAAGTGGCATGCTCCAGGTGCTGAACTTTAACCCCTGCTTCAAATACTTGGTTGCCTGCTGGGTCTATTTTAGGGGATAGCGTGGAGATTTTCTCATTAAGGTCAATGAGAAGAGCTGTCAACTCCCTGGCAAGGTTGTTCTAAATTTTCTCACACATGTCGAACTTGAACATATGGAGGGTTGGTTTTCATGGGCATCATTCCCAAAGGTGAACTTTCAGATGTCGACGCTGCTGATCAAGAAAATGGTTCCTCTCATATGAGTCAAACAGGTTCTTCCTCCTTTTGAGGGTTTTCTTTAGCTGCATCTGATGAGGTGGCAACAGCCTCTCAGTGAGCTCCTGTGGGGGTTTGTATTCAAGAGAGGGAGGGACCCAGCCTCCCCGGCCTACAGGGGGCCCAATCTGGGGACCAGTTCATCAAATTCACCTAAGAAGAAACCCACCTCAAGATAGGCATGTGGCTCACGTATTTCTGTAGGCTCCACATATTCTTCTTTGGAGCTAAGGAAGTCTAGTGATTCAGCCCATATGCAACCCATCATTGACCATAAAGAATAGGTCCAATATACTGATCCTTACATGGCACCAACATGGTGGGTCTTCACCCCTCTTCTGGTCCCTCGGCATTCGCACCAGCTTCAAATCGCCCTCTTGAGCCTCAAGTCCTATTGTGAACATCTCAGCAGGCCACCCACCTAGGGCCGCCGCTATCACAGCCCTGTTAGCCTTTAGGTCAGTGAGTTTTGGGCTCGCCCCTCAGAGCTGTGCATTCTAAGAGTAGCCATCTGATAGGCAGGCCTCATGGCCAGCTATGGCCACCATCACTGCCGGATTGCAAGTATCAACCGAGCTGCGTGCTTGCACCACCTAGGGTGCCTGTTTGGACACACTATTGCACCAGAGTCCAGCATTTCTGACAACTTGTAAACAGCACCGTAGATAACTATTTGAAATGTAATGACACATAATTGCGCTATTCTATGTCACATTTGATCAAAATCAATAGCATAGAGGAAAAACTTTTTGTTGAAACACTGGAAATCAGCACATTTCAGTAAGGACTGTGCCATTGTCATACGAAATTATCCTAACATATCAAAAAGAGTTGTGTCTAATCTCAACCAGCCATGGTAATTTAATCTCTGCAGCAAACAAGCCTGTATGGTGTAGAAGAAATCAAACAATGTTGGATCAGATGTCTCATTCCCATTCGCAAACCATGGATGTGCAATTTGCATACTGATTGGCTTACACATGTAAATGACATTTTTGTGATATGACCTATATAATAATGTCACATCACAAATTGCCCATTTGCTTGGGGTTGCAAAACAACCTGCCCAATGATGTTTAAGTAGGCTGGACAAAATTTGCAAAACTCATGTTCTTTAGCTGCCAGGGAAGGGTGGGGGCTGGCAAGCACAGCAGACCTGCAACCCCACGTTTGCACAATACAAAAATATTTTATAAAGTAATCTGTGATCTTCAAATAAACTGGTTCTGCTTTTAAATTAAAAGAGTTTCCTATTATGGAAAAAATCTTTGAGGTGTCAATAACTGAAAATATTTGTGATCGCTATTGTGGTTGAAAATTGTTGATCCATACAATACTGAATCACGATTAGGAAGGAACACATTGTGGTTCAGTACGGGGTCAAACCCATTTTGAAGCCAGAAATGCTTTTCTCGCAAAATGGGATTTATACAGTCCAGAAAACAATTTGTGGTCGTAGCAATGTGAACTGCATGGTTTGCATTCAGAAAACTGTTTTGTACTGCAGGCACTTTTTACATCTGGCCTGAAAACAACATTTTCCCAAAAAAAGCATTAGAAACATAATTATGACTGCAGGAGGTTTTAGTTATTCAAATTTACCTACTGGGCTACTTAAATATCACTCAAAGTATTTTTCCTTCCACCACAGTACATACCATTGAAAAAGCCCACTCAAATCATTAACTGCTTTATTTAGAATAACTGCATTTAGTTTGTGCACATACTTACATCATCTAAAACAACCTAACATAGAGAGTTGAATGTACTTGTATTTCACAGTGGCGGTTTGTTCCTATATATAGTAGAGTGTCATCACCTACTTCCATAACAATCAAGACATTTACCGAATGCTGCAGTTTTGACTCATCATGAATCAGCTTTGGTCTATTTATTTAGACTGTAGACAGATAGCACAATTAAGGAAGCTAGCAACAGTATGTATGCAAATGTATATGCTGGATCCACACCTCCTGAGTTTCAAGATATTTCATCTGACCTGAGAGGGACATCTAGTAACAACTTGAGGTACTGCAGCTTTGTAAAAACTTCAAGCAGTTAGCTCTGATGCTAAGGGGACATCTAAACCCCTTGAAGAACTGCAGCTGTATGAAACATTTTTCTAATTGTTAGTTCTGGCTCAAGAGGGACTTTGAGTAATGAGTTGTGGTACGGCAGGTTAAGAAATGTCTTGCCAGTCTATAGTTTGCTGAAAAAGAGCCTAACAAACAGAAATACAAACATACAAACACAAGGACATTTTTTGTCAAATTACTTTATCCACTGGTTTGCTCAACTGACATGAACATTTTGCTTCTTCCTACCATAAAACAAAGCGCATGGCAGTGGCTCAGCATAGTTCAGCCAAAGATTGGCCTCACTATGGGCAAATGCAGTTGACTGACACATAAGTAGCACCAGCAAGAAAACATTCTGTTAACAATAATGTTGAAGGTAGGTATTAGTATACAAGGGAACCCGTAAAGATTGGCCGAGGACCACGGGTAGAACTACGTATTTTTATTATACAAAGGTCCTAGGTTTATGTTGATAGTTCAAGAAATAATTTACACAGGCTCAAGATAAAGGCTGTGTTTTTCCTTTCTTCCGAGTCCAGCCGGACCTAGAAGCGTTTATTTTGGAAAACAATTTATAAATATAAATAGGATAGGCGAAACCAGGTCGCACATGAGTAACTGGGCACAAGCCTGTACCTTGTCAGGAAAAGACAATACAGGGGAAAAGGAGAAAGAATGAACAGGCAAACAAGGAGAACAGGGTGGCTTATAATACAATGTAAACAAATTTGAATAAGCACAAACCCACAGTATCTGCCGTAAAAATTGCAAATCATAGAACAAACAGTACTGCAAAACAGTCGACGAACGTTTCGATCCCTATCTCCAGAAATAGTGGGATCATCTTCAGGACTAAAATAGATTTTGCCTGATTGTTTTAAGTGAGCCTGTAGGGTTTAAACAGGGAGGAAAGAAAGGGAAATGAAAACAATTCATTTAAAAAAAATAGTCAGTCGTCACTCTTTTCATGCAGGGTGCAACACGTGCACATGCAGTTGTTTGTTCCAAAGGGCACGGGTGGACATGTGCGCGTATTTGGAGTGTTGGTGGCCAAGTAGGACATACCGCGTTTGCTCATTAAAATAGTGCTCGGAGACGTGATATCCGTGTATTTGATACGAGAAAATGGACAAGGTGGGGGAGTGTTGGACAAGTGGGTCACAAGTAGTGTGAAGGAGACCCAATATTGGGAGAATCTAGTTACCACGAACGAGGCACGGTGGGCTGTGCATGGCCAAGAACACTTCAATGGGCATTCAGTTTCTGAAGCGGCCGATGCCTAGAAAATTAATTTCAATCAAACGTTTGAAAATAAGAAGTCGGAGTCAATGGGAGTCTGGTAACCATATTTACCGTTTACCGCCTTGCACTTGGTGCGCGGCCTCAGGAAGGATATCAATTTTTGTCCAGTTGGATCAGTTCAGAAAGGGCCTAAAAAAGAAGTTTTAGGTCAGAGAATATTGGGTGTGGCCGTGGTGGCAATTTGCGGTGCAGTGAAGTGGAAATTTACCGTTATAGTCTAGCATGTCTGGCATGGACTTGGCGGGAAACTTCAGATGAGTTGAAACCTGTGAAAAAATATGATGAACGATAAGTGGGTTGGGAGTGCTTAAGGGTGAAAGTGAGGGCGGCGGGTGTACGCAGATAGTTACCGTTAGTTACGGTTCGTTATATCCGCAGGGCGCTCAATGGCGTGGGCCTTTTCCGTGCGAGCCTGCAAGGGAGAAATATGGATTACATGAGGCATGTTGGACTGAACCCGTGCCACGTGGGGGCCAATGGGTTGTGTCCAGTCAAGGCTTACCGTAATCTGCTCGTAGTGGGGCCGAAATGGGGTCCCGTCTAGAGGCTCAATGGCCTGGTGCTGAGTGTCTGCATGCAGCAGCGTTTTTTATAGTCCGTGAAGTGGTGATGGAAAGTGAAAATGGACTAGTCCGGCGTGTCAGTGAACGCGATAATGGGTGCCATCTTGGAGTGGTTGAGTGAACCAACTGAAGAACGTGTAAATATTTTAGCTTTTGTCATAGTGCGGTTCTCTGTCTCACAAGGTCTCAAGCTACATAAAAAACAACTACAGTTGGAGACAATTAAAATTCGGACATAGACGATTATCAGCTCATTTCAGAAGACCATTATATTAGACTAGTCCAATCCTCTGTTCTGTTGAGGCCATCCTGGATAGAGTTGAACTGTATGATGGACTTCAGCTCTTCTTTGTTGAGTAACTGTCCCATGTTGCCACCTCTTGGTGGAAGTCTTAGTACTTTCAGGACAGTCCATTTCAGATCGTTATCAGAATGTTTCTGGGCCGCAAAATGTTCCACCAAAGGTGCATTCAGAGTCCCGCACCAAATGCGACTTTTGTGTTGCCCAATGCAAATTTTTACCTTCTGACTAGTTTGTCCAATGTACACTTTTTGGCATGGGCATAGGATTAAATAGATGACATTGCAGGTGTTGCAGTTGGAAAAGGAACAACATTGTACAGTAACATTGTTAAAGGTAAAGCTTTTTCCTTCCATAGTATTGTCACAATTATTACACCCACCACATTTAGCATGCCCAACAATGGGGGACAGACCCCATACATTATCAAGTGTAGCGGAAGGTAGAGAATTGGGCAAAGCGGCCCTCACAAGGTGGTCTCTGAGGTTTTTACTTTTCTTAAAAGCAAGGACTGGTTTTTCAATGGACAGGACACCAGTGTTGAGTATTGGCCAGTGCTTCAGAATTGTCTTTCTCAGTTGGTTGGAAATTGGTGAGAAAGTGGAGACACAAGCTATGCGCTTCGATTCAGTTTTTTCTTTTGGTGTGAGTAAGGCTTCCCTAGGACAATACCAACCACGCTTGGTAGCGTTTTTGATTAACTTTTTAGGGTATCCCCTTTCCCTGAGTTTGGATGCTAAGGTAGCAGCTTCTCAGAAGTAGTCATCTTTACAAGAGCAATTCCGTCTGATTCGCAAAAATTGCGAGTACGGGAGTGAATCGCGTAGTGCTCTTGGATGGTTACTGTTGTAAGCCGAAAGGGTGTTTTTTTCGGTCGGCTTACGATAGAGACGTGTCAATAGGGAGCCTTCACAGTGATAGATTGTAAGATCCAAAAAGGAAATTGAGTCATTATTGGTGGAGATGGTGAAAGTGAGCCCTAAACAGTTATTATTCAGCCAATGTAGGAATTGGCGCAGGCAATCGTCGCTTCCATTCCAGATGATGAAAATATCATCGATATACCTGCGCCAAAACTTTATCCCTGAGAGAAATGGATTGGTGGGATGAATGATGACATTGGTCTCTATCTCATCCATAAAGAGTATCGCCAGATTGGGGGCAAAAATGGCGCCCATGGCGGTCCCCTTGATCTGTTCATAATAATTGCCATTGAAGAGGAAAAAATTCCGTGTGAGGCATATTTCTAGAAGCTGGAGGATAAACATGCTTGGTACGGCGTGGGGACGTGGTCGTGAGTCCAGAATCTTTTTAATCACTAAGAGTGCTGTTGTCTGCGGAATATTGGTGTAAGGGGACTCGATGTCCATGGTGACCAAAGTTTCAGTCATTGGGTTGTACGGGTGGTTTTCGATCATATTAATCATGTGCATCGAGTCCTTTATGTAGCATTGTGTAAATGGGACAAACTCTTTAATAAAGTAGTCTACATAAGATCCCAATGGTTCTAAGATGGATCCGCAGGCTGAAACAATGGGGCGGCCTGGGGGATTTTCTCATCTTTATGCACTTTGGGCAGTGTATAAATTACAGGGATTCTGGGCGTTTTGACGTTTAGGAAATTGTACTCTTTTTTCGATAGGAAACCTGCATCAAGGCCTTCTTTTGTTATTTTTTGTATTAGGCTCTGTATCTCCTTCGTTGGATTGTGACTTAGTTTTTTGTAATACTCTTTATTATCCAGTTGTCGCATTATTTCTGAAATGTATGCCGTTTTTTCTTGTAGGACGATACCACCGCCTTTGTCGGCGCTCTTAATTATGAGATTATCATTAGCTTTGAGGTGTGAGATGGCGTTTTTCTCTTCCCTAGAGATATTATAGGGAATGAACATTTTCTTATTTTGGAGGTTCTGCAGTTCCTTCAAAATAACCTTCTTGAATGTAACCACTTCAGTGGGAATCATATTGGCAGAAGGAGAGAAGATGGAAGGTGGTCGGAAGGGGGTATTACTTATTTTTTCTGGTGTGGGATGTAACTGAAAGAAGGCCTGTAGGCGTATACGTCTAAAGAATCTCATTAGCTCAGTTTGTAGATCCATGTAATTGGGGGGTATTGTGGGTACAAATGAAAGGCCTTTCATAAGTAATGACAACTCATCTTGTGCAAGTGTGTGTTTAGAGAGATTGAATATAGGGATGCTGCCAATTCTGTCCGGGTGTGTTGATACTACGTTTACCACTGGTAATAGTTGTTGCGAGTTCTGCGCTCGCCAGGCGGGTTGTGCCATCGTTGGGGTTTCTTGACCTTTCCGCGTTGCGGTGGGTCCTGGGCGCCTCTGGCTAAAAAAGAATTTTGGTGTAGTCCGCCTCTCCTTGCACCGCTACTACCTTCACCGGGATCAGAGCTATCCGAGGATTCGGCAGAAGTGTCCGAGAATCCCACAAGGTTCTGGCGTCTGTTATAGCCCCGCCAGGGACGGCTGTTTTGAAAGCGAGGATATGTTTTGTTAATATAGAAATCCTTCTGCAGGTAAGGATATGTGTTTTCTATATTGTATAGTTTCACGTCTTTTTTTATTTTGTTGGACTTTTTGTTTAGCTCAATCCTGTGGAATTCAGCCACAGTTTTGTCAATTTGTTCCAATAGTTTTTTTGCGTCTGTACTAGGGTCAGAATCTGTTAATTGTTTGAGGAGGTCTGCAATCTCTACTTCCAAGGATTTGAGAGTTTAACTCGCGATATCAATGCCCAGGGCAAGCCAATGGCGTGAACAGGTGGTGCCTATAAAGCTAAAGTTTTGGATATATTTGGGATTGTCAGTGAAAATTCCCGGGATGTTTCGAACCTGTAAACCTAATGGAATTACGTTGGCCTTTAGATAATCTGTTAACATTAAGATCATCAGTTCTAAACGGACTTGCTTCTTTTTCAGTTTTTCTAATTGGTCTGGAATAGAGTCATTTACTGATATTGGAGCTTCTGGTGTCTCTGATAATAATGAAGGGCGTGAGCATAGTTGTTTGAGATAATCGTCTGTGTAAAGAGGTGTGTTAACTGACATGTTAGGGGACAGGTATAGGGAGACACAATGTGGGATTTTGGAAAAGACGTGGTGTCAGGACTGGCCCGCCCCCAAGGAGAGGTGGGCAAGGGAATAGAAAACCCTTGCAATCTAGTGATTGCGCTAAGTGTAGGTATTAGTATACAAGGGAACCCGTAAAGATTGGCCGAGGACCACGGGTAGAACTACGTATTTTTATTATACAAAGGTCCTAGGTTTATGTTGATAGTTCAAGAAATAATTTACACAGGCTCAAGATAAAGGCTGTGTTTTTCCTTCCTTCCGAGTCCAGCCGGACCTAGAAGCGTTTATTTTGGAAAACAATTTATAAATATAAATAGGATAGGCGAAACCAGGTCGCACATGAGTAACTGGGCACAAGCCTGTACCTAGTCAGGAAAAGACAATACAGGGGAAAAGGAGAAAGAATGAACAGGCAAACAAGGAGAACAGGGTGGCTTATAATACAATGTAAACAAATTTGAATAAGCACAAACCCACAGTATCTGCCGTAAAAATTGCAAATCATAGAACAAGCAGTACTGCAAAACAGTCGACGAACGTTTCGATCCCTATCTCCAGAAATAGTGGGATCATCTTCAGGACTAAAATAGATTTTGCCTGATTGTTTTAAGTGAGCCTGTAGGGTTTAAACAGGGAGGAAAGAAAGGGAAATGAAAACAATTCATTTTAAAAAAATAGTCAGTCGTCACTCTTTTCATGCAGGGTGCAACACGTGCACATGCAGTTGTTTGTTCCAAAGGGCACGGGTGGACATGTGCGCGTATTTGGAGTGTTGGTGGCCAAGTAGGACATACCGCGTTTGCTCATTAAAATAGTGCTCGGAGACGTGATATCCGTGTATTTGATACGAGAAAATGGACAAGGTGGGGGAGTGTTGGACAAGTGGGTCACAAGTAGTGTGAAGGAGACCCAATATTGGGAGAATCTAGTTACCACGAACGAGGCACGGTGGGCTGTGCGTGGCCAAGAACACTTCAATGGGCATTCAGTTTCTGAAGCGGCCGATGCCTAGAAAATTAATATCAATCAAACGTTTGAAAATAAGGAGTCGGAGTCAATGGGAGTCTGGTAACCATATTTACCGTTTACCGCCTTGCACTTGGTGCGCGGCGTCAGGAAGGATATCAATTTTTGTCCAGTTGGATCAGTTCAGAAAGGGCCTAAAAAAGAAGTTTTAGGTCAGAGAATATTGGGTGTGGCCGTGGTGGCAATTTGCGGTGCAGTGAAGTGGAAATTTACCGTTATAGTCTAGCATGTCTGGCATGGACTTGGCGGGAAACTTCAGATGAGTTGAAACCTGTGAAAAAATATGATGAACGATAAGTGGGTTGGGAGTGCTTAAGGGTGAAAGTGAGGGCGGCGGGTGCACGCAGATAGTTACCGTTAGTTACGGTTCGTTATATCCGCAGGGCGCTCAATGGCGTGGGCCTTTTCCGTGCGAGCCTGCAAGGGAGAAATATGGATTACATGAGGCATGTTGGACTGAACCCGTGCCACGTGGGGGCCAATGGGTTGTGTCCAGTCAAGGCTTACTGTAATCTGCTCGTAGTGGGGCCGAAATGGGGTCCCGTCTAGAGGCTCAATGGCCTGGTGCTGAGTGTCTACATGCAGCGGCGTTTTTTATAGTCGGTGAAGTGGTGATGGAAAGTGAAAATGGACTAGTCCGGCGTGTCAGTGAACGCGATAATGGGTGCCATCTTGGAGTGGTTGAGTGAACCAACTGAAGAACGTGTAAATATTTTAGCTTTTGTCATAGTGCGGTTCTCTGTCTCACAAGGTCTCAAGCTACATAAAAAACAACTGCAGTTGGAGACAATTAAAATTCGGACATAGACGATTATCAGCTCATTTCAGAAGACCATTATATTAGACTAGTCCAATCCTCTGTTCTGTTGAGGCCATCCTGGATAGAGTTGAACTGTATGATGGACTTCAGCTCTTCTTTGTTGAGTAACTGTCCCATGTTGCCACCTCTTGGTGGAAGTCTTAGTACTTTCAGGACAGTCCATTTCAGATCGTTATCAGAATGTTTCTGGGCCGCAAAATGTTCCACCAAAGGTGCATTCAGAGTCCCGCACCGAATGCGACTTTTGTGTTGCCCAATGCGAATTTTTACCTTCTGACTAGTTTGTCCAATGTACACTTTTTGGCATGGGCATAGGATTAAATAGATTACATTGCAGGTGTTGCAGTTGGAAAAGGAACGACATTGTACAGTAACATTGTTAAAGGTAAAGCTTTTTCCTTCCATAGCACTGTCACAATTATTACACCCACCACATTTAGCATGCCCAACAATGGGGGACAGACCCCATACATTATCAAGTGTAGCGGAAGGTAGAGAATTGGGCAAAGCGGCCCTCACAAGGTGGTCTCTGAGGTTTTTACTTTTCTTAAAAGCAAAGACTGTTTTTTCAATGGACAGGACACCAGTGTTGAGTATTGGCCAGTGCTTCAGAATCGTCTTTCTCAGTTGGTTGGAAATTGGTGAGAAAGTGGAGACACAAGCTATGCGCTTCGATTCAGTTTTTTCTTTTGGTGTGAGTAAGGCTTCCCTAGGACAATACCAAGTACGCTTGGTAGCGTTTTTGATTAACTTTTTAGGGTATCCCCTTTCCCTGAGTTTGGATGCTAAGGTAGCAGCTTCTCAGAAGTAGTCATCTTTACAAGAGCAATTCCGTCTGATTCGCAAAAATTGCGAGTACGGGAGTGAATCGCGTAGTGCTCTTGGATGGTTACTGTTGTAAGCCAAAAGGGTGTTTTTTTCGGGCGGCTTACGATAGAGACGTGTCAATAGGGAGCCTTCACAGTGATAGATTGTAAGATCCAAAAAGGAAATTGAGTCATTGTTGGTGGAGATGGTGAAAGTGAGCCCTAAACAGTTATTATTCAGCCAATGTAGGAATTGGCGCAGGCAATCGTCGCTTCCATTCCAGATGATGAAAATATCATCGATATACCTGCGCCAAAACTTTATCCCTGAGAGAAATGCATTGGTGGGATGAATGATGACATTGGTCTCTATCTCATCCATAAAGAGTATCGCCAGATTGGGGGCAAAAATGGCGCCCATGGCGGTCCCCTTGATCTGTTCATAATAATTGCCATTGAAGAGGAAAAAATTCCGTGTGAGGCATATTTCTAGAAGCTGGAGGATAAACATGCTTGGTACGGCGTGGGGACGTGGTCGTGAGTCCAGAATCTTTTTAATCACTAGGAGTGCTGTTGTCTGCGGAATATTGGTGTAAAGGGACTCGATGTCCATGGTGACCAAAGTTTCAGTCATTGGGTTGCACGGGTGGTTTTCGATCATATTAATCATGTGCATCGAGTCCTTTATGTAGCATTGTGTAAATGGGACAAACTCTTTAATAAAGTAGTCTACATAAGATCCCAATGGTTCTAAGATGGATCCGCAGGCTGAAACAATGGGGCGGCCTGGGGGATTTTTCTCATCTTTATGCACTTTGGGCAGTGTATAAATTACAGACATTCTGGGCGTTTTGACGTTTAGGAAATTGTACTCTTTTTTCGATAGGAAACCTGCATCAAGGCCTTCTTTTGTTATTTTATGTATTAGGCTCTGTATCTCCTTCTTTGGATTGTGACTTAGTTTTTTGTAATGCTCTTTATTATCCAGTTGTCGCATTATTTCTGAAATGTATGCCGTTTTTTCTTGTAGGACGATACCACCGCCTTTGTCGGCGCTCTTAATTATGAGATTATCATTAGCTTTGAGGTGTGAGATGGCGTTTTTCTCTTCCCTAGAGATATTATAGGGAATGAACATTTTCTTATTTTGGAGGTTCTGCAGTTCCTTCAAAATAACCTTCTCGAATGTAACCACTTCAGTGGGAATCATATTGGCAGAAGGAGAGAAGATGGAAGGTGGTCGGAAGGGGGTATTACTTATTTTTTCTGGTGTGGGATGTAACTGAAAGAAGGCCTGTAGGCGTATACGTCTAAAGAATCTCATTAGCTCAGTTTGTAGATCCATGTAATTGGGGGGTATTGTGGGTACAAATGAAAGGCCTTTCATAAGTAATGACAACTCATCTTGTGCAAGTGTGTGTTTAAACAGATTGAATATAGGGATGCTGCCAATTCTGTCCGGGTGTGTTGATACTACGTTTACCACTGGTAATAGTTGTTGCGAGTTCTGCGCTCGCCAGGCGGGTTGTGCCATCGTTGGGGTTTCTTGACCTTTCCGCGTTGCGGTGGGTCCTGGGCGCCTCTGGCTAAAAAAGAATTTTGGTGTCGTCCGCCTCTCCTTGCACCGCTACTACCTTCACCGGGATCAGAGCTATCCGAGGATTCAGCAGAAGTGTCCGAGAATCCCACAAGGTTCTGGCGTCTGTTATAGCGGCCCCAGGGACGGCTGTTTTGAAAGCGAGGATATATTTTGTTAATATAGAAATCCTTCTGCAGGTAAGGATATGTGTTTTCTATATTGTATAGTTTCACGTTTTTTTTATTTTGTTGGACTTTTTGTTTTGCTCAATCCTGTGGAATTCAGCCACAGTTTTGTCAATTTGTTCCAATAGTTTTTTTGCGTCTGTACTAGGGTCAGAATCTGTTAATTGTTTGAGGAGGTCTGCAATCTCTACTTCCAAGGATTTGAGAGTTTCACTCGCGATATCAATGCCCAGGGCAAGCCAATGGCGTGAACAGGTGGTGCCTATAAAGCTAAAGTTTTGGATATATTTGGGATTGTCAGGGAAAATTCCCGGGATGTTTCGAACCTGTAAACCTAATGGAATTACGTTGGCCTTTAGATAATCTGTTAACATTAAGATCATCAGTTCTAAACGGACTTGCTTCTTTTTCAGTTTTTCTAATTGGTCTGGAATAGAGTCATTTACTGATATTGGAGCTTCTGGTGTCTCTGATAATAATGAAGGGCGTGAGCATAGTTGTTTGAGATAATCGTCTGTGTAAAGAGGTGTGTTAACTGACATGTTAGGGGACAGGTATAGGGAGACACAATGTGGGATTTTGGAAAAGACGTGGTGTCAGGACTGGCCCGCCCCCAAGGAGAGGTGGGCAAGGGAAAAGAAAACCCTTGCAATCTAGTGATTGCGCTAAGTGTAGGTATTAGTATACAAGGGAACCCGTAAAGATTGGCCGAGGACCACGGGTAGAACTACGTATTTTTATTATACAAAGGTCCTAGGTTTATGTTGATAGTTCAAGAAATAATTTACACAGGCTCAAGATAAAGGATGTGGATTTCCTTTCTTCCGAGTCCAGCCGGACCTAGAAGCGTTTATTTTGGAAAACAATTTATAAATATAAATAGGATAGGCGAAACCAGGTCGCACATGAGTAACTGGGCACAAGCCTGTACCTAGTCAGGAAAAGACAATACAGGGGAAAAGGAGAAAGAATGAACAGGCAAACAAGGAGAACAGGGTGGCTTATAATACAATGTAAACAAATTTGAATAAGCACAAACCCACAGTATCTGCCGTAAAAATTGCAAATCATAGAACAAGCAGTACTGCAAAACAGTCGACGAACGTTTCGATCCCTATCTCCAGAAATAGTGGGATCATCTTCAGGACTAAAATAGATTTTGCCTGATTGTTTTAAGTGAGCCTGTAGGGTTTAAACAGGGAGGAAAGAAAGGGAAATGAAAACAATTCATTTTAAAAAAATAGTCAGTCGTCACTCTTTTCATGCAGGGTGCAACACGTGCACATGCAGTTGTTTGTTCCAAAGGGCACGGGTGGACATGTGCGCGTATTTGGAGTGTTGGTGGCCAAGTAGGACATACCGCGTTTGCTCATTAAAATAGTGCTCGGAGACGTGATATCCGTGTATTTGATACGAGAAAATGGACAAGGTGGGGGAGTGTTGGACAAGTGGGTCACAAGTAGTGTGAAGGAGACCCAATATTGGGAGAATCTAGTTACCACGAACGAGGCACGGTGGGCTGTGCGTGGCCAAGAACACTTCAATTGGCATTCAGTTTCTGAAGCGGCCGATGCCTAGAAAATTATTATCAATCAAACGTTTGAAAATAAGGAGTCGGAGTCAATGGGAGTCTGGTAACCATATTTACCGTTTACCGCCTTGCACTTGGTGCGCGGCGTCAGGAAGGATATCAATTTTTGTCCAGTTGGATCAGTTCAGAAAGGGCCTAAAAAAGAAGTTTTAGGTCAGAGAATATTGGGTGTGGCCGTGGTGGCAATTTGCGGTGCAGTGAAGTGGAAATTTACCGTTATAGTCTAGCATGTCTGGCATGGACTTGGCGGGAAACTTCAGATGAGTTGAAACCTGTGAAAAAATATGATGAACGATAAGTGGGTTGGGAATGCTTAAGGGTGAAAGTGAGGGCGGCGGGTGCACGCAGATAGTTACCGTTAGTTACGGTTCGTTATATCCGCAGGGCGCTCAATGGCGTGGGCCTTTTCCGTGCGAGCCTGCAAGGGAGAAATATGGATTACATGAGGCATGTTGGACTGAACCCGTGCCACGTGGGGGCCAATGGGTTGTGTCCAGTCAAGGCTTACCGTAATCTGCTCGTAGTGGGGCCGAAATGGGGTCCCGTCTAGAGGCTCAATGGCCTGGTGCTGAGTGTCTGCATGCAGCGGCGTTTTTTATAGTCCGTGAAGTGGTGATGGAAAGTGAAAATGGACTAGTCCGGCGTGTCAGTGAACGCGATAATGGGTGCCATCTTGGAGTGGTTGAGTGAACCAACTGAAGAACGTGTGAATATTTTAGCTTTTGTCATAGTGCGGTTCTCTGTCTCACAAGGTCTCAAGCTACATAAAAAACAACTGCAGTTGGAGACAATTAAAATTCGGACATAGACGATTATCAGCTCATTTCAGAAGACCATTATATTAGACTAGTCCAATCCTCTGTTCTGTTGAGGCCATCCTGGATAGAGTTGAACTGTATGATGGACTTCAGCTCTTCTTTGTTGAGTAACTGTCCCATGTTGCCACCTCTTGGTGGAAGTCTTAGTACTTTCAGGACAGTCCATTTCAGATCGTTATCAGAATGTTTCTGGGCCGCAAAATGTTCCACCAAAGGTGCATTCAGAGTCCCGCACCGAATGCAACTTTTGTGTTGCCCAATGCGAATTTTTACCTTCTGACTAGTTTATCCAATGTACACTTTTTGGCATGGGCATAGGATTAAATAGATGACATTGCAGGAGTTGCAGTTGGAAAAGGAACGACATTGTACAGTAACATTGTTAAAGGTAAAGCTTTTTCCTTCCATAGTACTGTCACAATTATTACACCCACCACATTTAGCATGCCCAACAATGGGGGACAGACCCCATACATTATCAAGTGTAGCGGAAGGTAGAGAATTGGGCAAAGCGGCCCTCACAAGGTGGTCTCTGAGGTTTTTACTTTTCTTAAAAGCAAAGACTGTTTTTTCAATGGACAGGACACCAGTGTTGAGTATTGGCCAGTGCTTCAGAATCGTCTTTCTCAGTTGGTTGGAAATTGGTGAGAAAGTGGAGACACAAGCTATGCGCTTCGATTCAGTTTTTTCTTTTGGTGTGAGTAAGGCTTCCCTAGGACAAGAAAGGAAAAACACAGCCTTTATCTTGAGCCTGTGTAAATTATTTCTTGAACTATCAACATAAACCTAGGACCTTTGTATAATAAAAATACGTAGTTCTACCCGTGGTCCTCGGCCAATCTTTACGGGTTCCCTTGTATACTAATACCTACACTTAGCGCAATCACTAGATTGCAAGAGTTTTCTATTCCCTTGCCCACCTCTCCTTGGGGGCGGGCCAGTCCTGACACCACGTCTTTTCCAAAATCCCACATTGTGTCTCCCTATACCTGTCCCCTAACATGTCAGTTAACACACCTCTTTACACAGACGATTATCTCAAACAACTATGCTCACGCCCTTCATTATTATCTGAGACACCAGAAGCTCCAATATCAGTAAATGACTCTATTCCAGACCAATTAGAAAAACTGAAAAAGAAGCAAGTCCGTTTAGAACTGATGATCTTAATGTTAACAGATTATCTAAAGGCCAACGTAATTCCATTAGGTTTACAGGTTCGAAACATCCCGGGAATTTTCACTGACAATCCCAAATATATCCAAAACTTTAGCTTTATAGGCACCACCTGTTCATGCCATTGGCTTGCCCTGGGCATTGATATCACGAGTGAAACTCTCAAATCCTTGGAAGTAGAGATTGCAGACCTCCTCAAACAATTAACAGATTCTGACCCTAGCACAGACGCAAAAAAACTATTGGAACAAATTGACAAAACTGTGGCTGAATTCCACAGGATTGAGCAAAACAAAAAGTCCAACAAAATAAAAAAAGACGTGAAACTATACAATATAGAAAACACATATCCTTACCGGCAGAAGGATTTCTATATTAACAAAACATATCCTCGCTTTCAAAACAGCCGTCCCTGGGGCCGCTATAACAGACGCCAGAACCTTGTGGGATTCTCGGACACTTCTGCCGAATCCTCGGATAGCTCTGATCCCGGTGAAGGTAGTAGCGGTGCAAGGAGAGGTGGACTACACCAAAATTCTTTTTTAGCCAGAGGCGCCCAGGACCCACCGCAACGCGGAAAGGTCAAGAAACCCCAACGATGGCACAACCCGCCTGGCGAGCGCAGAACTCGCAACAACTATTACCAGTGGTAAACGTAGTATCAACACACCCAGACAGAATTGGCAGCATCCCTATATTCAATCTCTCTAAACACACACTTGCACAAGATGAGTTGTCATTACTTATGAAATGCCTTTCATTTGTACCCACAATACCCCCCAATTACATGGATCTACAAACTGAGCTAATGAGATTCTTTAGACGTATACGCCTACAGGCCTTCTTTCAGTTACATCCCACACCAGAAAAAATAAGTAATACCCCCTTCCGACCACCTTCCATCTTCTCTCCTTCTGCCAATATGATTCCCACTGAAGTGGTTACATTCGAGAAGGTTATTTTGAAGGAACTGCAGAACCTCCAAAATAAGAAAATGTTCATTCCCTATAATATCTCTAGGGAAGAGAAAAACGCCATCTCACACCTCAAAGCTAATGATAATCTCATAATTAAGAGCGCCGACAAAGGCGGTGGTATCGTCCTACAAGAAAAAACGGCATACATTTCAGAAATAATGCGACAACTGGATAATAAAGAGCATTACAAAAAACTAAGTCACAATCCAACGAAAGAGATACAGAGCCTAATACAAAAAATAACAAAAGAAGGCCTTGATGCAGGTTTCCTATCGAAAAAAGAGTACAATTTCCTAAACGTCAAATTGCCCAGAATCCCTGTAATTTATACACTGCCCAAAGTGCATAAAGATGAGAAAAATCCCCCAGGCCGCCCCATTGTTTCAGCCTGCGGATCCATCTTAGAACCATTGGGATCTTATGTAGACTACTTTATTAAAGAGTTTGTCCCATTTACACAATGCTACATAAAGGACTCGATGCACATGATTAATATGATCGAAAACCACCCGTACAACCCAATGACTGAAACTTTGGTCACCATGGACATCGAGTCCCTTTACACCAATATTCCGCAGACAACAGCACTCTTAGTGATTAAAAAGATTCTGGACTCACGACCACGTCCCCACGCCGTACCAAGCATGTTTATCCTCCAGCTTCTAGAAATATGCCTCACACGGAATTTTTTCCTCTTCAATGGCAATTATTATGAACAGATCAAGGGGACCGCCATGGGCGCCATTTTTGCCCCCAATCTGGCGATACTCTTTATGGATGAGATAGAGACCAATGTCATCATTCATCCCACCAATCCATTTCTCTCAGGGATAAAGTTTTGGCGCAGGTATATCGATGATATTTTCATCATCTGGAATGGAAGCGACGATTGCCTGCGCCAATTCCTACATTGGCTGAATAATAACTGTTTAGGGCTCACTTTCACCATCTCCACCAATAATGACTCAATTTCCTTTTTGGATCTTACAATCTATCACTGTGAAGGCTCCCTATTGACACGTCTCTATCGTAAGCCGACCGAAAAAAACACCCTTTTGGCTTACAACAGTAACCATCCAAGAGCACTACGCGATTCACTCCCGTACTCGCAATTTTTGCGAATCAGACGGAATTGCTCTTGTAAAGATGACTACTTCCGAGAAGCTGCTACCTTAGCATTCAAACTCAGGGAAAGGGGATACCCTAAAAAGTTAATCAAAAACGCTACCAAGCGTGCTTGGTATTGTCCTAGGGAAGCCTTACTCACACCAAAAGAAAAAACTGAATCGAAGCGCATAGCTTGTGTCTCCACTTTCTCACCAATTTCCAACCAACTGAGAAAGACGATTCTGAAGCACTGGCCAATACTCAACACTGGTGTCCTGTCCATTGAAAAACCAGTCTTTGCTTTTAAGAAAAGTAAAAACCTCAAAGACCACCTTGTGAGGGCCGCTTTGCCCAATTCTCTACCTTCCGCTACACTTGATAATGTATGGGGTCTGTCCCCCATTGTTGGGCATGCTAAATTTGGTGGGTGTAATAATTGTGACAGTACTATGGAAGGAAAAAGCTTTACCTTTAACAATGTTACTGTACAATGTCGTTCCTTTTCCAACTGCAACACCTGCAATGTCATCTATTTAATCCTATGTCCATGCCAAAAAGTGTACATTGGACAAACTAGTCAGAAGGTAAAAATTCGCATTGGGCAACACAAAAGTCACATTCGGTGCGGGACTCTGAATGCACCTTTGGTGGAACATTTTGCGGCCCAGAAACATTCTGATAACGATCTGAAATGGACTGTCCTGAAAGTACTAACACTTCCACCAAGAGGTGGCAACATGTGACAGTTACTCAACAAAGAAGAGCTGAAGTCCATCATACAGTTCAACTCTATCCAGGATGGCCTCAACAGAACAGAGGATTGGACTAGTCTAATATAATGGTCTTCTGAAATGAGCTGATAATCGTCTATGTCCGAATTTTAATTGTCTCCAACTGCAGTTGTTTTTTATGTAGCTTGAGACCTTGTGAGACAGAGAACCGCACTATGACAAAAGCTAAAATATTTACACGTTCTTCAGTTGGTTCACTCAACCACTCCAAGATGGCACCCATTATCGCCTTCACTGAAACGCCGGACTAGTCCATTTTCACTTTCCATCACCACTTCACGGACTATAAAAAACGCTGCTGCATGCAGACACTCAGCACCAGGCCATTGAGCCTCTAGACGGGACCCCATTTCGGCCCCACTACGAGCAGTAAGCCTTGACTGGACTCAACCCATTGGCCCCCACGTGGCACGGGTTCAGTCCAACATGCCTCATGTAATCCATATTTCTCCCTTGCAGGCTCGCACGGAAAAGGCCCACGCCATTGAGCGCCCTGCGGATATAACGAACCGTAACTAACAGTAACTATCTGCGTGCACCCGCCGCCCTCACTTTCACCCTTAAGCACTCCCAACCCACTTATCGTTCATCATATTTTTTCACAGGTTTCAACTCATCTGAAGTTTCCCGCCAAGTCCATGCCAGACATGCTAGACTATAACGGTAAATTTCCACTTCACTGCACCGCAAATTGCCACCACGGCCACACCCAATATTCTCTGACCTAAAACTTCTTATTTAGGCCCTTTCTGAACTGATCCAACTGGACAAAAATTGATATCCTTCCTGACGCCGCGCACCAAGTGCAAGGCGGTAAACGGTAAATATGGTTACCAGACTCCCATTGACTCCGACTCCTTATTTTCAAACGTTTGATTGATATTAATTTTCTAGGCATCGGCCGCTTCAGAAACTGAATGCCCATTGAAGTGTTCTTGGCCACGCACAGCCCACCGTGCCTCGTTCGTGGTAACTAGATTCTCCCAATATTGGGTCTCCTTCACACTACTTGTGACCCACTTGTCCAACACTCCCCCACCTTGTCCATTTTCTCGTATCAAATACACGGATATCACGTCTCCGAGCACTATTTTAATGAGCAAACGCGGTATGTCCTACTTGGCCACCAACACTCCAAATACGCGCACATGTCCACCCGTGCCCTTTGGAACAAACAACTGCATGTGCACGTGTTGCACCCTGCATGAAAAGAGTGACGACTGACTATATTTTTTAAAATGAATTGTTTTCATTTCCCTTTCTTTCCTCCCTGTTTAAACCCTACAGGCTCACTTAAAACAATCAGGCAAAATCTATTTTAGTCCTGAAGATGATCCCACTATTTCTGGAGATAGGGATCGAAACGTTCGTCGACTGTTTTGCAGTACTGCTTGTTCTATGATTTGCAATTTTTACGGCAGATACTGTGGGTTTGTGCTTATTCAAATTTGTTTACATTGTATTATAAGCCACCCTGTTCTCCTTGTTTGCCTGTTCATTCTTTCTCCTTTTCCCCTGTATTGTCTTTTCCTGACTAGGTATAGGCTTGTGCCCAGTTACTCATGTGCGACCTGGTTTCGCCTATCCTATTTATATTTATAAATTGTTTTCCAAAATAAACGCTTCTAGGTCCGGCTGGACTCGGAAGAAAGGAAAAACACAGCCTTTATCTTGAGCCTGTGTAAATTATTTCTTGAACTATCAACATAAACCTAGGGCCTTTGTATAATAAAAATATATAAACAATAATGTTGGAAACAGGTGCATTTTCTAGTGACTACTAGTACGTCTGCATATTAAGGCGTGACCAGATTGTTCCCTAGCAATTTAGACATTTGTTGACCGTTTTAGCTTTATTGCCTACCACAAATTTTGAAAAAAAATCATTAAAAAAATATACATATAGAAAAACCTTTAATAAACCCTTTAATCCCCTTGGGTTCTTAGAAAACCACTCAATTTATGCTTCCTTCCTCTACAGAACACCGTATTAAAAAAAAAATAGTCAGACCCACTGTCATCATTTGCTACTGCAGTGACATTTTTGCACGAACATCGCATGATTAGAGCACTGCAGGCACTTTTTTTCCAGTGGCTGCTAATACAGTACGTTTTCATCACCCGTTTCCATAACAGTCAATATATTTCATGAAAGCTGTAATAAGTCAGCTTCGACATTTGCCCCTATCTTATAGAAAACAAGCACAAACAATTACAAAAGAGAAAGTGTACGTGAAAATTGATATGTTGAAGCCTCTCCTTCTCACCTTTGTGGAAGACACAAGAAATTCGATCTGCCTCGCGGTGGACCTCATTTGATAACTCAAGGTGCTGCAGCAAAGACTTCAAGCAGTTGGATCAGACTCAAGATGGACATCTAGTAACAGATTGAGGTAGTCCAGTTTTGTGAATGTCTTGCAAGCCTCGGGTTTTCTCAATTATAATGCATAGCACAAATAGATATATACATGTCAAAACAAAAGGACTCTTGGACACATTTCTTTATCCATTGGTTGGCTCAACTGATATGAACGTTTGATTCTTCCTACCCAAGCACACAGAAATGGACAGTGGTTTAGCACAGTATAGCAATAGGATGGCCTCAATGCAAATAACTGTATTTTACTGACACACAATTAGCACCAGTTTAAAAAAAACTATCTCCTAAGAATATACTTGAAGGCAATTGACTTGAGATTAATGACTGCTAGTCCCACTGAATATTATCATGTCATCACATTGTTCCATAGTAATCAACACATGTATTGACAGCTTCTTGACTCATGATCATAAACCAGCATAGACAAATGAATTTAGCTTATGTAAACAAACACAGATCCTTAGAGTAACAAAAGTGTATATGCAAATGTATATGCTGAAGTCACACCCCCATCAGCTTTAAGAAGGACATTTCAAAAAAATGCATCTGATTATGAAAGGACATCTAGTGACCATCTTGAAACGACTTGAGCAACTATAGCCTTATGAAGACGTCTTACATTCAGAGGGACATATAGTAACCACTTGACATACTGTATATCTATCTATCTATCTATCTATCTATCTATCTATCTATCTATCTATCTATCTATCTATCTATCTATCTATCTATCTATCTATCTATCTATCTATCTATCTCTCTCTCTCTCTCTCTCTCTATATATATATATATATATATATATATATATATATATATATATATATATATATATATATTCAGTCACTTGAGCAGAGGATTAGTTTCCGGGATCCATATCCCATAGTCAGGTGGCGTGTTGCGCTCGGCCAATCCCACCGCCGAGTTAAGTCAATATCCGAAAAAACTGCTATGATAAGCAAAAACACGCACTCGGAAAGGTGCAGCTAGTAGTAGTTTATTCACGAGGTAACGCTACGCGTTTCAGCACAAGGGTGCCTTGATCACACGTTAACCATAAACCAATCAAGAACGACTTATGTACAAACACAATTGACCATCATGTTTTGTAAACATAGGAGAAGGACACTTACATTGTAAGAATTGCGTCGGCCATTAGTAACTAGTCATTTCACATTACATGTCTATTACTTCATAGAAATATAAACAGTGGAATGATAATTGCACTTAATGTGCAGTGAGAGACATAGACTCCTTCCCAATGCAAAAACAAGTTCAAAATCAATAGTACTCGAGCTTATTGTACCTGGTATAACATTATAATGGGTATGCCATACGCCTGCAATAGTCATATTTACATTTTATATTCTTAGCGTAATCCTGGAGTGCCCATCCAAATCCCTTAAGAATTGAGGGAAGTTGTGAAGGTAATTAAACCCTAAATCCCAAGTTATTCACACATATATCCTGATTTCACATTAGAACGGCATATGAGACACAGTGTATACGTAAGAAGCCCAAGCCATCTAAATTAAATGAACGAGTGGTGCGAGTTAAATAAACGCTGTCTGCCACAAAACATACAAGTACTGCAAACAATATTTAAAGAACATTTCAATCATGTATTGCCATCCGGGTAAGTTACATATGTAGGTGACTTATAACCCACTTTTGATACCATCTAGCCGCAGTCCCGGCAATTGCTAGATAGATCAATATCAGATCAAGCAGCAGTAGAACGTCTGGCACACTCGTAAAAAGTTTTCATCTGCGCCAATGTTAGGATATACGGATAACGCATAATTCAAATTGCGTGTTACAAGTCCTAAGCGAGGGTGCCAATAAGGTAATTGCATGTCACATGAATTGGCTTGTGACTAGAAGCTGTGTCAAAGCGTTACCAGGCCATATTTTCAAAAAGCAAATTTCACTCGGTCTAGTGCCCGAGAAGATCAGAATTAAATAAAAAAGTAATAAGGCTGAGTCTATAGTCTCTGGGATATCTATCCTCCCACATAGTGGTCAATATCGCTTCTAACCAGAGTGTTCCATCAAGGTAAACAGAGTGCATCTAGATCCAAGGGATCAAAAAGGGGGAAAAAAATAACAAAGGTGATGGTGTGTTTCTTAGCTTATCATGGTGAGGTGACAGTCTTCTATTCAGTTCAGACATGTGAGGGTCAGTGCAGTGCTCAGGTTTTCTAAGGAGTGATGTGCCCCCAGCTGGCTCCTAGAAAATAAGGTAACAAGGACAGTGGGTTAAAACAGATTAAAAACATGGTTGAACATTATCAACAATTAATTTGCATGAACATTCAGATTACATTATCACATACAAGGACACAATTAACGTTACAGGGGTCCAACCCATAGGTTGTATAGTAACAAGACAGGTACAGTTACTCCATGTGAAGATGGGTTGTGAGCTCCTCATCCAAGTTATGCCCCCCTAGGGAATTTGGTCTCGAGTTCTAATATCCATTTGGATTCTCTTTTTCTGAGGGCAAGTTCACGATTCCCACCCCGCTTGCCAACATTGACCTGTTCAATTGCTAAGTATCTTAGTAGGTCATTGTTTGATTGATGTGCGGTTTGGAAATGTCTTGCAATGGGGTATTTGGGGTCTTTGTTGGTAATGGCCCTTAAATGTTCCTGGACCCTTTTCTTTGCCATACATGAAGTGCTGCCCACATATTTTTTTTGACAAGGACATTCCAAAATATAGATCACATAAGTGGAACAACACGTCAAAAATTGTTTGATTTGTTTTTTGGTACTGGTCCCTGGAATCTCAAAATCTTTCACCATCACACTAGACCGACAGGCCCTACAGTGCCCACAGGGGTAAAAACCACTAAGCCCTTGGATATGTTGGCCCTTTCTATCTGAGATGTCACTTTTCACCAACATGTCCCTTAGATTGCGGCCTCTTCTATACGTTATGAGTGGTCTGTTTGTGAGTTTGGGTCCTATAATGGAGTCTGATTTTAAAATTTTCCAATTATCAGCCATTATTTTTTGTACTTGTTTAGACTTTTGATTGAAAGTAGTTATAATTCTAGGAGATTCTGAGGAGACAATGGGTTTGGGCATGGGATTAAGGGTCTCTGATCTCTGAACAATTGAAGCTTTGGAAAAGGCTTTTGTCAGTACCCCCTCAGGATATCCCCTATCTCGAAACCGTTTGAGTATGATGTTACTTTCATGTATGAAGTCTTCCTCTTTAGTACAATTTCTTTTGGCTCTTAAAATTTCCCCATAGGGGATGCTCCATTTGAGTGGTTCAGGATGGGAGCTGAGGGCATGTAGTAAGCTGTTGCCTGCGGTATCTTTTCTATGGAGTTTTGAAATAAGTGTACCATTTTGAATCTCAATACTCGTGTCTAAGAAATCAACCCAGTCTCTGCTAATATTATAGGTCAGATGGATGTTGTAACTATTCTGGTTCAACTTGGCAATAAAGTTAATTGCTTCTTCCTCTGTGCCACGCCAGATGACAAAGAGGTCGTCGATGTATCTAGACCATATGTGTACCTTTTTGAAGTCCTCCCTGAGATCTACATTAGTCATGATTTCTTCTTCCCACTTCCCCAGGAACAAATTGGCGAAGTTGGGAGAAAAAGCAGAACCCATGGCAGCCCCACGTATTTGTTTAAAATAGGTACCATCAAACATAAAGATGTTGTTGCGTAGGCATAGCTTCATCATCTCTATTATCATGACGGTATGGTTTCTGAATCCTATTTCACGTTTTTTCAAGAAATGGTAACACGCCTCCATACCCTGAGTGTGGTCAATAACAGTGTATAGGGCACTGACATCCATGGTTATTAATATGGAGCCTTCTGTCAGTGTAATGGTGTCTATTTTTTTGAGAAAGTCAGTTGTGTCCTTAATATAAGAAGGAAGTTTGATGACATATTCTTTAAGGAAGTGATCAATGTATACTGACAAGTTTTCGTTGACACTACCTATGGAGGATATAATGGGTCTTCCCGGGGGTTCTGAAAGATTTTTATGAACCTTGGGGAGTAGGTAGAAAATAGGTAATTTGGGATAATCACGTTTGAGGAAGCAAAATTCCTGCCATGAGAGGAGCCCCTCTATTTGCCAGTCATGTAGTCTATTCCATGTTTCCTCTATGCTATTGTTGTATTCGTTAGAGTTAGATTTAGTGTAGAAGATGTCACCCTCAAGTTGTCTAAGGGCTTCCTTAACATATAGGTCCCTACCCCACAGCACAATGTTACCTCCCTTATCAGAGGGTCTTAGTATAACAGAGTTATCATCTGCTAAAGAAAGGATAAAATCACGTTCTTGTTTAGACAAATTCCTATTCCAGTTATTTCTATTATACTGTTGATGTTTGAGTTTAGCAAGTTCTTTGCTAACTACTTCTTGAAACGTGTCTATGGGATCGTGTGGCATTATAGGGTAAAAAACAGATGTAGGTCTAAAACTGGTACATGCAGCCCTATTTGTGTTGGTTTCCCTGACTCCTACAATGGAATCATCAACTTGACTGTCTGATGATATACCACCCAATGAATATACATCAAGTAATAAATCCTGATCATTAATGGTTAGTTCCGGTATAGCTACTGATGTAGTAGGTATATGGGTTCCTTCTACTGGTCTGAGTGAGTGCCATTTTTGAAGTTTAAGTTTCCTACCAAACTTATAGATATCTATCCGGGTGTCAGAATAGCTGAACATTTCACTAGGGCAAAAAGTCAATCCCAGACAGAGTGTGCATTTTTCCTTAAGAGTCAATGTTCTAGAAGACAAATTTATGATAGTTTTATTTACCATTTTGTCATCCATGGTTAGCGTCTTCGTCTGTAGCCGCCCCTTTTGGTTCCCACCGGCTTTGTAGTCTTTCCTTTTTCTCTGCTGGAACTTGAGTCTTCTCTTCTGTGATCTGCTCTTCCTCTTGCTTGTCCTCTTGGTCTCCCACGTGTTGGTGTTTTTTGGAAAGACTGCTGCTGCTGTTGTGATTCCGCCTCCTTTTTCCGTCTGGTCCTCAGGACCCTGAATTCCTCTAAAAAAGTCGCCGGTTTCTTGACAACTTTTTCAGTATCTGAGGCGGTGCTGGTAGAGTGTCTCAACGCATCTGAATCAGGCTCACTGGCAATGACATTAGAAGAACATGCTTCCTCAGTTTCTTGTAATTCAGATGTCTCAGTTGTGGTGTTATCTTGTTTGTACAGGTAATCATATTTGGGACTGTACGTTAGTATCTGTCCACTATCGTAGTCCCCACAGTCTCTATGTAGCTTGCGCTGTTTACGGTATTTTATATCTTCCTCATTCTTTTTCAAGCGTCCTTTAAGTTCATCCTTGAATTTGTTAATCGTATCTTGGTTAGGATGTTTGCTGAATTCTTCTTCAAGTTCTTTGAGTTGCTTGATAATGGTTTCACGATCTTCCCATGCATATTTAATTAAGATGCACAACATGTTCTTGCTGCTGGCGGCTGAATTTTGCGACCATTCCTCTAACATTTGCGCATTGGGTGATTCGTGTGACGGGGTGATATAAATTCTCAGTCCCCGAGGTACCATGCACTTATCCACATAGTCCTGAAGGGATGTAGCCTCCCACCATTTGGATGTTTCTTGCTTCCTTAATTTCTCATATTTTCTAAGTTGTGATATGAGTAGGCTGCTCTCAGTTTTTTCGAGTGTCACAAGACCAGTTCCTGCTTTTCCTGGTCCTTGTGCAAATAATGTGGCAGCCTCCCTCCTACGTTCATCATCTTCCTCCATACTTCTCTAGTAATCCGAGTGTTCAATGCGGATGTAGCATGTGTTCAGTATTTGTATAATGCACTCGTAGGTTATACCTCGTGAACCACCGGTAATGATTCCCGTTTAAGAGTCTAAACGCTGTGACCTTTCCCTGCCGAACTTGGCAGTTCCTGATGCCGCCTGATTGATGGTCAACCCGAAGTAACAAGTTAAAGAGTTTCAAAAGTTCATTGGATAAAGTTCCGTATTCTATGCTGAGTTAAATCACTCTTTAGGCTTGCACGCCTCCAGTACCCGCTAGCCCTCGGTTCCAAACTGCTCGAACTAATCACCCCGCCCAGACAGAGCCACGTCGCGGGAAGCGCCGGTGCTTTGCAGAGAAGGGAAAGAAAAGACGAGACAGTTCTTACCTTCAGGGCGGAAAGCGGTATTCTTGCTTCTTCGGGTTTCAAACGAAGTCGTGTTTCAATTCGGCCGGTTTGAATCCCTCCGTAGTATTCAGTCACTTGAGCAGAGCATTAGTTTCCGGGATCCATATCCCATAGTCAGGTGGCGTGTTGTGCTCGGCCAATCCCACCGCCGAGTTAAGTCAATATCCGAAAAAACTGCTATGATAAGCAAAAACACGCACTCGGAAAGGTGCAGGTAGTAGTAGTTTATTCACGAGGTAACGCTACGCGTTTCAGCACAAGGGTGCCTTGATCACACGTTAACCATAAACCAATCAAGAACGACTTATGTACAAACACAATTGACCACCATGTTTTGTAAACATAGGAGAAGGACACTTACATTGTAAGAATTGCGTCGGCCATTAGTAACTAGTCATTTCACATTACATGTCTATTACTTCATAGAAATATAAACAGTGGAATGATAATTGCACTTAATGTGCAGTGAGAGACATAGACTCCTTCCCAATGCAAAAACAAGTTCAAAATCAATAGTACTCAAGCTTATTGTACCTGGTATAACATTATAATGGGTATGCCATACGCCTGCAATAGTCATATTTACATTTTATATTCTTAGCGTAATCCTGGAGTGCCCATCCAAATCCCTTAAGAATTGAGGGAAGTTGTGAAGGTAATTAAACCCTAAATCCCAAGTTATTCACACATATATCCTGATTTCACATTAGAATGCTTTTTGAAAATATGGCCTGGTAACGCTTTGACACAGCTTCTAGTCACAAGCCAATTCATGTGACATGCAATTACCTTATTGGCACCCTCGCTTAGGACTTGTAACACGCAATTTGAATTATGCGTTATCCGTATATCCTAACATTGGCGCAGATGAAAACTTTTTACGAGTGTGCCAGACGTTCTACTGCTGCTTGATCTGATATTGATCTATCTAGCAATTGCCGGGACTGCGGCTAGACGGTATCAAAAGTGGGTTATAAGTGGGTTATAAGTGGGTTATAAGTCACCTACATATGTAACTTACCCGGATGGCAATACATGATTGAAATGTTCTTTAAATATTGTTTGCAGTACTTGTATGTTTTGTGGCAGACAGCGTTTATTTAACTCGCACCACTCGTTCATTTAATTTAGATGGCTTGGGCTTCTTACGTATACACTGTGTCTCATATGCCGTTCTAATGTGAAATCAGGATATATGTGTGAATAACTTGGGATTTAGGGTTTAATTACCTTCACAACTTCCCTCAATTCTTAAGGGATTTGGATGGGCACTCCAGGATTACGCTAAGAATATAAAATGTAAATATGACTATTGCAGGCGTATGGCATACCCATTATAATGTTATACCAGGTACAATAAGCTCGAGTACTATTGATTTTGAACTTGTTTTTGCATTGGGAAGGAGTCTATGTCTCTCACTGCACATTAAGTGCAATTATCATTCCACTGTTTATATTTCTATGAAGTAATAGACATGTAATGTGAAATGACTAGTTACTAATGGCCGACGCAATTCTTACAATGTAAGTGTCCTTCTCCTATGTTTACAAAACATGGTGGTCAATTGTGTTTGTACATAAGTCGTTCTTGATTGGTTTATGGTTAACGTGTGATCAAGGCACCCTTGTGCTGAAACGCGTAGCGTTACCTCGTGAATAAACTACTACTAGCTGCACCTTTCAGAGTGCGTGTTTTTGCTTATCATAGCAGTTTTTACGGATATATATATATATATATATATATATACACTCCACTTCCCAAGTGCTTCGCTGCACCAAACAGGACCACGGACACGATAATAGTTGCTTGCCAGATTTTTATTTACCTTGCAGAAAAATGTGCATGCCTCAGACGCATTTCGGACACCAGGCTGTGTCCTTGTTCACAACAAACCACTGGGTTGTAAGGCGAACATTTAAAAATCACAAAGGGCGCCAAACAGTGATGTCACTGCGCAAATAGCAGACATAGAAATAAATACTGTTAAACTATTTTGTAGTTCTTTGCCTTCAAAATGCCTATACATAAAGTATCTGTACATAAAGTAATTTCATCATGAGTTTTCCTGGCATTAGTATATTGAAATATAAAACATAACTCACAGATGTGTGTACAAAGAAATGAATAATATTGCACAAATGCATCATTTTTGAAAGTGCCATCCATCTTAATGCTTATGTCCTCGTTAGCTAAATTTAAAATGCTCAAATGCAATCAATCCCCACTAAAAATTATTTTACAGTTATTCATCTTAAGTATTGCATAGAAGTGCACCTGTTATTATAAAAATGCTATAGCCTATAGACATTGCTATCTTGTAGATGGAATTCGATACTGCTACTTGTATTTCATCAATGTACACATGTTAAATATTACACCAGTGAAAATATTAAGAATAAGGTATAAACCCTACTGTGGATTAGAGATGCACAACATTATTGCGGCGTCATGGTTTCTTTCAATAGTACAAATGCAAAAAAGACACTGCAATATAGCACCCAATGATCCATGTATATATCTGTGTGCAAACTAATAGATAATAGGCAGGCATCCTAACGTATCTATGTCAATACAAGTAAAAGCGTCCCTAATGTGTTCCTCTACTATGCGCAAAAAGTACTTAACAAATGTCAAACTAATGAGTATAAAAGTAAATGAAAAAAGTAAAAACTTTTGTACTACGGGAATATAGAATATGATATATCATATTCGTATAGCAACAGGGTGTATTCATAATGAAAAATATTGAAACCGTTGTCTTATAAGCAATGCTATTATTACTTATAAATGGGGAAAACAGATGAATGTATATATATGTTACCTACTGGCGGTCCTCAGTAGGCAGTTATAGTTAGGACCTATTTTCCATAGGAAATCTGTAACATTCTATTCCCAATAACTTTGGTGCCGGTTGACAATTGTTCACAAATTTTTCGAAACTCGTAGAGTTCTTCGCTCTGCTCCTATCCTGAAAGTCTCTGGGTGATTTGTCAAGCGGGGGCCTAGAAAAAAGGGAGGTCCCAAAACATATTTTCCCCATGCAATTTTCGATTGGAACCTTTAGTCGCAGCTACAGCCCGAACTGCTGAACGGAATTACACCTAATTTGGCAAAAAGGTAGCTCTTGGTTCAGAGTCGTGCCTTTTAGTTAAATGGTGTAAATCCGTTCAGTAGTTCCTGAGAAAATCAAAAGTAAAATCATATATATATCTATGACTGCGGAGGATCCACACACCCTAAGCACACCCTGCCGAACACAAACTGTATGCTAACTGGCTGTCAACACTCACAATCAGGTAGTGTTGGCAGCCATCTTGTGCCTCGGTAGTACTGAGGCACAAGAAAGCAGAGAAAAAAATTTGCAAAATGCAAAAAGGGGGCAGGGTACACACACTCTGACCCCCTAGGCCTGTTTAGGGGTCCCACATGACCCCCAGGGCCCCAAAAAATATTTTTTAAAAAAACAATCTGCACAGGGTACGCGGATCCTGCAGAGAAAAATAAAAAACGCAGCACGAACTCCTGCTCTTCCTTGGTAATTAGCCCCCAGCGGGGCCAAGTCCCAGGGGCAATGTTTTTATGTGAATGGGGGCCCAGAGGGGCCCCCCAGCCCCCGGGACTGCCACCTCCTGGGGCTTTAAAGAATTAAGTGCGGAGGGCTCATAGGCCCCCCCAAGCCCCGGGGACCGCCACGTCCTGGGGCTTCATTAGAATATATGCGGGGGCTCACAGCCCCCCCGTAGCCCCAGGGACCGCGACCCCCAGGGCTTTTTAAAAAAAAAGAAACCTGTGGGGGGCTTAAGCACCCCACACGCAAGGGAACCGCCACCCTTCCGGGGCACTAAGAGTTCAATTTTAGGAGTCCGTTATGGACCCCCAAGCCCCGGGAACCCCCACCCCCCCGGGGCTTTGAAAATGTTGATATGGGGGTCGCGCCGCCCCCTCCTGGAGCCTTGTCGTGCGCCTGGAGACCGCCACCCCCCAAGGGCCGGCTCCTGCAGGTTCCTGGGGTGCCCACCCCTGGAACACTGTGGTTTGCTATAGCAGGGAGGGAGCCTAGCTGCTCCCAACTTGCCACAGCAAACTTGGTTTGCATTTTGAAAGAGAGAGCAGGTTTCCCTGATCTCTCTTTCAAAATGCAAACCAAATTTCTTTTACACACGGGGAGCTGCATCTTACCAGCTCCCCATGTGGAAAAGCAATGCCGGTTCCTGGCTGTGGAGAGATTGGGCCCCCCCAACGGTCCCCAACGAGAGGTGTAAATTAAATTTTCCAATTTAAAATCCACCACAGGGCGTGTTTGCAGACATGTCACCTCAGGTCCCGCCCCCTTCCTTTACCATTGTGCAAACGTGCCCTGTGGTGTGTTTTAAGCTGGAGAATTAATTCCTCTTCAGTACAGAGGGTACCTGGGGCCAACTAGCCCACCGGGTACCTCCAGTATGCGCCAAGGAGCTGCGTTGCAGAGAGGTGTTCAGAGGCCATTCCCCTTTTTACACATCTCTGCAAAGCAGCTCTGTGGCGCTTACTGGAGGTACCTAGTGGGCTAGTTTAACCCTAGGGACCCTCTGGATTCAAGGGGACTCAATCTTCCAACTTAAAACGGACACAGGACGCGTTTACACAGGGGGGAAGGGAGGGGACGGGGACTTAGTTGACGTGTGCAAACACACGCTGTGGCGTGTTTTAGGTTGGGGAAATAATTTCCCTTCAATCATGAGAGCCCCTGGGGGCCAACTAGCCCACCAGGTGCTTCCAATAAGCGCCATTGTGCTGCATTGCAGAGAGGTGGTCCAGGCCGTACCCCTTTTTACACCTCTCTGCAACGGCGCTTACTGGAGGTACCTAGTGTGCTACTTTGACCCTAGGGACCTTCAGGATTCAAGGGGACTGAATCTCCCAACTTAAAATGCACACAGTGTGTGTTTTCACAGTGGGGAAGGGAGAGGACGGGGCCAGAGGTGACATGTGCAAACACACCCTGTGGCGCGTTTTAAGTTCGGGAAATATTTCCCCTTCAATCCTGCGGGCCCCTGGGGGCTAACTAGCCCACCACGTGTTTCCAGTAAGTGCCACTGCGCTGCTTTGCAGAGTAGTGGTCCAGGCCGTACCCCTTTTTACACCTCTCTGCAACGCAGCTCTGTGGTGCTTACTGGAGGTACCTAGTGGGCTAGCTGAACACTAGACACCCGTAGGATTCAAGGGGACTTAATCTCCCAAATTAAAATGGCCACAGGTCGCGTTTACATAGTACCCAATGGACATTAAGGATTCAAGGGGACTTTATCTACCAAATAAAAATGGCCACATGGCTTGTTTGCACATGTTAGCTTAGCCACCCCCTCCCTTCACCAGTTTGCAAACATGCCCTGTAGCGAGTTTTAAGAAGTAGTTTTAATCCCCCTGCCCTATTATATACTAGGGGCTTACAGAGGAGGTCATGCTAATAACAGGGGTACCCAAAGACATAGTGTTCCCTAGTGAATGTAGGTGTGTTAACTGTATTCTAAGTGTCTTTCAGCATAGCACAGGCTCTAGGACTGGTTAGTCAGAGTCAGTTACCACCAGTATCCATCTGAAAAAGTTGAGGGTACAGGATGATTTTGCAACAAGGCCTCTTTCTGCTCCTCTGTTTGTTCTTTCTGCATTTCTTTCTTCTTCATGCACTTTTCTTCGTCTTTGAAGACTTCAGTTGCGTCTTTCTGCAGGGTTTTTCTTCTTTCTTCACATGTCCTACCTCTGTAGGCATAGTTAGAAAATAGCATTTAAATAACCTTTGAAATAAAGTGAAAAAATCATAGGTTTCAGACACGTTATAGTTATAAATTAGCATTTAAAAAACCTTTGAAATTCACAAAAAAAAACAATAGGTTTCAGGGGCATTATAGTTAGCAGGATATTTCAATCATACAAAACCATTGAAATTCCCCCGTTATAGTTAGTTCAGCTAACTATAAGTCGCGTGCCGGCAATGCACTGCTGATGACGTCACATATTACATCACTCATGACATGATCAGTGACATCACTCATGACATCACTGATGACATCTCAAATGACATCACTGATGACATCACTGATGACATCATCCTTGTGATAGAGTGGCAGACCTCCTCCCACCCTAATATAACCTTTGATACACACACTCAAAAATAGAAACTGACATTTTCAAAAAAATGGAGACAGCATACCAGTTACAACACACCTATTCAGTAATTCCAAGATCTACACACATCCACTCAATCACCAATAGTTCTATACAGTCACTCATACATGTACTCACTCATTATATGTACTCATACATCTATACATCCTGTTACACACTGACACTCATCCATAGAGTTAGTATCAAACATCCATGCAGTTATATATACATATATACACACACCACCACACTTTCTTCTACAGAAACTTACACATACTTACTCTCTTAAACAATCACTTATAGAAAAGCATACTTATTTATACAGCAACTCTTTAATCTCTCTCTCTCAAATATACTCACTTATACACACCAATACTCACATATACTAATTTAAAACATATGTAGATACTCATAAAGATACTATTGAGATAGCCCTTCACTCGCTAACACACCCATACACACACTCATCCACCCATACAGTCCTGCACACATGCTGTCTACAACACATACAAACAGTGAGTCACTCATTCATGCATCTATGCACTAATTAATACCATCCACCGAACCATACAGACACTCAGACACTCATATTGACACCCAAAAAAACAACTAATAACCCATATAGACACTTATGTAGCTACTCACCAACTCGTGCAGCCACTTATACACAAAATGAGAGACTGATACAGATATTTACATATTTAGTCATGGTCAGTGACATCACTCATGATGACATCACTCATGACATCTCAAATGACATCACTGATGACATCATCCAGTGAATATTTTTTTTCTGAAATTTAAATATGTTTTCTATATGTGTATCACAAGGTCAATGGAAGAATAAATAGAGTAATAAATGTCTCAATGGATGTTTTTTTTGTAAAAATGATTACATAGCTGACTTATTAAGTGTATCTCAGTGAATTCATGTATTAGCGAGTAATGTTTAAATATGTAAATATCTGTATCAGTGTCTCACTTTGTCTATATTTGGATGCATGGGTTGGTGAGTAGCTACATGAGTGTCTATATGAGCCATTAGTTGGCTTTTTGAGTGTCAGTATGAGAGTCTGTATGGTTTGGTGGGGAGTATTACTTAGCGCATAAATGCATGAATGAGTGACTCACTGTTTGTATGTGTTTTGAAGACAGCATATATGCATAACTATATGGGTGAATGAGTGTGTATATGGGTGTGTTAGTGAGATATTGACTGTTTCAATAGTATCTTTATTAGTAGCTACATATGTTTGATCTATTATGTATGAGTATTGATGTATATAAGTGATTATATGTGAGAGTGAGAGATTGAAAGTGTTCCTGTATAAAAAAGTATGTGTTTCTGTAACTGATTGTTTAAGAGAGTAAGTATATGTAAGTTTCTGTAAAGGTAAGTGTAGTGCTGTGTGTATATGCTGTATATGCCAATAAATGCATGTTTGAGTATATGTGAGAATAAGTGTATGGATGATTGTCGGTGTGTAACAGGATGTATAAGTGTATGAGTACATATGATGAGTGAGTACATGTATAAGTGACTATAAAGAACTGTTGATGAATGAGTGGATCTGTATGTAGATGGTGGAATTACTGAATAGCTTGTTGGTAAGTGGTATCAGTATCTCAATTTTTTTTAAACTTTTAGTTTCTTTTTCTGAATGGGTGTATCAAAGGTTATATTACGCTGAGAGGCGGTCCGCCACTCTTTCACAAAGATGATGTCATCAGTCATGTCATCAGTGATGTAATTTGAGATGTCATGAGCGATGTCATGAGTGATGTCACTGACCATGTCATGAGTGATGTTATATGTGACGTCATCAGCAGTGCATTGTGGGCACGCGAGTTATAGTTAGCTGAACTAACCATAACGGGAGAATTTCAAAGGTTTTGTATGAGTGAAATGTCCAGCTAACTATAACATGCATGAAACCTATGGTTTTTTCAGTGAATTTCCAAGGTTATTTAAATGCTAGTTCCTTGCTATAACGTGTGTCAAACCCATGTTTTTTTCAGTGAATTTGCAAGTTTTTTAAATGATAATTCCTAACTATAACATGGCTGAAACCTATGTTTTTTTTCAGTGAATATATATATGCACTGGAAAACTAAACATCCACTTCCTTTACAAAGAAATGGAAAGTTTGCATCTCTGCAACCACTCTAATTTTTCATCTTAGTCAACTTCCACTCAATCAACAAAACAACCACAAATACACACACCTTCTTGCTACCATTCACCGCTGAGCTTCTCAATTATTCTTCTTTAATTGAAATTCAAAGTGCAGGCCATTTATTCAGCCTTCTTGGTAACTACTACCCATAAATAGCAGTGGTTAACTTGCACACTTCCGTCCTTTCTTGCGTCTTTTCTACCACACACTGGGGCAGGTTTACAAGCCCCTTGTGCCACTTTTGCATCATTTTTCCCAGGAGCTTGTAAATCTGCCGAACTGTGTTTACTTTATGTACTAGCTTTCTTCCTTGGATGTAGTACTAGTTTCTCTTGCTCCCACTGCAAAATCCAACACCCTATCTGTGTAATGACCTGGAAATTCAAAGATCCACTTCACTGATAATGCAGTGGGTAGTTTGCGTCTCTCCAGCCTTTCTTATTTTTCACGTTTTTCATCTTCTACACATCATCCACACATATACACATCTAATTACTGCATTCCTTAGCTGTGGCTATCAACTATTCTTCTATTCTATATTCATATTCAAAGTGCAAGCCCTTTATCTAGCCTTTTTGTTGTAACTACTGTTCCAGGACTTCTGCTCATACACAGAACTATGCATAAAGACTTAGGACCTCAGTGAATTACGGTGTACCAAAACCCACCGTACTACACAAACCCTCTACCAGACTAGCAATCAGTCACTCATTGGTTCTTTGCCCTAGAGCAAAAACGCCAATACCTAGTCAACCCAGAACATGCGACTTACATTACATGAAGTAAACTGGATAACAAGAGTACTCTTTTATTATAGTCTTACACCAGTCCAAAACAAGATGTAAATAAAGCCACGTGCAACTTTGAAATGTTTATTTCTAACGCCAAAATTCCATGCACAGTACCTTAGATAATACAACCAAACATATTATCAGAAACAAGGTTGTCAGCATTTTTACTATTCTATCAAACACAAACGGAAAAAGCATCCTATAATGTTTAAGGTAAACAAATTTAAAATATACCTACATTTCACCCTCCCTACCTAACAGATTAGTTTATAACTACAGAAAGTCTCATAGGATTACATGGGCAGACCCATACCTCTGGTAGTCAGCAGTAGTGCATCACATTCAGTGCTCCACAAACTGTCAAGATACAAATGTTCTCCAACGGTGTGTAACTTTGCATCCACAATGCATTATGAAACGCGCAAGTATCAGAGGTGGCCACAGCTGCATATGTGTTATGGCTCGAACATGCGAGGATCATTCTGAATAAAAGACACAATATTCAAGATAACCTTGATGTTCGATACTCTCACTATACACACAAAACTAGCGAGGCAGTTTACAAATCTAGCATAGCAAATTATTCTCATATAAACCAAAATACTCAGCGTTCTCTAAACAATATCACAAGTACGTGTCTTGTGGAAAGCAGAGCAGGAAAGAAAAAATATCGTGTAAGCTTCTAATAAACCGATGCTAACTTAACAGGGTGTGAGAGCAAGGCTCAGCCCACCGGCACCCTTCCTTGATCGAAGCACGTGATATAAACGTTGGCAAATTAGAAACGCAGAGTCCAAGCCTAAAAAGCTGAGTCAAGTTCACATTTCCCAAAAAAAGTTATTCGCTCTTTGATAGAAAGCAGTAGCTAGATTATAAAGAATACGTAGAAAAATCAAAGAGTCTTAATCCAACAGCGTGTAAGCACACTATGTAGCAACAGCCTCCAAGAGGAAGTCATTGTTCTCATCTGAAAACATTTCAGCCATCCAATTCAATAGTGGGAATGAACATACATGTTCCTCAACAACCGGAGCCTCTATCATCACCAGAGGAAAACTCAGGTCATCTTCAATGTAACTGCATGCCAAGAAGTCATGCGCTGCTGCAAAAACATTCCAACGTCCCATTATTCCATGTATCGCTGCTAAAGCCATAATCCCGCTGCCAGAACAGAGCAATTCATGAGCAACTAAGGGACTCATCAGCTGATCATAATCCGCGTTCTGAGACACCGTACTGCAGAGACACAAATCCAGGGCCCAGTCGAAATCGCAGCTCAGGCAATAGAAAACAGGTTGAACGCATGTGAAAAAGGAAAATCGAAACGATAATCCATAAGCTGCACTCAATGTAGCCAGAGGCAGCGCTCCGTAATAACTAAGCATTCGGTTGCGGAGCAGCAACAACCGGCACATATTCTCATCTGCTGCAAGATGTGCATCCATATTTAAGTAAACAAATAAATACAAGCACACCGGCAACTAATGTGAGCATTAAGGAGAATCCACCAAAGATGCTGGAAAAAAACGAATGAAAAAACACAGACAAGACAACAAATATACTTTCTACAGAAGTCACAAGGCCACTGCTTCTAACTTTAAAAAAGTAAGGTAACCCCGTAGTCAAGGACACATTAAAGATACTCTAAATTAACTCCGCAAAATTCAAGAGCACGTCTGTATTTAATAAATCATGCACTCTGTGTGGGTGTTTGCTACATGAAGGACAAATGTTTCTGTAGCAGATATAAAAGCGACCTCTTTTTTAGACAATAGCGCTCTTATACGACTCATTTGGTTGACTCTGCTTTTGAAGTCGAAATCGACAGCCAGATGGAAACATCCAGCTTCCCATGCAGAGGAGTTAACACAACTTTTTTTTAATCAAACCACACTCTCAGTTACCGTAATCATGTAAGCGATGCCTGCTAACATTGCACAACAATCTCCATTATTTCAAAGTAAATAACTCCTGTTTCCAGTAAACTGAACGTTGTGATGATAGCAGGTGTCGGACAACCTTTCCAAGCTCAGTCCAAATTAGGCGCATCTTGTTTACAAGAGCCATGCAATTGTATGTGTCTACAAATTAAGGAGTGATCTGCTCCTATTGTGCAATGCTCGCCATTCAGATAGACTTCTTTTACCTCCCACAGGCACCTATATGTAAATGGTAATAACCAAGCTTCATGGACATAAGCGCTGCCTAAACATCCATATCTGCCTATAGCATAGTATTTCATGCAAACCTCAAACTTGAATGGGTTAAAAAATAACGTTATGATACTGTGGTTAAGCCACACACCTGAATTGGATCTCCAATGAGTGACCACTTCTAACCATTCTCATAGCGCGCCCTGTGCTCTGATTTGACAGTGAGAGAGTGATCGCACCATAGGTTATACTGCTAATCATTCTCAGCATACGCTACGAATACGCTTTGACGTAGTCCGTGTGACTTCATGTATGGCACCCTGTCTGCGAAACACGCAAATGTTTTTAATTATTTAAAAACATATATTCATGTATTTAATGAACATACTAACAAAAGACTTAATCTAGGATAATTATGCAATAATTTTTTTTTACTTTTAAAAATCCTATCTTACTTTTATCTTGTATTAGTGGAGCTGCGTTGCCCTCCGCCTGCTGCGCTAGACTCCACCACGCCCAGACGCGGTTCATAAGCACCCGTGATCATCACCGCAAAACCATTAGCATGCATATCGCTTTACCAGACATGCTTACACAACTAGTATGCATTTACCACGCATAATAAACGCATAATCTTAATAATGTTTTTTTGTTGACGAACACAGGTTGTAATGGCTGTGGCTTACGTCCTTCAAATTAGTTTCTAGGTATACGTGTGACCAAGTCTGATAAGATCGGAGACCGAGGACAAACACTGTGGTGTCTGTGGCAGGAAATCTCATCGATCACAGAGAAAATATGCGCAGGGTAAAATGAAAGTAACAGGTATAATAAAAAGAATGTAGGAAAACTACTAAAATGGCGGTTGAACGAGTATGTGATCAACGTTTGGCGCCTCAACACTACATTTCAAATAAATATACATACAATATGTTTATTAATATATTACAAATGTATAGCACCGGATGACACACACGACCCGGGAAAAGAAAGCGGCAAATTTAATACCTAATATCAGGAGAGGTTTGCTTGGCGAACTTGAAGAAAAAGAAAAAAAATGACACTTGCAAACAAGGCTGCGCATGCGTAGAGAGTACAACTGATGCAGGAAAAAAATACGGACAGTTTTACAATCTGTCATAGAAATATAGCTCTAAAATTTGCCCCATGAGCCCTAATGAATAAAACGGACTTCTAGTTTTTTTCCCTTTTCCACCGCGTACGAGTAGCATACGCGTACGCCATGATTTTTTATTTAAAAAAAAATAAAAATTGACCCTAAAAATCCATGCACAACCCCCTGAGCAAGCCTATATGGTCAGAATGTTTCTACCCTGCCCCCTTTCCTTATTTCTCAACTTTGTTTTACTGTTTTCTTGTGACTCGGTTCTACCGAGGCACAAGATGGCCGTCAACACTTCCTGGTTTCGCCACCTTGTGCATGGGAATAGAAAATGTACCCTGGGTACCCCTCAAGTGCACCCCAACTCCCCACTCCCCTGGGGTCCCACAACAGGCCCCCAAAGCACATCCGCACCAGCTGCTAAGGAAAGGCCATTGGGAACATGCCCTATAATATAGGCACCGCCACCATATTGTGCCCCAGCTCCGCCCGGCCGGCAATCGTATTGATTGCTGAGTGGTGGAAAAGCAGCGGACGCAAAGTGGGTCTGCCATGATACCCCCGCCATAACAAAATGGTGGGGGTAAATCAGGTTGAGATTTCAGGCAGATCGCCACAGCCCTCCTAGCGGTGGAGGCCCACCCGCCATCATATTAACCCCTCAAGATGGGAAAAATTGAAATGTTGTTGGCTGACCCCACACCAGGGTTGACAATATACAACAGGCAAGTCCTGAAGAAGGCTTTCTAAAGCACAATCTACCTGCTGATGGTGCCTGACACAAAGTCCCTTTCTGTTATGTGGCTTGTTTTGCTGCCCTAAGATCTGGTAAGCAGCCAAAGCAGTTATAAACAAATTGGATGAAAAAAAACTGTTTTAAGGCACATATGGATGCTAGTTTCCAGGAAAAGTTTCTCTCTTATTCGGCTAGTACTAAGATAAGGAATAGAAACAGTTAGTGACATTAGGATTACCTACAAGTAATTTAAACATTATTGTAATTGGTGCAATTTTTTCACCTATTTAAAACAGAACCTTAGAAGGATATTTCATTTCTGCTATCAGCAGCATTCACAGAAAATTTATATTTGGCAACTTGCTTTTTATTTAAGTCAATATTCTGAAAAAGCTAACAACATTTTGCTGTTTGCATGCGTCTCAGTAGAAACCACATGATAAGCGGTATCTCAAGAATTTGCAAACTTAAAATGGTAAAATATTTGACCCTTTCTTTCAGCAAAGATACCAATTCTTGTAATCACTTTGTGTCTCAGAAGGAACGCTAAGGATCGCTCTGCCATCATTGATAGACAAATTGTTTCTAGTTATTATCTCTCTGCTTTCAAATGCAGTATGCTCTCGTTTATTTCTTGGAAAACTATCTGAGCAGCAGCAAAGAAAATACCTGAATAGAAGAACATGTGATTTAGGCGTCAAGAATATTGTGAAATAAATATACACAAGAAAATTGTTAAGCTTCAGAAAAGCTCGGTCCGCATGAACCCATCAAGAAGCTTTCGACCTTGACATGCTGTGCAGTAGATGTTTGACTATGCTGTGGATACCTTTCACATGCTCCCTCCACACTAATAAACCCACAAATTTCACACACTCCCACAGCTGATGAAATTATTTTTATATGTGTGAGTCAGAAGCAAAATGTGAGAGAAAATCGGTGACTTTTTACCTTTTGTTCTTTCATAAGTAAGACACAGAAGTTTTAGCTGTTTCAGTGGCAGTCGCTTTTGATCAAGAGCTGATAGAACTGTCAATTTAATAATTCTGTTGTTTTTTTGTGCATGAACTGAGAGTATTCTACGCACTCTACTTCTGTTTTAGAAGCAATTTGTCAGCTGCTCCACTGCCTCCTTGCATTAGTCCATAGGGAGATTCAAAGCAGTATATATATTTGCTCTAAGGCTCTCCCTGCAATGTTGTGATTGATTTTTAGGTTTGTCCTAGAGACAGCGGTCTCATCAGCCAAAATTATAATAAAAATGCACATTATTGTTATCTGAGGTAACTATACCTTATGCTGCGCAATACACTGCTGATTACCTCACATATGACATCACTCATGACATGGCCATTTTATACAAGCAACATATAAGCCTAACTATAATGTCTCTGTAACCTTTTTGTTTTCAGTGGATTGCTAGGTTTTTTCAGTTCTATTTCCTAACTGTAATGTCCATGTAACCTTTGGTTTGTTAAGTGAATTTCTGAGGTTTTTTTAATGGCATTTTCCCATTATAATGACCCTGTGACCTTTGTGTTATTTCCTAACTATAATATCCCTGTAACATTTGTTTTATTTAGAAAATGGGTCCGTGAGTGGGTGCATGAGTGTCTGAATTAGTTTGTCAGTGGGATTGAGAGTGTCTGACTGTATCTGTGAGAGGGTGCATGAGTGTCTGAGGGGTATGTGTGTGGAGATGTAAGTCTCTGAGTGGGTCTGTGAGTGGGTGAGTGAGTCTCTAAGTAGGTATGTGAGTGGGTTAATGAATGTCTGAGTGGATCTGTGAGTGGGTGCAGGAGTGGGGTCTGAGTGAGTCTGTGAGTGGGTGCATGAGTGTGTGAAGGTTTAGGTAAGTGGGTGTACACGTTTCGGAGTGGGTATGTAAGTCTCTGAGTTGGTCTCTAAGTGGGTGTGTGAGACTTTGAGTAGGTCAATGAGTGGGTACAGGAGTACCTCAATGGGTCTATGAGTGGTTGCATGAGTGTCTGAGTGGGTCTATGCGTAGGTCTGTGAGTGGGTGCTTGAGAAAATGAGTGGCTCCCTGAGTGGGTGCTGGAGTGTCTCAGTGGTTCTATGAGTGGGTGCATGATTGTTTGACTGGATCTCTGAGTGGCTGCATGAGTCTTTCAATGGGTCTGTGAATGAGTGCATGAGAATATGAGTGGCTCTGTCAGTGGGTGTGGAAGTGTCTTAGTGGTTCTGTGAGTGAGTGCGTGAAGGTCTGACTGGATCTCTGGGTGGCTGCATGAGTGTCTTAGTGGGTCTGTGAAAGGATGCATTAGTGTCTGAGAGGGTCTCTCACTGGGTGCATGAACATCTGACTGGGTCTGTGAATGGGTGCATGAGTCTCTGAGTCGGCCTGTGAGTGGGTGTGCAAGTATCTCATTGGATCTGTGAGTGGATGTGTGAGTATCTCAGTGGGTCTGTGAGGGGATGCATGTCTGATTGTGTTTGTGAATGGGTGTGTGAGTCTGTGAGTGGGTGCATGAGTGCCTAAGTGGGTATGTTACTGCGTATATTACTGTATGAGTGAGTATATGTATATTGTTTTTTCACCAAGGTTCATGACTCAGCCACTATGCTTTACAAGGGAATCTCACTGAGTGTTGTGGTAGGCCTATGACTCTAAACATTTGAGCCATTTTCATTCTCATAAGAGGTCCCTCAGAGACTCCTACAATGCACCTATGGGGTCAGGGCACTCCAACCCTTAATTTTTCTGAAGTTTCCAATCTTTATTTCAATCTCTGGGACATGGTCCTGGTTTACAAAATAGCAGCTGCAACTTTCTCCACAGGTTGCAACCAGCCAATAACAGCACTTCGCCTGACTCAAGGGTTCACGAAGCTCCGCGTAGGTGTCACGAGGGATACGAGTCCCAAGATATACACATTTAGATTTCTTTTAATATCTCAAGAAATACTGAATGGATTTACACCATTTCACAAAGGGCTTGCTTTCTGGACAACATATAGCTTTCTGCCAAATTTGGTGCTGTAGTTGTGTCTAAAATATCTATGTGAATTAATATGGGAAATACACATTTTTTGCCCTCTTGTTTTATGCCCCACTTGACGGATCACCCTGAAACAGTCCATGCACAAATAGAATCATTAGCAGCCTTCTTGGGGATAATTTCATGAAGATTTGTTAAACGGCGCCAAAGATATAGGCAAGTCAAAAATGCTTTTTACATACATATATATATATAGATTCATTTAGGAAGCTCAAGCTCTAAAGGTTCCACCTACCAAAAAATAAAGAGGCTGACAACAATGAGGCAGCTGTCCCACATCAAGAGACTGGCATGGGTGGACTAGTAAACTCGGAATATGAACTATTGAGGGACATGCAAAGCATGGCATGGGAGGTTGGCTCTGAGACAAGAGTGGGGAATCAAAGTGACACAGTCAACACAGAAAACACGCAGCAACAAGTAGAGGGCACTAATCTCAAACCTGTTACACCCTTTAAGCCCAAGTCTAAATTTGTCCCAATCATGGCAAGGGACTCTATTGACGTTTTTAATGAACAGATGGTGGCACAAATTAAGAAGCTTAACATGTCAATAAATAGCTCCAAGAAGAAATATAAAAATCAGGACAGAAAATATCGTCAACTGATTGATAAACTTAAAGACACCCATCAAATTATAATCTGTAATTTGGATAAGGGAGAATACATTGTGTTATGGCTGCTTAAAGATTACTTGGAAGAGGCATATAATCAACTTAATCAGGAAGAATGCTATCGCCGGATCACCCCTCACAAATTTAAACAGACTCAGGAACAGTTATTCTCATTACTGCTTGCATGGAGAAGTCAGGGTCTTCTAAGCTGGGAGGAGTTCAAATATCTTAAGAAAGATCATCCAACCACCCCAGTAATATACTTTATACCTAAAGTTCATAAAAACTTAAGGAGACCACCAGGTAGGCCCATAATAGCCGAATGTGACCGCCTTCTTGAAAATATGTCAAAATATGTAGACTTTTTTTTGCAAGAACATGTAAGGGGGCTATGATCCTATGTGCAGGACAGTACTGGTTTCTTGAGAAAAATCCGGGACATTGAATGGAAGGAATCATATTTGTTGATTGCACTTGATGTTTCGTCCTTATACACATGTATTAGAAATAGGGATAGTATGAGGGCGATCGAATACTTTCTGATGAGAAGACCTATGATTTATGTGCAACATACCAACATGCTGCAGAACATGTTACTGTTCTGCTTTGAGAATAACTTGTTTTTATTTGACGGGAAACTGTTTCAGCAGATACAGGGAGTTGCAATGGGGGCCAGCTTCTCCCTCAGCTATGCCTGTTTATTTATGGGCTGGTGGGAGGAGCTGTTCCTCCTGCGGCAGCATGAGCAGGCATATGAAACCAATATTATCATATGTTTAAGTTATATTGACAATTTATTTATTGTCTGGGATGGAGAATTGGGAGGTGCTACCAAGTTCATTATTGCATTGAATGTAAACTCAATCAATTTACAGTTTACCAGCCAAATCAGTAAGGATGAGGTTACATTCCTAGAAGTTAAATTTAATGTGGTGGGCACCAAACTGACTACAACCCTGTTTAGGAAACCAACTGCTGGGAATACCGTTCTCCACGTGACTAGTGCACATCCCCAGCATTTGATCAAAAGCATCACGTATGGGGAGATGCTGCGCATCAGGCGCATATGCAGCGAGGAGGATGATTGCAAGCAGAAACAGGAAGAAAGTTGAAAGAGGTTTCTCAGTAGAGGGTATAAAGTTCAGGACATTGAGGTAGCTGTTGTCAAATATTGGAATATGGCCAGAATGGACCTCATGCAATACAGGGCTAAAAAGACCATCAAGCCAGGTATGGAGGAACCGACAAGGTTGATCTTGTCCTACTCCCGACAGGAAAAACAGATTAGGTCTATTGTAAAAAGAAATTGGCCAATCGTGAGAGGGGACCCTGTGATTGGTAAGCTTCTACACAATTATTAGGCTGTTTCGTTTAGAAAAGCTAACAGCATGGGAAGTATGCTTACCAGTAGCAACCTTGATACCAGAGCAAAAGGCACATGGTTGAAGGCAAGAAAAGGATTCTTTAAATGTGCAACTTGTAAAGCTTGCCAATATGGAATCAATACAACCAGCTAAACAACGGCTTTCAATACCAAGCCGCGAAGCATAGAACAGCATCTCACATGCAGAACAGAGTATGCTGTATATGTTTTAACATGTAGTTGTAAATTACAATATATTGGAAGCACAAAGGTACAGGCACATAAAAGAGTCTTACAACACATGCGAGCAATCACAAATAGTGATGATAGTTACTCTGTAGCGAGACATTTTAAACAGGTTCAAAATAATGATTTGAAACATCTTAAATATTTTGTCATAGATGCAGTGAGTCCCCAGAAAAGAGGAGGGGATAGAGAGCTTAAACTCAGAAGAATGGAGACATCGTACATTCTGGAATTAGACTCAAAACACCCCAGGGGACTCAATACCAGTGAAGATTTACACACGTTTCTGTGACAGAAAAGAATTGATATGAACTGGTTAACTTTAATTGCGCGCAAAGTTTTATAAACATACGTCGCAATTTTCTATACACTGCCTTTTATGTATAGATATATATTTTTTCCAGGGGAGATATTGAAATATTTATATTCACATATTTATTTGTGGAGGTAACTTTTCGGACTATTTATGTATTTATATATGATATTTATGATTGGATTTTAGACACAGAATTTTGGAAAGTATATTTTATACATCTATATTTATGGTCTGAGGTCCTAATATATTATGATGAATGTGTATTTTGCTCATTTATTATATTTATTATGTATTTATTATATTTATAGTCCTTTGCAAATTTGCACTCTATAAAAATATGATATCTTCCAGCTTTTAGTTTGGTCAACAGGAAACAGAGAAAAAAATACATGATGTCATTTGCAGATATAGGAGATAAAGAAACACTCAAATGAAATATTTATAAGTAGAATATATCTGTAAAATATGGTAGTTACTGAGGTGATGCACTGTTTATTGTTATGTCTTCTTTGGGTTCGGGGATTAGGTTCAGCACATTAATATATTTTTTTTGTATGTACAAAACACTATGGGTTAGCATGATTTTTCATTATTCAAGGTATCACGACATGGTTGGAGAATTCTTTTTGATGATTGCCATATAATTTAAGCATTTAAACTGCAATCTTACATAAATAACATTTGTATATATGAAGCAATATTGGATTGAGTTCTTACTCCCATTTAAGCAGTTATTCTCCTTTGTTCAAATCCGAATGTAAAATTTAAATAATTTAGGCAACAAATGTTTGAAATGATTTATCTTTTTTTAAGATAGGTTGGCTATTACATGCAGTATTTTTAGCATGTCCATGTTTTTTTCTTTATGCACTTGCACTTTAAATAGCGGTGATTCATTCAGGACGGTTGTCATGTGATCAAGGGCTGGAGCGCCCAAAACGCGTAGTGGCAGAAGTGGCTGAATTAAGGATATTGACTGCGCAATACTTTGGGTCCACGCTCGTTTTTTCTACAAATTAATTGCAAGTTCGAGTAAGAAGATATATAAATATATATATATAAAATAAATAAATACATAAATATATATATATATATATATATATATATATATATATATATATATATATATATATATATATATATATATATATATATAATGCTCCACTGCTACTCGAACAGTATATATATATATATATATATATATATATATATATATATATATATATATATATATATATAGTCACTGAAAAAACCATAGGTTTCAGACATGTTATAGTTAGGAATTAGCATTTAAAAACAACTTGGAAATTCACTGAAAAAACCTTAGGTTTTAGGGGTGTTATAGTTAGTTGGACATTTCACTCGTACAAAACCATTGAATTCCCCCATTATAGTTAGTTGTACTAACTATAAATCGTGCGCCCGCAACCCAATGCTGATGATGTCACATATTACACCATTCATGACATGGTCAGTGACATCACTGATGACATCTCAAATGACATCACTGATGACATTTTCCAGTGAATGTGGTTTGGTTCGATATTTAAATAAGTATTATATATATATATATAGCATGAACAAGGGCATACCTTGCCAGAAACGCGTAGCTGCTTTCTGTTGTACCGAATAAAAACATCGATATGCTGATGTGACGTGGTCCGTCTCCTTTCTGTTTGCTGGCGTGCTGAATGTGCTGAGCAGGCGCGAGAAACACCGAGAAATCCAGAGGAGTCGGAGTCACGTGGTTTATATATATATATATATATATATATATATTACCTACTGGCGGTCGCCAGTAGGTATATATAGTTAGGATTTTTTCCCTATGGGATTTTTGAAAATTCTATGTCGTATAACTTTGGCTTTTCTGAACGGAATTGGCTGAAATTTTGAGGAAAGTGGCACATTTCGGTTCTGAGCAGCCCCCAAAAATTAGGGGGTGTTTCGTCAAGGGGGGGCCGAGAAAAAAGGGGGGTCCCAAAACGCATTTTTCCCATTCATTTTTCCATAGGGCGGTTGGAATCACTTTTAGCACGAACGGCTGAATGGATTTACACGAAACTTGGCAAAATTGTAGATATGGTTTGCCCGACGTGCCTTTGCTATGTCTCAATATATGTGCTCCAGTGGATTTTGAGAAATTAACGTTTTAAAAACAGATATATCTGTAACAGCGCTCCGGTTAGCGCTCCGGTTCGCGTACCTGACGCGTAACGGAACTTCGCGAAGCGAAGCTGATTGGCTCTCCGGTGTCTGTCAACATTCTAAACTGTCCGAAACGGCCGCCATCTTGTCTCTCTGTAGGATCGAGAGACAAGAGGTGGAGAAAAACTAAGGGGGAATTTAATGAAAGGGGGCAAGGTAGACCCCTCCTGACCCCCTAGGATTGATGAGGGGGATATTAAAGTGCCCCGCGGGCCAAAAAATAAAAAATAAAAAATTTTCGCCGTAGAGGCGCGTCCCAGTACGCGAACCGGGTAGCTTACCGGTAGCGTAACGGGAGTTCGCCATTTTGTGTTTTGGACACATTTTATCACAAGATGGAGGAATAACAATGTGGATAATGGGTGTAAGGGGGCACGGGAGACGTATCTTGACCCCCTAGGTTTTCTGAGGGTAGCTGAGAAGGCTCATATATGTCGAAAAAAAAAATGTTTTTATTGATTTTTTCGCGCGGTTAGCTGCCGGTACGCTAACCGGGTAGCGAACCGGGAAGCGAACATCAGTGAAAATTTGTGAAAAAAGGTACATTTGAAATTTTAAAAAAGTAATTATAGTTAAGGTAGCTCTGAAAAGAGCTTTTGGGTTCTGTGTAAGTTCTAGGTACTTATCAGTAGGTACCAATACACAGTCTTAAATTTTGTATGAAAACTCTGTTTCCCTCATCTGAGAAGTGCACACCATCTCCTCTGTAAATATCTTGCATGTAATACCGCAAGTTATTGTTGTAGATGGCACCCATTCCATGGTCTCTCATATAAGCTGAAACAGACCTATTTACATGCTTCCTCGCTTTCTCAATTTGTGGACAAATTTGATTGGACCACCTCCATTTCTGTCTTTGGCATATATTGGAATATACCAAGGCAGCTTGAGGGAAAAGTGCCATTAATTGCTCAAAGGTGTCATTTAAGAGCATTTCCAGACCTACCCCAGTCAAAGTGCCCAAATCATTTCCTCCACAGTGCACTATTATGAGGTCAGGGTTTGGCAAATGTAAAAAGGTTTTCACCAATGGTATCACAATTCTCTCAAAATATTCAGCAAGATTGTCAGGAGTTTTTAATGTATATGCTTAATGTATTGCAAGATGAAGGTGTAGATGTAGATCATCTGTTTGGCCTTTCTTATCAATGGCAGCATGACTGCGAGAATTGTACGTTATCAAGTATTACTAGTGTAGACTCAGAAAGATTTATATATTTAACTTTGCCAGACACTAAATCAGTATCCTTTAATAAGCTAGTAAAAGCAGCCGATCAAAACATGGAGTGTAGCCAATGTAAGTCTGCAATGCTGTCCACATTATTTATACGAAGATATGGCCAGTATGTCATTTTAATGTTCCAACGATGTAGGCCTGATGGAACAAAATTGACAACTTTAATTAAAAATGTTGTGGCTTCTCAGTTGTCAATATCAGGAAGGACTTTTCTAACTGCAGCAAATATATATCATGAGGGTCCTTCAACAACATCAGGACATTACACAACTTATTTGAAGTCTGGAAATGGCTGGTCATTCTGCAATGATTCTGTTTTAACTTTCAAAAAAAGATTGCCTTTTCACCTTCAAAATTCTTACCTGGTGTTCTTACAACCAAAATTTTAGGAAAGGAATCTTGGTATTTGTTCCGAGGAATTTCAAGAGGTTCTAATAGCTCCTACACTATATAGCCTTGTGGATAATTGTTTTTTTTAATAAGCTAATTCAAGCAGCAGATCAAAAGAAGGAGTAGAGGTGATGTAAGTCTGTAATGCTGTCTACATTATTTATAGAAACTTATCGGTGAAATGTCATTTTACAATTCCAACTATATAAACCGGATGTAAATAAGTTGTCAAGTCTAATTAAAAATGTTTTGGCTGCACAGTCATCAATTTCAGGAAGAACATTTGTAACTGCAGCTATTATATGACATGATGGTCCTTTAACAACTTCAAGATATTACACAGCTTATTCGAAATGTAAAAAAGGCTGGTCTTTCGGCAATGATTAGAATTTGACTATGAAGCAATGTTGCCTTTTGACTTGTTTTCAGAAGTGAGAATTTAGGGTAGGTAACTGGATTATAATGATTCTAGGTGTTGCTGTAATTTAGTGTGCTGTTTTAAATTGCTTTGTATGTCTCATTTTTCTTAAAATGATAGAGCTTATCTTTCAGAAAGTGGCGGGCAGAAAATAATAACAGCACAACAGAGTACAAGCTGTTCATAGGACATCCTTTGACGTCATGGAAAGTAAGTTACTTTTGAGGAGTTTTGATTTCTGATTGATTATAGTATATGGTTTTTTTAAACACAATCATTTTGATTGTGTTTTTTTCCCCCCCGCTGTTATATGATGAATACCTTCAACTCACTGTTTTCAGTGAAATTTGATATATTCTAAGAACAGCAAAAATAAACCATTTAATATGTATAATTAATTCTGTACTTTGAATTGTGATTTTTAATATGTACTCATCTTGTCTCATGCTCACTCATCTTTTACTACTTTCTATCAATTTTAAAATTTTTGTTCTCTCATTGACAGATTGAAAGTATAAAAATAACACGTGACTAAGTTAACGATAATTATAAGGTAAGTGTTTAGTACTCATTCTGTTACATCTCTTTTACATTTAATTTTTATTAGTTCCACTGCTTCATTTCTTTAACCCTCAGTTTCCTGCCTTTGCTACTTCCCTCATTCCTTTTTCTATTACTTTTTTACTCTACTCTTTCCACTCCTGTTCTCAGTCCCTCTTTAAATAGTATCTCTGTGTTACTCCCTCTAACTGTCTTTCTTTTAACATTACTCTCAGTTTACTTACTCTTCTTTTAAAAAAAAATAAAAAAATTTGACTTCGCTTCCGGTTCGCGTACCGGCGCGCGAACCGGGAAGCGAACCAAAAGAAATAGAGTTTGTCAGAGTGCTTAACATTCTAGTAATTTCTTATAAAGGGGAGGTAGTTCTGAAAAGAACTTTTTTTAAAATTATTTTTGTTGTTTTATATTTTTTTTATTATTTTTCTGAACTTTTTTTTTTGTATTTTTTGAACGGTTTTATATTTTTTGTGTTTTTTGATGGGGGGAGAAACTAAAATGATTCATTATGAAGGGCTCAACAGGAGCAACAAAAAAAAAAGAGAATTTATTTTTTGGGGCGTTTTGGACATTTGTGATTGTCAATTGCTTTATTGATTAAATGTATGCTACTCTACCTGAAGCAAATTAGTTGGCCACAGAAAATGCATACGTGCTTCACATTGCCAAATTTCATTTGGATATTTGGGACCATCTCCCTCGCCTCTGGTCCCATCACTGCCTCTTCATTGGATGTACTGGCCACAGGTCAGGGGTTATCCAGCAGATCACGTACTTGTGCAGCACTGTAATTTATAGGGTGCCACCTTTCCATGTGCCGATGAATGGTATAATTGCCATAACTGTATTTCTTTTCTGTTCCTCTGGACAGTTCATTTTTACAGATCAGACAGGTAACGTACCGGGCATTTACCTTTTTTTGTCCCTGGGGGAATGCAAAAAATTGCCATATATAATTTTCTTTTACATGGGACCTCCTTGGCTGTTCAGGTAAAAACCTCCTTCTCCCTTGCTCCTCTTCCTCTTCTTCCTCTTCTTCCTCCTCTTGTTGTAGTATAACCTGGGGAGGTGGTCCTCTCTTCCTAGGAGGTGGTGGTGGTGGTGGGGGTGCACCAGTTGCAGCTATTAATGAAGCCATTTCTAAGGTATTCAAAGTAGGACTTTCTCTCATAAAAATGAAAGTCAGAGTGAGGAAAAAAGGTGGGGCTTTCATCATTTGGAAAAATAAAAGTTCTAAACCAATGAAAAGTGTTATTTTTAGGTCATATGACCAAGACTTACATCATTAGGAAACCAAAAGTAAAATGAACCAATGAAAAGTTTTATGAACAAGTCACATGACCTGTTATGCTTACGTTACACGTCCTGCTAAGCACCCGGAGCGCTTCCAGGGCGCTGCGCTTCGCGCCTCCGTTCGCGTTCTGGAGCGTTTCCGGGTGCGCTAACGCGGCGCGTCATAAGACGCATTACGCGGTAACGCGATACGTCGCGCTTACGCGACGCGTCACGATGTTGCTTTCTAACGCGGTAGTTGCGCTAACGGAACGTTTACCGCTGACCGGGTCGCGGAACAAAATGAAGATAACGGGAAGCTGCCCGGTTCGCGGACCGGCAGCGAAACAAAAAAAAAAATAATTAAAAAAATATATAAATAAAAAAATTATATTACAAAAATATAAAATATATTTTTGCATTAGAATAAGAATACATTTTATGGCTTTTGATATTTGCTATTAAAAAACCATTGAAATTCACTGAAAAAACCATAGGTTATAGACCATATATAGTTAGGAATTAGCATTTACAAAACCTTGAAAATTCACTGAAAAAACCATAGGTTATAGACTATATATAGTTAGGGATTAGCATTTACAAAACATTATTTTACTCGCACAAAACCATTGAAATTCGCATATATAGTTAGTTGCACTAACTATATATCGCGCACCCGCAATCCACTGCTGATGATGTCACATATTACATCATTCATGACATGGTCAGTGACATCACTGATGACATCACTGATGACACCATCCAGTGACTGTATGTTTCTGTAGAGTTAAAATATGTCTTACATATTGAAGAATGAGTGGATGTATCAGTGTCTGGATGAAGGATTTAGTAGGTGCATGACTGATTGTATGAGTGAGTGATTAGATGTGTCTCACTGAGTGCATGGGTTAGTGACTAAACTGTCTTAATTTGTACATCATTATGTCTGTTGTTCTGTAAACTGCTGCATGTGTTGATCAGTAGGTATATGAGTAACTATATGGGTTATTAATTGGTTGCCCAAGTATTTGTATGGGACACTGAGTGTGTGTGTATGGGTGGCTGGGAGGTGTGTGACTCTGTGCATAGATGTGTGAACAGTTGATTCACTAGATGTATGGGTTCAAAAGTGCATGTGGAATTAGATGTATGGGCGGTTGACTGTGTGCATGAGTGTATTGGTGAGTGAATTGATATCTTAGTGCTACATGTCAAAGTAAGTGCATATGTAAAACACAGTACATGTGAGAGTTGACATATATAAATAACTGTGCATAAGAGCCAGTGAATGTGTGAGTGGCTGTATGGATCATTGTGAACTTGTATCAGGGATTGTATAAGAGAGTAAATATGTGTTAGTATATGTTTGAATAAGTAAGGTGTGTATAACTGTATAGTTGAGGAAATAGAGGTGTGATTGATTCTTTGCATGACTGACTAGGTGTGTGAGTAACTCCATGGATGAGTGACAGTCTGTGAGTGTCTGTTTACACTGAGTGTATGTAAGGTTATATTAGAGTCTGAAGAGGTTCAAGGTATTATCACATGAATTATATCATCAGTGATATGATCAGTAATGTCAAATGAGATGTCATCAGTGATGTCATTTGAGATGTCATCAGTGATGTCATCAGTGATGTCATTTGAGATGTCATCAGTGATGTCATCAGTGATGTCACTGACCATGTCATGAATGATGTAATATGTGACATCATCAGCAGTGGATTGCAGGTGCGCGATATATAGTTAGTGCAACTAACTATATATGCGAATTTCAATGGTTTTGTGCGAGTAAAATAAGGTTTTGTAAATGCTAATCCCTAACTATATATGGTCTATAACCTAAGGTTTTTTCAGTGAATTTTCAAGGTTTTGTAAATGCGAATTCCTAACTATATATGGTCTATAACCTATGTTTTTTTCAGTGAATATATATATATATATATATATATATATATATATATATTCACTGAAAAAACCATAGGTTATAGACCATATATAGTTAGGAATTCGCATTTACAAAACCTTATTTTACTCACACAAATCCATTGAAATTCCATATATAGTTAGTTGCACTAACTATATATCGCGCACCCGCAATCCACTGCTGATGATGTCACATATTACATCATTCATGACATGGTCAGTGACATCACTGATGACATCACTGATGACATCTCAAATGACATCACTGATGACATCTCAAATGACATCACTGATGACATCTCATTTGACATTACTGATCACATCACTGATGATATCATTCATGTGATAATACGATGAACCTCTTCAGACTCTAATATAACCTTAGATACAATCAGTGTAAAGAGACACTCACAGACTGTCACTCATCCATGGAGTTACTCACACACCTAGTCAGTCATGCAAAGAATCAATCACACCTCCATTTCCTCAACTATACAGTTATACAAACTTTACTTATTCAAACATATACTAACACATATTTACTCTCTTATACAATCCCTGATACAAGTTCACAATGATCCATGCAGCCACTCACACATTCACTGGCTCTTATGCACAGTTATTTATATATGTCAACTCTCACATGTACTGTGTTTTACATATGTACTTACTTTGACATGTAGCACTGAGATATCCATTCACTCACCAATACACTCATGCACACAGTCAACCGCCCATACAGCTGTTTCCACATGCACTTTTGAAACCATACATCTAGTGAATCAACTGCTCACACATCTATGCACAGAGTCATACACCTCCCAGCCACCCACACACACACTCAGTCTCCCATACAAATACTTGGGCAACCAATCAATAATCCATATAGTTACTCATATAGCTACTTATCAACACATGCAACAGTTTACAGAACAACAGACATAATGATGCACAAATTAAGACAGTTTAGTCACTAACCCATGCACTCAGTGAGACACATTTAATCACTCACTCATACAGTCAGTCATGCACCTACTAAATCCTTCATCCAGACACTTATACATCCACTCATTCTTCAATATGTAAGACATATTTTAACTTTACAGAAACATACAGTCACTGGATGTTGTCATCAGTGATGTCATCAGTGATGTCATTTGAGATGTCATCAGTGATGTCATCAGTGATGTCACTGACCATGCCATGAATGATGTAATATGTGACATCATCAGCAGTGGATTGCGGGTGCGCGATATATAGTTAGTGCAACTAACTATATATGGAATTTCAATGGTTTTGTGTGAGTAAAATAAGGTTTTGTAAATGTGAATTCCTAACTATATATGGTCTATATGAGGTAATTGGAATTTTTATGGTCAATTGTGTCCCCTAACGTAGACCCCAACGGCTCCATGTACGTGCTTCAAGTACATGTAATTTCCCTCCATGACCAGATATGAAGACGCAAATACATTTGCGTCCAACGTTAACATGTCTTCTTTCAGATCCACCATGAATGGGTCGATAATTCCGTTCCTAAGTATGCCGTGCCACCGTCTTTACATGGTGCACTTTCACGTTTTCCTGACTCTGTTGAGTTAGGCCCTGATTTCTGCCATCGAGCCCTTTCTGCCTTCTGCCTCAGAAAGCTGCAGCCTGGATCTGCATCCATGACCCTTACCCTACTCCCTGCGTGGCGAGCGGTGCCCGGCTCGGCCTGCTTGCCTGCCAAGACAATTCAGCCTTCAAGTTATCTGCTCCGCTTCTCGAAAATACATTCCTGTCTAGTGATTTAGGTAAACATCTCCCCAGCTGCAGAGCAAAGGGCCCGGCCTTTCTGTCTCCGTATATGAAATTCATTGCTCCTGTTACCATGGTAGGCCCATGGCCCCTCGCATTACACGTAGACACGTAGACACATATGCACGCACTAGCAGTCAGTATAGAATAGCCTCCGCCCGAAAGACCTTTCCTTCTAGATAAAACAGTTCTTCAACACAAGATATCAGATATGATTTGGGTTTAGGTTGTTCTGACACGCCAGACTTCTGTCTCCCCTTTTGATGCTAAATGTCAAGTCCCCTTCACCCTCCAGTTCCACGTCAATCACACGTCATGTTGCCTGCGCGCGCATCCAGCCACATATTTCTGCTGACACTGCAGGATTCCTCTATGAATCCACCCACTTGTGACACTTTCATGTGACGTTTCTAGCACACACCTCCGTGTACGCCCTCGTGCACGCCTTCTGTTACGCACATGTGTTCTTACTCGTTTCTTTCAGCTGTTACGCCTTCTGCATCCTTCACCATTGTATGCATTTACTATATATAATGTGCACTGTTAATAAAGCATTGTCTATCCCTTCCTGAACCTTCGTGGTGATGGAACATGATACCATGGTTCGAACCATTCCATTATATGGAATAAAAACCCTTATAAACTCAGACTCCACGGACTCTGCCTCTCATTTTGATTGAGCTATTTTGTTGAACTTATACCGCATGGAAATTCAGTATACGGTAAATCTTTATTTACCACATAATTTGGCGCCCGAATAGGGACCCCTCCCCCACCTTACACGACGGCGATGCGTCGCAGGCCTTGCCCCCTGCCACAGCCGTGACGGACAACTACGCGTACCCGCAGGATTTCCTGTATCTCCCTCAGGCCTACGGAGGTGACGGAGACTGCGATCGACATCCAGACGAGGCGGTGAGGAGTGCGGAGGATCCTGACCAGAGCCCAGCCGAGAGAGCAAGGTCCGAGGTGTCTAGAGGCCCACCAGTTCAGAAGTACCTACGTCACGTGTCGAGTCGAGTCCAGTCCGGTCCAGTCCAGTCGAGTTTCCGAGGCCTTCCGTTCCGTGCTTCCCGGTGAGTACCGTTGCTGGGGACGCATCTAGACGGGTGCATTAATTTGTGTCCGGTCAAGACGGGTTTGGGTACGCAGACCCGGTCTGCACTGTTTTAGCAGTGTATCTGTACTGTTTAGCAGTATATCCAGTATCCAGTTATTCAGTTTTTGTTCGTTCTGAATTGTTTAAATGTATTTTAATGTCGTGGTATGAGTGATTGTTTGGTCTTCATTCCTGTGTTTACTGTATTAGTTGTGTCCAAGTTCGAGTAAGTATTAAGTATCAAGTATCGAGTTACAGGATGCCTCTATTCTCTAAACTGAGACAGATAGGAACTAGAAAAGGGATACTCGAGGAAGCTGTTCCCATCCCACCCAGGGACACTCCGGGTCATTTTATGTACCACAAGCACGGCTTAGACGCCGTATTATATCTCGACCTGTGGGTGGATTACACTAAGGACTTAGCAGAGAATCAGAGATGGCCCGCTACAGGGACATGGGATGCCGAGTGCATCATGAGAGTAGAAGAAGCGTTGTGGAAAAAGAAAGCCAGACAGTCACAGAAAGATGCCATTGAATTATGGCGTAAAGAAGCACACAGACGGACAGAGAAAGCACTCAGAAAAGCAGAGAAAAGTAGAGAGGATTCTGAAAAAGCCAAAGAAAAAGAACTACTAGAAGAAGGAGAACGAGTTAGAATGGAACAACACAACAGACAGAGTAATGCCATTTTGACAGGATTGTATCCAGTCCTGGCCGAGGGCCTGCCCAAGGCGACCCCGGAAACACCGAAAAATCTGCCCCCTCCATTGGTTCCGACTAAATTACGTCATAAGACCGCAGCAGACATCTTTCTTTCTTCCTATTTAGACGATGTAGCTCCCGCATATACCAATGTACCTGCCCGTGTACCACTTGACAATAACCTGCCCCCTGATCATCAGCCCCCAGGTCCGCAACAGCAGACCCCTCCCGGTCCGCTTCCTGCACCCCTACCTGTCGTTCCCCCTGGTATTCAACAACTACATCCTCTTAATCCTTTTGGGACTGGCGCGGTTCAGGTTCCAACCCAGTTACAGCAGGTATCGACCCTACAGCCAGGTTATGCTCAAGCCTCCGCCTCAGGAGGTGCTACAGGAGGTTATCAAACCCCACCACCGTTACACCGAGTGACAATGAGAGAATTCGCAATGGCACGGACACCTAGAGGTGCCCCGGCAGAACAGCTTAGACAACAGCTTACAGATTGCAGATATGACACAGTGCCTGGTACGACAGGACCCATGTTGTTAGCGTCCCTACGTTTAAGACGTGTTACAGATTATTTACAATTACTACCAGAAATGCCAGACCATCTAGACAAAATGTATCATTTTATTAGAACAGGAGAAGGACCGGAGAGTGTTGGCGACGCCATGTCACGTCAGAAAGTTGAGAACAAAGGTTTAATCATGCGATTTTTGGTTAATTGTTTGATAAGAGAACAAGATCAGGCAGGTTTTCCACAAAATGAAATGGATAGATCGAACAGATGGAGCCAGAATATTGCTGATGGTAAGCATGATAGAGAGAAAAGTGTACATGTCATGGTTAGAAAGATCCGTAAAGAAATAATAGATATACATGCCCATCGAGAACCTGAAGAGCCACTCGAATCAGACGAGCCAAACTCCTCGCAGGAGGAGGATAATACAGAGAATCTAGCAGAAACATCGCAACTGACAGACAAAAAAATGATAGCATATGTAGGTAGAGAGAAACTCCCTAGACCGCACTCTTTTGATAGGCCCTTCGATAGACCCATTCGTAAACAAGAAACGTTCGAAAACAAGGAACGTTACCTCTGTCCGATACCAGAGCGATGTACCCTTGAACATGTGTTCCAAATGACTGACAAAGTACTAAAAGAAAGGGTAGGTTATCAAGAACTCAATACCCTACGTGATCAGGAACTAGCCCGGTCCGCAGTACAGTGGGCCGGAGATGACAGCATATATAAAGATGATTCGGTAGTGCAAACGTTTTTAAGTCTTATTCCAGAAGAACAGCGATTAGCTGGTATATACATGACACAACACCTCATTATACAGTATGAAAATAGAGCATCTGACCCATGTATGTATTTTATGTATGTATTTTATTGCTTATTGAGCGCAGCTGTCACCCAAAGGGTATCCTGGCGCTGAGACCTATCCATACATCTGTTACATAAGCTACATTACTCTGGGGAACAAGTAAGTTTTAAGGTCCTTTTTAAAAGTAAGCAGATCAGGGCAACTCCTCAATGCCAGAGGGAGAGTATTCCACAGCGTGGCAGCCGTAAAACTAAAAGCGCGACCACCCATTCTCATTCTATTGATTTTAGGGACTTTTACCAGGAACGCCGAAGACGATCTTAGAGGTCTGGCTGCCTGATACCAGAGGAAGAGATTCTGAAGAGGTATTAGTCCCAGTCCATGCAGGGCCCTAAAAACAAGGCAGAGAGCTTTAAACGCAATTCTCTGCTGGACTGGGAGCCAGTGCAAATCGGCCAAAGCTGCAGATGAAGAGGCGAACCGCGGTCGAGACAAGGCCAATTTGGCGGCCATATTCTGGATCCTTTGGAGCATTAGGACCAGAATCTTTGGGGCACCCAGAAGTAGTGCGTTGCAGTAGTCGATCCTACTGAGAATGGAACTACGCACTACCTCAGCTCTGGAGCCCCGTGGGAGAAGTGGCAAGATTTTCCGTAGAGCACGGAGCAAACCCATACACGTTGCTGCCGTCTTGTTTACGGAGGCATCAAGCTGCAAATTGGGTTCGAATAGAACTCCCAGGTTGCGAGCTGACTCTGCCGCCTCCACCGAGCCCGGGATGGACACTGGCCAAAAATCGGCCGGTAGTGTACGGGGAGTTCGGTCCAAGGAGCAGTAGAGTACCTCTGTTTTTGACCCATTGAATTGCAACGCATTGGCTCGCAACCATGCTGCTGTGGCTGCCATACAACGGTGAAAGGCATCCCTTGAAATGGTCTCTGATCCCTCAAATGAAAAAATCAACTGAGTGTCATCGGCATAGTTGACAACAGATATGCCGAATGACTTTATCAGTGCTATCAAGGGGCGGAGATATATATTAAATAGGATCGGACTAATTGCCGATCTTTGAGGGACTCCCTGTTTCACCTGCCTAGTGGCTGATCGAAATGGTGGTAATGCCACGGCTTGTTGTCGGTTATCCAAAAAGGAAGTGAGCCAGTCTAGGGCCAGACCGCTCACTCCCGCACTCCGAAGACGGCCAAGTAGTACTTCATGGTCCACCGTGTCGAACGCGGCCGACATGTCAGTCATGTCAGACGACAGAGTCCGTTATATAATTTACTGCAGGACTTACTCCTGAGAAGATGGAGAGGTCTAGGTACTGAACTAATTGAAACGATTTTAGAACAACGCCACAAATATAGAACCTTCTTGGCTCCACATCTTGCTTCTGTTCCACCCCCAGTCAGGAAACCATTCCATTTTGACTTTGACAAACAGAATCCTTTACGAGAAGTACATCCAGTCAGGAATGCTGATGATACCCTTACACGTGTTTACGTATACACGCCTATAACTAAAATGGAATTATTGGAAATGAAGAAAATAGTGCCCAGTCATGATAAAGACCCTGCAGGTTTTCACCGTGAAATAAAAGACATGTTACTCATGGGAGATTACACCTATCCCGACATTATGAAAATATTGAAAGTTTTACTGCCTGCTGGTATTTACGAGAAACTCAAAGAAAAAGAATGGGAGGTGGGAGATAAAAAGATTGATTGGGCTGCATTAGAAAATGAAGAAACGACTCGAACTCCAGGTTTGGGTCTTGGGGATAAAACTAAAGCATTACCAGGATTGTTAGTATAGGTTTTGCCACGTTTGTTAGCAACTAAAAAGGAGGACTGGGATGCAATATCAGCCTGCAAACAGAAACCTGATGAAGACACTAGTGATTTTTATTCACGATTCGAGAAATGTTTTATTATTAATAGTGGCCTGAAAGCAAGTAGCGAGTCATACCCACACCTTTTTGTATCCAAATTAGTCGAGAATTCATTGCCCCAGGTTAAGAACCGTGTACTGAAAGTCGAGAGCACATGGCAAGCTAATTCGCCTTCACAAATGTTGCAAATGTTACAGTATCACCAAAATAGGATCAGGGAAGAACATGACCACGAACAGAGACGTATGAAAGACACGAAAATGAAAATGCTAGTTGCTCAGTCAGTTCCAACTGACGGTCATAAAAGGGGTACTACACAATCCAATAATTCAAATTCAGCAGGTCCGGTTAAAGGGATATGCAACTATTGTAAACAGCCAGGTCACTATGTAAACGATTGTACAGTTTTGAAACACAACATAGCCACAGGTAAAACTAAAGAGAGACCGCGTCCTCCTAGACAGGACCAGGCCCCACAACACGTTCCACAGAATGTTCAGCCTATGCAGACTCCACAACAGACTGTAGCGGTACCACAGCCTCAACCCATTGCCGCAACACAACATGCAACCCAGCAGATGTACCAATATGCACAATCTGACTATCCCGATTATCAGCGATACACATGAAACAGCCTAGAGAGGGAGGTTGGCTTGCCTCTTATTGAGGTTCCTGTAGATCAAGAGGGTCCTTATGTACATAGTCAGGTATTAGGGAAAGATAGAAAGTTTTTGATTGACACAGGGGCAAGCAGGACAACAATCAGTCCCGACGAGGTTCCAGGGGCACCCCTCTCAGGCTCACAGAATGTTTCCCTTGGATTTTCAGGAAAGCCTATCGTTAATGAAGTATCGAAACCAGTTCCCCTTGCAGTTGGTCCATTGTCCCGCACTACAGATTTATTACTCACGAAATCATGTCCAGAAAACTTACTTGGTATAAAGACCCTGAAAGCTCTAGGAGCTGTAATTTGTTATTCTCCGGAAGGAGTAAGACTGTTTCTGCGAGATTTCAAAGGCCATTATGTATTGAGAGATTTTGACCCCAGGTTACAAAATGTTCCTGCACATTTATGGGCGAAAGGCCCCACTGATGTAGGTTGTATGCACATCACTCCCTATCGCGTCACACTAAAGCCAGGAGTAGTACTACCACGCATTCGGCAATACAAGTTACCACCAGATGCTGTAGTGGCTTTACTGAAAATCATTGACGAGCTCATTGCACAAGGAGTGGTTGTAGAAACCGACTCCAATCTATGTAATTCCCCTATCATTCCAATTCTTAAACGTACTGATCCAAATGCACCTCCAGTTTATCGATTAGTTATCGATTTACGAGAATTGAATAAATGCATTGTACCACAATATCCCGTGGTCCCAGACATTTCGTCCCTATTGACAGCTATTGATTCTGAAGCGACGTTCTTCACTGTAATTGATCTCAAGAACGCCTTCTTTAGTGTCCCTATTGACCCGGAAAGCCAATATCTTTTCGGATTCTGTTTAAATGGCCGAAGCTTCAAATTTGCACGTGCACCTCAAGGATTCACAGAAAGCCCCAGTATCTACAGCCAAGCATTGAAGAGACAACTTGACAGTATCTACATGCCTGACAACACTGCCTTACTCCAGTACGTCGATGATCTATTGATCACCGCCCGTAGTGAACCCGAATGTGAACAAGCGTCACTGACAGTTTTGCATTTCCTGGCGGACAAGGGACACAAGGTGTCTCCTTCGAAGCTACAATTCTGTGCCCAGCAAGTGGTGTACCTTGGGCACTTGCTGTCCAAGTGGGGTAGGCAGCTGACACCTGACCGAATTCAGTTAATTGCACATCTTCCGCAACCTAAAACACAGAAAGAAGTACGAGCCTTTATTGGACTCACTTCCTATTGCAGACAATGGATTCCACAATATGCATTCCTAGCTAAGCCACTCATACAGTTGACAACTCAGGAGGCAGCGTCTTCGACTGTCCTCCCTTGGACTCAGGAACATACACAAGCTTTTGACGAATTAAAGAAAGCCTTATGTCAAGCACCAGTTTTAGCAACACCATGTTACAGCAAGCCTTTTACACTTTTTGTCATCGAACGCGAAGGTACTGCATTGTCAGTACTCACACAGGATCAAGCAAGTTCACACAAACCGTGTGCTTATTTTTCTAGTACATTAGATCCAGTAGCCCAGGCTCTGCCTGCGTGCTTGAAATCTGTAGCAGCAACAGCTCTAGCGATCAGACAAAGCGATTCTATAGTGTTAGGACATCAATTGACAGTACAAGTTCCACATTCCGTGGAAGTCCTTTTGAACAGAACACAGACTCAACATTTGACTATAGCACGACTGACAGGGTATGAATTGACATTGTTTCAGCCACACATAGATATCAGACGCTGCAATACATTGAATCCTGCTACACTTTTACCATTAAGTGAGACAGACCCTTTGGCACATGATTGTGTTGAAGTCATTACCATTACGACGAAACCCAGACAAGACTTAACAGACACCGTATTACCAGATCCAGACCTGACACTTTATGTGGATGGTTCATGTATGAGAACAAGTACAGGAGAGTTAGTGGCCGCATATGCAGTCACGACGGAAACTGAAGTCATAGAAACACATCGCATTGACACACTGTCAGCCCAAGCAGCAGAGCTCATTGCTCTGACTCAAGCCTGTATACAAGCAAAGAACAAGAGAGTTAACATATACACGGATTCACGTTATGCATTCGGAGTCGTACACGACTTCGGTGTACTCTGGCGAGAAAGAGGTTTCTTGACCTCTCACAGAGCCAAGATCCAGCACGGTCCCCTCATCCAAGCTCTGTTAGAAGCAATACATTTGCCTACAGCCATATCCATCATGAAGTGCAAAGCCCATACGAAAGTTACAGATACCATTTCCCAGGGTAATGACCTGGCAGATCGAACGGCCAAGCATACAGCTCAGACTCATACTCACACAATTGATACGACAAAGACAGTAGTCCCGACACCGACACATTGCATGACAGTTAGGGATCCCGCCCTAGATGTAATCGACATACAGACACATGCTACACCAGACAACATCAAGAAATGGACTGAACTAGGAGGGATAAAGACAGAACAGGGATGGATGACGAAGGGAAAAGCCACATGGTTTCTCCCCGACTCTATGGTTCAAGTTATCATTAACACAGCACATAGTCCAGCACATTTGGGGGAAAAAGCCATGTTAGACAGTATTCAAAACCTTTGGTTCAATAAGCATTTACGAGCAGCAGCAAAACAGAAAGTACGTACTTGCATGATCTATTGTCAGTTCAACCCAGGAAAAGGCATTCCCGTAGAGCAAGGTGGATTTCATCCTCCCGAACACCCTTTTGAAGTCCTCCAGATGAATTATATCCAGATGGAACGTTGTCGAGGATTCAAATATGTCCTCGTAGTTGTATGTGCACTCTCCCGATGGACAGAAGCATATCCAGTCCCAGATTACACTGCTCCGACCACTGCCAAGCAGCTGGTACGTGAATTCTTCCCACGGTATGGTTTGCCCCGTATCGTGTACTCAGACAATGGTCAGCCATTCTCGTCCGAGCTTATGAAGCAGGTATCACTCCTGCTAGGATATCAGTGGAAGTTCCACTGTGTCCGACATCCCGAGGCAGCAGGTCTCGTAGAGAGACACAATCAGACCCTGAAAACACGTCTCGCCAAAGTGTGTAAAGAGAAAGGCGTAGATTGGATAGTAGCTTTACCAGTTGCTCTTTTTTTTATGAGAATGGTAGCCCATTCAAGAACAGGGCTATCCCCGTACGAGGTGGTCTTTGGTAGGCCGCCGAATATGTGGGGGACGCCTCTGCCTCGTAAGATCACAGATGTTGACTGTAATATGCTGACAGATTACCTTGCCTCCTTGATGTCTGCACTACAATCATGTCGTTCACAGGCAGCCGCAGCCTTTCCCGACAACACCGAGGTGAAGCCACACGAGATCGTCCCTGGAGATCTAGTGTTTATCCGGAATTTCGATAGGAGGAGTCCGCTGGAGCCCCGCTGGCAGGAGCCGAAGCTTGTTCTTCTAACAACAAGGACTGCCGTTAAGGTGGAGGGCCGCAAAGGCTGGCTCCATTCGAGTCATATCAAGAAATGCCATGGACTTCCGCCAAAAAAAGACTCCCAGCCCTGCCCCGTTTCAGAGACTGATACTAAACTCCCCCTGGTAGAAAATACTCCTCAGCGGGAGTTCCGAATGAAATTGAGGTCTAGCAAGTCAGACAGTTTAATTGTTTAAGTCCTCCCCTAGGTGAAGCGGTTAGACAGGTTCCTGACATGTACCAGTTAGACCCCAATAGAGAGAGAGATAAACAGAAACAGATCAAGAAAGAGAAATATTGTAAATCTCTCCGTAGCCATTGCATTGTTGCATTATTGATTATGTTTTTTCTGAGTCTTACGATTATTGCTACAAGTTTATTATTACACATGTACTTTCCTATTTCCGTACGTGCACATTCTTCCTCAAATGACACTGTCGAGCATACTTTCAGTGAATTACCCCCTCACGAGTTATCATTCCGACTCGCGCTGCGCAACAATACTTTAATCAGTATGTTACATCATTCTCATCAGACCAGCAACGCTACAAATTGTTGGATATGTGGCCGACTCCCTCCCTATCAGAAATACAAGGGAGTACTGCCCCTCTTTCCGTACCCGTTTACACACAACGGTTCCTGTGGTGCATGGTTTAGTTTAATGAATTCTTTAAATTCTGATTCCATAGTTTACAAGGGCAATTGGGTATGGAGAAATCTGAACACAGTTATGCATAAAGCATGTTTCCCTGACAAGGAGGGTCTTCCACAAAGGACAGGGACCGATCTAGAAAACGAAGTATATGGATTAGGTAATTTTACACTTAACCTCATGATTCTGAATGTACAGTCCGATACAAGACCAGACTTACCCGCTATGTCAGTATTACCAGTCAAAGGGGAATTATGTGTCAGAAAGAATGGTTCAGTACACCTAGGTCACAGTGAATGTACTACTGTGATTGAATTCAGTGATAAAGGCAAGTCTACATTCAAAGCTTCCCGTCATTCCTATTTCATTTGTGGTCAGACAGCTTACGTACGCTTACCTCTAGATTGGGATGGTACTTGTTACATTGCATTCCTTCTGCCACCTGTTTTCCTAGCCCCACCTGATTATCATAGGGACTCCCATCTAGTACACAATAGACCCAAGAGAGATCTCCCGTTTGTCGACTATACTGAAACAGCATGGGAGCAATACACAGACTTTAATAAGGGCTTCTTTCCCTATTTAGGCACTGTCTCGAATAGTAAACTGATACGTAAACTAACCAGAACCCTTGAAGCAGTAGTGAATGAAACTACTTCCGCCCTAGGCAACTTAACAGAGGAACAGTCTGCTATGAGACTTGTTGTTCTTCAGAATCGTCTTGTTCTTGACGTCATCCTGGCCGATAGGGGCGGAGCTTGTAGAGTCATCGGATCGAGCTGCTGTGTTTTCATTCCAGAAAATGCACCATCAGTATATAAAGCCATAACCCGTCTCCACAAGATTGCAAGTCAGATACACCAGAATCCAGGCACGTGGACTTGGTCCGGTTGGCTCTGGAGCGTGTTATCAGCCTGGGGATGGAAAGTCCTATCCTTCCTCGGAATAGCCCTTCTCATAGTATTCAGTTGTTGCCTATGTTTACAGTGTGGGCCGGCGATTTGCGGCCTGTGTGCCACATCATGTATTCCCCATCCAAGTCCACGTTCTAAATCCCGCATGAAGAAGGAAGAGCAAATGATGTTATATGAACAAATAGATGGACTAATGAAGATTGATATATCATGAAGGGTCCGTAGGGGACAAGGAGGGAATGAGGTAATTGGAATTTTTATGGTCAATTGTGTCCCCTAACGTAGACCCCAACGGCTCCATGTACGTGCTTCAAGTACATGTAATTTCCCTCCATGACCAGATATGAAGACGCAAATACATTTGCGTCCAACGTTAACATGTCTTCTTTCAGATCCACCATGAATGGGTCGATAATTCCGTTCCTAAGTATGCCGTGCCACCGTCTTTACATGGTGCACTTTCACGTTTTCCTGACTCTGTTGAGTTAGGCCCTGATTTCTGCCATCGAGCCCTTTCTGCCTTCTGCCTCAGAAAGCTGCAGCCTGGATCTGCATCCATGCCCCTTACCCTACTCCCTGCGCGGCGAGCGGTGCCCGGCTCGGCCTGCTTGCCTGCCAAGACAATTCAGCCTTCAAGTTATCTGCTCCGCTTCTCGAAAATACATTCCTGTCTAGTGATTTAGGTAAACATCTCCCCAGCTGCAGAGCAAAGGGCCCGGCCTTTCTGTCTCCGTACATGAAATTCATTGCTCCTGTTACCATGGTAGGCCCATGGCCCTTCGCATTACACGTAGACACGTAGACACATATGCACGCACTAGCAGTCAGTATAGAATAGCCTCTGCCCGAAAGACCTTTCCTTCTAGATAAAACAGTTCTTCAACACAAGATATCAGATATGATTTGGGTTTAGGTTGTTCTGACACGCCAGACTTCTGTCTCCCCTTTTGATGCTAAATGTCAAGTCCCCTTCACCCTCCAGTTCCACGTCAATCACACGTCATGTTGCCTGCGCGCGCATCCAGCCACATATTTCTGCTGACACTGCAGGATTCCTCTATGAATCCACCCACTTGTGACACTTTCATGTGACGTTTCTAGCACACACCTCCGTGTACGCCCTTGTGCACGCCTTCTGTTACGCACATGTGTTCTTATCTCGTTTCTTTCAGCTGTTACGCCTTCTGCATCCTTCACCATTGTATGCATTTACTATATATAATGTGCACTGTTAATAAAGCATTGTCTATCCCTTCCTGAACCTTCGTGGTGATGGAACATGATACCATGGTTCGAACCATTCCATTATATGGAATAAAAACCCTTATAAACTCAGACTCCACGGACTCTGCCTCTCATTTTGATTGAGCTATTTTGTTGAACTTATACCGCATAGAAATTCAGTATACGGTAAATCTTTATTTACCACATATAACCTATGGTTTTTTCAGTGAATTTTCAAGGTTTTGTAAATGCTAATTCCTAACTATATATGGTCTATACCCTATGGTTTTTTCAGTGAATTTTCAAGGTTTTGTAAATGCTAATTCCTAACTATATATGGTCTATAACCTATGGTTTTTTCAGTGAATATATATATATATATACATACATATATAAACATATATCATCTGTATATCTATATAAATACAAACATAAATGCATGCATACATATACTTATATGCATACAGATGCATGTTATTTACATGAAAGTTGAAAAAACACTAATAAAAGCAAAGCTAAAAAGCCACCTCATTACAAACAGAATGGCTTTAACTTAAACGAGGGCGAGATCTATTGCATTTTCATTGCTTGTTTACTTTGGTTCCATCAAGAAGGCATTCAGATGTGTCACACATTTGCCATGAATTCTGAATGTTAGCACTCTAGTTGCACATTAGATCACTGTAGTAAAGCTACTGCTCACCAGGGACGTCTGCTGCTGGTATTCAAAGTGCATGTTTCAGTCTGCATGTCAGAATTTTTTTAATGAAATAGAAGAGGATTTGAGAAGTCACTCAAAATGATCCCTAATTTTTCTTTCTGAAGCACTAATCATACTTTCTATGGCAAAATTAACCCCCTCATGTTGTTCCTTTTTAAATTGAGTGTTTTCAGACTTACCACTTCATTCCAATCAAGATGGCTTCTGGTGTGCCATACTTTTGTCATAAGTAAGACTGTTAGCGCTCTAGTTGTTCTTTAGAACACTCTGGGACATTCTGTCATTGGGCTATACTTGGGGTACATCTGGGTGATATTTGGGCTACATTTAGGCTCTTTTGTCTCTGGTGGCCATCTTGGGAGACTGTATGTCAGAATTTTTTAATGAAATTGAAGAGGGTTTGAGAAGTCACTCAAAATGTGCCCTAATTTTTCTTTCTGCAGCACTAATCATAATTCATATGGCAAAATATACCCCCTCATTTTGTTCCTTTTTAAATTAAATGTTTTAAGAGTTACCACTTTATTCCAATCAAGATGGCTTCAGGTGTGCCATACCTTTGTAATAAGTAGGACTGTTAGCGCTCTAGTTGTTCTTTAGAACACTCTGGGACATTCTGTCATTGGGCTATACTTGGGCTACATCTGGGTGATATTTGGGCTACATTTGGGCTCTTTTGTCTCTGGTGGCCATTTTGGGAGACTGCATGTCAGAATTTTTTAATGAAATAGAAGAGGATTTGAAAAGTCACTCAAAATGTGCCCTAATTTTTCATTCTGCAGCACTAATCATACTTTCTATGGCAAAATATACCACCTCATGTTTTTTTTTAAATTAAATGTTTTAAGAGTTACCACTTTATTCCAATCAAGATGGCTTCAGGTGTGCCATACCTTTGTAATAAGTAGGACTGTT